>NW_027362771.1:559835935-560435935 GCF_046119375.1 Phyllobates terribilis
TGGGCCCCACATAGTCCTCCATACTGTATAATGGGCCCCACATAGTCCTCCATACTGTATAATGGGCCCCACATAGTCCTCCATACTGTATAATGGGCCCCACATAGTCCTCCATACTGTATAATGGGCCCCACATAGTCCTCCATACTGTATAATGGGTCCCACATAGTTCTCCATACAGTATAATGGACCCCACATAGTCCTCCATACTGTATAATGGACCCCACATAGACCTCCATACTGTATAATGGACCCCACATAGTCCTCCATACTGTATAATGGACCCCACATAGTCCTCCATACTGTATAATAGAACCCACATAGTCCTCCATACAGAATAATGGGCCCCACATAGTCCTCCATACAGGATAATGGGATCAACATAGTCCACCATACAGAATAACTGGCCCCACATAGTCCTCCATACAGAATAACGGGCCCCACATAGTCCTCCATACAGAATAACGGGCCCCACATAGTCCTCCATACAGAATAATGGGCCCCACATAGTCCTCCATACAGAATAACGGGCCCCACATAGTCCACCATACAGAATAATGGGCCCCACATAGTCCTCCATACAGAATAATGGGCCCCACATAGTCCTCCATACAGAATAATGGGCCCCACATAGTCCTCCATACAGAATAATTGTCCCCACATAGTCCTCCATACAGAATAATGGGCCCCACATAGTCCTCCATACAGAATAACGGGCCCCACATAGTCCTCCATACAGTATAACGGGCCCCACATAGTCCTCCATACAGAATAACGGGCCCCACATAGTCCTCCATACAGAATAATGGGCCCCACATAGTCCTCCATACAGAATAATGGGCCCCACATAGTCCTCCATACAGAATAATGGGCCCCACATAGTCCTCCATACAGAATAACGGGCCCCACATAGTCGTCCATACAGTATAACGGGCCCCACATAGTCCTCCATACAGTATAATGGGCCCCACATAGTCCTCCATACAGTATAATGGGCCCCACATAGTCCTCCATACAGTATAATGGGCCCCACATAGTCCTCCATACAGTATAATGGGCCCCACATAGTCCTCCATACAGTATAATGGGCCCCACATAGTCCTCCATACAGTATAACGGGCCCCACATAGTCCTCCATACAGTATAACGGGCCCCACATAGTCCTCCATACAGTATAACGGGCCCCACATAGTCCTCCATACAGTATAACGGGCCCCACATAGTCCTCCATACAGAATAATGGGCCCCACATAGTCCTCCATACAGTATAATGGGCCCCACATAGTCCTCCATACAGTATAATGGGCCCCACATAGTCCTCCATACAGTATAATGGGCCCCACATAGTCCTCCATACAGAATAATAGGCCCCACATAGCCCCCATACAGTATAATGGTCCCCACATAGCCCTCCATACAGTATAATGGGCCCCACATAGCCCTCCATACAGTATAATGGGCCCCACATAGTACTCCATACAAAATAATGGGCCCCACATAGTCCTCCATACAGAATAACGGGCCCCACATAGTCCTCCATACAGTATAACGGGCCCCACATAGTCCTCCATACAGTATAATGGGCCCCACATAGTCCTCCATAAAGTATAATGGGCCCCACATAGTCCCCCATACAGTATAATGGGCCCCACATAGTCCTCCATACAGTATAATGGGCCCCACATAGTCCCCCATACAGTATAATGGGCCCCACATAATCCCCGGCGTCGCAGGCCAAATATAAGAACCCTGAAGGTCAGATTTGGTCCTCGGGCCAGAGTTTGACATGTGTGAGTTAGAGAAAGGGAGAGTGTCCCAATGGTTTCTATGGCAGTAGAATATGATCAGTGATGACATGATCGCACATTTAATTAAAAAAATAAATAAATAAAAATTTCAAATTTTGCAGTGTGACATCTGAGACAGTGGGACATGACAAAGGAAATCTACTGCCGCACAGCTCTCTATACCTGCTCCTCCTGAATCCTCTCCTCGATTCTCCAAGAAGCCGTCTCATGGGATCGAAACAGGGTGATCACACTGGTCTCGTCTGGGTCAAGGATGTTCCCATTTTCATCTCTGACCACAAGATCCAAACCGAGGAGACTGTCAAGACACCAACCAAGACAAAACATTATTATTACCACCTTCGCACATAATATTTATTTCCACAGAGCATCCATAATCAAAATTACATCACTTTTCCCAACAGCCCTGCTTCAAAACTCTCCTACCGTTTTGTGTTTACAGCTATTGTGCAGACCTATGTGTCTTCATGATCACAGACAACAATATGTGTAGTCACATTCTGCAGCCATGTGTCTGCTTTATCTTACCTTTTACACCTACAAGGGGCAAGAATGGATTAAAATGACTGTAGGATTATAGGACACCATTTATAGTTCTGCATAGAAGCTGCATACACAAAACAAAAGGATTTTAAAAAAAAAGTGCACCGAGCTCCGTTTTAGAATAAGCTTACCGATTGCCGTAGTCAATCTTCGTCGTCACCTTCTTCCTCAGTTCGGCCAAGTCATCTTTGGGGAGGGTGCCGGACATAATCTGTGAGCGCCAGTCCATGATTTGGGTCATCATGTCTTGTATCTGGAAGAACTGCTCCCGCAGATTTTGCTATATGGGACAGAAAACGTGATGACCAGATTGTAAAGGGCAATCCGAGGCATGTCAGGGCACAGCAAGGGTTAAACTCACCACATACAGCGAGTGCCACAGGACTGCCCATTCCCGAAGTGTGATGGTGAGCTCTTGCACCAGGGGAAGCTCGCTGGGCACTGCCGGCTCATGGTGTCTGTAAGAGACAAGTATGATGTTTTTATTTTTGGGTATGTCTGACTATAATGCATCTTTAGCTCTTTACTATTGATTCAAGTGTGTGCATTACATTGCACCAAATTTCCATAGATCTGCATTATACATGCCTGTTCTCATCATTTCTTGGTAGTATTCTGCCATCTGGTAGCTACCCCTTGTGTTGTTTTCTTATCTTCATTATTTTGTGTCTCTCGTCGACCTCCCCTTACTTTCATTGCTTCTTGATTTTAATTCTAAACTTTATTTTTATTTTATAGTTTATTGATTATATATATATTGGTTTTCTTTCTGATTATTATGGAGTAACACTTATATGATATTTTATGCTATTTTGGTGGTGTTGGATAGTATTTGGTAAGTCAATCAGGCCCCAATGACTAATTCAAGGAACAATTCGCCTATATGACTAATCAAAGACACTTAGTAAATTTCATATAATGAATTTTATATGACTTTTTATGCTGTGCTTTTATAGTAAGGGTCTATGAAAGCATGTCTGCAAATTGTTGCGCTGCCGGTATAGGTAGGAAATGTGGTCACAAGCTTACCCTTTGTCATCAGTCACTTCTTTTACGTGAATATATGTAGCTGGGAATATGCCCTGTTAAGACAAAAGTATAGTGTTAACAATGCGTATGAGTTCAGGGCCGGTTCCAGTGTTTGTGAGCCCTTGTGGACCCATTAGGTGGCTTATTGTTCTGGCATTTTTTCTTGCATATATACAGTATATACTGTATTAGCGCATTGTGCCTGTGAATGCAGTAGTGCTATTGGGGGTTTTCGTCACACAAAAACCCCTATTATTACTAGCAGTGGAGTCTGTGATCACTGTTAGTGTCACTACCTCCATTTAACAATTTGAGACCCAGCAAAAATACAATCAAAGTAAAAGACTTAAAAATGACTAAATATAAGCAGATGTCCTCCAAATACCTTGGTAATGTTTAGAGGGCATACAGTGCACGCTGTTAGGATACCAGTACCGGGAGCGGGTGGGAGTGTGACCAAAAGTATGCGATTTGCATACATGCAGTCACATGCCAACTAGACGTGCACAGCCACTATCAATACAAGTGAACTGATTGAGACTGGACAAGTCTAGTCGGAATGTGACTGGAAGTATGCAAATGCCTCCTCTCAGCGCTGGAGAATCCTGACAGCGTGCGCCCTGTGCGTTGTATGGATTCTCAAGTCTGCAGTCACACAGACTGATCACAGACTTGTACACCAAGCCTGGTCAGCTTCTTTAAAGAGGTTCTCCAGATTTATCCTTAGGAAAAGTGATCCATATCAGATCGGTAAGGTCTGGCACCTGGCACCTCACTGCCTAGCTGGTTTCAGCTCTGGCAACAGTGAATGGAACCGGCACAGCTCAGCTCTGCAGACAGTGTAGTGGCCACTGCAGAGAACTGCAGATCAGCTACTATTCATATGACCAGATCTACGTCATCAGTTTCGGTGATTTAGAGCATCTGGACCTCCGGAGGTGATGCTTAAAGATCTTTGCAACAAGTGTCATTCATATCCAGGCGAAAAGCTGGTAGCATTTATATATTTTACGCAACACTGATCCAGGATGATCTATAGTATTTTTCGTGTCTGTCACCTTAGCTATAGGTAATGATGAAGTTAAAAGAGGACTAATTAGCTCTATGTTTGTCTATAGTCTGTGTCTGGTATTGCAGATCATCACTATTCAGTTAAAAGGTGATGAACTGCAATACCAGGTACAACCTATGGACAAGTGTGGCACTGTTTCAGAAATAAAGGAAATCAAATTTTACATAATCCTGAACAATTCATTTAATAACATAATACAATGGATTTTAAAGCAGGTCTATAATACACCGGTCACCACCATCTGGCTGTCCAGCTGTCACAAAACTACAACTCCCAGAAAAATAGGATTTGTAGTTTTGCAATAGTAGGACAGCCACGTGTTGGAGACCACTGTTCTATTATTTTGAGCAGAGCAGGTTAAAGCTGAATACGTAGAGGTTTTCTCTTAAAGGATTTATCCAGCGGCACCGATCACTAGAATGTGGATCCGAAATGACGTTTTCTTCCTTGCTGCATGACGAGGATGAGGAAGAGTTTGAACGGTGCAATGGCGGCACTGTTCCATTCCATTCAATGACTATGGGGCTGATAAAAATGGCTGATTACTTTGCTTTGCTGTCTTAGTCAATCCCACCCAAGACACTGAATGAAAAGACCACCGCAGCTCTATTTAGGCTTTGTCGCAATGCAGTGAGAAAATACGGGAAACTTTGGATCAGAGGGTGCCCCAGCAACAGACGTATTCTATGTGAAAGAGATAGATTCAGGTCCAAATGTTATTTCACTTCCTGACCCAAGTTTCAGATTTTTCTCTTGTGGGAGTGTCTCATCCAGTAATATAGGCTGGATGTTAGATCTGTATATATCCTGCACAGCTTCTATCCTGCACAGATTTACTCTTCATGTGCTTTACTCCTTAGGCCATGTTCACACGTTCAGTATTTGGTCAGTATTTTACATCAGCATTTTTGTAAGTCAAAACCAGGAGTGGGTAAAAAAATGCAGAAGTGGTGACGTGTTTCTATTATACTTTCCCTCTGATTGTTCCACTACTGATTTTGGTTTACACATACTGATGTAAAATACTGACCACATAGTGAATGTAGCCTTATTTGTAGCCTGCTTTCTTTGCCCTCCCCAAGACTGTAAATACTTTAACCCCTCTCTACACTGTGGAAATGTGTTTACAACCCTCACCCCTCTATACTGCCAGATGGGGGTCAGTGCAAGTATTGGGCAGATGAATGTGCCGTAGAGACGCTGCAGAGAGAATGGCGGTAGTAGTTGGGACAAGTGTTTATACTTCTATGGCAGAATGTGCTGAACATGGCGGAATATAATCCCGTGGACGTTAGATTGTACCTCAGGTATGTGATGTTGTGTAATCCTCCTTGGAATAATCAGCAGGAATGAGATGATGTGATATACTGTACGGGGCAGAGAAGGGAATATTCCTCACACGGCTGTTCCTCCAGTGGAACTAAAATAACAAAGGAAGCAAGTGGCTTTTTTTTATGCTTGATTAAAGATGTCCTAAAGTATTGGGTAACCAGCTCCTATGCTGACCTATGTGTTGCTCAAAGTAATAATAATATTATTGATCACACTTGATACCGTTTTCTCAGAGATCCACATCGAGCTCTTCACTAAAGAGTTATTCCCATATCAGCCGTTCATACATAAAACCGAAGTAACAGCCTGGAAGCACTGGCCACATGCGCTGGGGGCTACGGAAAAGCCAGTCCCATCCCGGCCCATATTCATAACAGACAGAAGGAAGGAAATTATGAGGGATCAGTGAGGCCAGTATGGAGGGGGATCAGTGAGGCGAGTATGGAGGGGGATCAGTGAGGAGAGTATGGAGGGGGATCAGTGAGGAGAGTATGGAGGGGGATCAGTGAGGAGAGTATGGAGGGGGATCAGTGAGGAGAGTATGGAGGGGGATCAGTGAGGCCAGTATGGAGGGGAATCAGTGAGGCCAGTATGGAGGGGAATCAGTGAGGCCAGTATGGAGGGGGATCAGTGAGGCCAGTATGGAGGGGGATCAGTGAGGCCAGTATGGAGGGGGATCAGTGAGGAGAGTATGGAGGGGGATCAGTGAGGAGAGTATGGAGGGGGATCAGTGAGGAGAGTATGGAGGGGGATCAGTGAGGAGAATATGGAGGGGGATCAGTGAGGAGAGTATGGAGGGGGATCAGTGAGGAGAGTATGGAGGGGGATCAGTGAGGAGAGTATGGAGGGGGATCAGTGAGGAGAGTATGGAGGGGGATCAGTGAGGAGAGTATGGAGGGGAATCAGTGAGGCCAGTATGGAGGGGATCAGTGAGGCCAGTATGGAGGGGATCAGTGAGGCCAGTATGGAGGGGGATCAGTGAGGAGAGTATGGAGGGGGATCAGTGAGGAGAGTATGGAGGGGATCAGTGAGGAGAGTATGGAGGGGGATCAGTGAGGAGAGTATGGAGGGGGATCAGTGAGGAGAGTATGGAGGGGGATCAGTGAGGAGAGTATGGAGGGGGATCAGTGAGGAGAGTATGGAGGGGGATCAGTGAGGAGAGTATGGAGGGGGATCAGTGAGGAGAGTATGGAGGGGGATCAGTGAGGAGAGTATGGAGGGGGATCAGTGAGGAGAGTATGGAGGGGGATCAGTGAGGCCAGTATGGAGGGGAATCAGTGAGGCCAGTATGGAGGGGATCAGTGAGGCCAGTATGGAGGGGGATCAGTGAGGCCAGTATGGAGGGGGATCAGTGAGGCCAGTATGGAGGGGGATCAGTGAGGAGAGTATGGAGGGGGATCAGTGAGGAGAGTATGGAGGGGGATCAGTGAGGAGAGTATGGAGGGGGATCAGTGAGGAGAGTATGGAGGGGGATCAGTGAGGAGAGTATGGAGGGGGATCAGTGAGGAGAGTATGGAGGGGGATCAGTGAGGAGAGTATGGAGGGGGATCAGTGAGGAGAGTATGGAGGGATCAGTGAGGAGAGTATGGAGGGATCAGTGAGGAGAGTATGGAGGGAACAGTGAGGAGAGTATGGAGGGAACAGTGAGGAGAGTATGGAGGGATCAGTGAGGAGAGTATGGAGGGATCAGTGAGGAGAGTATGGAGGGATCAGTGAGGAGAGTATGGAGGGATCAGTGAGGAGAGTATGGAGGGATCAGTGAGGAGAGTATGGAGGGAACAGTGAGGAGAGTATGGAGGGATCAGTGAGGAGAGTATGGAGGGAACAGTGAGGAGAGTATGGAGGGAACAGTGAGGAGAGTATGGAGGGATCAGTGAGGAGAGTATGGAGGGATCAGTGAGGAGAGTATGGAGGGATCAGTGAGGAGAGTATGGAGGGATCAGTGAGGAGAGTATGGAGGGATCAGTGAGGAGAGTATGGAGGGATCAGTGAGGAGAGTATGGAGGGATCAGTGAGGAGAGTATGGAGGGATCAGTGAGGAGAGTATGGAGGGATCAGTGAGGAGAGTATGGAGGGATCAGTGAGGAGAGTATGGAGGGATCAGTGAGGAGAGTATGGAGGGATCAGTGAGGAGAGTATGGAGGGATCAGTGAGGAGAGTATGGAGGGATCAGTGAGGAGAGTATGGAGGGATCAGTGAGGAGAGTATGGAGGGATCAGTGAGGAGAGTATGGAGGGATCAGTGAGGAGAGTATGGAGGGATCAGTGAGGAGAGTATGGAGGGATCAGTGAGGAGAGTATGGAGGGAACAGTGAGGAGAGTATGGAGGGATCAGTGAGGAGAGTATGGAGGGATCAGTGAGGAGAGTATGGAGGGAACAGTGAGGAGAGTATGGAGGGAACAGTGAGGAGAGTATGGAGGGATCAGTGAGGAGAGTATGGAGGGATCAGTGAGGAGAGTATGGAGGGATCAGTGAGGAGAGTATGGAGGGATCAGTGAGGAGAGTATGGAGGGATCAGTGAGGCCAGCGAATATGGAAGGAATCAGTGAGGCGGGTATGGTACGATCAGTTAAGTAAGTATGGAGGGATCAGTGAGGTGGGTATGGTACGATCAGTTAAGTAAGTATGGAGGGATCAGTGAGGAGAGTATGGAGGGATCAGTGAGGAGAGTATGGAGGGATCAGTGAGGCCAGCGAATATGGAAGGAATCAGTGAGGCGGGTATGGTACGATCAGTTAAGTAAGTATGGAGGGATCAGTGAAGTGAGTAAGTGAGTAAGGGGGTGGGGAGTCAGTGAAGTATAACGAGCAATAAGTGAGGTAAATATGAAAGGGGTGATGAGTTAGGTGTGTAGTATAGGGAGAGCGACCAGTGAGGCGAGTATCGAAGGATCAATTAGGTAAATGTGGGTTGGGGGAGATCAGTGAGTTGTGTATATATGTGGGTGGGGGGGAATCAGTGAGGTGAGTATGAGGGGGAATCGAAGAGGTGAATATGGTGGGGGGGTTCAGTGAGGTGAATATGGTGCAGAGTTAGCAGGATCAGTGAGGTGAGGCGATTTTCCATTATGAATATGGGATGTTTTCAGGATAAAACCTCTTTAAAGGGAATGTGTCATCAAAACATTTTTTCAACAGTTGAAAAACATGTAAAGTATTAATGTTTTATTGAAAAAAAAAAAAAAAGAAAAATTCACACATACACGCACACACACATAAACTTAGTATAAAATATGAGGAATTATTTTGAAAGTTTTGATATTTTCAACTTTTAAACACTAGGGGGAGCAGCTGCTTACATTTGTCATGAAAACTGTGCAATGAGAAAAGTGTCATGCTGGCTCGCCTTACAGCAGCAGTAAATGTGGGCGGGGTCTTCTCGTATGTGTCTGATGTCACTCCTCCCCTTCCCGATGTTTTGGGGGGTTAGGTTAAAGTTTAGGATCACAGTGCAGCGCCATGTTATTGGTGACTGCAGTGTGGTACTGACAGTGGTGGTGTCCCCGAGGGCTTCTGTCAGCGCCTCTTCTAGCTTTCCTGCTCAGGCATAAAACTGAAATGGCAGAGCCTATAAATATACAGTAAATGAACATTTCCTCTGTTATTTTTGAGTGTTCGTTTTCACGGCGTTCATTGTATGGTAAAAATGACCTGGTCATTTGATGATGCCAAACCTGAATTCAGAAGTTTCAGCTGCAGTTGTCTGTATCAGTTCCTGGGAAAGTTGGGTATTAGGGAAAGCTGGTCCCAGGAACAGATACAAGGATCTTTAACTGCTGTATAGGAGGAGACAGTAGTGAGGGAGACAATTCGGCACTGCGCTGCTCACTGCTCCTTACAGAGATCTGAGTGTAGCAGTCATTGCAGCTGCAGCACTCAGATGGCAGAGGTTAGCGGTAACTAGGGCTGTGGAGTCGGTAAGCCAAACCTGCGACTCCGACTCCTTAATTTCCCTTACACCGACTACACCTCCCACATGTATTGCTTATATTTAAGTGAAAAATTTATTGCAGCACAATGTGAACATCAGACATTTAATCATTTTGATGATACAATAATCAAGATATTTAGATAGAACATAATATATATTCATTGGAATACAACTTTAGAACACAAAAAACTAATAAATTGTAAATACGTAATACACTATGTAATATCGAGTATATATATATATATATAAATAACACTATGTAATAAACTATGTAAGCGGCAAAAAACACTTTTCAACAAAAACATACTAAATAACATTTGTGCCGTCTATGAATTTGTTCTAATAGTATCGCCTCCATCAGATCCTCCTTCGTAGATGACCTCAAATCTGACCTAATAATTTTAAGGCTAGAGAACAACCTCTCTACACTAACTTGGGTTGGAGGCAACAACATGTAACAACATGGGCAACATCTCTAACAATTTCCGGGTATAAAGGAATTGCCTCATGCACAGTCAGTTTTGATGAACGGTTGAATTTTTCTATTTCTTTGAGAGCAAGTGAAACATTTTGCTGAAATATGGTCATCTGCTTGCTATAGGAGACGGAGTGAAATCTTTTTCCTTGCGGTAACGCTTTGCCTGCTCCATGGCATCCAAATACTTGTCAAAGTCAAACTCATCTGATGAGGATGAAGATATGGCAGCAGTAGCACTGTCAGGACCCAAGTCCTCTTGCGCCTGGCAGTCCTCCTGTAGGCCACTCATCCTACCTGCTACCTCAGTCAGAGCTTCTTTTCCTTTAGTAAGCTGTTGATCATCAAGCAGTATACGATGACTGGGGTCCACATAAACAGCTGCCAGAAAAATGTTATTTTCCAATAGCTGTCTCTCTCCGTTTCATTAAAGCAGAAATGCCATCTGCGATTAACCCTCCTCTTTGGGACAGGCAAAATAGCAAGTTCTTCCACTCCCTTATGACAATGCCAGGAGTTAAATCCTCAGCTTGTAATTTTTTAGTCACGGTAAATGGGTGATTAAGCAATTCCTTCAATTCAGCCACCTGTGTCCACTGACCTTCATTTAGGGTTACCTGAGGGTTCGCCATATCTATAAGAAACGGTTTTAGTTCAAGCAATCGCTCAATCATTAAATAAGTGCTGCCCCACCGAGTGGCTTGATCGACAATTGCCCCTTTCCCAGCACGTCTCTTCAAGATGGAATCAATTTTAGGGGTTCTGGCAGCAATAACCAATTTCCTTACTTTTCCAATCAGATTTCCAGCATGTCCCTCTTGCAGACTATGTGCCCACGATGCAGAAATGAAGCAGAAAATTTCAGCATCTCCCTGGCAGAAAAAACACATGCAGATTGTGCATGCGTTTTTCCTGCAGAATACATGCGGAATACATGCGGATTCACATGCGTATCCACATGCGTTAACGCATGTGTTTCCGCATGTGAACTGAGAAGCACTTTCCAGGCGATAGCATCACTTGGAAAGTGCTTGACAACTAGGTCACACTGTATAAATCCATGCAACCGGCATGGATTTATATAGTGTGACCGTAAAAATAAAACAAATAAAGCTATACTCACCCCCGATGCCCCGGTGTGTGCTGCAGCGCTCGTTCCAGTCTGGTTCCCGGCTGCCGGCATATCGCGAGACACAGCGGTGAAGGGCCTGCGGTCACATGACTGTGACGTCACCGAAGGTCCTTCAGCGCTGCCGGCATGCCGAGAGAAGCCGTTGGACAGGTGAGTATAAACTTTATTTTTTATTTTATTCTTTGTCTTACAGATACAATGGTACCCAGGTCTGGATGAGAGTCTCCTCTCCTCCAGAACTGGGTACCATCCGCACATAGAGACGCATAGAAGCCGCTTGTACAAATGTACAGACACGGATTCTATGCGTCTCAATGCAACTCAATGGCGGGAGTTCCGCTGCGCTTCCGCAAAATTAATGAACATGCTGCGCATTTATGAGCGCTGCAGAAACGCTGTGGAAAAATCCGCAGCATGTGCATTGACATTGCGGAATGCCATTGGGGACCATGGGGTGCGGATTACCATGCGTTTTTGATGCGTTTCCGCTGCGGAAATTCCGCAGCATAAACGCATGACAAACGCATCGTGTGCACGCAGCCTTATTGCCAGCTGCAGCGTGTGCACAACACAGCGCATGTGATGAATAGGAAAGAGGTGTGAAGCAGCTTCAACAAGATCATCTATTTCTAAAGTATCATTTTGCTGTTCTTCTGTAGTAATATCTGTTTGTTCCTCAGTTACATGAACAGCACTGTGGCCTTCCATCTCAAACATACTGAATCCTAAATTTTCTTCTAGCTGTTGTTCATTACTCTCATTCATCAGTTTAATTGCACTTATCATGTTTGAAGCATTGTCCGTTACAATAGCAAGAAGCTGTTCTTTTTTGAGTTTGTAATCTTGCAGAACTTTTTCCACTAAGGCCTGGAGAAACTGGCTGGTGTGATGAGCTTTAGTATCTTTTACTGCCAGTGTCTTGGTAACAATTTCTTTGTTGTCATAGATAGATGGATAGATAGAGGGTTGAATAGATAGATAGATGAATACATGGAGGGATAGATAGAGTGTGATAGACAGATGACAGCTACAGACAGCAAATAGTACATTGCACATATAGTTCACACATTGTACAGAGAGCACATAATAATCACCTACAATATTAGCATTAGTTACCTTCCTGTGACAGAGGTGAGCAGTAGTACTTTCACTTTCTCCAGCTCGGGGCCCAGGAATCGGATCCTGTGCAGGGCAGGCACCCCTCCCCCTCCTCTCTCTGGTGAAGACGGCAGAAGACAGGACAGAGGAGGGGAGATTGCCCCCTGCAGTCTGGAGCCAGTGCAGGACGGGAGCACTGCAGCATACAAGTGAGTTTTGATAGGTGCGTGCCCCTGCTTCTAAGGGGGGGGGGCAGCTGCCCCCCCTGCCCCTCGCTGGCTACGGCCATGATTCACACACAGCGTTTTTGCGGATCCATTTTTTGCAGTAAAATGCAGTGACTCTGGGCATCCCAGCAAAGTCAATCGGTTTCCAGATATGACATTCAGACACATCGTTTTGTGAGGATCCGTTTTTGGGCTCAAAAACGGATCCTCACAAAGAATGAGCATGTCAGTTTGTGCGGCGTTTTTCTAATCTGCTTTTGCTATTGAAAACATGATCTATGAGCTCAAAAACCTTTCAAGTGATGCGGTTTTTTAAAAAGCTGATCTGCTTTTGCAGCTGAAAAACGTATCCTCAAAAAACGCAGCAAAAACGCTGTGTGTGAATGTAGCCTTAGATCAGGAATAGAACAGCCATTTATAGGACATTTCATAACTTTCCCAAATTCCTATGAAAAAATATCCAGCACATTCTGCATTGAACTACTGTACCCAATTTATTATATATTTTAGGAGTCGGTCCATTTTATACCGACTCCACCAAAATGAGCACCGACTCCGACTCCACAGCCCTGGCGGTAACTAGGACCGGGCACCAACACTGTGGTGGTGACTTTACCCAGTGATGAGTTTTCACCGCTTGGTGAATTCACGCCGCAGCCCTGGTGCCCGGACCTGGTGAATTCTCATTGGTAGTTACTGAGATCTGAACGCTGAAGCCGGCAAAGATTTGGTGGAAGCACTCTGATCACTAGGTAGCAACGATTGAGGCAAACTGTAACCCAGTGCAAAGCGCTGGGCTACAATAAAATGGCGCCGATCTCTACCTACAATGAGGTAGCCACAGCAAAGGAGATTGGGTCGGCATCAGACCGCCGTTTCCTACAGTCAATCTATTTCTAAAGATGCTATTGAAATGAAATCCTCACCAGATGTCGGTAACAACCCATCCAATACACACAGGGAAAGAAATCACCATAGATGTCCATAAATTATGTGCAATAATGAGAAATGACACAGGGAAAAAGCATTGAACACGCTTACTGAAATTCATTTAATACTTCGTAGAAAAGCCTTTGTTGGTGATGACAGCTTCAAGATTCTTCCTCTATGGAGAAACTAGTCGCAGGCATTGCTCAGGTGTGTCCTAGTCGTGGACAACAGGTTAGGGAATTGGCATAGCGTAAAATAGAAATTGCAGTGCAGCACTACGCACGCTGCAGTATGTCTCCCTCTTTCTTGTCTTTCAAAGTTGAGAGGTATTGGCCTTAAAGGTGCAGCCACCAGATAAAGTTTCTATAAGGAACTGAACTTTGACTCACTTTGACTAGTTTATACTCCTTTTACCTTATCATGTCTATATGGCGTCCTTGGTCACACCCAGCCAGTATATACAGTCCAGGACCCTGTTCTTTTATGTGCCCATACACATGCCACTGTGCCTTCTTCTTCCTCTTCCAGATACGATCTGCTGTGGTTTTGTTTACTCTAATCACGTCTGGGAAAGTCACATACTTTGCCGTTCAGATATTTACTCAGACATTCTTTGAGATCCTTCATTCTCAGGATAATCTGTGCACTTTTTTTTGGACATTGACTATAAATCACTGCAATGAAAAAACCGTCAAAGTCGCCTCCTAAACTACTAAGAGTGATTGCTCTGAGGCATAGAAACTAGGCTGCTGCTATAGAAAATTATGAAAGCGCTACAAAATGTACACATTAAATATTTCAAAAAAAAAAATCTGTAATATTAATATGAAAAATTACAGTAAAGGAAGGTACTTAGCGCATAGATCGGCCAATATATGTGTGCCTAACAACCAGCGTCAAGGTGTCCTTCATTCATTGTTGGGTCCCTGTCCACTGGCCAATATATGTGTGCCAAACAACCAGCGTCAAGGTGTCCTTCATTCATTGTTGGGTCCCTGTCCACTGGCCAATATATGTGTGCCAAACAACCAGCGTCAAGGTGTCCTTCATTGTTGGGTCCCTGTCCACTGGCCAATAAATGTGTGCCCAAAAGCCAGCGTCAAGGTGTCCTTCATTGCTGGGTCCCTATCCGACTTGACCACCTCCCCTGGGCTGAAAGCCTCCAATTTATGGGTCAGGAGTGAACCAGCTAACTACTTAAAATCACCTGCGGCTGATGAGGATGGGAGTACACATGCCAAAAAGAGAATTAGAAACATAGCGAAAATGACCAGCACAACCAGTGTGAACAGGAGCAAACTTAAAAAATACAAACTATGAAAAACCATCAAGGTTGCCTCCTAAATTGCTAAGATTGATTGCTCTGAGACATAGAAACTACACTAATATAAGTGTGCCCAACAACAAAAATTTTTGCAAGTATTTCAAGTGTACATTTTGTAGCGCTTTCATAATTTTTTCCTAGTTTGTATTTTTTAATTTGGCTCCTGTTCACACTGGATGTGCTGGTAATTTTCGCTATTTGTTTATACATCACTGCAAACACAACCTGCAAAAGCCATCTGCTCCACGGTAAAAAAAAAAAAAAAAAAAAAATGTTCCAACAGTCTGGATTTTGCCAGGATAATCCTATATGACTGAAAAATTGGTGGGATTTATGCAAACTTTTTCATGGGGAGGGGAACCTTGTAGTCCTGAGGCTGGGCCTAAAGTAACACAACATACCTTGGTCTTGAGACTAGGAACCAGTTCTAATAATTAGAAACCAGATCAGCCATGTTGAAGTTAAAGGGAACCTGTCAGCAGGACTGTGCTAAGTAAACTACAGGCAGTGTCAGGTGGGCACAATTACACTGATTAAAATGATACCTGGGTTGATGAAATCTGTCCTGTGGTTGTTGTTTAATTTTTGATTGCAGTTTGGAGATAATGAGATGCTGGTGCTTGGGGGCGGGGCACAAGCGTCTCATTATGTCCAAACTGTAATCAAAGATTAAACAACAACCACAGGATGGATTTCATCGACCAAGGTATCATTTTAATCAGTGTAACGGCGCCAACCTGACAGTATGTGGAACGGGGAACTTTTATCCCGATTTGAAATAGCAGTGCGCATGCATGACCACCGCGCCATTCATTACCTTATGGGGTTTCAGGAAATAGTCAAATGCAGCGCTTGGACTGGCACCTAACGATCAGCAGGGTTCCCCACATGAATTATTAAGTAATCAGTTATCCTGTGCTTCTTAGGTCATGATTTATTTTCATCATAGAACCCCTTTAAATGTCCCGATCACCAAGTCCACCAATTTGGACGCCCACTTCCCAACCGCCGCTCGTCAATTTCAGAGAGGACTGGAGTAAGAGTTGTGGCGAGGCGCACACCAGTCGTCAGACGCTCCTGACACTAAGAGTCGTGCACCTATCAATGAATCAGGAGCTTCTCACTCCACCCCATCCCCTCATCAACACCAGTGTGAAGATTACCGGTCTCAATGAATTGGGGTCATTCTCTTAGATTTTCCCAAAAAATAAAAAATCTGAATCCCAAATCCTCAACGAGGAGTAAAAATGTACAATATTTGTTCCAATAATATACGGAGTAGGAATCTTCTGAATAGAGCGTGGGAGGCATCGTCCACCGCCTGACAGTGCAATATCCCAGGGCTGGCTCGTCTCCCGCACAACACTGACATTAAACATGTTCTTAAGGAAGAATGTGTCTAGTGTTACAGAAAGAAGCACTGCAGATTATACACTGAGCGCCCGAGAGGAACATGCAATTACCCAAATGATTCATCACACAATACCTTCACGGCACAACAGAAGCTGCCAATCTTATAATCACGCTTGTATCAATCATGCAAATGTTTACTTCCCGATCCCGAACGTTGATCGACTGGATCGAGATTCAGAACAAGAATTTTACACATTTACTTAAGTATTTATGTAATTTTCTTCTAAAAAAGCATCTAAGTCTTTCCTTCATCCATGGACAGTTCCTGCTGTGACAGCTCCTGATTCTCATGGTAAAGAAGCCTGGTCTCCTCTGGAGATTGAACCTTTCTTCAGGTGGAGGGAGCACTCCTTTGTCTTTTGAGTGAGTTTTACGTAAAACAACTTTTGACCATATTTTTTATATCGGCTATTTAAGTTAATTCTGTTCCCCTCTTACACGGCTCTTCTCAGTACTAAATAAATGTAATTCTTTTAATCCTTCCTCATAACCAAGATACCTCTTATCAGTTTTGTTGCTCCTCTTTGTACCTTTTCTAGCTGCTGGGCATTATATGAACTCGTGCCCAGAATTGAACTATATATTACAGATGAGGTTGCACTAACGCTTTGTAAATTGGTAGTATTATGTCCCTGTTCCATGATTCCAGGCCTCATCTAATGCATGACAATATTCTGCTGGCTTTAGAAGCTGCTGATTGACATTGCATGCGGTCATTTAGTCTGTGATCTACAAGTACACCAAGATCCTTCTCTACAAGTGTCTCTCCTAGTTTTACTCCCACTCTAGATTATATGATGCCTGCTTATTATTAGTACCCATGTGCAGAATTTTACATTTCTCCACATTGAACCTCATCTACCAAGTAGATGCCCAAACATTCAGTTTGTCCATTCAGCCTGTAACTTAGACCATGGCCCCACTATCAGTATTTGGTCAGTATTTTTTCTCAGGAGTGGGAGCCAAAACCCGGAGTGGGTGATAAATGTAGAATTGGTGACTTGTTTCTATTATACCTTTTCTCTGATTGTTCCTCAATTGGTTTTGGCTCCCACTGCTGAGAAAAAATACTGACCCAATACTGACCAAATACTTAAAGTGGGGCCGTGGCCTTATGGACATCTTCCATAGTCTGAACTATACTACATAATTTAGGGGCATGCACTACAGTAGAAAGAACATTATTATTCCCGTCTTCTATATCATTAATAAATAGGTTGAATAGTAGCAGACCCAGAACTGAACCTTAGGGTCACCACTTATAACCGAGACCATTCAGAGTAGACGACATTCACCACAACTCTCTGGGTGCGATTTTTGAGCCAGTTTTCAATCCAATTACAACCCTTACTTTTGAAGCCCATAGCCCTTAATTTACCCATTAGGCATTTATGTGGGACAGTGTCAAACACCTTTGCAAAGTCCAAAACCACTATATCCACAGCCACCCCCTCTGTTCAACTTTCTACTCACCTCTTCATAAAAACTGTTCAGGTTAGCTTAACAATTTTTGTCCTTAGTAAAACCGTGCTGACTATCACTTTTGTTATTTTCTATCACATACTCCTATACATATTCCCTTACAACCCCTCTAATTTTTTTTCTCATAATGGATGTTGAGCTTACTGGTCTATAATTATCCGGGAAATACCTAGAACTATTTTTGAAAATGGGCCCCACGTTAGCTTTGCGCCAGTTGCTCGGCACAGTGCCAGTCACAACAGAGTGTTGTGACATCAGTGCTGTGTATAATGTAAAGTGTAGAGCGTATAATGTCATGCGTTATGGTGATGGTGATGTGTAGTGTGGATTGTAATGGTGGTGTATTGTAATGTTTTGCACTGTACTTTTAGGAAGCTCAGTTCTGCCCAGCAACAGACAGTAGGGTAAGATATAGTGAAGTGTTGGGACTAGCCCAGAGAGGGAGGGACTATAACAGGATCAGAGAGGACTTCTTGCTAGTGAGTCAGACAGGGCCTAGCTTGCAGTCAGAGCAGACGTCTGGTTTGAGTGCTCAGCAAGGCTGCAGGCAGTGGGTGTTTTATGGCAAGAAAGAAAGAGATCGGGAGAGAGATAGCGTGATCCTGAGGAACAGACTGAGACAAAGAGAGAGTTACAGAGACTCAGAGAGAATAACAGTGCCAGCTCAGAGGAAAGCAGTGTGACCAAGTGAGAAGGGTCCGGAGAAGGTAAGATTACAGCACGGCCCCAAGGAGCTTACAGCTCTTAAAAGGTAAAGAGCCAGGACGAACTATAACGTGAGACGAAGTGAGTGTCCCAGGCGGAGTTCCCTAAGCGTCAGAGAGCTTGAAGCAGAGTCCAGCCATATTGACAAACCCTCTCCTCTAGGAGGAGATTCAGAAAAGGAACCGTTGGAAGAGGAAATGACTTTCATGGACTGTATTGTGGTGTTAAGCGGGTGGTGGTGGAGGAAATGAAACCAGTGGAGGCTGGAATGTATGAGGCAGAGGAAGTAATGAGACTTGGAATTGGGACGGTCTATATTAATGAAGAAACGTGCGAGAAGTTGTGTACCCGCTATCCTGTGTGCATAGCTGCCATGCAAGGGCTGTTTAGTAAAGTTTCGTTTGCTAAGAACTGGTAGTCTACTTTCGCTGACATACTCTCTGCTGCTGTGGTGGAGTCGCTGACATAATCTGGCGGAGGACCAGGATAAGACCCTGCCTACAGTCCCGCCTCGGAGCACGGTCATCTCTCAAAACTGCAAACACTTATTACACAAGAACCACAAGACAGATTTCTTCACCTCAGATGTCAATCAGTGCAGCAGCCCCAACATGACACTGTCTATAGTTTACTTAGCAAAATCCTGCTGACAGGTTCCCTTTAAAGTCATTATCAGTGGTGTAGGGGCCTACTGTCACTACCACGGCTTTAGGGGGACCTACACTACCAGGGTTATAGGGGGTTCTTACAGTCACTACCATTGATGTAGGGGGACTCCAATGTCACTACCATGAGCATAGGGGGGTACTTAAAGTCACTACCAGGGTTGCAGGGGGCTTCCAATGTCACTACCAGGGGTATATGGGTTCCTTATCAGTAGTGTAGGGGCCATTCTGTCACTGCCAGGGTGTAGGAGGTCCTACGATACCAGTGGTGTAAGGGGCCTCTTTTCACTAGTGGGAGTATAGGGAATTGTGACCTCTTATTTTTAATGCGCATCAACCACTCCTGCACCAAATTCTGAGCACCGGGCCACAATAAGCTGCTGCTTCGCTGGGTTATTCATTTCTATACATCTACAGGTTAGAACTATAGGACATAATCCTGTAGAAGAGCTACATCCCCCTGCACTGACCGGACACAGACCAGCCATATACAGCACACAGGGCAGCAGGGAAAAGGGAGTTTGCTAACTTTAGGCTTCCTTCACATACTTTTTTTTTTATTTTAGTTTTTTTATAGGTCGATATTTCAGCATTTTTTTTGTCTAAAAAAAAAACAACTTTTTCAGTATTTTATAGA
This sequence comes from Phyllobates terribilis, assembly GCF_046119375.1. Taxonomy (NCBI): domain Eukaryota; kingdom Metazoa; phylum Chordata; class Amphibia; order Anura; family Dendrobatidae; genus Phyllobates; species Phyllobates terribilis. Next base: position 559,855,738 of record NW_027362771.1, read on the forward strand.
AGGTAACTGTAGAGTTAATTTTATGTTTTATACACACACACACACACATTTCTACGATCTCTAGGTTTATTGTGCGGTATCCCTTTAAGATATAATTAAAGGGGGCAGTGACTGTCTCTTGCAAATTACAGAGCGTGTGTAACAATAGGCCTCCCGGCTGCCGCTTACACTGGTGACCACTAACTGCTTATCCACAGCCAGCAGTCTCCGGACCGCCCAGATTTCTTCCATTATTTCCATACTCTTTAGCTTTCTCAAAAAATAACACGGAATTAGCAACCCACAGATTACGGAGTCCCTCTATAATCAGTGCAGTACAGGAAAATATGTAAATGCACTGAAAATCTGCAGCAGGGTGGGGTGACATTCTTTATATTAGGCCTCAATCTGCAGAGTTAGACATCGCAGGTGAATTTCCATGTGGAAAAAGTCTGTAGTGTGTAAAATGTCATCATCTTCATGCTGGGGGAGCACGTACCGGCGTGATCTGTCTAATGCTCTGTAACTTACCATCCACAGCAGGGGGGGGCAATTCAGTTTCCAAAGGGGCCGCACAAGAGACCGTGACGGTTGTGGAGGCCGAATAGGCTGAAATTAATTCTGCTCAATATTAATATTAACTTATTAATTATAATTATTTATATTAATTGTATCACTTAACATGGAGTAGAATTTAGTATGCTGACATCCCTCTATATACAGTATGAGCCCCTACATAGCCTCCTATATACAGTATAAGCCCTCTATATACAATGTGAGACCCCACATAGCCCTTATATACAGTATGTCCCCGCACACAGCTCATATATACAGTATGTGCCCGCACACAGCCCCTATATACCGTATGAGCCCCCCACATAGCCTTCAATATACAGTATGAGTCCCCACATAGGCCCTAATATACAGTAAGAGCCCCCCAAATAGCCTCACTATACACAGTATGAGCTCCGCACATAGCCTCCCTATATACAGTGTGACCCTCACGTAGCTCCCATATATAGAGTATGAGCCTCCACATAGCCTCCTATATATAGTATGAGCCCCCCATGTAGCCTCCAATATACAGTATGAGCCCCCACATAGCCTTGGTAGAAGATGTCTGTATCCTGAGGATTCAGATAGCAGTGACAGTGAGTGGTGGCAGGTGGACGGCGGCATGGTGCAGCAAGTGGGCCACAGTTTCAGCCCTTCGGTTGGCTCAGTCAGCGGGCCGGACTGGAAATGCCAGAGGGCTGGACGTGGCCTGCGTGTCACAGTTTGCCCAGGTTTGATCCAGACTATTTAATTGGGGGGAACTCTTCTTTATGAGCGTTCTGCCAGCACTCTTAGTACTGGAGCTCCCTCACTTCCTAAAATGCATTGTACCGGCAATTGTCCTATAACTTACCTCTCTGTTGTTATGACTGTGTGCGTTGTGACAGACAGGAGAGCAAGAGTCATAAACTGGGGCAACTAGAAGTGGCCACTAGCTCCAATTTCAGAATGAGGTACCTTGGGTCCACCAAAGAAAATGCTCTCAAGGCCCACATGGCTAATTACTGAAGAACATGTGGCTAATTATTGGATTTACTCTACGATTTATCAATAAGAGTGGAGAAAACAAATGAGAGCACTAGAAGGACCAGTTTTTCTCTGGTCTATTGTGGTGTATGAGCCTCATCTCCTCGTGATCACAGCAGATTTATTATATCTCAACCATCCACAGATAAAAGTCGTTATCCCTCTGTCTGGGTGATCTGATAATTGCTTAATGCAGGAGCTCATTTTAGCAAATATATAAGAATAAACAGAAATAGCCATAAGAAAAATAATAATAACCTGAATTTCAGAGTTCTCTAATCCCAGGCTTGGATTTTGTGTCCACATCATCACTATATTATACTTCTCTACGCCTTAAGAGAAGGTTTCCTGTGCCATAACTGCATGGTGCATGCATACTTATCAACATTAGTGCTGGCAAAATAGAGATGTTCAAGTCCCACCCCAACCATAAACGTCCCTAACACCTGCCCAAACCCATTTGCACCATACAATTTTTGGTTTAGAATTTGCTCTGAATTTGCTGGGACTTGATCTGAAAAATTGGGTCATCCCTAGTAAAATTTGTGACTGTTCACCAAGAGGTAAAAGGAAAAATCACTGATCTCTGCTGTGGTCTGCGGCCAAATCTTAGTGGACAGAAAATGATCTAAAACTTCCTTTCTGGCTGACCAAATCTTACTGTATGACCAACTTAAAGGCCCCCATACACATAGGAGAAAAACTGGCTTATTTCGGACGACCTCCCAACACTCCACCACCCAACTCTGTAGGGAATGCTCAGTCAACCCACCACTGTCAATCACCAGTTATGGAGGCGGGGTATGCAAAACCAGTGGGCGTATCGGTGCGCTGAGCTTCTTGGTCACACCCAGGGTGCACTCTAATTACAATATTTGATTAAACTTAAGTTTCTACAGAACGGAGGCAGTGATTCGATTACTAAAGGTGCAATTATTCTAAGGATTATATCCCCTATAAGGCTGTGTGCTTAGTTTATACTGTCAGTTTGGACCGACACAGTCTCTTTAAAGAGTAACTAAACTTTCAAATTTTGCCAGAAGAGACCCCTGCGCCAGCTATAGCTGGTTACAGTAAATGTAGGTGTCCTATGACCACATAAGACACCAATTTTTTTAACAGATGTATTAAAATGGGCAACAAAAAATAGTTTACAAATAAGCCCAAATGCCTGGGTCACATGTAGTGTGCGAGGTGTATAGCATCTATATAAGCTGATGCCACCTAGACATAGATTGTAGCCCCTTTACTGTGCTACATTCAGCCCTCATTTGATGATGAAGGTCGCAGGTAGAAGATACTTTCGTAACCAAAATGCAGATAACTTGTAATTAGTCCATAAGTGGCATGAACATTTTTCATGTTTGCTCTCCAATGATCCTATATGCGAGTCTTTCCAGGGCGCTCTGGCCAGTAGAGTCCCTGGTAGGTTCCTTGAGCCCGATAAAGAAAAATAGCAGTTTTTCCCGAAACACGTTGATTTTGTGCTTCTCATGAGCCACAATACTCCGCAGCAAATTACGTCACACGCCGACACTGAAAGTTAATTAACTTTACAAATCACCCTTTCAAGCAATTTGGCCTTCAGCTCTTGCATCTAACTGGCCACCAAACCACTGCTTATGTGGCGCCCCTGAGGGTTCAGTCGCCACAGAGGTACTGCACCTCACCCAGAGGTGTGGTGTCTCCTTCTCTCAGGTAAGGATAGAGTGCTGCCCGGTACCCCAACACCTGCACCCAACACTACACTGCTCCAGGCCGGCTGGAAGGGCAAGATGCAATGTGTTTCCTGCTGAGCCCTGTCCCTGGCTGGAGTGGGGGGAACCCAAAGGTAGGGGGAACCAGCAGTGGGTGTGGGTGGAGGAAGCAGTTTAGGGGAGCACCATAGAAGGAGGTATAAAAAGGGAAGCCATCTTAGGCTGTGTGCCCACGATGCGTTTTTCAAGCGTTTACGCTGCCGAATTTCCGCAGCGTAAACGCTTGGGAAACCTTCCCCCATGGTCTCCAATGCAGTTCCGCACTTTCAATGCCCATGCTGCGGATTTTTCCGCAGCGTTTATGCTGCGCTCAAAAATCCGCAGCATGTCCATTAATTTTGCGGAAGCGCTGCGTTTTCGCCGCCATTGACTTGCATTAGAATGCGCCAATTCTGCATCTGCACTGGCGTAATTGGCACGTTCTAATGTGTGGATGGTACCCGGGTGTGGAGGACAGGAGACTCTCCTCCACACCCAGGAACCGTAAAAAAAAAAGAATAAAATAAAAAATAAAGATTCACCTTCCGACGGCCCCCGGACTCCTTCTCTTCGCTTGCCGACAGATCACGCAGCACTGAAGGACAGAACAGGAGCGCAGCAAGACTGCGGGGGCCATCAGAAGGTAAGTATAGATTTATTTTTTTATTTTTAACCATTCTCTCGGGTCACACTATATAAATCCATGCCGTTTGCATGGATTTATATAGTGTGACCTAGTTGTCACAAGCACTTTCCAAGTGATGCTAAAATCGCTTGGAAAGCGCTTGTCAACCCGCATGCGGAAATGTCAGTGAATAAAGCTCCATTTCCACATGTCCCTGGCAGGAAAACGCATGTACAATCCACATGTGTTTTTTTCTGCCAGGGAGATGCAGAAACGCTCAGGAAAAAATCCTGAGCATTTCTGCATCGTGGGCACATAGCCTTAGGGTGGCAGGACAGTTCAGTAGGTCAGTGAGTGAAGACAGTCTGGGAGCAGAGTCTCCTTAGGAGCTCTGCTCCACAAGTAGGGCCAAGTGCTAGAGGCCCAGGTGGGGAGCAGAGGAGGAAGGCTCTGTTCTATTATAGGGATCCCAGGGGGTACGGCGAGTGCAGGACGGCACCCGTACGCCCCAAATCTGTCAGAAGACAGAGGGATCGTAGGCCACAAGAAGGGGACCGGCCCCTGGACCAGCCGTGTTACTCCAGGTCTCGGCTGGAAAAACCGGAGGCTTCTGGCTTTTATAGTTCAGTTACCAAAGCCTCATCTTAGTCTCCGTGAGGGTCAAGCAGGTCCGGGAACTCCAGTTTGACAGGAGGGACTTCAGAGCACCTGAGCGGGACTGAGAGTGGGGAAGCGCAGGGCAGGAGGGAGAAGACCCAGCGTGAAGTCGGTCTAGAGAGGAACATAAGAAAGCGGGGTTCCGTCAGGTGCTCCTAACCTACCTGAGGAAGAGCTTAACCCCCGGTCTGGTGAACGCAGCACGACGTGGGAGGCTGGCACCCGCGCAGTGTATCAGTGGAACGTACATGAGAACTGTGAGTAAAGACTCGGATGACTGCACCGCACTGCCTCTGTTTATTATTTCAGCTGCGCCATCTTTCCCCCTGCACTACAACGCCCAGCACAACCAACAATATCTACACTGCCCTGGAGCTAGCTCTTCCTGTGGAGAGCGACACCACCCCTGCTGCAGTAACACCAGCTCCAGAGGACTGCTCCGCAGCGGCGGCACCCTTTAGCCGCATTCCACAGGTGGCGTCACAAACTTCAGAAATCCCCTATTATTATTAATAATTTATATAGCACCATTGATTCCATGGCGCTGTACATAAGAAGGGGTTACATCCCAAATACAGATATCACAGTAAACAAACTAACATTGATGGAACGGTACGGAGGGAAGAGGACCCTGCGCTTGCGGGCTTACATTCTACATAAATAGAAAACCCCCTTTTTATTGACCGCCCTGGGCCACGGACCGGGCCAGCCACCGTGATATCCCCCACCAGCATCCATAGGTCCAGCTGCCGAGTACCCCACGGCCCCGGGGGTGAATCACTTACTCCTTTGTTTCCTTTTCTGGGTTTCCTATACTCTGTTTACTATGCACTGGGAGTACAAACTCTGGCAGTGGAGGGGGGAGGCAGCTTAGGAGTGTGTTCGCTGGCCTGAAAAGTATTCAGTGCAGGTGTCCTCCTCTCTGCGCTCCAGAGAATCGTGCTGTGCATCCTACATAAAGACTACTACATCATGTGTCTCCTGCACTGGGCCATCAGCAGAAACTCCTCCAGCACGATCAAGCCGTACTGGCCGTGATGTCTAATCTTGCTAGCACTGGGTATAAGCGTGCTGGAGAAATGACTGCTGATTGTCCAGTGCAGGAGACACATGAAGTAGTAGTGTTTATGTAGCATGCACAGCACAATCCTCCTGCGTGCTGAGAGGAGGACACCTGCACTAAACTCCTTGCAGGTCAGCAGGCACACTCCTAAAGTCCCTCCTGCTTCACTGCTGGAGCTCCCAGTGCATAGTATCGGAGTGCGGAAAAGCCTGACAAGTGGCAAAGAAATAACGTAGGGGTTTATGGGATTGAAACCAAATTGCTAAATAAGGTGATTTGCAAAGTCAATAACTTTCAATGCTCGAAAAAATTAGCAAAAAAAAATAAAAATGTAGTTACTCTTTAATCTTTTAATAACCAGATTAGGATCCCCAAAACCATTTTAGAAGACATATCCATCAGATTATAAGATTTCCATTACTCATCACATTACTCACCTTCTTCGATTTGTTTTTCCACGTGAATCCTCTGTACCAACCTGTGAAAAGGTCCAAAAACAGACTGTTAAGACATTCTCTGAAAGAGGTCCATACATTACAGACTGTCAACAGATTTCAAAAAGCATCATGTAATACTTTATTTAACCTGCGGGGGCACTGCAGGGAAATAGAACAACTGGTTCCATTGCAGAGCACAGTCAGAGCCACATAAACTACATTTTTCATGGTTTATTACTTGTAATTTCATCTCCTCCACCTCAATATCTGCTCCCTACATCTCCTGAATAGGGTGTACTCTGGTGGGGGCCTTCTTGTCCTCCCAGAACTCCTCTTATTAGGTAAAAGACCCTCTTCATTTGCTTAATGTAGAGGAATTGCCAATCGGACAGCACATGCATCAATGACAGCTAAACAGCGCGGTGTCATGGGATGGCACACCTAAAGCATACATATCATACATGAAGCAAGGAACGATGGGCGGCTTACCGCAAAGGATCCTGGTCTCGGAATAAACCGTGAGCAGTCTCTATCCTTATTAAATTTCTTTATCTTTCTCAGATAATCCAGAATATTTAATAATCCAACAGGCATTGACACTGCATTAAGTATTTTCACTTTAAATTGGTTGAGGTTTTTTGGGCTATTTTTTTTTTTTTAACAACAGCACCACTTCTCTCAGCAGGTTGTATCTGGTATTACAGTTCTGCACAATTCAATTCAGATAACTAGTAGACAATGGCAATGTTGTTGTTTTTTTTCCTTTGGAAGATGGCAGCTATGTTTTTCGAATCCTAGACAAAAACCCTCTTTAAAATGCCCTGAAAGTACCATTCTCACCAAGCCGCAGCGTGGAACAATAGACACACTACAGAAATGCTAAAAACGTGCTTCGCACATGCCATTCAGCACACAAGGGGTTAACTCTTACACATCCAGTACCACCACCATATACAATGACCACATTCTGCTCGGCAAGGAGGGTGGGTGTAGATGAGAGATTTCTCCGCTGACACTGAAGGTCAGAGGAATCCGGCTGGAAGAGTCAAAAGTGGTCCTGTCTCTATGTTAAAAAAGTTTCCAGTTTTTGCTCTTAATTTATCCCCGCTGCTCACCTATCACTTTTTTTTTTAAATCCGTCATATAGTCCCAGAAATATGGGGTCCTTATATTTAGTGCTAAATGTTATGATCATTACCAAGAGGCAGTGCACATGGGGTAATTATGGAGAACCTGGGAGTGACACCCCCCTTGACAAATACCATTAAAATTAGCACTTAATAAAAAAGGCCTATATATCTGGAACCATATGGCGGATTTAAAAAAAAAAAAAAAAAACACAACGTAACAAAAAGGACTCTAAATAATTGGGAGCGGCAGGAATAAATGGATAACAAAAAATGGCTACTTTGGACTTGGCGACAGGTCCTTTTATCATAAAAGATCACTTTATCGATCTGATTCAGGCAATACTGGTCTCTGTTTTAGCTTGCAACCAATCACTGGCTGTAATTTGTTTCAAAAAGTGATTTGCTGCAGTGGTCACAACAGTAGAGAGCAGCTAATCAGCTATGGGGATATACAGAGACTGGCGAGGAACCAGGAATTTTTGGTAATTGCAAGAAGTTTTTAAAAAATGTTTTCATGGCTGGGCAACCCTTAAAATGTACAATCGTATGTACTAACTTACTGCGTTGTCTTATCTTATTAAAACTTATTAAAAGAAGTTTTCACAGCGTGCGGCTATCACAACCACGCTCTTAGTCAACCTCGTGCCCGCATGATACACCATATGTGAAGCATAGTGTGATAACTACATGTCAGATTGAGTTACAGATAATAGGATTGAGCTTCAATCTCATATCCAGTCTAAACATAAGGATCCTAGTGATTTTGGAAAAAAAAAATACAATAATCCTCGTACGTGTGACTGAAGGAACCTAACTCCAGTTTCCCCTGTTCCCACACACGTAACTTTCACAGATACAAAAGGAAGCGGAGAATTAAAGAGCTTTCAGTGGGTCATTAGAAATACATCAAATATATAAAAAAAATCAAATACATAAAAATATACTTAAAAAATACCGATGTCACTTGAATATTGGCTATGGGGTAGAAAGTAGATTTTGTTTTTACTGTCCCTGCAGATCTGCTATATTATTAGTCAAGAAATCAAATTGTTGATCGGGTGATCACCAACATGTGATGATATGCTATAACTGTAGACAAAAAAAAAACATGGACCGCACATCCACAACTCATGCATTGATCGATTCAGGCCAAACATTTACAAAACTGGACACAAGGTTCATAGTTAACATTCTGATCAAACTGTATGAAGCCCACTGTCACGGTGAACCTCTTAAATGATCATCAGGAACGAGAGTACCTGCAAACACTAATTCGCCAATTATCAGCTTATTTAAATGCACCTTAAAGCAAAGGGAAAATTCACTAAACCTAAACCATATAGCATGCACATGTAGCAATGTGGACTGTCTTACCCTGTTCCTCTGCCCCTCAAGACAACAACTGCGCTGTGTGTATTGTGTCTTGCGGTTTTATATATAATATATTTTTAATAAAATTATTGTTTATTATTATAGCGCCATTTATTCCATGGTGCTTTAGAGATGAGAAAGAGGTATATATAGCACAAACGATTACAATAATTTGAACAATACAAGTCAGCGACTGGTACAGGAGGAGCGAGGACCCTGCCCGCAAGGGCTCAGTCTACAAGGGATGGGTGAGGATACAGTAGGTGAGGGTAGAGCTGGTCGTGCAGCGGTATGGTGGAGTGGTGGTTACTTTAGGTTGTAGGCTTGTCGGAAGAGGTGGGTCTCCAGGTTCCTTTTGAAGGTTTCCACGGTAGGCGAGAGTCTGATATGTTGGGGTAGAGAGTTCCAGAGTAGGGGAGATGCACGGGAGAAATCTTGTATGTGATTGTGGGAAGAGGAGAGAAGACGGGAGTAGAGAAGGAGATCTTGTGAGGATCGAAGGTTATGTGCAGGTAAGTACCGGGAGACTAGGTCACAGATGTATGGAGGAGACAGGTTGTGAATAGCTTTGTATGCCAAGGTTAGGGTTTTGAACTGGAGGAGTCTCTGGGCAATTGGGAGCCAGTGAAGGGACTTACAGAGCGGAGAGGCCAGGAAATAGCGGGGGGACAGGTGGATTAGTCGGGCAGCAGTGTTTAGGATAGATTGAAGGGGTGCGAGAGTGTTAGAAGGGAGGCCACAGAGCAGAAGGTTGCAGTAATCAAGGCGGGAGATGATGAGGGCGTGCACAAGTGTTTTTGCAGATTCGTGGTTGGGGAATGTGCGGATCCGGGAGATATTTTTGAGTTGGAGTCGGCAGGAAATGGAAAGGGCTTGGATATGTGGTGTGAAGGAGAGATCAGAGTCCAGGGTTACCCCGAGGCAGCGAGCTTGTGGGACTGGGGAGAGTGAACAGCCATTGACGCTGATAGATAGGTCAAATGGGGGAGTTGAGTGAGACGGTGGAGAGATGATGAATTCTGCTTTATCCATGTTAAGTTTAACAATTCTGTCAGAGAAAAAGGATGAAATAGTGGACAGACATTGTGGGATTCTGGTTAGTAAGGAGGTAATATCAGGTCCAGAGAGGTAGAGGTAATGTACAGTATATATGTCGTGTAAAGTGTTAATGTGTAATGTGAGAAGTGTTTAGCAGCAGGATAGGAAGTCGTTAATGATAGAACTAGCCCAGTGGGTGGGAACTAGTGTTGATAAAAAGGGGGGCGCTTCCTGTTACTGAGGAGTTAGTGAAGGTCAAGTTCAGGTGCGGTGGGCTGCTAGGGGCAGCATGTGTCACTTGTTCCAGGCAGTGGGAGGCATTACTGGGATCACTAACGGTGGCTCCCATCACGTCCGGAGCTCATTGTCTGGCATATGGGCTGCCAGCCACATCGTGTCATCTGGCGTACAGTGGAAGATGGACAGGAACCCGTATAGACGGAAGGTGATGGCCAGTCCCGGGTGCACTGCTGAGGTGGACAGGAAATAGCGGAGGCTGACAGAGTCAGTGGGCTTGGGGATAGTCCAGAAAGAACGAGTGGCAGGACTGAAGAGGTGCTAAGGAGGAAGGAAACGTGATATGCTGTGCCCTATCCCGTATGATGAACTTAGACGGACCAGTAAACGTTTGCCTGTTGCAACGAAATTGGTGTCCCCTGAATTGTGTACGGCGGCTCCTGATGACAGAAGCCTGGAGGCAGCGGAGGCCTGCGGTCTACAAGTGAGTGTGATGCCCCCACACCCTACAGCACACTGGGACTGGGACACTCCCTGTCTATAAAGTTCCTGAGCGACTCCGGACATAAGCGCAGTCATGACTGCCGCTCTGCCACACTTTACATACAGGCCAATAGGTAATGATAGAACAAAAAAAAAAAACACATTTTAATACAAGAAACAATAAAAATTCACACTTTGTTAAAAAAACATCTGGATACACCTGAAAAAATCAGGTGTGTGAACCATGAATGTTGTATAGAGGGAAATAGTCCAAATTAATACCCTTAAGCAAGGAAAGGCCATAAGGAAGGGGAAAATCACAGTACAATACCAACAGATCATGTATCCACAGGCATCCTTGTCCACAGTCCCTCCAAACCAAATAGGTAAAAGGAGGCACATAACTATAGGATATACATAAAATAATAATAATATATATATATATATTTATATATATTACACATACACATAGACACACAGATGTAAAAGGACTAATATCAAATCCAATCAATTCACAAGAGCGGGTCATCCACCAGACCAAAGAGATTTTGCACTTTTGTGACCCGCTTTTGCAGCAGTCTTTAGAATGGGTGTGTCGCTCCCCGGTGCCCAGCGTACATACCTGCAGAGACAGGCCTGCATTAATATCTTGGTTTTACTGCAAAAAAATTTTCATTAGGTGAATGTATATCATGAGCGTCTCATATGTCAGATCTGGTACCTGGAAACATGTTGCCCTCGGGTCTGTTGATGTGGAAATGATTGGGCAAAGTGGATTTTTCCTCTCTGATCCCCCTTTTTTAACGTTTGTATGTGCGTAGTCCTGAAGTCCCCCAGTTATGGTAATGTTGCGTGTTCAATTTTAGGTTGTCATCATGTGTATTATGTCATTCATTGCTGGCCAGACCCGGTCAGTTTTTCCTGGTTGCCCATTTGCAGAAGGAGGTAACAAATATCAGTGCAGCCCGTGCAGAGCCAAAAGCAAAAAAGCTGGCAAGCATTGTGCTATGACGATGAGAAAAGAAGGCAAGAGAGGCCATAGGAGAGAGTCTGTTGTTAATGCCAAAGGAACCTACGTATAGCTGCCATGAGACGCACAGCTAAGGAATGTTGAGTCCGAGTGGTGTTGTGCAACAAGGCTCTAGTGCAGCCTCCGAGAGGCAAGTCTGTAACCTTGTGGAGCAAGGCTCTAGTGCAGCCTCCGAGAGGCAAGTCTGTGAGCTGGTGGAGCAAGGCTCTAGTGCAGCCTCCGAGAGGCAAGTCTGTGAGCTGGTGGAGCAAGGCTCTAGTGCAGCCTCCGAGAGGCAAGTCTGTGAGCTGGTGGAGCAAGGCTCTAGTGCAGCCTCCGAGAGGCAAGTCTGTGAGCTGGTGGAGCAAGGCTCTAGTGCAGCCTCCGAGAGGCAAGTCTGTGAGCTGGTGGAGCAAGGCTCTAGTGCAGCCTCCGAGAGGCAAGTCTGTGAGCTGGTGGAGCAAGGCTCTAGTGCAGCCTCCAAGTGATAAGCCTGTGAGCTGAGGGAGCAAGATTCGAATGCAGCCTCCGAGAGATAAGCCTGTGAGCTCGTGCAGCAAGGCTCTAGTGTAGCCTCTGAGATAAGTCTGTGAGCTGGTGGAGCAAGGCTCGAGTGTAGCCTCAGAGAGATAAGCCTGTGAGTTGGTGGAGCAAGGCTCAAGTGAAGCCTCCGAGAGATAAGCCTGTGAGTTGGTAGAGCAAGGCTCGAGTGCAGCCGCCGAGAGATAAGTCTGTGAGCTGGTGGAGCAAGGCTCAAGTACAGCTTCTGAGGGCTAAGCCTGTGAGCTGGCGCAGAAAGGCTCGAGTGTAGCCTCCGAGAGATAAGCCTGTGAGTCGGTGGAGCAAGGCTCAAGTGCAGCCTCTAAAGGATAAACCTGTGAGATTGTAGAGCGAGGCTCAAGTGCAGCTCCCGAGAGATAAGCCTGTGAGATAGTGGAGCAAGGCTCGAGTGCAGCCTCTGAGGGCTAAGCCTGTGAGATGGTGGAGAGACTGAGCAACTGTTGAGTTACTGGTGGTCCATTTGGAAGGAGAGTGTGCCAGCGAAAGGCTGAAGTGGCCACTGAAGTGTAAGAGACTGGCTACACTGGGGCCTACTACTACCCTCTTGTATCTTTGTCCATGTCATCTCTTCGGCCATCTCTAGCCTAGGTTCCAGATCTCTGATCGTCCTGTATGTATATATACCCACAATCATCTACCAGCACCTCATCGGCAAAGCTTTTTAAAGCATTACTAAACTCCTTCTCTGATACCTTACACTTTCAAGCCAAGTGCTCAGATTCACCCAGGAGGCACATAGGAGGCCCAAAACTGTAACGAGAGCTTCAGGTGACCTAAACCAACATTTAGAAGCATTTGTAGTGGGAAAACCCCTTTAACATGTTGGACCCTGTTTTTCTTGTTTCGTAGCTTGGTCTGTCAGCAGCAATCTCCGACAGCCCTTAAAAACCTCAATAGTAAATTTCCCCGATTCTTAATCCGGTATTTGTTTTGCTTCGTTCTTGGCACGGATGGATGCCAGGCAGTTGTACCTATCGATTTCCACAAGTACTAACGTATATTGTATATGCAGTTAAATCTACACAATGCAATTATAGCATGGCCATAGGCAGAAGGAGGGGAGCGCCCCATAGCCAAGGCAAAGCCGAGTGCCCCACCTGGTGCTTATTACATCCTCAGGTGCCACCCAGCTCTATAGTGTCACACAAACCAGCGGCACAGGGAATTTTGGAATAGCAGCTAAATCAGGATGGATTTAAAGGTATTGTAGAAGATTGAGGTCCGGCCAGTTTGTCCACAGTTAAGAGGTATTTTGTGGTCTTACATGGCATGGTGCTTCAGCGTGGAGATAGCCACATGAGTTCACAGCTAGCCACCAGGCTGTTCTCAGCTAAAGAGCATCACTAACATTAATAACCAATTTCCAAGTATAGTTGACAGGTTTAGAGTTAGAATACCCCTTTAGATATGCAAATCCCAACCATAGCTGGCCTTGTCAAATCCATTTTTCACAGGGTCACACCAGTCAACTAGTATGCATTTACCCTGTGTCACACAATACTCTGTCCCTGTCCATGTCCCAGAGCACATCCTTGTGAGACACCTTTGGCCAGGGCTGTGGAGTCGGTAAGCCAAACCTCCGACATTTCCATGACACTGACTCCGACTCCACGACTCCGACTCCCTCATACACGGCTCATGTTTAAGTGATAAATTTACTGTAGCACAGATTCATCTCAGCTGAAAGTCTAGACCCTTAGATCAGGAATAGGACAGACATTTATAGGACATTTCATAACTTTCCCAAATTCTTATTACTATATATTTTAGGAGTCTGAGTTGGTCCATTTTATACCGAATCCACAGCCCTGCGTTTGGCATTGAAAAAAGTGTTTTTTTTTATTTACATATATTAGTGCTTAGATTAGTAATTTCAGTCTGCCATCTTCATTCCTACATTTGCAGACACCCTGAATAAGCACTTTGCAGTCTGATCCAAGTATAAGATTTTTCTCTTGTGTGAGTGTCTCTTCCAGGAATATAGGCTGGATATGAAATCTGTGCGTCCAGGGTGCTGCAGTCTTCTTTAGCCCACATATCGGTACAACTTCTATCCAGTATTTTTTTTTCCTCTTCATTAGCTTTCCTCCTTATCTACAGAATATTTTCTCAGCTCTCCCTGAAACTGTACATACTTTCTCACCTCTCCACACTATGGAGATGTGGATCTCCATAGTGTGGAGAGGTGAGAAAGTATGTACAGTTTTAAGGAGAGCTGAGAAAATATTCTGTAGATAAGGAGGAAAGCAAATGAAGAGGAAAAAAATACAAACCTAAAAGTACAAACCTCTCCCCAATGGAATCTCTAACAGAGAGAAGGGAGGGGGATAGCTCTGATGAATATGGAACATTTTTGCAGATCACTCATCTAAATAAAGGACGACACACACACACACACACACACACACACACACACACACACTACAGAAGCAGATCGGTGGACATTTTCTTTTTATGAAGACTATCTAAAAAGTTTCCTAACTTTGAATTTAGGAAGCAAATGTACAAATAAAATCCTGTGCGAAGGTGTGCATAGTCTTGAAGGACTGCTGTTTTGCACTCATTTTTTGCACACATTCCAGCTGGCTTGTAGAATACGATGCAATACCTTGAAGCTGGAGGACTATTTCCTAAGTCTTGGGTAGTCCTATTAGGCCGTTTTCACATGTGTTATATATAAGCTCCAAGCATGGACCGGCGTCGGGTCTCCTGACCTAACCTCAACAGCCTCCCATATGGTGTAGACCACATGCACATATAAGACTTGTTGCTTTTAGGTGATGAGACCCAAGACTGAAGAATTGAATTCGGGACAGGAGAGCAGTGACCAGTCCAGATATCGAAGTCTGGTGAATGTCGGATGTATGAAAATTGGCCTAAGGGCCAAATTGGGTTTGATATTTACCCCGTAAACTTCACCAGAACTATCATTACATGGGACTGCTATGACCAAACTGGCTCTCCATCCACTGCATTCTTCCCTCTCCGACCATGTGCCATCCTAAGGCCTGCAAACCTCGCATAGGCTATTGTTGGGTTCAGATTTTTATAGGATGATGCAAAATGGAAAGAAATCCCGGCATTCACGTGTAGAATAATTGCTTATTTAATCCAGTGATATCCGAACAGTCAGAGACGTTTCAGCCCATCCCAGGCTTTTGTCAATAGCGGAACAACCATGAAATGGGATCATATACGCAGTAACACCAAGGAGATGACATCATCACAACTAACATATAACAACCGTAAAACAAATATATATATAAAATTATATAAAAATAGAATAGAAAATATTTTTTTCCTGCACGCGTGAGAATTTTTTTTTCCATGTATACAATGGTAGATAAATTTAATAATTAAATAAATAAAGGGAAAAGAAACACATGACGATATATATTCATTTGGGATAAGTGAAAAAAAAAAATCCCCCAAAAATGTTTTCAAGAAAAAAAATTCCACTTAATATTATTCCAATTATGCATATGAAATAATTGTTTTGCATCCATCGAGAGAATTATAGCATCTTTATAAAACTGAATTATATTATGTCTGATATACCTTGTAAATAATTGAGGTGTAGATCAGTTATTATTTATTGAATCACAATATTTTTTGAATAATATATATATATATATATATATATATATATATATATATATATATATATATATATATATCTACCTATCTATATAGAGATATATATATATATATATATACCTATCTATATAGAGATATGTCTATCTATCTATCTATATAGAGATATATATATATCTATCTATATAGAGATATATCTATATCTATCTATATGGATATAGAGATATATCTATATGGATATAGAGATATATCTATATGGCTATATATATATATTTATTTATTTTTTTGTTTGTTTGTTTTTTGTTTTTTTGTGGTTCTTAAATGTTAATTTATGTTAATTGTGGTGATGTCATCTCCTTGGTGTTGAAGGAATGTTTGATGGAATTTTGCAGATTCCATCAAAATGTTGGAAAATATAGTGCAACCTCTGATGGACTCCATGAAAGTCTCAAGGATGTCCAATGGGCACCACTATTTTCCGATAAAAGATTTGTCGCACTAATGAATTCTTTCGTCAGCACAGAAAAAAAAAAGATTTCATGAACTTGATCAAAGACAGAGGCGTAAAGAAGCAGCATCAGCGCTCACCTTCATATGTCTCCAAGATCTGCACGGTATCTCCAACTTGAAGGCTCAGGTCTTCTCCATGGGTCGCCTGGAAGTTGTAGACAGCTGAGGAGAAAAGGAATATCACATTTACCATAAGCCTAATACATAGAAAAGGAAGATATCAAAGACCAGCTATCTGGAAGTGATTTCCTATCCGTTCCGACATGTGGGCTCAATCCTCACAATAACGAGATCAAAAAGCAAAGATACATATCTAGAACAGGCAGCTACGTAAATACCGATCATGGCCAAATGGGAAGGTTTACTGCCATGTAATGAAAAGTTCAGCAATTTCCTAATTCATTTCATGAATCAATTCTAGATTTCAAGATCCCTTATTGCTGTCAGTGAATGAGAATCGAAATGGTTTACTTCCAGAGGATGAAAATGCGCTCGTCTGGTAATATTAAGACATACCGTAGGTATGGTTCACATAACCACAGCAGATTTTCAGCCTCTATCTAGCATTTTTCGTGTTTTGCTACCTCACAACCTCGAATTTCACAGGTTTTTTTGAGGGATTGCATCAGTTCATGTAAAGAACATGCCTACAACTGTGAACATTTTTTCTTTTTATTGTGAAGCAAATGACAAATAGAACAAAATAACTGAAAACTTCGGCATGCATAACTATCCATCTCCCTAAAGTCAGTACTTTGTAGAGCCTCCATTTGTGGCAATTACAGCTGCAAGTCGCTTTGGATAAGTCTCTATGAGATTTCCATATCTTGCCACTGGGATTTTTGCCCATTACTCAAGGCAAAACTGCTCCAGCTCCTTCAAGTTAAGTAGATGGTTTCCTCTGGTGAACAGCAATCTTCAAGTCTGACCACAGATTCTCCATTGGATTAAGGTCTGGGCTTTGACTTGGCTACTCCAAAATATTTACACATTTCCCCTTAAACACTCGAGTATTCCTTTAGCAGTATGCTTTGACTTATTGTCTTGTTGGAAGGTGAATCTCCGTCCTAGTCTCAAATCACTGACAGACTGAAACAGGTTTTGCTCAAGAATATCACTGTATTTCGCACCATCCATCTTCCCCTCGACTCTGACAATTTACCTTGTCCCTGCTGCTGTAAAACATCCCCACAGCATGATGCTGCCACCACGTTTCACTGTGGGGATGGTGTTCTTGGGGTGATGAGTTACGTGGGTGTGTCGCCAGACATAGCGTTTACCTTGGTAGCCAAAAAGTTCAAACATATTATGTATGTAATAATAATGTAAAGTAATGTCCACCTCACCCAACCGCTGCCTCTCCTGTTCAGACACTTCATGGGTCCCTTATAAGTCTCTGTACTTCCTGTTTGCTTCACATACATGACTGCAGGGGTACCTGTCTGCCCAGATAGGACAGCTGCCTACAGAGACCAACTGCGTACTTCCTGTGCTTTGAACACAACTTAGGCCATTGATTGACTTCATGGGTCACATGTCCTTCAGAGAATGAATGTCTACATCCTGCATAATGGTAACAGACTTTCAGGAATTGTCACGATTTTTTTTGGAAACAGTCACAGCATATCCACTAAAAGGTCACAGGAATAAAAGGGGTATAGGTTAAGAGAAACTCTCCCCACAGATTTGAAATACCAAGGGATAGTGGGTTGGGGGCAGTCCTGGACGGCTTAGGCTAGAACATCCTGAAAATTCCCAGGGTCAAGGATGGTACTTCCGAGTAAGTGATCGGCTGTAGTGGTCAGATGTCCATCTGGAGTAAGCAAGAAGTGATTGGCTGCAGTGGTCAAATCTATCCAGACAGAAGAAAAAGTACAGAGACCAGTTGTGTACTTTCTGATTGTTAGTGACCAATGCGGGGGTCACATCAGCCCGTACTCACCAGGAAGCACACTGACTGTTTTCGTACATGCCGCAGTAGTCACATGTCTGCCTGGCCAAAAACATTAGTACAGTTTGGGTTTGCACTTCTTGTGCGTTTGTCACAACTGCGGCCAGTGACTAACTGCAGCGGTCACTCGTCTGTCTGGGCCAACAAAAAGTACAGACATCGACTGTGTGCCCCCAGCGTGTTGGTCACTGCTACAGACAATGATTGGTGCCGCTGTCACATGTCCATCTAGATCAGGGATGTCAAACTCAATCGCACAGAGGGCCAAAATTAAAAATTTGAACAAATTCGCGGGCCAACCAGTAAACAATACAACGGGCCCCACGCAGTCCCCCATAGAGAACAAGGGGCCCCAAGCGGTCCCCCATAGAGAACAAGGGGCCCCACGCGGTCCCCCATAGAGAACAACGGGCCCCACGCGGTCCCCCATAGAGAACAACGGGCCCCACGCGGTCCCCCATAGATAACAACGGACCCCACGCGGTCCCCCATAGATAACAACGGACCCCACGCGGTCCCCCATAGATAACAACGGGCCCCAAGCGGTCCCCCATAGAGAACAACGGACCCCACAGTCCCCCATACAGAATAACGGGCCCCACATAGTCCCCCATATAGAATAACGGGCCTCACATAGCCCCCCAATACAGAATAATGGGCACCACATAGTCCTCCATACAGAATAATGGGCCCCACATAGTCCTCCATACAGAATAATGGACCTCACATAGAGGTGGTGGTTCTGGTGTCAAGGGCCAAATTTGTCCCAAGGGCCAGAGTTTGACAAGTATGATCTAGATGCAACAATAGGTACAGGGAAAGGCTCGGTACTTCCTGCATTTTGGTCACTGATTTGTCAATCACACGAGACCAGCGGAGGACCCAGATAGTGTTAAAAAAGGATTGAGGGTGGCATTATTTTTTTTTATTAAAATAAAAAAAATATAACATTTTCAGTGGCTGGACAACTCCTTTAACATCACTGCAGGCTGCAGACAGATCGCAGATGCTCATAACAGCACTATGATAATAGTCTGCCTCCACCCGCCCAACACTCCGGGCACTCAGCCCCCTTGTTTCCAGTACTTTATCTATATTGTTATCACGCCGGCCAAAAACTTCCTGTGCTGGCAGTCATTGAGCGGGGATATTGCTCTTATTGCTAAATCAATGGAAGCCGACATGAAAAACAAGTGAATAGAAGTGAGTCAAGTTTCCTGATTACTGCGAGCGAAAAAAGAACGACCTCTGAACTTTACACCTTGCAAGAAAGAAGAGACAGGCGCGAGAACGACAATCGATATGTCCTGTATGAACAGTGTTATATTACAAGGAAAAAATAATGCTAACAAATAGCTGGGACACAAGCTAAACGGCCCAATTACAGCATCCACCCAACTTTCCTAAGATCCTGATTGTCAAAGCGGATTACTTCTGCAGCAACAGATAGAGGCAGGAGCTTTCTTGACAGCCATATTGGTTGCCACACAACTTTAGTTAGTTCACGAGGCCACACACTGTGAAAAAGCTTTAAGCGTCTGGTAAGAAAGTCAGACTTGGCACATCTTGTAGGAAAATTGGATCATTGTCATCTCCTGACCGCTCCTTGGATGGAGTGCACTGCTTTAAGCTTTCAATTTTCTTACCATTATACTCTGCATTGCAGCAATTTCCTATCAAATTAAAACCTTGAGCATTGCTCATCCTGAGCCCTCTGGTTCTATTGGGATCCTTCATTATGGCTGGTGGTGCAGAAACATCAGTGAGTGGAGGATAGTTGGCGGCGCATGCGCCGGGAAACCCCCAGTTCTGTAGATAGGTAGAGGTCCTATAGGTGGGACAAGCATCTATCAAACATTTTTGGAACATCCCATGTCTGATAGGTGCGGGACCCAAAGTGGGACCGGAATGGGAATTCCCCATTATGGCAGGTGTACAACCACCAGTGAGATGAGAGCTGGTAGTGCATGCACCAGGGATGTCAGAGATAGGTAGAGGTCCTATAGGTAGGATCAGAATCTATCAAACATTCATGGCACATCCTAGGTCTGATAGATGTGGGTCCCACTTTGGGTCTCGCACATATCTCCCATTATGGCTGGTGCCCAATCACCAGTGATTGGAGAGCTGGTGACGCATGCCCCGGATATCCCAATTCTGGAGCAGGTGCAGGCCTATAGATGGGACAAGCATCTATCAAAAATTTACAGCGCATCCCATGTCTGATAGGTGCAGGGCCCAGAGTGGAACCTGAATTTATCTCCAGAAAGGGAATCCTTATGGCTGGTGTACAACCACCAGTGAGTGGAGAACTGGCAGTGTATGCACCGGGGATCTCAGTTCTGGAGATAGGTGCATGTCCTATAGACGGGACCAGCATCTATTAAACATTTACGGCACATCCTATGTCTGATAGATTCAGGTCCCACTCTGGTTCCTGCACCTATCTCCAGAAAGGAAATCCCCCATTATGGCTGATGCACGACCACCAGCGAGTGGAGAGCTGGTGACGCATGCGCCGGGGATCACAATTCTGGAGATAGGTGTAGGCCCTATAGTTGGGACCAGCATCTATTAACATTTACGGCACATCATATACAGGTAAATTAGAATATCAAAAAGTTAATTTCAGTTCTTCAATACAAAAAGTGAAACTCATATATAATATAGAGTCATTACAAACAGAGTGATCTATTTCAAGAGTTTATTTCTGTTAATGTTGATGATTATGGCTTACAGCCAATGAAAAAACAAAAGTCATTATCTCAGTAAATTAAAATAATTAACAAAAACACCTGCAAAGGCTTCCTAAGCGTTTAAAAAGGTCCCTTTGTCTGTTTCAGTAGGCTCCACAATCATGGGGAAGACTGCTGACTTGACGGATGTCCAGAAGGCAGTCATTGACACACTGCACAAGGTCCCAGAGTTCCAATTTTCATTTGTAAATCAAGGCCCCAGAGTCTGGAGGAAGAGTGGAGAGGCCACAATCCAAGCTGCTGGAGGTCTAGTGTGAAGTTCCCACAATCAGTGATGGTTTGGGGAGCCATGTCATCTGCTGGTGTAGGTCCACTGTGTTTTATCAAGACCAAAGTCAGCACAGCCGTCTACCAGGACATTTTAGAGCACTTCATGCTTCCCTCTGCTGACAAGCTTTTTGGAGATGGAAATGTCATTCTCCAGCAGGACTTGGCCCCTGTCCACACTGCCAAAAGTACCAATACCCGGTTTAAAAACAACAGTATCACTGTGCTTGATTGGCCAGAAAACTCGCCTGACCTTAACCCCGTAGAGAATCTATAGGGTATTGTCAAGAGGAAGATGAGAGACACCAGACCCAACAATGCAGACGACCTGAAGGCTGCTATCAAAGCAACCTGGGCTTCCATAACACCTCAGCAGTGCCACAGGCTGATCGCCTCCATGCCACATTGAAGCAGTAGTTGATGCAAAAGGAGCCCAACCAAGTATTGAGTGCATTTACTGAACATACATTTCAGTAGGACAACATTTCGGATTTTAAAAACATTTTTCAAGCTGTTATAAAGTATTCTAATTTACTGAGATAATGACTGTTGTCCTTTCATTGGCTGTAAGCCATAATCATCAACATTAACAGAAATAAACACGTGAAATAGATCACTCTGTGTGTAATGACTCTATATAATATAGGAGTTTCACTTTTTGTATTTAAGATCTGAAATAAATAAACTTTTTGATGATATTCTAATTTAGTGAGATGTACCTTTATATCTGACAAATTTCCCAGAAATGGACCCGCATCTATCTCCAGAATGGGGGATCCCCTGTTTCGACTGGTGCATGACCACCTGTAGAGAGCTGGCGGGGCATGCACCGGGGGACCCCAGTTCTGGAGATAAGTGGTACCAGCATTTATCAATTCAGTTTATAGCATATCCTATGGATCTCCCATAAATGTTTCTTGTGAGACAACCCCTTTAATGCCGGTCAATATCCTCCAAAACGAAAAGCGTTTGTTGCTGCATACACAGCATAGTGGATTTTCCACCCTTGGTCCCTTTAGTTACTGGGCCTAGCAAAACAGAAACAAGGGCCTAGTTACCAATAGCAACCAAGTGTCTTCGTTTCGGGCAGAAAGCAGCCATATATTTCTTTTTTTATACAACCCTTATAACCACTATGATTATAGCACAGCTTCACGAGCGACACGTTTCAGCTCATATTTCGGCATGAAACATTGAAAATGTGATTTAAAAGGTCATAGGACTACTCTGGTGTCCCTGCATCCAATATAATGGCAGCCATACATATGAAACACTTTTTTCTGACACCTATGACATTTTGATAGTTGTCAGGAATAAAATGAAGCATGGCTTTAAAGTGGGGATTCATCAAAACTGGAAAATTAGAGCTGTTGCCCACGGCAACCAATCAGATTCTACCTCTCATTTTTCAAAGGCCCTTTGGAAAATGAGAGCATAGATTTGATTGGTTGCTAATGGCAACTACTCCTCTTTGCTGTAGTTTGGATGCCTCTCCCTCGCTGTTTACAAATGATTTATACCTTTCTGTGTAAATTAGCGCAAAATGAAGGGACAAACTAGTATCTGCCCTGCGATAGGTTTCATGTGCAATAAATTACATTCTTTTTTCTCAAAGGAAAACATTAAAGTCACCACATGAATTGCAGTAACGCCATTTTTACCACAACTTCCTTACCATGACGCCCGCCCGTATCTAACAGGTCCACGACAATCATTATTGAAGACGTCGTGCTAGAAAAAGTCTGTGTAGAGCTCAATTCCTCAAACCATTATCTAAAAACCAATGGTTTCCCAGCTGCGGCTCTTCAGCTGGTGCCGAACTACAACTTCCAGCATCCACAAAGCACGCTTACTGGGAAGGCCATGTTGGAGACCACTGTCTTAAACATCGAAGACACATCTGCTGTCTTAACCGGACCACAGCAGTAGTGCACGCTGTGCTTTGTTTCATGTAGACCATCGGTCTGTATAGAACATCGGCCATGTGCACCGGTACACCGGCTATAATGGGTCCACGGCGCACAGGCCGGTCACACACGCTTCTGAACCAGCCCTAAATGTTTAGGGTCCAAGTGCGTTAATGTTTTTATTCCTAGGAGAAAATAAATGTTCCGATTCCCATCAGTGTGGTGCATCCGATTTTCAGCCATTTTTAGTCTGTGTCTATTTTTTGTGATCATCCATATTCCTTGTGTGCAAAAAAAAAAATTCACGCTTCTCCTACCCATTAAACAGTAAAAAACGGGCAGGACTCGGTTGATGGCATCTGGCTGCTGTTTCCTTCACCGACCCATTGATTTAAATTATTTATTAGGCATTGTTTTTATAGCACTATCATATTCCACAGCGCTGTACACACATTATCATCGCTGTCCCCATTGGGGCTCACAATCTAGATTCCCTCTCAGTATGTCTTTGGAGTGTGGGAGGAAACCGGAGAACCCAGAGGAAACCCACACAAACACGGGGAGAACACACAAACTCCTTGCAGATGTTGTCCTTGGAGGGACTTGAACCCAGGACCCCAGCGCTGCAAAGTAACAGTGCTGCCCGCTGACACACCCCGAGCTGACCCATGAGACACACACCGAGCTGACCCATGAGACACACACCGAGCTGACCCATGAGACACACACCGAGCTGACCCATGAGACACACACCGAGCTGACCCATGAGACACACACCGAGCTGACCCATGAGACACACACCGAGCTGACCCATGAGACACACCGAGCTGACCCATGACACACACCGAGCTGACCCATGACACACACTGAGCTGACCCATACTGAGCTGACCCATGAGACATACCGAGCTGAACGCTGACACACCGAGCTGACCCATGACACACACCGAGCTGACCCATACCGAGCTGACCCATGAGACATACCGAGCTGACCCATGACACACATCGAGCTGACCCATGACACACACCGAGCTGACCCATGACACACACCGAGCTGACCCATGACACACACCGAGCTGACCCATGACACACACCGAGCTGACCCATGACACACACCGAGCTGACCCATGACACACACCGAGCTGACCCATGACACACACACCGAACTGACCCATGACACACACCGAGCTGACCCATACTGAGCTGACCCATGAGACATACCGAGCTGAACGCTGACACACCGAGCTGACCCATGACACACACACCGAGCTGACCCATGACACACACACCGAGCTGACCCATGACACACACACCGAGCTGACCCATGACACACACACCGAGCTGACCCATGACACACACACCGAGCTGACCCATGACACACACACCGAGCTGACCCATACTGAGCTGACCCATGAGACATACCGAGTTGAACGCTGACACACACTGAGCTGACCCATGAGACACCCCGAGCTGACCGCTGACACACACTGAGCTGAACCTGTGGTTTTTGGAGAGTTTCAGCTCCAAAAACTCCTAGAAAAAACCTCAGTGTGAACATACCCTACATGAGACATTACTATCAAAGATGGATTTTATAAATGTATTATTGTTGTTTTTATTAATGCAACTACTTTTTTTTAGTTGCGAGTTTTAAAAACTGTCATAAAATCAAACTGGATGTAGATTCTACAACATGTTATCGTCAGGTTTCAGCTCTCGCGTTGCACCCTGCGGCTTACACCTGCTTTTAGGTGATCCAAGGAGCGGGACAGACGCAAAAGGTGCAACGTCACCTCGGGGTGCAGAAGGTGCACCCTTACACAAATCAGCTACAAGTGTTGTGGTTCAGGGGTAAAATCAGGTAAAATCTGAGCCCAGGGGGAATGATACAGAACCCTCCAATAGATAAAGCCTGAAGCAACTTTCTACCACTCCCTCTATAAGTCCAATACAACTTCTTGAAGAATACAACTTCTTGAAGAACACAACTTTCCCCAGGAGAGTGAGGACAGGGTATAAGGAGCAGATGACTAAGGTGGAGTTTATGAAGATAACAGTTATGTTTACTTTCCTGTTAATATGTAACGATCAGCTAGATACATTTTTTACTCTCTAATGCCTAATACATGAGCAGCTTGCAAAGCAGAGTAGAGATGTAGCAGAGCTGAGTGAGTCAGGTCACTCTCGCTTTGACTTGTGTTCTCACTCTGTTTGACTTGTTGGAAAAAAAAAATCACACTTTGTGATGAATGACAAAGTCAGCACTGCTACATTTGTACAAGCCACAAGATACATTCACACAGTAGTAATGGTTTGTCTATGGGCATGCAAAGGTTAATCAGACTGTACAATGATTGCATACTGTAGATCACTGCTGGTCTGCAAAGCTTGCAATCTAAAAAGAAGTGTTGACTCACCCACTCCAAACTTCTCCCTCTTAGTGGGTATCCACCGGGCCATATTACATGGGCGGTTTTATGAGAGGGGGTAAAGTTGGCACCACTGAAGTTAACGTGCAGGGCTCCTGCCCTCCCCGTGCTGCTCACTGTACTCCACCATGTTCTGTGACTCACAGGGAGGGTGCTGGGGTAGGAGGTGGTGCAGCAGATGGGGAAGGAGGTGGTGCAGCAGAGGGAGTGGGAGGTGGTGCAGCAGAGGGAGGGAGTGGTTACTAGTGCAGCAGATGGAGTGGGAGGTGGTGCAGCAGAGGGAGGGAGTGGTTACTAGTGCAGCAGATGGAGTGGGAGGTGGTGCAGCAGAGGGAGGGAGTGGTTACTAGTGCAGCAGATGGGGAAGGAGGTGGTGCAGCAGAGGGAGTGGGAGGTGGTGCAGCAGAGGAAGGGAGTGGTTACTAGTGCAGCAGATGGAGTGGGAGGTGGTGCAGCAGAGGGAGGGAGTGGTTACTAGTGCAGCAGATGGGGTAGGAGGTGGTGCAGCAGAGAGGGTAAGAGTGGTTACTGGTGCAGCAGAGGGTAGGAGGTGGTGTAGTAGGTAGAGCAGGACTAGTTAGGGGTAGAGCAGGGATTGGGTAGGAGTAGTTAGGGGTAGAGCAGGGAGGGGGTAGGAGTAGTTAGGGGTAGAGCAGGGAGGGGGTAGGAGTAGTTAGGGGTAGAGCAGGGAGGGGGTAGGAGTAGTTAGGGGTAGAGCAGGGAGGGGGTAGGAGTAGTTGGGGGTAGAGCAGGGAGGGGGTAGGAGTAGTTAGGGGTAAAGCAGGGAGGGGGTAGGAGTAGTTAGGGGTAGAGCAGGGAGGGGGTAGGAGTAGTTAGGGGTAGAGCAGGGAGGGGTTAGGGGTAGAGCAGGGAGGGGTTAGGGGTAGAGCAGGGAAGGGGTACGAGTAGCTAGGGGTAAAGCAGGGAGGGGGTAGGAGTAGTTAGGGGTAGAGCAGGGAGGGGGTAGGAGTAGTTAGGGGTAGGAGTAGTTAGGGGTAGAGCAGGGAGGGGTTAGGGGTAGAGCAGGGAGGGGTTAGGAGTAGCTAGGGGTAAAGCAGGGAGGGGGTAGGAGTAGTTAGGGGTAAAGCAGGGAGGGGGTAGGAGTAGTTAGGGGTAGAGCAGGGAGGGGGTAGGAGTAGTTAGGGGTAGAGCAGGGAGGGGTTAGGGGTAGAGCAGGGAGGGGTTAGGAGTAGTTAGGGGTAGAGCAGGGAGGGGGTAGGAGTAGTTAGGGGTAGAGCAGGGAGGGGTTAGGGGTAGAGCAGGGAGGGGTTAGGAGTAGCTAGGGGTAAAGCAGGGAGGGGGTAGGAGTAGTTAGGGGTAAAGCAGGGAGGGGGTAGGAGTAGTTAGGGGTAGAGCAGGGAGGGGTTAGGGGTAGAGCAGGGAGGGGTTAGGAGTAGCTAGGGGTAAAGCAGGGAGGGGGTAGGAGTAGTTAGGGGTAGAGCAGGGATGGGGTAGGAGTAGTTGGGGGTAGAGCAGGGATGGGGTAGGAGTAGTTGGGGGTAGAGCAGGGATGGGGTAGGAGTAGTTGGGGGTAGAGCAGGGATGGGGTAGGAGTAGTTAGGGGTAAAGCAGGGAGGGGGTAGGAGTAGTTAGGGGTAGAGCGGGGATGGGGTAAGAGTAGTAAGGGGTAGAGCGGGGATGGGGTAAGAGTAGTTAGGGGTAGAGCGGGGATGGGGTAAGAGTAGCCAGGGGTAGAGCAGGGATGGGGTAAGAGTAGTTAGGGGTAGAGCGGGGATGGGGTAAGAGTAGCCAGGGGTAGAGCAGGGATGGGGTAAGAGTAGTTAGGGGTAGAGCAGGGATGGGGTAGAGCAGAGATGGAGTAGGAGTAGTTAGGGGTAGAGCAGGGATGGGGTAAGAGTAGTTAGGGGTAGAGCAGGGATGGGGTAAGAGTAGTTAGGGGTAGAGCAGGGATGGGGTAAGAGTAGTTAGGGGTAGAGCAGGGATGGGGTAAGAGTAGTTAGGGGTAGAGCAGGGATGGGGTAAGAGTAGTTAGGGGTAGAGCAGGGATGGGGTAAGAGTAGTTAGGGGTAGAGCAGGGATGGGGTAAGAGTAGTTAGGGGTAGAGCAGGGATGGGGTAAGAGTAGTTAGGGGTAGAGCAGGGATGGGGTAAGAGTAGTTAGGGGTAGAGCAGGGATGGGGTAAGAGTAGTTAGGGGTAGAGCAGGGATGGGGTAAGAGTAGTTAGGGGTAGAGCAGGGAGGGGTAGAGCAGGGAGGGGTTAGGGGTAGAGCAGGGAGGGGTTAGGAGTAGCTAGGGGTAAAGCAGGGAGGGGGTAGGAGTAGTTAGGGGTAGAGCAGGGATGGGGTAGGAGTAGTTGGGGGTAGAGCAGGGATGGGGTAGGAGTAGTTGGGGGTAGAGCAGGGATGGGGTAGGAGTAGTTGGGGGTAGAGCAGGGATGGGGTAGGAGTAGTTAGGGGTAAAGCAGGGAGGGGGTAGGAGTAGTTAGGGGTAGAGCGGGGATGGGGTAAGAGTAGTAAGGGGTAGAGCGGGGATGGGGTAAGAGTAGTTAGGGGTAGAGCGGGGATGGGGTAAGAGTAGCCAGGGGTAGAGCAGGGATGGGGTAAGAGTAGTTAGGGGTAGAGCGGGGATGGGGTAAGAGTAGCCAGGGGTAGAGCAGGGATGGGGTAAGAGTAGTTAGGGGTAGAGCAGGGATGGGGTAGAGCAGAGATGGAGTAGGAGTAGTTAGGGGTAGAGCAGGGATGGGGTAAGAGTAGTTAGGGGTAGAGCAGGGATGGGGTAAGAGTAGTTAGGGGTAGAGCAGGGATGGGGTAAGAGTAGTTAGGGGTAGAGCAGGGATGGGGTAAGAGTAGTTAGGGGTAGAGCAGGGATGGGGTAAGAGTAGTTAGGGGTAGAGCAGGGATGGGGTAAGAGTAGTTAGGGGTAGAGCAGGGATGGGGTAAGAGTAGTTAGGGGTAGAGCAGGGATGGGGTAAGAGTAGTTAGGGGTAGAGCAGGGATGGGGTAAGAGTAGTTAGGGGTAGAGCAGGGATGGGGTAAGAGTAGTTAGGGGTAGAGCAGGGATGGGGTAAGAGTAGTTAGGGGTAGAGCAGGGATGGGGTAAGAGTAGTTAGGGGTAGAGCAGGGATGGGGTAAGAGTAGTTAGGGGTAGAGCAGGGATGGGGTAAGAGTAGTTAGGGGTAGAGCAGGGATGGGGTAAGAGTAGTTAGGGGTAGAGCAGGGATGGGGTAAGAGTAGTTAGGGGTAGAGCAGGGATGGGGTAAGAGTAGTTAGGGGTAGAGCAGGGATGGGGTAAGAGTAGTTAGGGGTAGAGCAGGGATGGGGTAAGAGTAGTTAGGGGTAGAGCAGGGATGGGGTAAGAGTAGTTAGGGGTAGAGCAGGGATGGGGTAAGAGTAGTTAGGGGTAGAGCAGGGATGGGGTAAGAGTAGTTAGGGGTAGAGCAGGGATGGGGTAAGAGTAGTTAGGGGTAGAGCAGGGATGGGGTAAGAGTAGTTAGGGGTAGAGCAGGGATGGGGTAAGAGTAGTTAGGGGTAGAGCAGGGAGGGGGTAGGAGTAGTTAGGGGTAGAGCAGGGAGGGGGTAGGAGTAGTTAGGGGTAGAGCAGGGAGGGGGTAGGAGTAGTTAGGGGTAGAGCAGGGAGGGGGTAGGAGTAGCTAGGAGTAAAGCAGGGAGGGGGTAGGAGTAGTTAGGGGTAGAGCAGGGAGGGGGTAGGAGTAGTTAGGGGTAGAGCAGGGAGGGGGTAGGAGTAGTTAGGGGTAGAGCAGGGAGGGGGTAGGAGTAGTTAGGGGTAGAGCAGGGAGGGGTTAGGGGTAGAGCAGGGAGGGGGTAGGAGTAGCTAGGAGTAAAGCAGGGAGGGGGTAGGAGTAGTTAGGGATAGAGCAGGGAGGGGGTAGGAGTAGTTAGGGATAGAGCAGGGATGGGGTAGGAGTAGTTAGGGGTAGGAGTAGTTGGGGGTAGAGCAGGGATGGGGTAGGAGTAGTTGGGGGTAGAGCAGGGATGGGGTAGGAGTAGTTGGGGGTAGAGCAGGGATGGGGTAGGAGTAGTTGGGGGTAGAGCAGGGATGGGGTAGGAGTAGTTGGGGGTAGAGCAGGGATGGGGTAGGAGTAGTTGGGGGTAGAGCAGGGATGGGGTAGGAGTAGTTGGGGGTAGAGCAGGGATGGGGTAGGAGTAGTTGGGGGTAGAGCAGGGATGGGGTAGGAGTAGTTGGGGGTAGAGCAGGGATGGGGTAGGAGTAGTTAGGGGTAGAGCAGGGATGGGGTAGGAGTAGTTAGGGGTAGAGCAGGGATGGGGTAGGAGTAGTTAGGGGTATAGTTGATTATTGTAAGAAGCTGCTGCAGAAGTGGTAAATGCCAGTAAGAAGGGGAAGGCTGGATGACAGGAGAGCAGGATGAGGTGCAGCAGGCTGAGCCCTTCAGTTACCTGGCTGGGGGCAGCACTGCTGGGCTGAGCTAGTCCTGTTAGTGTAGAGCACTAAAGCTTTAGGTCAGGTCAGTGATAGGTGACCCTGGACACTTTGCTCCAGGCTGTTCCCTGCTGCCGCCGCCTCTGACCCTGACATCTTCTGGAATGTAGCAGGGAGGAGACAGCCGGCATTGCAGAGTGTGCAGCCCCGGCTCCGGCCACAGGGGGCAGCAGCTGGCACTGTCCTGGTAGATGATGGCTGCAGTCAGCTCTCACTTGTTACTTTGTGTCTCCTCAGCTGGTTTTCGTTATGTCTCCATTGCTGCAGCTTCATGTGTCAGAGACCAGGGCTCAGTGTTTCAGTAATGTTTCCATATCTGGACACCAGAGCAGATTCACATCATGGAGGTTCATCATCCCCCAGTGTAGTGGTATGCGATCCAAAAGTACCAAAACTACAACTCCCAGCATGCCAAGACAAGCATGGCAATGTACTTTCACCATGACTGGGGCTACCTTCTGTTTTTATTCAGGAATTTTTCTGCTATTATTTTTTAATTTTTTTTACCAGAGAAACCAGATGTGACTGTATAGAGCTGCATTCACACCTGGACTATTTGCTGTGGAATGTGCTTTTTACAGTCCCAGCAAAGGTGACGAGTTTTAACTTAAACTCTCATTCACACGGTGCATTATTTTTTATGAACTTCAAACAGAAATGTCCTTTTGTTGGGGTTTTTAAATCCGCTGCATGTCGATCTCTGTTGCACAGACGCGCCTTTTTCGGTGCTGATTTTGTCCATTCATTTCAATGAGAATCATAGATCCGTAAGTTAAACCATTGGCCTGGCATTTGTTTTGTCACATTTTTTGGTGCATTTCCATGAAAAAAGCACATAAATAGGTTTGTAGAATATACACGGACTTTATGCAGAAACTAGTAATTGCTGGTGTTCACACGTTGCGTTTTTGCTGCATTTTTTTCCTGTTGTTCCTGAGTTTTCTGCATTAAAAACTTAGCAAAACCTGATTCCTGTGTTTTTTGCTGCGTTTTTACACTTACTCATTGCTTTATATGGGTGAAAAAACTGCTGAAAGTAAGGCTATGTTCACACATCATGGTTTTTTCTGCATTCACTTTCTGCAGCAAAACCTGATCTCTTGCCAGGAGGTTGTTCAGGATTTTTGTTGTTGTTTTTTTTTTGCATTTTTTTAATGTGTTTTTTCAGCATTTTTTTTAACTGTCCTTTCGTCTCTGTTATGCATGTACATAAAGTTCAGTGAAAAAAACAAAAATCTCATTCTGGTTTATGCAAAAAAAAAAAAAAAAAAACACTGAAAGAAGTGACATGCTCTATTCTGCAAAAAAAACATGCAAAGCACAAAATACTGAGCAAAAAAAACCATGCTGTGTGCATGAGGTGTCTGGAATCACATAGACTTTGCTGGTACTGCAAAACGCAGCTGAAAATTTGCGTAAAAAAACGCATCAAAAAAACGCTGAACAAAGCATGATGTGTGAACATAGCCTAAGTCAGGTTAAAAAAAAAACTGTGTGCATGAGATTTCTGAAGTCTCATAGCTTTTTCTGGTACTGTAAAACACAGATTTTAATGCATAAAAAAAAAAAAACGCCGCAAAAATGCAACATGTAAACATAGCCTGAGGGTCCCCCACACATAGTGCCCCCTTAGGAAGTGGATATAGTTGAAAAGAGCGCTCACTTGGGGTTTCAGACCAAAATGATGGTTGCCGCGAGCGCAGGTAAACACTAAAGACCCATCATGTATCCGCTGTATTTTGGATGTTTGGTCAGGAGTGTATACAGAAATCCAGGGGTCCCATATTGAAGGTCTAAACTGGGGCCCCGGCTGGTATTAAACAACATATCTGGTTCCCATAATTGCATCATGGGGGCACAATAGGGGAGACTGACACTTCCCAACTATCTCACCATTTAGATGCCGTGGGCAGTAAATTGCTAGCTGCAAATGTAGCACCCCGAGGGCTCGGCCGCTACAGGGGTATTGCACCTCAGACCAGAGGTGTGATATTCCACTCCCGGGTAAGGATGGAGTGTGGACCAGGACTCGTTTAGCTGCATGCACCACACACACCCCATTTCCGAGGGACAGCTCAACGGTGCTCCCACAGAAGTGCAGGCACGACAGCTTCTGTTCCTGGCTGGAGTGGGGCGGGGAAAGGAAAACCCAGTGGTGTAGGAGCAGATAGGGGTGGGGTCTCTGGGCATAGGCAGGAGCCCATTGGTTGCTAGTCACCTGGGCTCGGGTGTCAGAAGGAGGTATATAAGGTGGGCACCATCTTAGGACAGGGTCCAGTTCAGAGGAGAGTCAGTTCAGTCAGGAGGAGCTCAGCCAGAGAGGGCTGACAGGGAGCTGTGGCTCAGTCTGGGCCCAGCTCCAGAGGCAGGCCTGGAGTGGAGGCCAGAAACAGCAGAAAGAGAGAGGAGAAGGAACGGAAAGGAAAGTAAGAAAGGAACTGGAACAGAGGAGAAAGGAAGCAAGGAACACAGAGAAAGGCCCAGAGACACGAGGACAGAAGGAACCCCATATGCCCAGGAGATACAGGGTGAAGGGTTGGCAGAGCAGGGTACCGGAACCCAAATTGGTGGAGGCAACAGATTCCTCAGCCAAAGACCGGAGGTTGTTACCACATCTTCGTGCGACCCCTCACTACATCCACCAGGAAGGCATACCATATAGGGTCAGGGACGCAGAGATCAGCGTGCCCAGAGAAGGCCCGAGGGAGCTGGACAAAGGTGGGTCACTGGTGGGGACGGCCAGAGAAAGGAAAGGAAGGGAGCCCTGTGCCACGCTCTGGAATTGCCTGGGAGTTGGTCGAGTCCCTTGCCTGGTGAACGCAGCACGGCTCAGGCGGTCCCTCATGTGCACAAGTGACCAGAATAACAGCCGTGAGTAAAGCTTTGGAAACTGCAATTACAAGTCTCTGTGTTTCATCGCCGCACCAGCACCATCAGTACTGGGACACTCACACCATCACTCCCATCATCTCTCACATTAGCTGCCCTGAGGCAATACTTCTCCCGTGGGGAGTTATCCCATACTCGGCTGCGCAAACAACATGAGCCTCAGCGGTCGGCAGCGCAGCGGCGGTCCCCACTGACCGCAATCCACGGGTGGCGTAGTCGGACATTTGCTATACATTAAGACTGCCACTGGTTTGACCACCCTGGGCACGGACCGGGTCACCGCCACACGGAGACTACAACCCCCAGCATTCTACAACAGGCCCGGTTCCGGGTTCCCCTGCACAACACAGGCCCAGGGGCGCGTCAACTTTGGCGTAGTCGGCAGGATCATTACCAACCCGCCACAAGCGGGTATTGCGTGCCTGAAGAAAACTGCACATGTACCTTAAAAGGAAGTCTCCCGCCATTTCCAGAAGTTTCCCGCCGTCCGGAGTCGTTTCCCGCTATCCGGAGCCGATTCCCGCCATCAGACGCCATTTTGGACCGTTTCCCGCCATCTTCATCAGTTTTTCCCGCCCTGGCAGAGCGGACGCCATTATGTGCGCACCAAAAGACAGCAGGAAGCCGCCTCCCATCGTGGGCCAGGTCCCAGAATGGCGCCAAAGGAGGAGTCCGCCCCCACCAGCAATGAATGCAGCAGTGGGGATGTCCATCGACGTGGGGGGGCTGCCCCTGAAGGTGATTGTCAGCAGATGCCCCCAAGACCAACCCCCATGGGGGCGGATAGGAAAGAAAACTGAGGGGCTGGGTGCGGCCTGGATCAGTCTGGACCTGCTGCACCCGGAGATGGAGGGAGCAGAGAACTCCACCAGCACCCTGGCCCGCAGTCTGCTGCAAGCTGAGCCACCCTGCAACCTGACTGAGTTGCTAGCCCAGCTGCCTAGAGACCCGGGCAGTGCGCGCGCAGCGCTGGAAGACCTGAACAGGAGGATGGTCCGGGCGCAGCGGGATGTGTTTGCCGGGTGGAGAGAGGAGATGGCCCGGCAGTACGAAGGCAGCCAGTGGAGGACCCCACCGGGACCGGGCAGAGTGCTTACCGCTGGGCGCGGAGAAGAGGGACCGGCAGCTGCAGACGACGCCGCGGAGGAGGCCACGGAGACCGAGGCAGGTAATGGGGACACCACCACCCCAAGCCCTGGGAACACCAGCCTGCCCTCACCCTCCGTTGCGGGACCCGAAGCCCAGGGGACCGTACCTGACACCACGCCTCCACCGCCGCCAGCTAGGCCTCAGGCAGCAAGAACCGTCATCACGCCCCGCGCTGTGCCCTCTGAACCCGGGCGCCGTAAAGCAGGAGACATCACAGGCCAGGACACAAGGCCCAGCACACCCGGGCGCCGCTGCCTCACCAGCGCCCCCTACCTTGGCGGTGCCACCCCCGGGCGCGACCAACCAGCGACCACCGGCCTGGTCGCAAGGCCGAGTGCCAAGAGGGCCCGGACGGGTCTGAAGACTATGAGGAAGGAGCATCAGGAGGACACCGTTACCAGTGAACGGTAAAGTGGAACTGTATATAGTTACCCGTCAGGGTACAAGAACTGTTGCTGATTGAAGTGTGGTCCCCGTTGGGACTAGTATGGAACTGTTAAAGAACTGTTACCTGTGTGCCCCTAATCCCTAACCAGGCTGAGGACTGTGAGCAGCCATTCCCCTATCCCCACTGGCCGAGGACTGAGAGCGGCCATCCCTTGTATATAGTTGCGCTTCTTAAAGCGCCCCCTACTGGTTTTATACAAAAACTGCAACGCCTACCTCGGAATTAAATGGACTGTTGCACCTTTACCTGGTCGCAAGTTGCACAGTGGCCAGTGAAGAAGAGAATCTACTAAAATGTTTTACCAGAAAAAGTTTGATATGCTGAATAGTTTTATATGCTGCTAGAAAATGTTATATGACAAAAGAGTTCCAGTAATATTGAAAGTCAGTATAATGTCTAGTAAAGAGAAAGTGTTTCCTATAAAGGGAAGTTGAATAATGCCGGCCGGTTTCTAATGTGAAAAGTTTTGAAAAAGTATTGCATGTTTTTGAATTGTCTTTCCTCTTTTCCAGCCCGAGGACGTGCTGTGATTTACCAGGGGGGAATGTAGCACCCCGAGGCCTTGGCTGCTACAGGGGTATTGCACCTCAGACCAGAGGTGTGATATTCCACTCCCGGGTAAGGATGGAGTGTGGACCAGGACTCGTTTAGCTGCATGCACCACACACACCCCATTTCCGAGGGACAGCTCAACGGTGCTCCCACAGAAGTGCAGGCACGACAGCTTCTGTCCCTGACTGGAGTGGGGAGGGGAAAGTACACCCAGTGGTGTAGGAGCAGATAGGGGTGGGTCTCTGGGCATAGGCAGGAGCCCATTGGTTGCTAGTCACCTGGGCTCAGGTGTCAGAAGGAGGTATATAAGGTGGGCACCATCTTAGGACAGGGTCCAGTTCAGAGGAGAGTCAGTTCAGTCAGGAGGAGCTCAGCCAGAGAGGGCTGACAGGGAGCTGTGGCTCAGTCTGGGCCCAGCTCCAGAGGCAGGCCTGGAGTGGAGGCCAGAAACAGCAGAAAGAGAGAGGAGAAGGAACGGAAAGGAAAGTAAGAAAGGAACTGGAACAGAGGAGAAAGGAAGCAAGGAACACAGAGAAAGGCCCAGAGACACGAGGACAGAAGGAACCCCATATGCCCAGGAGATACAGGGTGAAGGGTTGGCAGAACAGGGTACCGGAACCCAAAGTGGTGGAGGCAACAGATTCCTCAGCCAAAGACCGGAGGTTGTTACCACATCTTCGTGCGACCCCTCACTACATCCACCAGGAAGGCATACCATATAGGGTCAGGGACGCAGAGATCAGCGTGCCCAGAGAAGGCCCGAGGGAGCTGGACAAAGGTGGGTCACTGGTGGGGACGGCCAGAGAAAGGAAAGGAAGGGAGCCCTGTGCCACGCTCTGGAATTGCCTGGGAGTTGGTCGAGTCCCTTGCCTGGTGAACGCAGCACGGCTCAGGCGGTCCCTCATGTGCACAAGTGACCAGACTAACAGCCGTGAGTAAAGCTTTGGAAACTGCAATTACAAGTCTCTGTGTTTCATCGCTGCACCAGCACCATCAGTACTGGGACACTCACACCATCACTCCCATCATCTACTCTAGCTGCCCTGAGGCAATACTTCTCCCGTGGGGAGTTATCCCATTCTTGGCTGCGCATATAACATCAACCTCAGCGGTCTGCAGCGCAGCGGCGGTCCCCACTGACCGCAATCCACGGGTGGCGTAGTCGGACAATTACAATACCAATAGACTGCCACTGGTTTGACCGCCCTGGGCACGGACCGGGTCACCGCCACATTGAGACTACAAACCCCAGCGATCCGGCTCCGGGTATCCCCCTGCACAGCACAGGCCCAGGGGGCGCGTCACAAACACAGCAGTTACTAGTGGGTGTCTGCTGTGTAAAACAGCCAGAACCGCCAGGTATAGCGCAGGCTCAGGACATGAGCTTGCTGAAACAAATCCTAGCCCATTTCTGCAGTACATATACGGCAGATGCAGGGAGGAGGAGGCAGATGCCATGTGGGGCTGTTGGCACCCGGTCCTCCTACTCACGGATCCCATAGTGGTCACGTGGCCTGCTGCCACTGTGTTTGGCACATGTCCATAATACGGTGCACATAGCGTTTCACAGCCCCATGTTCTACCTCCGTGTGCCTAATACAGAAGCTATGAGACATAAATCATCAGATGTGTGTCCACTTGTGCAGGTTTTATATATATTTTCTTTTTGGATAGAATTTATCACTATAGTGATTGGAATTATTAATTATCATTAATGGCCATTGGACAGGAGCCCAGAGAGCCACCACCTACATGGCAGCATTCCTGGCGCCTCTTCTGATCAGTAGGCGGCGTGACTTTGAGTGCGTCGTGTGACAACAATTGCAACGTCCCCGGCCTTTAAAGAGAGTCTTTCACAAAGTTTTTGCTGTGTAATCTGAGAGCATCATGATGTTGGGGCATAGACCCTGATTCCAGTGATGTGTCACTTACTAGGCTGTGTTTTGCTGTTTCTATAAAATCTGTGTTTTATCAGCTGGAAATTATCACTACAGGACTAGGTATCTCATGCCTCCTAGTCCAATCACACCCACAGCACTAATTAGCAGGTTTCTGCCTATGCACAGTGTGCACAAAAGCTGCCAATCAGTGGTATGGGCCGGGTTATTCTGAGCTCTGCTAGATCTATAGCAGATAACACTGATTTTATCAAAATGACAGCAAGCAACCCAGTAAGTAACACATCGCTGGAATCAGGGTCTCATCCCCTACATTATACTGCTTTCAGATTACAGAGCAAATACCTGCTGACAGATTCCCTTTAACCCCTTCATGACAGTTGACGTAAGTTTTACATCATGGGGGCACAGAAGCAGTGTTGCACGATCGCCGCCAGGTGCCGAGCCCCGGCTGTCAGTGCCAGGAGCAGTAACACTGCCCTGGGCCATTTAACCCCCTAAATGCCATGATCGATAGCAATCGCAGAATTTAGAAGGTGGATGGATCCCTCTCCCTTCAGATCGGCGACCCTGTGACGTCATCACAAGGGCCTGATTGTTGCCATGACAACCCGAGGTCGTCATGATGACCTCCAGGTCAGCCAGCTACAGTGGCCTGTTTAGACCATGCTCAGAGCATGGTCTAAGAGGCTTCTATCAGTACCAGCACTGACAGCTATAATGCATTGCAGTGATCATGCATTGCAATGCATTATGCCAGCGATCAAAAGTGATAAAAGTTAAAGTCCCATAATGGGACAAAGTAGAAAAAAATTGTAAAAATATTTTTAAAAAATCAGAAAATAAATAAACCAAAAAATATTAAACCAATAAATAGGTATATTTATGTAAAATACAAAAATAAACAAAAGACTAATATTTGGTATTGCCATGTCCGGAACGACCCAGCCTATGAAACTGTCACACTATTTAACCCCTTTAGTTAACTCCGTGAAAAAAAATGCTAAAAAAAACTTGACAAAAAACTATACATTTTCATTATACCTCCAAAAAAGGTGGAATAAAATGCAATCAAAAAGACAAATAAAAATG
This sequence comes from Phyllobates terribilis, assembly GCF_046119375.1. Lineage (NCBI taxonomy): Eukaryota > Metazoa > Chordata > Amphibia > Anura > Dendrobatidae > Phyllobates > Phyllobates terribilis. Next base: position 559,893,505 of record NW_027362771.1, read on the forward strand.
TCACGCAAAAAAACAATCTGCCATACAGCTCCATGAGCTAAGAGATAAAAAGTTACAGCTCTCACAGTATAGCGATGCAAAAATAATTATTTTTTCTATAAAATGTTTTTTATTGTGTAAAAGTGGCAAAACATTAAAAAAATTCTAGAAATGTGGTATCTCTGTAATCGTACTGACCTGAAGAATAAAGCTGCCTTATCAATTGTACCACACGGTGAATGGCATTAAAAAAAAAAAAAAAAAATCCTGAATTTTTGTTTTTTTGTTCTTTCTGCCTCCAAAAAATCAGAATAGAAAGAGATTAAAAAAAAAAAAGTCGTGTGCCGGAAAATGGTACCAATAAAACTCATCCCACAAAAAAATGTCTTTCAGTGTGTGACAAGAGCCAAACATAAAACCCCATATAAATCTGGTATCGCTGTAATCGCACCGACCCGAAAAATAAAGTCATCTAATCACTTATACCGCACGAGGAACGGCATAAAAAATAAATAAAACCAATTCTTCACCTGCTTTTGATTTGTTCATTCTGCCTCTCCAAAGATCTCAGTAAGGCTTGGCTCACATTTATCCTGCGCTCTACGATGTGATGAAATATGTGATTCAGACAGAAAATTCCCTGTAATGAGGCAAATGCCGTCTGACCTGTGATCCGGCGGTGTCTGTATTTTTAGGCGTGCATAAAAGCGCGGTCGGCCAATGTTTTGTGCACCTCTGTAAACTCTGTAAAGAAGCACACCGCTGAACAGAGGCCAGACAGAACCCAGAGTAACTCTGCTGCCTCATTATAGTGAATGGATCCCTCGGGGGTTTCATCAGAATCACATCACTTGGAGGTTTAGATGGAAACCCCGATGTAAGTGCTCAGCGTAGAGCACAGGATAAATGTGATCGCAAATGTTTTGTAAAATGTTCCCAATAAAAGCTTCAACTCAATCCACAAAAAAATCCCCCGCTCAGGTCCATCATCTTTTAATGGAAATATAGGTGGCTTCCACGTTACTGGTAATACAAAGGCTCTGGAACAGCGCTAGACCTCATCGCCCCCCAAAAGAAATCCAGGGAATTCTATTCTCCCAAATTCAAAGCCCCCTCCCTTCTGACCCCAGAGTGTGCCTAAACCACATTAGCGTCCACATGTTTGGCATTTCTGTAGCGATAAGAGCCCGCTTAATTTACAGGTGCATGTCTCCAGAAGCACAAGCTGGGCATAACGTACTGGTCACTACAACGTACTGGTGGCTATAACATACTGGGCACTACAATGTTTGGACACTACAAAAGCAGATTTGCAACTTCCACTGCTGCTTGTTTCTGGAAAACACCCATGGAGTCAAAATAATCATTTGACCTGTAGATAAATTCCTAGAGGGGTGTAATTTCCAAAATGGGGTCACTTGAGGGTTTTTTTTGCTCTTCTGGCACTTAGGGGCTCTCTATATGGAGTCCACAAACTATTCTACAATAATTTGTTCTTCAAGAGTCAAATAGCGCTCTATCCCTCCCGAGTCTCGCCTTATGGCTAAGCAGTACTGTACAGCCACATATGACGTATTGCCACGTTCAGCAGAAATTGTGGGACACATTTTGGTGGCATTTTTAACCATTTCCTTCTTGAAAATGTAAAATCTGGGGCAAAACAACATATTTGTGGTAAAAATTTAATTACTTTTTCTTCGCTGCCCAATGCTATAAAGTTTTGTGACACACCTGTGGCGACAATATGAGCACTGCACCCCTAGATGAATTATTTGAGAGGTGTAGTTTGTAAAATGAGGTCACTTATGGTGGGTTCTGTTGTTCTGGCACCTCAGGGGCTCTGCCCATGTGACATGGCACCCGCAAATCATAACAACAAAATCTGCAATATAATATGGTGCTCCTTCCCTTCTGAGTTTTGCACTGTGTCTTAAAAGTAGTTCCCGATTACATGTAGGGTGTTGGCGCACTTAGGAGAAATTGCACAACAAACAGAGGTCCATTTTTTCCTATTAGCCCTTATGAAAATTAAAAACTTGGGGCTAAAACAATATTTTATTGGTAAAAATGTAATTATTCTTTCTTCACCGCCCAATGGTATAAAATTCTGTGAGGCACATGTGGTGTCAATATGATCACTGCACCAATAGATGAATTCATTGGGGGGGTGTAGTTTGAAAAAATTACTTCACTTATGGGAGGTTTCTGCTGCTCTAGCACCTCAGGGGCTCTGCCAATGTGACATGACACCCTCAAACTATTCCAGCAACATCTGAATTCCAATATGGCGCTTCTTCACTTCTGAGTTTTGCACTGTGCCTCAAAAGTAGTTTTCCACCATATACAGTGGGGAGAATAAGTATTTGATACACTGCCGATTTTGCAAGTTTTCCCACCAAAATAAAACTTTTTGGTATCATCTCCACTCACCGTATTTGGAGGAAGAAGAAGGTTGAATAAAACCCCAAGAACACCGTCCCAACCGTGAAGCATAGTGGGGGAAACATCATACTTGGGGGTGCTTTGCTGCAAAGGGGACAGGACGACTGCACCGTATTGAAGGGAGGATGGATGGAATCATGCATTGCAAGATTTTGGCCAACAACCTCCTTCCCTCAGTAAGAGCATTGAAGATGGGTCGTGGCTTGGTCTTCCAGCATGACAATGACCCAAAACACACAGCCAGCACAAGTAAGGAGTGGCTCCGTAAAGAAGCATTTCAAGGTCGTGGAGTGGCCTATCCAGTCTCCAGACCTGAAACCAATAGAAAATTTTTGGAGGGAGCTAAACCTCAATGTTGCACAGTGACAGCCCCGAAATCTGAAAGATCTGGAGAAGATCTGTATGGAGATGTGGGCCAAAATCCCTGCTGCAGTGTGTGCAAACTTGGTCAAGAAAACTACAGGAAACGTCTGTAATTGCAAAAAAAAGGTTTCTGTATTAAATATTAGGTTCTGTTTCTCTATTGTATCAAATACTTATTTCATGCAATAAAACCAAATTAATTATGTAAAAATCATACAATGTGATTTTCTGGATTTTTTCAAGGTTCTGTCTCTTACAGGTGAAGTGTACCTACGATAAATATTACAAAATCGGCAGTGTATCAAATACTTATTTTCCCCACTGTATGGGGTATTGATGTACTCAGGAGCAATTTTGTAACAAATTGTACCCTTCATTTTCTCCTATTATTCTTTTTGAAAATGAAAAACTTGGGGCCAAAGCAACATTTTAGTGGAAAAATGTAATTTTCCATTTAATCAGCCTAATGTTCTACAATTCTGTGAATTGCCTGAAGGTTAAAAATGCTCACTACACCCTTAGATGAATTCCTCTAGAGGTGTAGTTTCCAAAATGTGATCACTTGCGGGGGTTTCTGCTGTTTTTGCATGTCAGGGGCTCTCCAAATGTGACCTGGTGTCTGCAGTCTATTCCAGCCAAAATTGCGCATCAGAGTTCAATTGGAGCTCCTTCCCTTCCGAGCTCTGCCGTGCACCCAAACAGAAGTTTTACACTGCATATGGGGTATTGGTGTTTTCAGGGGAAATTGCACAACAAATTAAATGGTCCATTTTCTTCTGTTACCCTTGTGAAAATGAAAAATTTGGGGCAAAGGCAATATTTTTGCGGGAATTTTTTTTTTTATTTTTACGTCTCAACGTTATAACATTTTGTGAACCTTTGTGGATTCAAGGTGTTCACCACACCTCTAGATAAAATCCTTGAGGGGTGTCATTTCCAAAACAGGGTCACTTGTGCACTGTTTAGGCACATCAGGGGCTCTGCAAACACGACATGGCGTCCGCTATCTATTCAAGCCAATTTTGCACTACAAAAGTCAAATGTTGCTCTTTCCCTTTCGAGCCCTGCCTTGCGCCCAAACAGTAGTTTTCCACCACATATGGGGTATCGGCGTACTCAGGAGAAATTGCACAACAAATTATTTGGTCTGTTTTCTCCTGTTACCCTTGTAAAAATGAATAATTTGGGGCTAAATCAACATTTTTAGTGGGAAAAAGAAAATTTTTTATTATTTCCTTCCCCATTGCTTTAATTCATGTGAAACACCTGAAGGGTTAATAAACTTATTTAATGTCATTTTGAGCTCTTTGAGGGGTGTAGTTTTTAAAATGGTGCATTTTATGTCATGTCATATAGATCCTCAAAGTCACTTCAAATGTGATGTGGTCCCTAAAAAAGTTGGTTTTATACATTTTGTTGGAAAATTAGGAAATCGCTGATCAACTTTTAACCCTTCTAACCTCCTAACAAAAAAAATTATGTTTCATAAATGATGCAGATATAAAGTAGACATGTGGGAAATGTTATTTATGAACTATTTTGTGTGCTATAACTCTCTGGTTTAAGGGCGTAACAATTAAACGTTTGAAAATTTCAAACTTTTTTAAAAAAATTCACTAAAATTCCAGTATTTTCACAAATAAATGCAAAAAATATCAGTCTAAATGTATCACTAACATGAAGTACAATATGTCCTGAAAAATAATCTCAGAATCAGTGGTATCCGTTGAAGTGTTCCAGAGTTATTACCACATAAAATGACACTGGTCAGAATTGAAAAATTTGGCCTGGTCAGGACGGTGTAAACAGGCTCGAGGGTGAAAGGGTTAGAAGAGGGTTGGGAATGCTGGCAGGTAAAAGGCGGCCCGCAAGGCTCATGTTTAGTGACCACAAACAACGGTTTTGTGAATTGATTCGCTCATCTCTACTGTTGATGCAGGTACTGTGCCCAAGCTGCACTGAACCAAGATCTTTCCAATCCTGACAGTGCTGAAAGCTCTGACCACGGCACAGGACTAAGTGAAAATCCCCTTGTAATCATGTAAAGTGACCTCAGGCGGTAGCCATGACCGAGCTGCTGCTCCATAACGCCCCGGCACTTTACAGAAAAATCGTGTGCAGGTCCCAATGTGCTGTCATGTGTGGGATGGATCACACTCACTTGTAGGCTGCAAACCTTTGCCGTCTCCAGGCCTCCATCTTCAGGAGCCGCCGCACATAGATCAAGGGACACCCCGTTCGTTTCAACATCCAAAAGTTTACTGGACAGTTCAAGTTCATCATATTGCGACACACAGTATTGGGCACCACACTTGCCGTTCCTTGTTTCCTTAACACAGCACACCCTCAGTATTGTTATCCAATCCTCCTGGACTATCCCCACTTTCACTGGCTCTCTGAGCCCCTGGGATTTCCAATTAAGTCCCACAGTCCACCCAGGATCCTTTACTTTCCTTTCTTGTGGTCCTACGTCAATTGACCCCTGTACACCAGGGGATACGGCGCTCTCCATAGTACCCATATTGAACCCTGAGCTCCAGACGTTGCAAGAATGTCCGCAAGGGATTCTAGTAAGGCCTCCCACTGCCATGAACGATAGATACTTGCTGATGCTAGCAGCCCACTGCACTTAAACTTGACCTTGGTTACTGTACTTCCCAATCTGACTATCAGGAAGTTCCTGCTTTTCACCAGCCCTTCCCCTCCCACTGTGGGCTAGTCCCAAACATTAATAGTATCTTATCCTATGCCTTAGCTAACTACAATTACTATCTCATAACAGTATGTACTAACCCTATTGTCCTTATCTTATGTCCTAGATCCTAATCTATATCTCCACCTTATGCTGTACACTACCATATTACAGTCTATTCACAATATACACTAAAACCGCAGTACCTAGTTCACATTTTACAAAACACAATATGTGGATATAATGCATGACATTATCTACATGACGCAATTTGGTGTTTTCAGGGGTAGAAACGTGACAGTACAGTCCACCACTCTTACGCTCTGGCAAAAAAAATCCAATATTGATGTAAAAGTAAAAGTTATTAGTTTTGAAATTAATTAGATGACAAATAAAAAATATTTTTTTGATCTCCAAAAATAACTTGGTCCTGAAGTGCTTAAGTGGCTGGGATAAAACTAAGGACACAGTGCACACGGTGGAACCCTGGAAAGGGGCAGACATTTCAATTAAAGGCCCAGAAGTCACAGGAGAGATAATATCTTATATGTCTTTACCCAGTGCTGGCCCGGTGACCTGTAATTAAATTGAGTGCTTGTTTGGAGCCGGGGCCGCTTTAAGGAATCGTCCTGGGACAATGCATCACTATAAGCAATGGATCTGACAGCGCACAGTACGGCCTCACTATTTACTCGCTCTCTTTTTCCGCAGGGAATTCTGGATTGAAGCCGCCTTCAGGAATCCTTGTGACCAACATTCATTGTCTCCCACCTGCTTTATGTGAATATATAACACAACTGGGTAATTATAAGCTTTCCTACTGATAATTGTCTTATGCACAATGACTGATCTCCTCTAGAGAAGATGTAATTCAGGAAAGAGGACCTCTTTATAATGTACAGTATCTTAACAGTGATCAATTACCTGCATCCACCACTAGGGGGAGCTTACTACTACAATTATAACTGTCCATAGTTAGCTCCTGAGCTCCCTCTTGTGGCGGCTGAAGGTAGGTAGAATTTATCCTGTTACTTCTTTGGCAGGTGATTGGAGCCCTTCATCAGAAAAATGGAGATTTGACCACTATGAAGATATGTAACAAATTTGACAATGATTGGACTTAAATCCAAAATGGTCTTAAAATGTGGACAATCAATGAGCAGGGAAAGGCTTTATACTGGTCGATTCTCCCTAATAGTTACATAATCATGGAGTCCTTACATGTTATAGATGCTTTAGTCCCCGTACCTGCCAAAGAGCACTAATGCTGCACTTCAGGGTTAAAATACTTCAAATAATTTTTTTGCATTAACAACCAGGAAAGGAAAAGGGAGAATCAGCTCCCCAGATCTGGTTGCACCTTGTTTGGGACTGGAAACATTGCACGGAGCTGCTCTAGTCCGGGTCGATGTGGAAATGCAGAAAAAACTAGATTCTCCAGCGATGAAAATGAAGTACGAATAAAACTTCATTTATTTACAAACTTTAAAACCCGGTATTTTCGGCAAACCACAGATAATCCAATAAACCAACGCGTTTTGGTGTTAATGTTAAGCCTTAATCATAGTATATTGTAAAATAATAAAGCCTTCCTTAAATAGCTAATCATACAAATCACATGTATAACTATTGACCAATCACAATCTGCCTGTCTGTGTGTGTGTTTTTTTTATTACAGGGTTAGTAATGGGGGTGTCTGATAGGCTCCTCTCCATTACTAACTGCAGGGTTTGATGGCGGCTGTGTTAACGGACAATTCACAGCTGACATCAACCCCAACTACCATTACCCAGATTGCCAATGCACCAGGGAAATGAGGAAGAGGCGGGCAAAGCATCTAATGTGATGCTCCACTTCTGGGGTGGCTGCGGGCTGGTATTTTTAGGCTGGGAAGGACTCAATAACCAGGGACTTTCCCAGTCTGATAATATCAGCTCTCAGCTGTCAGCTTTACCTTTGCTGGTTACAAAAAATAAGAGGGACCCCACATAGTTTTTTTCATTTATTTAATCATAGAAAGCTGTCCAATAAGCTCCATAGGGGGCAATTTTAAAATATGTTGGGGAGGGTTGTGCAATTATATGTCTATATGTCTGTCGCTCTGTCTATATGTCGGTCTATATCTATTATCTATCTCTATAGATCCGACAGAAAAAAAAAGAGAAAGAGCCTCTTATCCAAAAATTAATGTAAAAATCCTTTATTGGTACGTTAATTCAAAGGGTTATACCGTATTTTTCGGACTATAAGACGAACCGGATCATAAGACACACCCCAAATTTTGGGGTGGAATATAGGAAAAAAAATTTTTTATAAGATGGAGGTCCGTCTTATAGTCTGAATAGGTACGGTATCTTACCTGGGGGCGGTACAGCGAGGGTCACAGGAGGCAGGGTCCTTCAGGAAGACGGTGCTCCAGCAGCGGGAAGTTGCGGTGGTGGTGGAGCGGGATCGCAGGGCCCTCCGTTCCCTCCCTCAGGAACCTGGCAGCTGCAGAATAAAAGGTAAGATGGCTGAGGACCGTTGCCGGACTGGGGGCCTGGCTGAGGCCTGGTGCCTGGCTGGGGGCTGGGGCCTAGCTGAGGCCTGTGCCTGGCTGGGGGCCTGGCTGGGGGCCCGATGCCTGGCTGGGGGCCCGGGGTCTGGCTGAGGCAGGGGTCTGGTGGCCGGGACTGGGGCTGGTGTCTGGCTTTAAATAACATTAAATAATGCATAGTAGTGTGGTGCATGGAGTAATTAGATATACCATGTGTATATAAAAACGAAAAAAGGTAAACAGGGTGTGTGCAAATAATGCTCCAAGATGTGACAGTACGAGAAACTCACAAAGCCAGTGCAAATAAATGAGCAGACCAAGGTGCAAAATCAAATAACAACCACACAAATCATAAGATGTTTAATTACACCTGTAAACAATGCAGGAGAATAGTTACCATATGAAGGTGCCCCAGGCACAACCAGGGGGCACTTGACTCTCATATATTGACACTGAGGCCAAATAGGTTATTATTATTATATTTATCTCTATAGCATTCACTACTGTCTAAAAGCGAAGGGGAAAAAAAGCAGCAAATTCACAATCATTTTTAGACCTGCGTTTTTTCAAGCGTTTTTGACTGATTTAAAAAAAACGCTGCAAAAACGCTGAAAGAATTGACAGGCTGCAGATTATTTTCTGCACCAAATCTGCCAGTAAAAAATAAGCAACGTGTGCATGAGACTTGACTTCAGGATTCTCAGTCACTTTGCTGGCATCAGGATTCCTTTCAGGCTTTTTCGCATGGAAAAAATGCCACAAAAACGCAACGTGTGCACATGGCCTAATGCCTCACTCAGACATCCAATTTTTTTTGTGTACAAGAAAATTCAGACCGATTATTCTGATCAGAGTTTGATTGGAATGTGGTCCGAGTGTCATCCGATTTTTCTTTTGTACATGCAGAAGTAAAAAAAAACAAACAAAAAAAACCTCCCCACCTTCTCCTTTCTGACAGCCTGTGAAATTCTGTGTCATCCGAGTGCAGTCTGATTTTTTTCACTGACTCATTGACTTGCATTGCTGATTTTTGATCTGACCCACGGATCAAAATCGGACGTGTCTCCAATATTCTCCACCAACCACTTGGTCCGAGGAAAACATTGGACGTGTGAACGGCCTTGTAGAATATCATAGGTACAAGTGCTATCCGTGAAAAACACAGATAGCCTCGTACGTGAAAATTGGATGTGTGAATGATGCAATTGTGTTCCAGTTGACAAGCTCAGCTCTGCTGCGCCGTCCCCCACCGTCCTCCATGTGGATAGAATGTTACTGATTAGTTTGATAAATATTTACGTGTTACAAGACACAAATATTGAGATCGTAACAAATTATTTACAACATTTCGGCTTTTTTTCTAGCAGGATGATAACATTTCTGCTCTGGGTGGGTTGTTTTCACCACCCAGGAATGTTCAGTGTGCGGCCTCCTCCGTATCTTTTTATATCTCGACTGCCGGATTATTCGCTTTTATTTTGGTGAAGTATGTAACTGTGATACATTCTGGAGGCCTATGAAGTCCTTTCCCCCCCTGTAGATCGGACGTCATTTGTAAAGTGCAGTATTTGGTGGCAACTTGGTTTTGTGTTAGAGCCTCTATTTTGGTTTGGATAGAGGAAAAATGAGGCTAGAACAAACTAAAAGCTACACACAAATAGGTTAATAACAGTCAGTGCACAAAATAACACCACCACATGGTAAAGAAATACAGTATACGGTGCTGTTATATGCAGCAGACTTGAATAATATTCACATGTTTGCAATAATTCTAGCATTTAGTGTCTTATCTCAGATAAGAGCACACTGTGTCCCGTGGGCCACCCAACCATTTCGCCTATGGTCCGGGACAACCAATGGGACGGAAATTAAATGTGTGCACCTGATGGGCGTAGATACATAGAGTGTGTACCTGACCTGAATTTCTATGTGATGACCGCAGATGCTCCTCACAGCTTGCACATCCGTCTTTCGATATCTGCTCTGTGCCGAATGAGCAGCACAACCAGAGAATTTGTGGCCGCACTGCCTGAACAGCACAACCAGAGAATTTGTGGCCGCACTGCCTGAGCAGCACAACCAGAGAAATTGTGGCCGCACTGCCTGAGCAGCACAACCAGAGAATTTGTGGCTGTACTGCTTGAGCAGCAAAACCAGAGAAACCATGACTGCACTACCTGATCAGCACAATCAGAGAATTTGTGGCCTCACTGACTGAGCAGCACAACCAGAGAATTCGTGGCCGCACTGCCCGAGAAGCACAACTAGAGAATTCGTGGCCGCACTGCCTGAACAGCACAACCAGAGAATTTGTGGACGCACTGCCTGAGCAGCACAACCAGAGAATTTGTGTCTGCACTGCCTGAGCAGCACAACCAGAGAATTTGTGGCCGTACTGCCTGAGGAACGCACAACCAGAGAATTTGTGGCCGCACTGCCTGAGCAGCACAACCAGAGAATTTGTGTCCGCACTGCCTGAGCAGCACAACCAGAGAAATTGTGGCTGCACTGCCTGAGCAGCACAACCAGAGAATTTGTGGCCGCACTGCCTGAGTAGCACAACCAGAGAATTTGTGGCCGTACTGCCTGAGCAGCACAACCAGAGAATTTGTGTCCGCACTGCCTGAGCAGCACAACCAGAGAAATTGTGGCTGCACTGCCTGAGCAGCACAACCAGAGAATTTGTGGCCGTACTGCTTGAGCAGCACAACCAGAGAAATCATGACCGCACTACCTGAGAAGCACAACCAGAGAATTCGTGGCCGCACTGCCTGAGCAGCACAACCAGAGAATTCATGGCCGCACTGTCTGAGCAGCACAACATGTTAAACAACCTTTGAGGCATGTTGAATGGCCAAAATATATTTTCACCCGGCCAAAACTTTAATTCTGTAACAGAATGAAGCTCGTTCTCTTCCAGGATCACTTTTTGGGTCGGGTGAAAACATAGTTGGACCTCATGCACATGCCACATGTGGATCCGTGCACGAGGAATGAATATGAGTTATGTCACATGTACATGAGGCCCAAATATCTTTTATAAGAAGTTGAAAAATGCACATAAATTACACAATCAGAATGTATAAACCCCTCCTTACAGGGGTTGTACATTACTGGACAGCTCCTTTTAAATGCCCTCAATCTGCTGCATTAAATAATAAAAAAATAAAATGTGTACTTACCTCATGCATCTGTAAGGAGGAAGACCGGGGTGTAAGTACTTTCAGAGCAAGGGATCCAGAACTGCCGGGTCTGTGCCTCTAGTTGCAGGGGGAAGACAGACTGCGAGCTCAGGAGTCAGGTGACTGGGAAGCTCGGGGCGTGTCCAGAGTGAGAGCTGGGAGGTCAGGTGACCGAGAGACTGGTGGCGTGGGTAGAGAGACGAAGAGACGAGGACATTTGCGCGGGAAAGCCGAGCTGGGTCCTGCTCAGCAGAGCAATGTGAGAGGGTCCAGGCTCCTGGCTCCAGGACTGGGAGCAGATCGAGTGCAGTGGACCGGAGGAGTCAAGCCGACTAGAGAAGAGACGCAGGGTCGGTGGAGCTGGGCACGTGAGGTGCCGTGTTATGGACTAGGGGCTCAGCGAGTAAAACCAGAGACCGCCCGCTGCCGCCAGAAGACGGAGCATTGTTTGGGCGGGGAAGCCTGAAGAAATCAACACCGGCATCAGCTGGCAACTGTCTTGTGGAGGAAAAGAGTCAGCTACGTGTAAAAACTGTCGTTTACAACCGGTGCAGCTCTGCTACATCTAGTTAAACTGTGAACTGTCAGTTAAAGACTTTTACCTGCTACTTCCCTTGTTTTCCCCCATATTTTCCCGTTACTCCCTGCGTGGAGATTTACCCTGTTAATATAAACTTCCCCTGTTTATTAACCCTGTATTAGCTGCTCTGTGTTTCTGTATCGCTGCATCTAAAGTACCCGTGTTACACATCGGCGCCATTCCGCTGCTCTAAACCCTGTATCTTTCACCTTTTCTGTGACCTAAGCAATGCCACATTATGGCTGCAGCCAATCAGCAAAATAAGTGACCGACTGCAGAGATAAATAGAGCAGTATTACAGCTTGTGTAAATGAGCATATAATTGGTCCGTGTGCTGTCCATGGACTACATACAGACCTATTATAATCCGTGTGCCAATTTTTTACACTGACCAATGGTCTGTGTGGAAATAAACTGCAGCATGCTATATTCTGCTCTGTTTTATGGACCAGAATAATGTATGCATTGAAAAAGTGCAATGCAGATGAGCCCACTGAGCTGCATAAGGATCCAGTCACTTAAGTCAGCCTTAAGTTCTGCCTATTGGTTCGACCTCCACTACAGTTCCAATTTCTTATGTGGCCCCCTGGGAAAATTAATTTTGAATCCCTGCCTCAGCTTCTTCCCAACATAGGACGTTCTGGTACAACCTAGATTGGGTGGTGGTGTATGGAGTCGAATTGGAAGATGAGCCCGCTCATACAACGTGGGTGCTAACTGTGTTATACTGCCAACATTTGCCTCTAATAACTAGATCTGATCATTACTGTTTACCACCTAAATGCCACTGTCCATCTATGATAGCGCAGCTTTAGTACTACCAAATACATGCCAAAATTGGCCTCTTTTGCCTCCTGCAAGTGTATTAGTGGGAAGGAAGTAGAGGGCATTATAGAATATATGTCTCATCACTCATCTCAGTCACAGCAGGATAATGTTACCTCTGGCAGCGACACCGTCAGTTTGAGTCAGTGTTCTACACAGTTGTCCTTCTCTGCTGTCGTAACAGTTAATCTTTTACATTGTGAACTATGAATTACATCAATGACACCTCTATCTGTTCTGACCGTTAGTCCTCTAAGCCTTTGCACTTCAAGGGTTAAGGAAGATATTTTAAAATAAAATTTTCTTCCTGTTGTTATACCGGATGAGTTGAACATTCAGCTTTTGCACTCGAATGACACGGGGCTAGAGGAAATGAAGGACCTGACTTCATTGCTTAGATTTGTTGCTGTCTCTGGCAGTCGTCGTGGCTGGCAGTGGCACTCTGAATCAAGGCAAATCTAAAGGTGTGAATCAGGCAGGGAGATAAGGCAGTGCAAGGAACTCAGGTAACTGTCAGCCAAATAAGGGAGGATGATGATGATGATGATTGTGTAGTGGACAAGACCTGGGAACCAGAGTGAGGTGACAAGGAGGTAACATAGTAACATAGTTTTTAAGGTTGAAGGAAGACTAAGTCCATCTAGTTCAACCCATAATGTCTTCAGAGGTGATGTCTTCAGAGTTGGATGATGTTGGTATCAGTGATAAAAAGCGGATCCCATCAGCCAAATTATCATCCGAGGGCAGATCTGCTTCTTACATGATCCGCTTCGGAGCTAGTCATGCTGCAACTACTGTTGGTGAAAGAGTCTCAACAGAATCAGACAGTTGTGGTCGTTGTGGTGGCGAGTCCTATGTGCAAGAATCTTGGGTGTGAGAATTTTTTTTTACATTGCCAGCTGATGAATCTTTTGTAGTGTGGAAGTTGTGCAAGAGGAAAATAAGCTTTGGTCGGTTAGGCTTGAGTTTACCAGTGACTACAGTTCTCCATCAGCACAATAAGGGACACCTAATCATTTGGGAAAAGCAAGCTAGCCAGCAATCTGAGCAAGCCTCCAGCTGTCCTCCTGCCCCTTCTTCTCACCCTCATCTTTCTGGTAGCCAGGTCGTTTCCTCAAGTAGTGCCTGTTCAATGTCGTCATCACCATCATCATCCTTATTCACTGCCGTACACACTCTTCCTCAGTTGCGTTGTCAGTTAGCCATATGTGTGCCCAGGAAACATCCAATTGTCTATTTGTGTAGAAACTCAACTTCCCTGGTAAAACCCTGAGCAGGATTGGGCACCTGCCCAGGACTGGGAACTTAAAAGGCTGTTGTAGTGTTATTTTTTGTCACTAACCTACATGGTTGGAGAAGATATAATCAACTAGTAATCAAACCATAAGTCTACGTTTCCAATGGTCTGAACGCCATAGTAGAATCAGCAAGTAACATACAAAGTTGATAGAATGGACAGTGACACAAGAATGGATGATCACCCTCAAGTCCTGGATGCTATGTACATTATTTATAAAATGCAGGGTCAACCAGGTTTGGGGTGGACCATGGGCCCAGGCAGGTGAATTCTTAGTAGGCCCCTGCATAGCAAATTTCAGTTGTTCTCCTGGACTTATAGACAGTGCAAGAATGATCTGCGTAATGCCCTAAGGCTAAGAGGGATAATTCGCACTGTTTTTTTTAATTTTAAAATGCATGAAAAGTCTGACAGTGCTTTGTTGTTAATCAAAAAGACAATCAAAAGCCATGCCTGGGACTGCGGAAGGTAAGATATTCACGAGCCTCCCATTCAGTGGCCAGAGACTACTGACCTGGCCGATGGACCAGAGAGCCGCGTATCGATCCACCAATCTCTAGCCAGCACCAGATCTTGATGATTTCTGTGCCCAAGTGCATTCAGCATGGCAGAACATTTCTCAAACAACCATTAATAACATCATTGATAGCAGCCAAAGCTTGTAAGTGCGGGGATTTCTGCGCTTGGTGCTCATACTTGACACTGCATTAAATGGACTCTTGTCAGCACAGAATGACTGTTCAAATCAAGTACAGGCATACCCTTGACATGGCCAAACATTTAAGTGCACCTTCGCACCCAGGGCTGCCACCAGCAATTTCAGGGCCCCATACTGGCAAAATTTTGGACCCCTTTGAGATTCCACCCACGCTCAACTCCCAATCCATCTCCACTTCTCGAACCTTCCACAGTCACACCGCCCACTCTTGGAAAAACTCCACATCTGGAAAAACTCCACATCTGCACCACTTCCTCACCAATCACACATTAAGAAGTCCCATTGAACATAATATCACATACATAGCCACCAGCTTTTGTTTTAGCCAAAAGATTTTTTAAGTCGCCACCATGACAAGGTAGACTTTTTTTGGCAGGGCCCTACTCTACTCTAAAATATTAAACATTTCTTAACATACCCAATACTCTTTTTAGGTATATTTTTATTTTATTTTCCTTAAGGGAATGTGTCACATACATTTTTTAAAATGACCAATAATATCACATATAAGGGACAAATACCGTCACACCATGGCCCAACCATATATTACTACCACATAGTGACCGAATAATACCACATACAGGCGATAAATACCGCCACACCATGACCAGACCACATATTACGACCCCATAGTGACCGAATGATACCACATACAAGGAACAAATACCATCACACCATGACCACACATATTACCACCACATAGTGACTGAATACTACAATACTGATCGTTAATAAAAAAAAAAGCACAATACTAATATTACCATAAGTGCCACTATACACAGGAGCTCTGTGCATAGTATGCAATGTATAGTGTAAGTGTACAGGTAATACAGTGATCTCTGGTGACATTATACACAGGAGCTCTGTATACAGTGTCAATGTACAGGTAAAACAGGGATAACCATTGACATTATACATAGGAGCTCTGTATGTAATATATAGCATATAGTGTAAGTGTACAGGTAACACGCTGACTCACCGGTGACGTCTCTAGGTGAAGTCCTTCATCTTCGCTTTTCTTCTTCATCCAGCACAGACCCCCATCACTTCTTCCAGCCAGGACTTGTCTCTACATAAAATAACACACAGTTATAAAGAGTAGCTTCCAGAGTACATTCCCCAATTTTTCCCCAACTTGTACACTACGCCAGATGAAAAAAAAAGTGACATAGTGCCGCCCTGCACAGTAACAGGACTGCGCCCATTGAAAACAGTATCCTGAAAAATAAAATATATCACAGCAGTAATAATATCCCTTAATTATCCCCTACAATAATAATGTCCCACATCTTGGCCCCTTCCTGTAATAACGTCCCCATCCTGGCCCCAAGTGTCTCATTCCTGGCCCCGTGTGTCTTCATCCTGCCCTCATATGTTCTCCTATTCTGGCCCCATATGTTTCCATCTTACCCTCATATGTTCTCCCATCCTGGCCCCATGTGTCTCCATCCTGTCCCCATGTGTCTCCATCCTGCCCCCATATATCCTCCCATCCTGGCCCCATGTATCCTCCCATCCTGCCCCCATATGTTCTTCCATCCTGCCCCATATGTATCTATCCTGTCCCCATATGTCGCCATCTTACCCCCATATGTCCTCCCATCCTGGCCCCATGTGTCCTCCCATCCAGCCCCATATGTATCTATCCTGCCCCCATATGTCTCCATTCTACCCCCATATGTCCTCCCATTCTGGCCTCATGTGTCTCCATACTGCCCCCTTATGTCCTCCCATCCTGGCCCCATGTGTCTCCATCCTGTCCCCAGTCTCCATATGATTTCCCATCCAAATACAAAAACTAAAAAAAAAGTTTCTCCTTACTTGGCCGCGGTCCAGCAGCGTTCTCTTCCTCATCCATTTGAGACGACCACTTCTGACTTGGTGGCAGGTTCTCTTTAAAGGATTATTCCTAAAATAGTAAGTTATATCCTATGCACAGGATATGAGATATCTTATTGATTACTGGGGGTCTGACTACTGAGACCCCCATTGATCCTGAGAAAGGACCAGCAAAGGCCTATTTTGACGGGGGGGTGGGATAAAGTGCGCATGCTCGGCCTCAGTATTTTCTCTTGCAGTCCCATAGACAATGAAGGGGCAGAGGTCAAGCATGTTCTAGGGATTGGTGGGGGTCCGAATGTTTGGACCCTCAGCTATCGATAAGATATCCTCTATCCAGCAGAAAGGGGATAACTTACTATTTTGGGGAATCATTTGTTTGATATTCAAAGTATGGGGGGATGCAAAGTTTTGTTGCAGATTTTTTCAGGAAGTCCCTGGAGGTTTTTCCCTCTGGACTGGAAGGGGTGAAATCTGCTGGGAAATTAGGGATGAGAGGGAGGCAATAAGGGGGTCCGTCCATGTTATCCTAGTTTTCTGGTGGTCTTGTTGGGGCGGGGTAATGGTGCTACTCACTGATGACCATGTTTCAGCCAGCTATGATGGCGCTGTGGCAGCGGGTGGTCTAAGTGGGCAATCAGGGAGTCACCTGGGGACAAGTGTGAATGGGGAGGCCTGAGGGCCCTCAGACTGGGTGTTAGGCGGCAGCGGGTGCAGCTGTAGGGGGTCTGGCAGAAGGGAGGCTGTGGGTGGGTAATAAAATTATACACTGTGAATACATCAATGACTATAGAGAATAGTAACAGGAAACCATTTGTTCTCTGATGTTTTATGGATCATGGGTAAATCTCAGCTAAGCGAGAAGTGCAGAGGTTCTATTGCTCTGGAATTACATTTATTCAGTTATTGTAACAACTAAATTGTAGAAACTTGATTGCACAGACCTCTTCAGATGACCCTAGCCCCGCCCATTGACTTACACACCACGCTCCCCTTCCCCCGTTACAGTGCAAGCTGCTCACCTGCTGTCGGCCTAGGTTGAGTCAGGTTATGGTGGCGCCGCCGCTGTTATACAGGACCCCACTGATCTTCAGCAGCACCGCCCGGACTCCTTTGGTCCAGGACGCCATGACCATCCTGCTCCTAGCAAGTCGGGCCACAACTAAACATGACGTAGTAGCAGCGGTCCAGCATGGGATGTGTAGTTCTGACAGAACTTGCGCGCTGACGTCACCTGCCAGCCTCTGATTGGCTGGCAGCTGTTAACTATTGCTGTGCAGGAATCTGGTGGCCTCCTACATGGCGATAGATTTCTACTGCGTCCAGGGACACACGTTCAGTTACTGAATCAGCCGAATCCTGCCCCTGGGGCCCGGTGAGCAGAAGCAAAAAGAGTCCATACACCCCTCCTGTCCTCTGCTCACCGGGCCCCATACACCAGTAAGGGTGGTAATTCCCTGATGGCGGCCCTGTTCGCACCTGTGTACTTTCCATCTCCAAGCCAGAGTTGTCAATCAAAGTAGAGGAGGTGGAGATAGAGGGGAAACAAGTAGGTGGGTGCACTTAAATGTTTGGCCATGACAAGGGGCTACTACTGAGCGCCTGTGCTTGGTTTGGACAGTCATTGTGTGCTGACAGAGTCCTGTTAATGTAGATGTTTCCAATTTTTTATTATTTGCATATCAGTAACCTGTCCATTGTTCCTGTGATTTCCATAATTCCACAACTTTTCCTTCTTGGGATTGCCATTTTAATTTTGAGGAGTATAGATATCATTGTACACAAAACATAGTCACCTAGTCAGAAACGTATCTGAGCTACTTTCCATCTGTGCGTTGCATTGCTTTCAGCAGGGCGTGTATCCTCTTGGTGAATACAATGCAGTCTGTACCAGGGAGTGACTGCTCATTGTTAAGCCTGTATGCCAATATTCATAAATCTCTCCATTTTTTTTTCCATTGAACTCAGGCTGTCGTACTACGAGAATTATTTAGAGTTTTACACAGGGCTCGATCAGACGAGTGCTGTCCGTGTGCAAGACGGATAGTATACTGACAGCACACCGCCCTATGCAAGTCAATCGGGTAGTTCACATGAACATAATTACACACCGACCGATAATCCACTTGTAAAAAAATCACAACATGCACTAGATCCTTTCCAGTTCAGACCCGTCCATTGTACTCAACGGGTGTGTTAAAAAATCTGTTGTCATGTGCACACCATCCTCATGGTATCTGTTTTTTATTGATCCTCTGCAATTATTAACATAAGAAACTTTATTTGGCCTATTAGGCTATGTTCACACATTGCGTTTTTGCTGATTTTTTTCCTGATCTCTTGCCAGGAGGTTTGTTCAGGATTTTTCTTGCTTTATTTCTTTTTTTTTTGTGCTTTCTTTTTTCACTGTCCTTTTGTCTCTTAGGCTGGGTGCCCACGTAGCGTTTTTCAAGCGTTTATGCTGCGGAATTTCCGCAGCGGAAACGCTTGTGAAACGCTAGGTAATCCGCACCCCATGGTCCCCAAGGGGATTCCGCATGTTCTATGCACATGCTGCGGATTTTTCCGCAACGTTTATGCTGCGTACAAAAATCCGCAGCATGTCATTTAATTTTGCGGAAGCGCAGCGGAACTCCCGCCATTGACTTGCATTGAGACGCACAGAAACCGCGGCTGTACATTTGTACAAGCGGCTTCTATGCGTCTCTATGTGCGGATGGTACCCAGTTCTGGAGGAGAGGAGACTCTCCTCCAGACCTGGGTACCATTGTACCTGTAAAAAAAGAATAAAATAACAAATAAAGTTTATATTCACCTGTCCGGCGGCTTCTCTCTGAATGCCGGCATCGCTTGAGGACCTGTGGTGATGTCACAGTCATGTGACCGCAGGCCCTTCACCGCTCTGTCTCGCGATATGCCGGCAGCCGGGAACCAGCCAGGAAGCAGCGCTGCAGCCACGCCGGGGCCTCGGGGGTGAGTATAGCTTTATTTGTTTTAATTTTTACGGTTCACACTATATAAATCCATGCTGTTTGCATGGATTTATATAGTGTGACCTAGTTGTCAAGCACTTTCCAAGTGATGCTATCGCCTGGAAAGCGCTTGTCAATCTGCATGCGGAAACGCATGTGAATCC
The DNA here is from genome assembly GCF_046119375.1 of Phyllobates terribilis. Lineage (NCBI taxonomy): Eukaryota > Metazoa > Chordata > Amphibia > Anura > Dendrobatidae > Phyllobates > Phyllobates terribilis. Next base: position 559,913,094 of record NW_027362771.1, read on the forward strand.
ACATGTGGATCCGCATGTATTCTGCAGGAAAAACGCATGCACAATCTGCATGCGTTTTTTTCTGCCAGGGAGATGCAGAAATGCTGCAGAAATTTCTGCAGCGTTTCTGCATGTTCTTGGCAGTCAAAAAACGCTTGCGGATTTTACAAGCGTTTTTGACGCGTTTTTGCAGCGTTTTTACATGCGCATTTGACTTGTGTTTTTCTAGTGCATTGGGGCCTCAAATCCACATGCAGAAACGCACAAATAACGGACATGTTGCGGATTTTTCCGCAAGGAAAATCCACTGCGGAAAATTCCGCAGCATGGGCACAGAACATGCAGATTTTCATAGGGGATCATGGGGCACGGATTACCAAGCGTTTTTAAAGCGTTTGGCTGTGTGCCCACGTAGCATTTTTCAAGCGTATATGCTGCGGAATTTCCGCAGCGTAAACGCTTGAAAAACGCATGTATATCCGCACCCCATGGTCCCCAATGGGATTCCGCAAGTTCTATGCACATGCTGCGGATTTTTCCGCAGCGTTTATGCCGCGTTCAAAAATCCGCAGCATGTCATTTAATTTTGCGTTTCCGCAAGCGGAATTGCCTTAGTCCAATGCATAAAAAACGCAAGGCAATTCCGCATGTGGAAAACGCGTGATAAACGCGCGAAAAATGCGCGATAAACGCGTGCGGAATTCCGCATGCGTTTTTCCGGGAGAGGACTTGCATTTATGCAGCAGAAATTTTCTGCTTCATAAATGCAACGTGGGCACATAGCCTTACTGCTTGAAAAACGCATCGTGGGCACACAGCCTTATAGGCTTGTACATAAAATTCAGTGAAAAAAAAAAAATGTCATTCTGTTTTTTGGAACAAAAAAACGCTGAGCGTTTTTTCAGTGTTTTTTTCACCACCCATTACTTTCAATGGGTGAAAAAAGCGCTGAAAGAAGGGACATGCTCCATTTTGCAACAAAAAAAAACATGCAAAGCACAAAATACTGATAAAAAAAAACAAGCTGTGTGCATGCGATTTCTGGACTCTCATAGACTTTGCTGGTACTGTAAAACGCAGCTGCAAATTTGCATAAAAAAATGCAGCAAAAACGCAATGTGTGAACATAGCCTTATTATTTATCAAATTATTGATGTTAAAAACGAATGTCGTGCGGATGTAATAAAACGAATATACAGATGACAATGCCGATGAAAAGTTGTCTGTTTTTTTCTGGACGAAAAATTGATTATTTCATACTCATCTGAACCCGGCCATAGAGAAAGCTATTTTCACAATAGGCAATGAATGCTGCCCCAAGAGCCCCACCGCACGCTACACTCTGCCTCATATATCGTGTCATTTATAATGTTACACTATATATTGGAAAATAAAAATGGTGAACGCTATGCAGAGATTTAGAACAAGCACTACAGCTGTAGTGTTGTCCAGGAAGTCAGTAGGAACGTACAGAAGAATCTGCTCTATCCACAAAGAATGTGTGTCAGAGGTGCGGTCATATTCTGCAGGTACTGACAGTGTTATGTGCAGATCCTGGACGTCCGGGATTACTATGCCCTGGGATTCATAGATGTCTAGACCTCAAAATGTTCATTTGTTTCCATATACCTCACTCAGTCCAACACAACGTTTCTAACTCAGGGGGAAATCCTGTAACAGACATTAAAGTCACATCCCATTAATAAACACAGTACAGGGATAATACACACAGTGATGTCACAGTACAGAGATAATATACACAGTGATGTCACAGTACAGGGATAATACACACACTGATGTCACATTACAGAGATAATAAACACAGTGATGTCACAGTACAGGGATAATACACACACTGATGTCACAGCACAGAGATAATAAACACAGTGATGTCACAGTACAGGGATAATAAACACAGTGATGTCACAGTACAGAGATAATACACACAGTGATGTCACAGTACAGGGATAATACACACAGTGATGTCACAGTACAGGGATAATAAACACAGTGATGTCACAGTACAGAGATAATACACACAGCAATGTCACAGTACAGGGATAATAAACACAGTGATGTCACAGTACAGGATAATAAACACAGTGATGTCACAGTACAGGGATAATAAACACAGTGATGTCACAGTACAGAGATAATAAACACAGTGATGTCACAGTACAGAGATGATAAACAGAGTGATGTCACAGTACAGGATAATAAACACAGTGATGTCACAGTACAGGGATAATAAACACAGTGATGTCACAGTACAGGGATAATACACACAGTGATGTCACAGTACAGGGATAATACACACAGTGATGTCACAGTACAGGAAAATAATAATCAGTGATGTCACAGTACAGGGATAATACACAGTGATGTCACAGTACAGAGATAATACACATAGTGATGTCACAGTCAAGGAAAATAATAATCACAGTGATGTCACAGTACAGAGATAATAAACACAGTGATGTCACAGTACAGGGATAATACACACAGTGATGTCACAGTACAGGGATAATACACACAGTGATGTCACAGTACATTTATAATAAACACAGTGATGTCACAGTACAGGGATAATACACACAGTGATGTCACAGTGCAGGAAAATAATAATCACAGTGATGTCACAGTACAAAGATAATACACAGTGATGTCACAGTACAGAGATAATAAACACAGTGATGTCACAGTACAGGGATAATACACACAGTGATGTCACAGTACAGGGATAATACACACAGTGATGTCACAGTACAGGGATAATAAACACAGTGATGTCACAGTACAGAGATAATAAACACAGTGATGTCACAGTACAGAGATAATACACACAGTAATGTCACAGTACAGGGATAATACACACAGTGATGTCACAGTACAGGGATAATACACACAGTGATGTCACAGTACAGGGATAATACACACAGTGATGTCACAGTACAGGGATAACACACACAGTGATGTCACAGTACAGAGATAATAAACACAGTGATGTCACAGTACAGGGATAATACACACAGTGATGTCACAGTGCAGGAAAATAATAATCACAGTGATGTCACAGTACAGAGATAATACACAGTGATGTCACAGTACAGAGATAATAAACAGTGATGTCACAGTACAGGGATAATACACACAGTGATGTCACAGTACAGGGATAATACACACAGTGATGTCACAGTACAGGGATAATACACACAGTGATGTCACAGTACAGGGATAATAAACACACAGTGATGTCACAGTACAGAGATAATAAACACAGTGATGTCACAGTACAGAGATAATACACACAGTAATGTCACAGTACAGGGATAATACACACAGTGATGTCACAGTACAGGGATAATACACACAGTGATGTCACAGTACAGAGATAATAAACACAGTGATGTCACAGTACAGTGATAATACACACAGTGATGACACAGTACAGTAATAATAAACACATTGATGTCACAGTACAGAGATAATAAACACAGTGATGTCACAGTACAGTGATAATACACACAGTGATGTCACAGTACAGGGATAATAAACACAGTGATGTCACAGAACAGAGATAATAAACACTGTTATGTCACAGTACAGGGATAATACGCACAGTGATGTCACAGTACAGGGATAATAAACACAGTGATGTCACAGTACAGGGATAATACACACAGTGATATCACAGTACAGAGATAATAAACACAGTGATGTCACAGTACAGGGATAATACACACAGTGATGTCACAGTACAGGAAAATAATAATCAGTGATGTCACAGTACAGTGATAATACACAGTGATGTCACAGTACAGAGATAATACACATAGTGATGTCACAGTCAAGGAAAATAATAATCACAGTGATGTCACAGTACAGAGATAATAAACACAGTGATGTCACAGTACATGGATAATAAACACAGTGATGTCACTGTACAGGGATAATACACACAGTGATGTTACAGTACAGGGATAATAAACACACAGTGATGTCATAGTACAGAGATAATACACACAGTAATGTCACAGTACAGGGATAATACACACAGTGATGTCACAGTACAGGGATAATACACACAGTGATGTCACAGTACAGAGATAATAAACACAGTGATGTCACAGTACAGGGATAATACACAGTGATGTCACAGTGCAGGAAAATAATAATCACAGTGATGTCACAGTACAGAGATAATACACAGTGATGTCACAGTATAGAGATAATAAACACAGTGATGTCACAGTACAGGGATAATAAACAGTGATGTCACAGTACAGAGATAATACACACAGTGATGTCACAGTACAGGGATAATACACACAGTGATGTCACAGTACAGGGATAATAAACACAGTGATGTCACAGTACAGAGATAATACACACAGCAATGTCACAGTACAGGGATAATAAACACAGTGATGTCACAGTACAGGATAATAAACACAGTGATGTCACAGTACAGGGATAATAAACACAGTGATGTCACAGTACAGAGATAATAAACACAGTGATGTCACAGTACAGAGATGATAAACAGAGTGATGTCACAGTACAGGATAATAAACACAGTGATGTCACAGTACAGGGATAATAAACACAGTGATGTCACAGTACAGGGATAATACACACAGTGATGTCACAGTACAGGGATAATACACACAGTGATGTCACAGTACAGGAAAATAATAATCAGTGATGTCACAGTACAGGGATAATACACAGTGATGTCACAGTACAGAGATAATACACATAGTGATGTCACAGTCAAGGAAAATAATAATCACAGTGATGTCACAGTACAGAGATAATAAACACAGTGATGTCACAGTACAGGGATAATACACACAGTGATGTCACAGTACAGGGATAATACACACAGTGATGTCACAGTACATTTATAATAAACACAGTGATGTCACAGTACAGGGATAATACACACAGTGATGTCACAGTGCAGGAAAATAATAATCACAGTGATGTCACAGTACAAAGATAATACACAGTGATGTCACAGTACAGAGATAATAAACACAGTGATGTCACAGTACAGGGATAATACACACAGTGATGTCACAGTACAGGGATAATACACACAGTGATGTCACAGTACAGGGATAATAAACACACAGTGATGTCACAGTACAGAGATAATAAACACAGTGATGTCACAGTAGAGAGATAATACACACAGTAATGTCACAGTACAGGGATAATACACACAGTGATGTCACAGTACAGGGATAATACACACAGTGATGTCACAGTACAGGGATAATACACACAGTGATGTCACAGTACAGGGATAATACACACAGTGATGTCACAGTACAGAGATAATAAACACAGTGATGTCACAGTACAGGGATAATACACACAGTGATGTCACAGTGCAGGAAAATAATAATCACAGTGATGTCACAGTACAGAGATAATACACAGTGATGTCACAGTACAGAGATAATAAACACAGTGATGTCACAGTACAGGGATAATACACACAGTGATGTCACAGTACAGGGATAATACACACAGTGATGTCACAGTACAGGGATAATACACACAGTGATGTCACAGTACAGGGATAATAAACACACAGTGATGTCACAGTACAGAGATAATAAACACAGTGATGTCACAGTACAGAGATAATACACACAGTAATGTCACAGTACAGGGATAATACACACAGTGATGTCACAGTACAGGGATAATACACACAGTGATGTCACAGTACAGAGATAATAAACACAGTGATGTCACAGTACAGTGATAATACACACAGTGATGACACAGTACAGTAATAATAAACACATTGATGTCACAGTACAGAGATAATAAACACAGTGATGTCACAGTACAGTGATAATACACACAGTGATGTCACAGTACAGGGATAATAAACACAGTGATGTCACAGAACAGAGATAATAAACACTGTTATGTCACAGTACAGGGATAATACGCACAGTGATGTCACAGTACAGGGATAATAAACACAGTGATGTCACAGTACAGGGATAATACACACAGTGATATCACAGTACAGAGATAGTAAACACAGTGATGTCACAGTACAGGGATAATACACACAGTGATGTCACAGTACAGGAAAATAATAATCAGTGATGTCACAGTACAGTGATAATACACAGTGATGTCACAGTACAGAGATAATACACATAGTGATGTCACAGTCAAGGAAAATAATAATCACAGTGATGTCACAGTACAGAGATAATAAACACAGTGATGTCACAGTACATGGATAATAAACACAGTGATGTCACTGTACAGGGATAATACACACAGTGATGTTACAGTACAGGGATAATAAACACACAGTGATGTCATAGTACAGAGATAATACACACAGTAATGTCACAGTACAGGGATAATACACACAGTGATGTCACAGTACAGGGATAATACACACAGTGATGTCACAGTACAGAGATAATAAACACAGTGATGTCACAGTACAGGGATAATACACAGTGATGTCACAGTGCAGGAAAATAATAATCACAGTGATGTTACAGTACAGAGATAATACACAGTGATGTCACAGTATAGAGATAATAAACACAGTGATGTCACAGTACAGGGATAATACACACAGTGATGTCACAGTACAGGGATAATACACACAGTGATGTCACAGTACAGGGATAATAAACACACAGTGATGTCACAGTACAGAGATAATAAACACAGTGATGTCACAGTACAGAGATAATACACACAGTGATGTCACAGTCCAGAGATAATAAACACAGTGATGTCATAGTACAGGGATAATAAACACAGTGATGTCACAGTACAGAGATAATAAACACTGTGATGTCACAGTACAGGGATAATACACACAGTGATGTCACAGTACAGGGATAATAAACACAGTAATGTCACAGTACAGAGATAATAAACACAGTGATGTCACAGTACAGAGATAATACACAGTGATGTCACATTACAGAGATAATAAACACAGTGATGTCACAGTACAGGGATAATAAACACAGTGATGTCACAGTACAGAGATAATAAACACTGTGATGTCACAGTACAGGGATAATACACACAGTGATGTCACAGTACAGGGATAATAAACACAGTGATGTCACAGTACAGGGATAATACACACAGTGATGTCACGGTACAGGGATAAAAAACACTGTGATGTCACAGTACAGGGATAATACATACAGTGATGTCACAGTACAGAGATAATAAACACAGTCATGTCACAGTACAGAGATATTATACACAGTGATGTCACAGTACAGGGATAATACACAGTGATATCACAGTAGAGGGAAAATAAACACATTGATGTCACAGTACAGAGATAATATACACAGTGATGTCACAGTACAGGGATAATACACACTGATATCACAGTACAGAGATAATAAACACAGTGATGTCACAGTACAGAGTTATTATACACAGTGAAGTCACAGTACAGGGATAATACACACAGTGAAGTCACAGTACAGGGATAATAAACACAGTGATGTCACAGTACAGGGATAATAAACAGTGATGTCACAGTACAGAGATAATATGCACAGTGATGTCACAGTACAAGGATAGTACACACAGTGATGTCACAGTACGAAGATAATAAACACTGTGATGTCACCGAAAGGGTTAATACACACAGAGATGTCACAGTACAGGGATAATAAACACAGTAATGTCACAGTACAGAGATAATATACATAGTGATGTCACAGTACAGAGATAATAAACACAGTGATGTCACAGTACAGGGATAATAAACAAAGTGATGTCACAGTATAGGGATAATAAACACAGTGATGTCACAGTACAGGGATAATAAACACAGTGATGTCACAGTACAGAGATAATATACATAGTGATGTCACAGTACAGGGATAATACACACAGTGATGTCACAGTGCAGGATAATAAACACAGTGATGTCACAGTACAGGGATAATACACACAGTGATGTCACAGTACAGAGATAATAAACACAGTGATGTCACAGTACAGGGATAATACACACAGTGATGTCACAGTACAGAGATAATAAACACAGTGATGTCACAGTACAGGGATATTATACACTGATGTCACAGTACAGGGATGTCACAGTACAGGGATAATAAGCACATTGATGTCACAGTACAGAGATAATATACCCAGTGATGTCACAGTACAGGGATAATACACTCAGTAATGTCACAGTACAGAGATAATAAACACAGTGATGTCACAGTACAGAGATAATAAACACTGTGATGTCACCGTACAGGGATAATAAACACAGTGATGTCACAGTACAGAGATAATAAACACAGTGATGTCACAGTACAGGGATAATACACACAGTGATGTCACAGTACAGGGATAATAAACACAGTGATGTCACAGTACAGGGATACTAAACACAGTGATGTCACACTACAAGGACAATAAACAAAGTGATGTCACACTACAGGGATAATACACAGTGATGTCACAGTACATGGCTAATAAACACAGTGATGTCACAGTACAGGGATAATAAACACAGTGATGTCACAGTACAGGGATAATACACACAGTGATGTCACAGTACAGGGATAATACACACAGTGATGTCACAGTACAGGGATAATAAACACAATGATGTCACAGTACAGAGATAATAAACACAATGATGTCACAGTACAGAGATAATAAACACAGTGATGTCACAGTACAGGGATCATACTCACAGTGATGTCACAGTACAGGGATAATAAACACAGTGGTGTCACAGTACAGGGATAATAAACACAATGATGTCACAGTACAGAGATAATAAACACAATGATGTCACAGTACAGAGATAATAAACACAGTGATGTCACAGTACAGGGATAATAAACACAATGATGTCACAGTACAGGGATAATAAACACAGTGATGTCACAGTACAGGGATAATAAACACAATGATGTCACAGTACAGAGATAATAAACACAGTGATGTCACAGTACAGGGATAATACACACAGTGATGTCACAGTATAGAGATATTAAACAGTGATGTCACAGTACAGGGATAATAAACACAATGATGTCACAATACAGGGATAATAAACACAGTGATTTCACAGTACAGAGATAATAAACACAGAGATGTGACAGTACAGGGATAATAAACACAATGATGTCACAGTACAGAGATAATAAACACAGTGATGTCACAGTACAGGGATAATACACACAGTGATGTCACAGTACAAGGTGTAATGCAGCGACTTGCTGGCATTACGGTAATGGTCCAGGATGTGTTTTACCTGACCATGTACCTTCCCTCTCAGCTGACTGGTCACATGTCACAGGTCCTGCGCGCACAGAATGTCTGTCTGATCACATGACTGTGACATCAGCAAGGTCCTGTCAGTGTGTGTGTGCACGGGATGGATATATAAACCCTGCTTGATGGGAGACAGGTGTGTTCTGAGAGAGGCATGAGGCCTGTTCCCCATGTGTGTGGGACACCGTTCGTGTGAGGCCTAGTGAGGCCGATTGAAGCCTGGCAGCCTGAAAGGCCGAGACTGGATCCTATGAGTGGATGCTAGTGGCCTTGGAAGGCAGAGGCTTGGTGAAGAGTCCTGAAAGGCGCAGGCTGGATGTGAGTGAAAACATACCAGTAGCCTTCGAAGGTACGAGGGCTGGAGACCCCCACCTGGGAAGCCTAAAAGTGAAAGTGGTGGCAAACTAAACCTGGAACCATTAAGACCTTGCAAAAGGTAAAAGCGGTACGTTATATGGACATTGTGATATATGGACATTGTTATAGTTTGCTGAAGCCAAGTGTTATAGTTTACCTGGAGCAAAGTGGGCATAGCTGCCACTGGAAAGGCTCGTGGACATTATGTGTGTGAACTGTGGTTTATGACAATAATAAACTGCTGAGTTGAGAAAATACCTGAAGGACATTGCCCGTGTGCTTAATTTACCCCGTGCAGCGAGTATCCCCCAGTATGATGACTAGCGCTGCCTTACATATGGTTCGAGAATGCGGGCAACTGCAGCCCGGTTGCTATAGGCAACGACAACCCGGTTGCTAGGGGCAACTGCAGCCCGGTTGCTAGGGGCAACGCACAGGACAACGAGTGTGGATTTAAGCATCTGGCTGCAACTCAGTGGGGTTCGAAGATTGTCGTCGCACTCAAACCTGGTTTGCTGTGGCTCGGCGGGGCTCACGAAGTTTAAAGCATCTGGCTGCAACTCGGCGGGGTTGCGAAGGTTGTCGTCGCACTCAAATCCGGATTTGCTGTGGCTCGGCGGGGCCACGAAAATTTTCGGGGAGAGTGGTGTAAAGTGTCTACTGTGTACCGTGTTGACCATGAATGGTGCAGTATCTCCAGACGGAATGGAGAAGGAGGTAGATGACCGTGTGCAATCGCTCTTCGGCATAATGGAGTTTCCTGAAGAAATACAGGAGCAGATAATGATGGCTGTGAAGGGAGCAGCAGATGAGTCTGAAGCTGTTGAGCGATTGAAATGCCTGTTGGAGTCGCAGCAGCAGGCATTGGAGAAACAACAACAGGACTCGCAGCAGGCATTGGAGAAACAACAACAGGACTCGCAGCAGGCATTTGAGAAACAACAGCAGGTATGGGAGAAACAACAAGAGGTCATGGTGCAGGAAGGGCAGGAGCTGTTGGCCCTTTACAGAAAGGTGGTAGCAGACCATTCCTTGAATTCTCCGGGGGTACCCTTGTTGTCCCAGAGTGCCCGGGGAGGTGGTAAGAGCTGTTGTGAACTGAGTCCTAAGACTATTGTTGATTTTTCTTGTAAAAATTCCCCTGCCGGTGTGGTTGTTAAAAAGGGGGCGAAGTCTAAAAAAGGGGCAGTTGTTCAAAACAGCGTGGAGGATAGAAAATCAAAAAAAATTACTGGTGGTGGGTTGGTACCTCCTAAAAATGATAATGTGACCGTTGATAACGGGGTAGCTCCAGTAGAAGGGGGTGACGTCAAAGTGGGAGGTGACCTGTTAGTCCACAACACCATGGGGAGTGACACAGTCCCCGTAGCTGACGGTGACACTACTAAAGTAGAAGGAGAGGTCAGTCGGAGGGGCTAGACGAGTTGAGAAAGTCCCCATCTCGTAAACGGCGCAAGGGCCACAAAAAGGTTGCTCCTGTAGTCTTGGCTGAAAGTGAAAATAAGGAAAATGTAATGCTGTGTGCCTTTGTTTCAAGTGTGGATCCTTCCGAGGCAGGAGGTGACGTTGCCAGTAGCAACCTCCAGTAAAGTATCAGACAACTATGAAGAGTTGGAGGCAGTTCTGCAGATTCTTTACAAGCAAGATGATCTACTGGGACAAAAGGATCAGGAACCGACAGCCCTGAAAGAGGAGGCGGCCAGTCAAGACCAAGAGCTGGAGCCTGTCAGGCAGCAGTATCAGAGTGATGTACAGCAACTAAGGAAAAACATGGAGAACGGGTCCTCAGACCAGCTGAGCCTGGAATCTGAACGGCAGAAAATAAACCAGGTTGTGAGGAACTTGCAGCGAGAACTGGAGGAAAACAGCAAGGAAGTCAACAATTGGAAGGAAAAGTTCCAGAGAAATAAAGAGGAGGTATTTCAGTTGGAGCTTGACAAAGCGGAGTTTGAAGATGAGCTGTGCGAGTTGAAAGATAGGTTCTCCCTGGTACACGTAGAGTTGATACAAGTGAAGCAAAAGCTGGATGAGGGACTACACTAGAGGGATAGAGAGCTGTCTGCCTTAAAAGAGGCACTGAAGGTTAAAGTTTCCGGACGTGACCAAAACCTAAAACGACTGCGCGAACAGTTTAACCGGGAGCTATGTGACTCCAAGAAGGAATATGGTGAACTCATGAGGGAACTGCAACAAATCAAGAGAGACTATGAGGATCTCCTCAGGGTTAAAGGAAAACTAGAGGATGATAAGGTGGATGCAGAGCACATACACCAAGTGGTTGAGACCACTCTGCAGGACACCCGTAATGAAAATGGTGATCTCCGCAGAAAGACCTTAGGTCTGGAAGCTCAGGTGAAGGAGCTGCAGACGTTCTGTGATAATCTCCAGAGGGCAGAGCCGTGCCGTAAGGAAAGGCTCAGCAAGATGGAGGCTGAGCAGAAACAGATGGAGGAGTCTTTCGTAGAAGCCACAGACCAGGGCCAGGAGTTGGCCGCTGGTGATGGGAGGTATGAAGCAGATACCTCCTCGAGTGATGCAAGCTCGGATGATTCGGGGGATGTAGGAGCCGAGATCAAGGAGCTCAAGGAGTCGCTACAAACCCATTGGAAGCAGGAAGAGCTTCAGAGACGGGCCGCTGAGAGGCGAGTGGCGGAGCTAGAGGAAGAAGTTTCCGGGCTCAAAAGTCGCCTGACAAAGTATCACTCAGTGAACGAGGCCTTCTTGGAGAAGGAAAAGGGCGAATACGTTGCACTCACTCCCTTATACCATGAGAGCGTGGACCTGAGGAGAGCTAAGAGAGTGTTAACCACAGATAAATATGAGATGGAAGCGGTCAAGATGAAAATTCGTGAATTTGTAGCTGTGAGTCAGCTCAGGGGAAGCATACAGGGTGAAGAAGCTGGAGGTCAGTTGTCCCTGAAACCTGAGCTGGTTGATCGTCTGGAAACCACTGGTGAGACCGAAACGTCTCGGTACAAGTGCCTCGTAGATGTACCCGAGGATTTGAGGGAAGAATGCACCAGTGAGTCCGTGCATGAGGAGTTTAAGAAGGCCGTGGGAGCCTGTAAGGTGTACTTGACCTCAGAAGCTAAACAGCTGGTGGTCCTGTCCTCGACCGAAGTCAAAGTGAAGAGGGTGGCTATCCTTAGTGACATGCACTGGCGATGTATTCGCACAAAGCGGTTTCTCCGGTTGAAGACGGAACAAGCCGTTAGACAACTGGAGCTTAGGAGAAAAGCTCACAGTCTGCGCGAAGAGGTCATCCGGGTGCCTCATGTTCTGGTGAGAAAGCTCGTTGGGAGAAAGGGTCGAGCCATGCAGATGATGGTCAAGAAGTCTAGTGTGGTGAAAGTAAGCAGTCCACGTGATCGTCAGGACTGGATACCAGATGAAGAAGGCATGGTGTCATTCTCCGCTGTAGGAACGGAAGAAAGCCTGGCATATATACACATGCTGATCGAGTACAGAGTGACCTACCTGCGAGAGGTAGAACAGTTGAATCTCGCCAGACTACAAATGGAAAGGCAACATCGCCTGAGCGGCAGAAGGTGGCAGCCGTCTAGAAATAGTGAAACCCGACAGAGAAAGGGCCCCCTAAATAACAGAACAGATACAGCTGAAGTTAGGGACCTTTCAAGATGTCCTGAGAGTAGTGGGCATGGGTTTAGAGGTAGTGAGACCTCCAGTAACTCAGGTTTGAGCAGCCCATACAAACAACCCAATAGAGGACGGGACAGTACGGAGTCGAACCGGACCTTAGATACCAGGGCATGTGAGTCACACCGCTGTATGACTGACCGCTGGGAGCGGGGGGAGACCTGACAAGGTTACGACTGACCGCTGGGAGCGGGGGGAGACCTGACAAGGTTACGACTGACCGCTGGGAGCGGGCGAGACCTGACAAGGTTACAACTGACCGCTGGGAGCGGGGGAGCTCTGACAAGGTTACGACCCGGAAAGGTGACCTGACTAAGTCAGTGACCGTGAAAAATGGTAGGTCCCTAAGGAATGGGCTAATGTCGTTGACTAATGTTCCAGGAGCTGAGTAGCACAATTGTAAAGTACATGGTCTCTATGTGAACTGGGGGTTATAATGTCATTGTGTATATTATGTGTTCAACCCCACAAGTTTGAACAGAGCTGGGGGTTATAGTGATTGTGTATATTATGTGTTCAACCCCACAAGTTTGAACAGAGGGGGGGGATATGTAATGCAGCGACTTGCTGGCATTACGGTAATGGTCCAGGATGTGTTTTACCTGACCATGTACCTTCCCCCTCAGGTGACTAGTCACATGTCACAGGTCCTGCGCGCACAGAATGTCTGTCTGTTCACATGACTGTGACATCAGCAAAGTCCTGTCAGTGTGTCTGTGTGTGTGCACGGGATGGATATATAAACCCTGCTTGATGGGAGACAGGTGTGTTCTGAGAGAGGCATGAGGCCTGTTCCCCATGTGTGTGGGACACCGTTCGTGTGAGGCCTAGTGAGGCCGAGTGAAGCCTGGCAGCCTGAAAGGCCGAGACTGGATCCTGTGAGTGGATGCTAGTGGCCTTGGAAGGCAGAGGCTTGGTGAAGAGTCCTGAAAGGCGCAGGCTGGATGTGAGTGAAAACATACCAGTAGCCTTCGAAGGTACGAGGGCTGGAGACCCCCACCTGGGAAGCCTAAAAGTGAAAGTGGTGGCAAACTAAACCTGGAACCATTAAGACCCTGCAAAAGGTAAAAGCGGTACGTTATATGGACATTGTGATATATGGACATTGCTATAGTTTGCTGAAGCCAAGTGTTATAGTTTACCTGGAGCCAAGTGGGCATAGCTGCCACTGGAAAGGCTCGTGGACATTATGTGTGTGAACTGCGGTTTATGACAATAATAAACTGCTGAGTTGAGAAAATACCGGAAGGACATTGCACGTGTGCTTAATTTACCCTGTGCAGCGAGTATCCCCCAGTATGATGACTAGCGCTGCCTTACAAGGGATAATAAACACAATGATGTCACAGTACAGAGATAATAAACACAGTGATGTCACAGTACAGGCATTATAAAAACACAATGATGTCACAGTACAGGGATAATAAACACAGTGATGTCACAGTGCAGAGATAATTCACACAGTGATATCACAGTACAGAGATAATAAACAGTGATGTCACAGTACAGGGATAATACACACAGTGATGTTACAGTACAGGGATAATAAACACAGTGATGTCACAGTACATGGATACTAAACACAGTGATGTCACACTACAAGGATAATAAACACAGTGATGTCACAGTACAGGGATAATACACACACTGATGTCACAGTACATGGATAATAAACACAGTGATGTCACAGTACAGGGATAATAAACACAGTGATGTCACAGTACAGGGATAATACACACAGTGATGTCACAGTACAGGGATAATACACACAGTGATGTCACAGTACAGAGATAATAAACACAGTGATGTCACAGTACAGAGATATTATACACAGTGATGTCACAGTACAGGGATAATACACACAGTAATGTCACAGTATAGAGATAATAAACACATTGATGTCACAGTACAGAGATAATATACACAGTGATGTCACAGTACAGGGATAACACACACAGTGATGTCACAGTAAAGAGATAATAAACACAGTGATGTCACAGTACAGAGATAATAAACACAGTGATGTCACAGTACAGAGATAATAAACACTGTGATGTCACCGTACAGGGATAATACACACAGTGATGTCACAGTACAGGGATAATAAACACAGTGATGTCACAGGACAGAGGTAATAAACAGTGATGTCACAGTACAGGGATAATAAACACAATGATGTCACAGTACAGAGATAATAAACACAGTGATGTCACAGTACAGGGATAATGCACACAGTGATGTCACAGTACAGGGATAATGAACACAGTGATGTCACAGTACAGGGATAATAAACACAGTGATGTCACAGTACAGGGATAATACACACAGTGATGTCACAGTACAGGGATAATAAACACAGTGATGTCACAGTACAGGGATAATAAACACAGTGATGTCACAGTACAGGGATAATACACACAGTGATGTCACAGTACATGGATAATAAACACAGCGATGTCACAGTACAGGGATAATAAACACAGTGATGTCACAGTACAGGGATAATACACACAGTGATGTCACAGTACAGGGATAATAAACATATTGATGTCACAGTACAGAGATAATATACACAATGATGTCACAGTACAGGGATAATACACACAGTGATGTCACAGTACAGGGATAATAAACACAGTGATGTCACAGTACAGAGATATTATACACAGTGATGTCACAGTACAGGGATAATACACACTGATGTCACATTACAGGGATAATAAACACATTGATGTCACAGTACAGAGATAATATACACAGTGATGTCACAGTACAGGGATAATAAACACAATGATGTCACAGTACAGAGATAATAAACAGTGATGTCACAGAACAGATATAATAAACACAGTGATGTCACAGTACAGGGATAATAAACACATTGATGTCACAGAACAGATATAATAAACACAGTGATGTCACAGTACAGGGATAATAAACACATTGATGTCACAGTACAGATATAATAAACACAGTGATGTCACAGTACAGGGATAATAAACACAATGATGTCACAGAACAGATATAATAAACACAGTGATGTCATAGTACAGGGATAATAAACACAATGATGTCACAGAACAGATATAATAAACACAGTGATGTCACAGTACAGGGTAATGAAGCAATGCGCTAGTGGAGCTAATTCATTTCTCTTTTGTGGTTTTTATACCGGGTTCACATGTGACATGACTTTATACTGTTTCTCATCCTGTATTTTATGCCCTTTGATCAATATCACTTTATCCGGAATATGAATGATTTTTTCGTGTAGCTTGTTCTCTTTCCTCCTGTCATTAACCACATCTAGTCCCCAGAGACTGGGGAAATGTATAATAAAAAACTGAACTATGGATAAAGTCCAATTACAGTTTGGAAATGATAAATGTCTGAGAAAGTAAATGCCCCATTAAATGTAACACCCTTTTGTGCCATGCTTACAGTAGTTTCCGCCATCTATTCTTCATGTATACAAATAAATAGGGAACTTAGGATCTTCCCTATCAGTCATGGGGATCGGGGGTGGGTAGAAGATGCCAGGGAGACCCACAGTGGACTAGTCCGCCAAGACACATCGTCCCCGGCTGACTTTTCAAAGTATGCCACCGTAAAACACAGCAGCATTTTAGAGTAAAACATACATGGCTGCAAAGAATAATATAAAAATAAACGGTAAAAATAATTATAAAAAAATCTAAATAAATACAATTATGAATGGTGGGGGGGGGAGTGGCAGCGGCGGAGGAGCTGGTTACAGGAGGCAGGAGCCGCTGCTGCAGCTAACACTGTGCCCGCTATTAAGGAAAATGAATATTCACTGCTCTTCACTCACATAGTCTCGGACATGGGGAGCAGTGAATATTCTGGCAGCTGACCTCAGCGTGTGGGGTCACATGTCAGTGATGTCATGCACTGCTTATACGCTGATGTCAGCTGCTGGCATCCGAACAGAACGCCGCTGGAGCAGAAGGAACGATGGAGATTGGGGGCCATGTATACCAGGATAGGGGGGGCCATGTATACCAGGATGGGGGGCCATGTATACCAGGATGGGGGACCATGTATAACAGAATGGGGATGGGGGCCATATATACCAGGATGGGAGATATTAGTACAGAATTGGGAGACATTACCTCTATACCAGTGTCAGCAGCGGATCCCTTCCCCATAACAGTGCATCATGACCACATTTTTGCTTCAATTTTTTTTTCTAATTTCCTCCTCTAAAACTTAGGTACGTCTTATGGTCCGAACAATACGGTAAGTCACATGACTGTGAATAAAAAGAGCATGTTAGAGAGGCAGAGTCTCTCAGGAGCAAAGATGGTCAGAGGTCACCAATCTGTAAACAACTGCATCTAAAAATTGCAGTTGCAGCTCTCACTTCACTTTCAGAAAAATGTTCGTCAAAGTAACATTGCAAAGACTTTAAACATCCCATCAGCTACAGTTCATAATATCATCAAAAGGGTCAGAGATTCTGGAGAAATCCATGTGCACAAGGGACAAGGACGACGGTCAGTATTGGATGCTCGTGACTGGACCTTTTACACGTCTTGGAAGGCGCTATCAATGCTGAGCATTATATAGAGGTTTGAGAACAAGGTCGTCCGAGATCATTGGTATTGTATAATGTGTATGGAGGCCTTCAATCCCAGTCGTCATCTGCAAGTTGCTCTGGTGTATTTCCCAAATTTTGCCTCTAGGATTTTTTTTAACCTCTGCCCCAACATAATGGAGTCAAATATGTAACATATGTTGTCTGAGAGTGGAAAATAACTCTGATCCGACCTCTGAAACTACTGAGCGGAGCCATGTAAATAGCTTCAGTGCAACCCTGGGAAGAGGAAATGGACGGTAGCGCGGCTATGGGCTGGGAAGTTCCAAGTGTACAAAAGTTTATTTTTGATAGAGATGGTTCCACGCAAGTTCTGAAGCTGCAATCACAAAAGTAGAAACTTCACGATTGTATGGTAATGTATAAGAGGCGGCCAAAGACACAAGAACATGTGGCCACAATCAGATGAAAGTTTCTGTAACTCTTGTTATACAATGGTTCCCCAAACCCCAAAGATCAGGAAGTGCAGAAGTTTTTATCTGCTTATATTCCAAATTAAAAACTCTAGATTTATATTCTAGAAATGCACACAGTTCTATTCTACGGGGGAAATTTTCTATATATTCAATCACACAAGTCTGACCTGATGATGTCATCAGTCTGCGCTGCTCACAAATCTAGCTCCACCTCCCAGGTCTTGTATGATGTCATCAGGCTGCACGATTAACCAATCACATAACTGTGTCTCGTTGCAAAGACACAACACTTGCTTTTCTCATAAAATAATTTTTCTGGAGCATCTTGTCTTAAAACCTTGGGGAGTGTTGTTCCTAGGTTATTCCTATTTTTTTTTTAAAAATTAACAAATTGACAACTGGGTCAGTTCCTTTCTCATATGTTACAAACAATCACTGTTGCATTCATTTTTCTTGCATAAAGAAAAAAAAATTCTTAAAGGGGTTATCCAATACTTGGACAGACCCTTCTGAATCCCTGTGTTTGTCTCAGTAAAATAATAACACTTATACTCCCCTCGGAGCCGGCACTCTTCCAGCAATGTTGGCACTGACTCTCCCAGTGATTGCATGATTTTGTTATATCACACAATCCCTGGGGCCAATCAGCGCTGGCTTCACTCTCCTTTCCTTCAGACAAATCTATACATTTGGGGGAAGTTAGAGGGCAGTCGCAGCTCTCACTTCCTCCAGATGTCAATTATGTCCTCAGGAGAGCAGAGCAGTGAAACCAGCGCTGATTGGCTGCAGGGATCGCGTGACACTGTTATGCCCCTGGAGAGCCAGTGCCGACACCGCTGGAACAGTGCCGGCACCGGAAGTGAGTATAGCTGCTATTATTTCACTGTGGGGTGAAACATAGGGATATAGAAGGGGTTGTCCGAGTAGTGGACAGCCCCTTGAACTTTTCCTAGCTATTAAGGCGAGGTGAGACAGCCGTATAAATCGGACCGAGATCAGAACGCAGAGCACAGACTTGCTGGCGACTCTTCCAACCAGAATGTGACAGCTGCATAGACGTACACTGCGTGCACTGCTTTCCCGTCTCGGTCCAATTTATTCGGCTGTCTGACTTCGCCCTTAAAATGTAAAATACAGATACAGTAGGCTCTAACTTTTTTTTTTATTTAGAAAAACTTGGACCACAAAAAAGGACATGTAAAAACGTACATTGATTGTAATGGGTCTGTGACTTACGCATTAAAATAATGGATAGCACATGTACAAAAACAAAACTAATACAGTGGCTTGCAAAAGATCACCCCTTTGGCATTTTTTGTGTTTTGTTGCTACCTCTCAATTTGGAATTTCTCTGTTTTTTTTGAGAGTTTGCATCAGTTCATGTAAAGAACATGCCTACAACTGTGAACAATTGGTTTTATTTTTATTGTGAAGCAAACAACAAATAGGAAAAAATAACTGAAAACTTCAGCGTGCATAACTATTCACCCCCCTAAAGTCAGTACTTTGTAGAGCCTCCTTTTGTGGCAATTACAGCTGCAAGTTGCTTTCGATAAGTCTCTATGAGCTTTCCACATCTTGCCACTGGGATTTTTGCCCCATTTCTCAAGGCAAAACTGCTCCAGCTCCTTCAAGTTAGATGGTTTCCTCTGGTGAACAGCAATCTTAAAGTCTGACCACAGTCTCAAATCACTGACAGACTGAAACAGGTTCTGCTCAAGAATATCTCTGTATTTTGCACCATACATCTTCCCCTCGGACCATTTTCCTTATCCCTGCTGCCAAGTAACAGCATTATACTTCCACCACCATGTTTCACTGTGGGGATGGTTTTTTGGGGTGATGAGCTGTGTTGGTTTGGCGCCAGACATAGCATTTACCTTGGACAAAAAGTTCAATATTGGTCTCATTTGACCACAGCACCTTCCTCAATACATTTGGGGAATTGACCAAGGAAACTTAGTGCAGCAGATGAAAGACACATCATGCTTACGTCCATTGGAAATCTGAAGATGTCCAGTAGTGGCATCAGCTCAGAATTAGCAGCAACCAGTGGGACTCGGCTACACTCATCTACTGTTCAGAGAAGTCTGACCAGAAGTGGTCTACGTGAAAGAATTATGACCAAAAAAATCATACTTCTAACATGGACACAAGGCCAAATGACTCTACTATGCACAAAAACATAGGAACTGGAGTGCAGAAAAATAGGAGCAGGTGCTCTGGACTCTCTGAAGAGTGGTACAATAATAAGTGTCTGCAGGCAAAAGTGAAGCATGGTGGAAAGTCCTGTAAGTTTGCTGCTGTATTTCAGCAAACGGAGTTGGGGATTTGGTCAGGATTAATGGTGTCCTCAGTGGGTAGCATGATGGCTCAGTGATTAGTACTGTTTGAGAGATGACGATAATATCTGTAAAGTGTTGCAGAATATGATGGCGTTATGTAAGCAAGGAAAATAAACAATACATTAGTGCAGAAAAATTCAGGCAGATACTTATCCATTGTTTTAAACCATCAGGAGTCTTATTTATTCTACAGCTGAGCAACGACCCCAAACATCCAATATCATTAGGAACTATGTACTGTGTAAAGAAGAACAACTACCTTCAGCATATGACTCCACAGAGTCCTGATCTCAACATAATCCAGTCTGTTTGGGATCACATGAAGAGACAGAAGGATCTGCACAAGCGACATCCACAGAAGATCTGTGGTTAGTTCTCCAAGATGTTCGGAACAACCTCCCTGCCGAGTTCCTTCAAAAACTGTGGACAGGTGACAAATACCGAGAAGAAATGATGCTGTTTTGAAGGTAACTGATGGTCACAGCAAATATTGATCTGATTTAGATCTTTCTTTTTGTAAAAATGTGCATGTGTATATGCAGGTGGGTTTTGATGGACAATGGGGTGGGCCAGACACAGGTCCGGCACAGTGGCCCTTTAGCATGGCAGTGCAGTAGATTAATTAATTTGGATATCATGAATTTATACCAGGAGGATGGGTGCCAGGGTATAATAGAGTTTCCACATGAACAGGGGAATGGGATCAACCTGAACTGGGTTTCCATTTCCACAGGACCCCTAGAAGTCACTGCAGATGCTTTTATGGGAAGTATAAATGAATAAAATTAATATTTAATTAGAAAAGAATAATTAATGTTTGGCAGCCAGTCACATACTTCTATCATCATTTACTTTACTGGCACATCCACACATCCTGTTTTTTTGTTTTTTTTAATGGGCTTTATTATAGCAGATTGACTCTGAGCTCCATGGTTGAGCTCACTGATACATTTCTTAACAATAAGTCTTTAAGAAAAATTGGGGGTAGAGAAATTATTAAGAATTTGGCTTTGGATATTATTATACAATTTCCTCGGGTTACGCGTAAAATGATCAAGGTAAATTGAGAAGGATATGAAGTGGTTTTGATTTAGGGCAAAGGGCACGTCTCATACAGGAGAGCAGGTGTGCTATAGGTATAAGAAGCATTTCTGTCATACTCAGCAGGTCCAGTGCTTGTCTGGGACATGGCTGGACAAGGGGATGGACTGGTTCTTCTTTACTTCATGGTAACTTATTTTTATGGTGTATCTGCTGTCCCTACTCCTGACCTGTGGCAACAATGGAGACATCAGGTCCCACAGGTAAGGTCCCAACTTCTAGGACAGAAAGGACAGAAGCTGAGTAGATTTATATATAGTATTATGGGAGTCGGTTCAGAATAATTGTAATTTTTTTTTGTTATTTAATTTGGGGTTGGGAGTCCAGTGGGCGGTCCTGAGAGGTCCTGAGCAGTCATGAAAATCCAAAACTTAGAAGGAAGTTATACTGAATCTTTTCCCACAAAACAATATATCATTCTTCTCTTCTCCTCCTGCTCTATAACATGCTGCCCATAGATTGACTGCATGTTATATATGAAAAGTTCTCTTTAAGTCAGAAACTTTGGAAGAACATTCTCCACTGGCTTCCAGCACTTGCTGTCAGCCGCCCACCAGGTATAGTCCTTCTTTAAGGAGACCAAACACTTATCAAAACATATCCAACTGATATTTGCACTTAAGTCAAAACCATCAGCTTCTCTAATAGAAAAGTATCATATTTTATTTAGATTTTACTCCTCTCTCTTGTTTCCAGGATAAGGTCTGGCTGTTTGACATTGTCAGCACTTTTTAGCTCTAAAGTGGCAACTTTCTTGGCAGTGGTCTAAGGCCTCCAACATCACCCACTTTTCCTCTCATTGTGTTAGGACAATCCTCTTTGGAGTATAAAATATGATATGGTATCTGTAGTCTTCGCATTAATTGCTATGAACACTTCGACATTCTTTTTTTAGTGCATTGCATTTTATTATATACTGCATGCTTTACAAAGCATTGCAAGCTGCTCCTTGCTGTTTAGTGTCAATCCCAACAGTCAGCTTACAGTGGGCCCTATTGTCTTATCCTGGTTTAATTAGGTTGCTTTCACATGGTGTTTGGCACCCGTTCAGTGACCCCGTCAGGGCTTACGTCTGAACCCCTCGCAAAACAGGATTCAAACGTATGCGCCGACAGGACCATAGACTATAATGGTTCCGACAGAGCGAATGTGCATCATTTTCGGGCATGTACGCCTACTGGAGGCGTACACTCAGATGTGGTAGACTGTGTCTGTTTGTTTGCCTCCAGTAGGCGTATATGCCCAAAAAGGATGCACGTCAGAGCGCACGTTCGCTTTGTCGGCTCCATTATAGTCTATGGCTCAGTCGGCGCATACATTTTAATGAACTCTGTAAGGATTTTCCAAGGCCGAGTGGCCGCATGACCGCAAGTATCTGATTTGCATACAAGCTGCCATATACCGACTAGAAGTGTGTGGCCTCACTTGGCACTGAGCAAGGCTGGACACGTCTAGTCGGAATGTGTCCGGAAGTATGCACTACTTTTGGTCACATGACCATTTGCTCCCGCCGCTGGCACCAGATAACCCTGACAGCGAGCACTGAGAGAATTAACAAGTCTGCTACAGACTTGTACACCAATCCTAGACAACCCCTTTAAGTATATGCCCTGCTACACCTTCCAAACTCTGTTGTAGTTATGTGACTTCTAAGTGCAGGAAACTGCAGTCTTACCCATTCACTTGCATGGTGGGGCGTCACAGCTGGTGGTAGGGAATGTTCCTCTTAAAAGGGAAATCTGTGAATGAACTTGATCCTGCAGCAGTGTTTTGGCCCCTTATTCTCAGAATTTGTGAGGGTCCCACCCATACGCCCCTGAGATTGGAAATCCTTACGTTAAATCTGGATGACCTTTACTGTATTTATGAGCATTATATAAGTGATATATTTGTGGACATGAGAGTTTATGATGTGGGAATGTTCATGTGAAGGATTTTTGATGCTGTGACCAAATTTAGTCATGATGACCCTTAATGTATTATAAAATCTGTAACAGTGCCGCCACCTAGTGCTGAATCGCAGTACAGCTTCTATTCTTGGGGCCATTCTCTTTTCTGTCATCTCTTTAGAGAATGCTGTGTAGGAATCCACATGATGATTTCATTGTGTGCACTTCACGGTGTCTGAATGAGGCCACATACAGTACAACCCCCATCAGTTACGCTCCAGGGACATGTGCGTTTCCTCATACCCTGACAAGGTCATTCACAAGGGCAGAGAATTCTCTTCCTTCTCGTTATGTGAAATGAATGGCTGGGACTGATGATATTCCTCTTTTACCACTTCTCTGTTTTACATCTTTTTTTTTGGACCATCTGTAGCTGATATTGGGGGTGTAAGCGCTGTATGGAGGCATCTCTGGTTGACACTCTCGGGGGGTTGCGTTGTCTGTTGCAAGCACTCTATGGAGGCATATGTGCTAGGCACTAGTGATGGGGGCATCTGTGGCTGGATCACACTGCAATCCAATTTAGAGGCTAAAAAAAGGAAATATTCTCAGCCACATTCTCTATTTCTGGTTTAATTAAATAGAATAAGAAAAACAGCCAATCAGTGGTGTGGGAATGGTTGGACTAGGAGGCACGAGACACCTAGTCCTGTAGTGATAATCTCCTATTGATAAAACACTGATAGTATTGAAACCTCAAAACACAGCCCAGTAAGCGACACATCGCTGGAATCAGGGTCTCTTCCCCTACAACATGGTGCTTAAAGATTACATAGCAAACATCTGCTGACAGATTCCCCTTAAATGTATTCTCCAGATTAGAAACCTTATTTCTATATAATCTACTGGGAAATTTAATAGAGGAGAGGTTACAAAGAGTGTTACTTGCTCAGGAGGATCTGGCCTGTCTTGAATTACACAGACGGTCCATTGAGGTGAAGGGAGACTGTGTAATACCAACTTTCCCCTGTCGTGGAGCTGTAGAGAAATTAAACACTTATTGTCAAGTTTTCCCACAGATCACGACTGATCGCTGAAGGTCCATGCAGCGAGACACTTTGTGATTAGATTATTGTCAATGGACCCTTCTAATAAGTAGAGCTTGTACAAAGCAGAGAACCCCTTTACATTGAACAATATAATATTACAGTTCTAGCTTCAGTCTGGCAATGTATTTTAAAGGGATTGTCCAGGCTTTGAGTTCAAGTCTGAAGTCACTCTACTTGACTGCAGACTTTGGAATCCTCACAGCGCACAGTGAACATGCCTTCAAAATTCTCCAGTGCTGGGGGCGAATGGACGAGTGACCACAAGTGTGCAATTTGCATACATGTGGTTACATGCCGACTAAACATGTGCGGCCTTGCTCAATACATGTCTAGTCAGAATGTGGCCAGAAATATGCAAATCACATACCTGCGGTCACATGGCCGCCCGCTCCCGACGCCAGCATTGGAGAATCCTGACAGCGCGCACTGTGCACGATGTGAGGATTCACAAGTCTGCAGTTACATAGAGTGATTGCTGACTTGAGCCCCGAGCCTGCACAACCCCTTTAAGTCATAAATTGTAGGCTCTGTTCACATCTACTGTGTCGGATTTATCGTACAATGGATCCCAATAACTCTGGATGGGCCTTAATAACTCCACAGCCATTGGTCAAGGACTTGATATTATTTTCAGCTAAATTCTATGCCAAAATTGGCTAAAAGCTACGAGTCTACCTTCACGTGTTTGGGGAAAAGAGGTTTTGTGCCCCAATTATCCAATTTCCTGCCTTCTGATCACAGCTGATCAAACGCCACGTGCTGTTAAGAGCTTCATATATCCACAGTCCCAGGTCTGGCATAGACCAGTCTGGCTCTAAAGGGTTCGCTTTTAAGGGTCTTATCTGAAATATGCCGGAAATAGGCCAGAAGTGGCCAGAAGGTACGAGTAACTATTTACTAACTGTTCTTAGTCTCTCTTTCTCATTCACACTTAAACCTTCACTATACTTACATATGTCTTTACTGTCTTTGTACCACTAATCCTCACTCTCCTTCGCTATCCCCAAACCCCAGCACCCTCTAATTAAGTAAGCATCTCTCCTTCCCTCTTACCTCCCCACCTGCAGACCTGCTCCTCAACTTCAGATCTAGCCTACCAAAACATAAAACAAGCTGGACACTCTCCTTCTCCCACCTGCTCTCCCTCTCTCTGCTTCTCTCCACTGCTGGTGACATATCTCCCAATCCTGGACCTCCACAACTTACACCTCCCACCAATTCCCCCTCCTATCGCTTCCAACCAACTGCAAAGTACCGCAACCTCTCCTACATAAAACCCGTGACCCGGATGCCCACCCCCCTGCTCCCTCTCTCTGGAGCACTCTGGAACGCACGCTCTGTCTGCAACAAGCTCCATTTTATCCACGACCTCTTTACCTCTCGTCATCTCTCCTTCCTGGGCATCACAGAGACATGGCTGACACCCTCCGACACTGCCTCCCCTGCTGCGCTGTGTTACAGTGGCCTCCACTTCACCCACACTCCTCGCCCTGGTAACAGACATGGTGAAGGAGTGGGTCTTCTCCTTTCAACCAACTGCACCTTTAGCCCTATCCCACCTCTACCCTCTCTTATTATCCCTTCTTTTGAAGTCTACTCTGTCCGCATCTACTCTCCCTCCAAAATCCAAGTGGCTGTTATATACTGACCTCCAGGCCCGGCCACTGCCTTTATTGACCAATTTTCCACCTGGCTTCTCTGCTTTCTCTCTGCTGACATTCCCACAATCATCATGGGCAATTTCAACATCCCCACTGACACTCGCCAGTGAACAGCATCCAAACTCCTGTCGCTTACTTCATGCTTTGGACTTACTCAGTGTTCCTCCTCAGCCACCCACACAGATGGACACACACTAGACCTCATCTACACCTGACTCTGCTCCCTATCTAACCTCACAACCTCCACCCTAACCCTAGCTTACCACCATCTACTCACATTCTTATCCGTCCTTCTCGCCTGTCACCCATGTCCAGCAACTAGCACACCCCCGCAGAAACCTTACACATCTAGACACTCACACACTCTCTGACTCCATTCTACCACTGACATCAATATCCTCACTCCACGACACAGACAGCACCATTGCTTTCTACAATGCCACTCTCACATCAGCTATTGACTCGGTCGCCCCTCTTGTGCATGGCAGAGTGCGACTCAACAGGCAACCCTGGCACAACAACCTCACTTAACAGCTTTGTCAAGCATCCAGGGTTGTGGAGCGGTGTTGGAAGAAAACACATTCGCAAGATGAGTTGCATTCAAACAAGCAACACTTGCATTCAAATCAGCCCTCACCTCTGTTAAACAGGCCTATTTCACAACCCTCAAATCTTCCTTATCCCACAACCCCAAACAGCTATTCAACACTTTTAACTCTCTCCTCCGCCCTCCACTGCCCCCTCCGACCTCCGTCATTTTTGCTGAGCAGTTTGCCACACTTCAAAAACAAGATTGACCAAACAAGGCAAGTCTTCACTGTCCAACCACCACAACCCCTTTGTTTCCTAGACCATTGCCCTTCCCCCATAACCTCCGTTTCCAACATCACGGAAGGAGACCTTACTCGTCTCCTCTCCAAATCCCACTTCACCACTTGTGCACTCGACCGCATCCCACCTCCTCCCCAACCTCACCCCCACACTCATCCCATCCCTAACACATCTCTTTAACCTATCACTAACTTCTGGTACCTTCCCCACTGCCTTCAAACATGCCTCAATCACGCCCATCCTCAAAAAGCCATCCCTCGACCCAACCGCCATGCCCACCTACCACTCATATCGATGCTCCCATTTGCCTCTAAACTCCTTGAGCAACATGTTCACACTGAACTTTCCTCTCACTTCTCATCTAACTCTCTCTTTGACAACTGACAATCTGGCTTTCGCCCCCACTATTCTACCGAAACTGCCCTTATCAAAATTACTAATGACTTATTTACAGCCAAAGCTAGCAGACAATTCTCTGTACTCCTTCTTCTTGACCTGTCCTCTGCCTTCAACACAGTTGACCACTGCCTCCTACTGCAGATCCTCTCTTCCTTTGGCATCAAAGACCTTGCCCTATCTTGGATCTCCTCATACCTTTCTAACCGCACATTTAGCGTCTCCCACTCCCACACTACCTCCTCATCCTGCCCCCTCTCTGTTGGGGTCCCTCAAGGCTCTGTCCTAGGACCCCTACTCTTCTCAATCTATACCCTTTGTTATGATCTGCAACATAGGCTAAGGAAAGATGGGGAGAGCTGTCCCTACAGTAAGACTAAGCTGAGCCCCTATGTTGTAGCGGGCTACCTGTTCCTTATGAACAGACCAGCCTTCGTCCTCGGCTAGTCTGAACGGAGACCTATAGAGAAAGGGAGGGGTCCCTAAAGGAACTAAGGACTGGGACAAAATGGGACACCTCCTAACAGAAGTTGTTGCAGAGCAAAAGATAAACTGACAAAAATGTACTAGAGGTCCCAGAGGACCAAACAAACTAGAGATAGATAGGCACAAAAGCACCTGGCTAGAGAGACAGGCAAAAAACACTGAAGTCCAGCAAAGCCAGAAGGGCGGAGCTGGAATATATAGGAAGATGGTCACGTGACCACTAAACACAAGATAGAAACAAAAACAAACAGGAGGGTTCTAACACCCTTTGCCTGGAACAGCTCATAAAGTCCCATGGCTTCCAGTAGCATCTGTACGCTGATGACACCCAGATCTACCTCTCTGGCCCAGATGTCACCTCTCTGCTGTCCAGAATTCCAGCATGTCTATCAGCCATATCCTTCTTCTCCTCTCGCTTCCTCAAGCTCAATGTGGACAAAACTGAACTCATCATCTTTCCCCCATCTCGCATATCTTCCCCACCTGATGTTTCTATCACAATAAATGACATCAAACTTTCTCCTGTACCGGCAATCCGCTGCCTCGGAGTAACCCTTGACTCTGCCCTGTCCTTCAAACCCCACATCCAAGCTCTCGCCACCTCCTGTCGCCTCCTGCTCAAAAATATTTCCAGAATCCGTCCTTTCCTCAACCCTCAATCTACTAAACTGTTTATGCATGCCCTCATCTCCCACCTCGACTACTGCAACATCCTCCTCTGCGGCCTACTTGCTAACACTCTTGCAGCCCTCCAGTCCGTCCTCAACTCTGCTGCTTGACTTGTTCATCTCTCGCCTCTGTACTCCTCTGCTACCCCCCTTTGCAAATCCCTTCACTTGCTCCCAATTGCCCAGCTTATCCATTTCAAACTACTACCACTGACCTACAAAGCCATCCATAACCTCTCTCCTCCGTACATCTCTGAACTGATCTCCCGATACAGATTACGTAATCTCCGGTCCTCCCAAGACCTCCTTCTCTCCTCCACACTTATTCGTTCCTCGTCCAATCGCCTCCAAGATTTCTCCCGAATATCCCCCATCCTCTGGAATTCTGTGCCTCAACACGTCCGATTATCCACCACATCCGGATCCTTCAGACGGAACCTGAAAACCCATCTCTTCAAACAAGCTTACAGCCTGCCATGACCTTGCTTGCTGCCACCTCAACAACGCCAGAGCTACTGCAACCCCCCCAACCTACTGTCTCCGCCTCATTCCTATAGAATGTAAGCCCGCAAGGGCAGGGTCCTCCTCCCCCTGTACCGTTCTATCATTGTTAGTTTGTAAGTGATATCTGAATTTGGTATGTAACCCTTTTTTATGGAATCTGTAGCGCCGGCGTCCCTGCCCTCTGCTAGGCAGGGACGCTGTTCCCCTCACCTCTCTGCTCCGTGCCCGGCGTCCTCCTCCCGCTCTGCTGGCAGCGTGCGCTCCTTCCCGGCCACTGTGCTTAGGGCGCGCGCGCTCTCCCTCCCTCTTAAAGGGGCCGCGCGCGCCGTCCTAAGGAGTCCCCGGCCAATGGCCGGAGGACTTCACCATATATAAGGCACCTCCTCCAAAATGGAGGTGCCCGAGCAATGTTGTTGCACTGTTCACTACTCTGCTTCAGCCCTCAGGTCCCGTTGCCAGTTACCTGCCAGATACCTGCCAGATTCCTGCCAGCTTGCTGTCTTATTCCTGCCTGATATTCTGCTACCTGCCTGCTAGCCTGAGGTCCGACGGTCTGCCTTACTACTCCTGTCAGTCTGTCTAAGGACCAGCTTGCCCGCTCACCTGGGAGTGCACATCAACTACCTGCCTGCTTGCCTGAGGTCCGACGGTCTGCCTTCCAACTCTTGTCAGTCTGTCTATGGACCAGCTTGCCCGCTCACCTGGGAGCGCACATCTGCTACCTGCCTGCTAGCCTACCTGGAGGCTCTGCCGTCACGTGCTGTGACCACCTGCCTGTCCAGAGACTCTCGCCTGCTCACCTGGGAGCTCACGTCTACCATCAGCCGCCACAGGTCGTACCAACCCTTTACCCAGAGACTGCCCCGGTCACTTGCCGTGACCATCTGCCCGTTCACCCAGAGACTGCCCCGGTCACTTGCCGTGACCATCTGCCCGTTCACCCAGAGACTGCCCCGGTCACTTGCCGTGACCATCTGCCCGTTTACCCAGAGACTGCCCCGGTCACTTGCCGTGACCATCTGCCCGTTCACCCAGAGACTGCCCCGGTCACTTGCCGTGACCATCTGCCCGTTCACCCAGAGACTGCCCCGGTCACTTGCCGTGACCATCTGCCCGTTCACCCAGAGACTGCCCCGGTCACTTGCCGTGACCTCCTGCCCGTTCTTCTAGAGACTGTCCCGGTCACCTGCTGTGACTGCCTGCCTGGTCGCCACCCGCTCCCTTACAAGGACCGCCCCCTTGTATAGTAGCTCAGAGGTTCCGCCTCCCAGACCCGTTACAGTTTGCTCGGGCCATGGAACCCGGTGGCACCCAAGCTCCCTCGCTCTCGGACCTGTGTCATGAACTGTCCCGTCAGAGGTCCCAACAGGAGTCCATCCTGGGTCACCTGCGGAATGTCAATTCTCGCCTGGACACTCTGACTGCTCCGCCAGCAACCTCCGCCAGTGCCATGACTCGCAATCCGGCAGCTCCGCTGTCCACTAATACCATGGTATCCTACCCCGGACCCCGGCTTTCTGCACCTCCTCGCTTCGGAGGCGACTCCTCCCAGGCTCGGGGCTTCATAAATCAGTGCACCCTGCACTTTGAACTCCTGTCCCACCAGTTTAACTCCGACCGGGCCAAAATTGCCTTCATCATGTCCCATCTCACCGGGGAGGCCCTGGCCTTGCTAAATCCTCTATGGCAGAGAGGAGACCCCCTGGTGTCCGACTTGCCTGCCTTTCTCATGGCTTTCCGGAAAGTCTTCGACGAACCCGGACGGAAGACCTCATCCGCATCATCACTGCTACGCCTCCGTCAGGGAAGTCTCACCGTGGGCCAATATGCCATACGGTTCCGTACCCTTGCCTCGGAGCTGGCCTGGGATAACGACGCTCTGGTATCCGTCTTCTGGGAGGGTCTGTCCGGCCGTATTAAAGATGAACTTGCCGGTCGGGACATTCCTACCACTCTCGATGACCTAATAACTCTTGCCACCCGGATTGACTTACGGTTCCAGGAGCGTGCCAAAGAGGTCACCCGTGAGAGGAGGTTTCCACGTCTAGCTCCTACTTTTCAGAAATCCGTCTCTCCCCAGGTACACTCTCCTGAGCCTATGCAGGTCGACCAGACCAAGATGGTCAAAACCCGTCAGGACTTACGCCGTGCCGAGGGGAGCTGCTTCTACTGTGGCAGTAAGGAGCACCGGATCCGTGCCTGCCCGGAGAGGTCGGGAAACGCCTGTGTCTAGGTTCGCTCAGAGAGGTCGACCTAGACAAGAATAAATCCTCTCCATCTCTGCTGCTGTCAGTCTCAATCGTCTGCGGGGAGAACCGTTATTTCGAACTAGCCCAACTTGACTCTGGAGCAGCCGGGAATCTTATTTCACAGTCCCTGGTAGAGAAATACCACATCCCCACCAAACCTCTGGCTGTACCCTTGTCTGTTGCTGCCGTGGATGGGGGTCTCTTACCACGTCCCATCCAACTCATCACCGAATCCATTACTCTGCAGGTGGGAATGCTGCATTCTGAGAGTATCTCCTTTCATGTTCTGCCTGGACTCTCTCACGCCCTCTTGCTAGGTCTACCTTGGCTCCAGAGACATGCACCCGTGCTTGACTGGCAGACCGGAGAAGTCCTTCGCTGGGGACAGGATTGCCATAAGACCTGTCTGGTTCCCGTCCATCCCGTCTGTCCTTGTCCTACCCCAGCTAATCTACCTGGACTTCCGATTCCTTATTGGTCTTATGCTGATGTCTTTAATAAAAAGGAGGCAGAGACACTACCCCCTCATAGACCATACGACTGCCCTATCGACCTGTTACCTGGTACTACTCCTCCCCGTGGGTGTATTTATCCATTATCCGCTGCTGAGACCCGGTCGATGTCCGAATATATTGAG
Organism: Phyllobates terribilis; assembly: GCF_046119375.1. Classification (NCBI taxonomy): domain Eukaryota; kingdom Metazoa; phylum Chordata; class Amphibia; order Anura; family Dendrobatidae; genus Phyllobates; species Phyllobates terribilis. The sequence continues at coordinate 559,945,321 of NW_027362771.1, forward strand.
GAGAATCTGGCCAGGGGATTCATCCGGAAATCTACCTCCCCGGCGGGAGCAGGCTTCTTTTTCGTCAAAAAGAAGGACGGCTCTCTCCGTCCCTGTATAGACTATAGAGGCCTTAACCAGATCACGGTGAAGAATAAGTACCCCCTTCCGCTCATTCCGGAGTTATTTGATCGTCTGAGGGGGGCTAGAATCTTCACCAAACTGGACCTCCGTGGGGCGTACAACCTGGTTCGTATCCGTCAGGGGGATGAATGGAAGACGGCATTCAACACCCGGGACGGCCACTATGAATATCTGGTAATGCCCTTTGGTCTCTGTAACGCTCCTGCCGTCTTTCAAGAGTTGGTCAATGACATCTTCCGGGACCTTCTCTACTCCTGCGTAGTGGTGTACCTGGACGACATCTTGGTCTTCTCTCCGGATCTCCAGACTCACCGGAGGGACGTTCGTCAGGTCCTGCTCAGGCTCAGGCAGAATCACCTCTTCGCTAAATACGAGAAGTGCCTCTTTGAGCAGACCTCGCTTCCGTTTTTGGGCTACATTATTTCTCAGACCGGCCTACGAATGGATCCAGAGAAACTGTCTGCCATCGAGAAATGGCCTCGACCGGAGGGGTTGAAGGCCATTCAGCGGTTCCTGGGCTTCGCCAACTACTACCGCCTCTTCATACCGCACTTCTCTTCCCGGACTGCCCCAATTTCCGCGCTCACCCGTAAGGGTACTAATCCCAAAGAGTGGCCGCCCGAAGCAGAGGAGGCCTTTCTTTCCTTAAAACAGGCCTTCTCTTCCGCCCCGGTGCTGCATCGCCCGGACGGCAACAAGCAGTTCTTCCTGGAAGTTGACGCCTCCTCCTCTGGAGCCGGAGCGGTACTCACTCAAAAATCATCTTCCGGGAGGATGGTAACTTGCGGCTTCTTCTCTAAACTCTTCTCCTCCTCAGAGCGCAATTATTCCATAGGAGACCGAGAGTTATTGGCCATCAAACTGGCATTGGAGGAGTGGCGTTACCTGCTCGAGGGGGCTCTTCACCCGGTAATAATTTACACTGACCACAAGAACTTGGCTTACCTCCAGCATGCCCAGAGACTTAACCCGCGCCAAGCCCGGTGGTCCTTGTTTTTTGCTCGCTTTGATTTTGTTCTTCATTTTCGCCCGGCTGACAAAGACGTCAAGGCGGACGCCTTGTCTCGATCCTTTCTGGTGTCTGATCTCGAGGAAGATCCGAAACACATCATCGATCCCGCCAGAGTAATGCAGGTGGCTCCCGTGAGTCTAAATCGTCTCCCTCCCGAAAAGACGTTCGTATCAGTACCTGATCGGGAGAAGATCCTTCACTGGGGTCACTCGTCTAAACTGGCTGGCCACGCCGGTCAGAAAAAGACCCTCCAGCTTATTACCCGGCACTACTGGTGGCCTACCCTGCACAAGGACGTAATAGACTTTGTTTCTGCCTGTGTGTCCTGCGCCCGCAACAAGGTTCCGAGACATCTGCCAGCCAGTCGCCTCCTTCCGCTTTCTGTACCTGCTGCCCCCTGGCAGCATATAGCAATGGACTTTATAACTGACCTCCCAGTCTCTGCCGGTTGTACGGTCATTTGGGTGGTCGCTGACCGCTTCTCCAAGATGGCTCATTTCGTTCCCCTGCCAGGCCTCCCGTCTGCACCCGAGCTAGCTAAAGACTTTATTCGTCACATCTTTCGTCTTCATGGCCTGCCCCTCCACATCGTGTCGGATCGTGGGGTACAGTTCACCTCACGCTTCTGGAGAGCCACTTGTAAACTGCTAGACGTCACCCTGGACTTCTCTTCCGCTTACCACCCACAGTCCAATGGTCAAGTGGAGCGGATCAATCAGAACCTGACCAGTTACCTCCGGCACTTCGTTAATGCCCATCATTCAGACTGGGTGGATCTCCTACCATGGGCCGAGTTCTCTTATAACAATCACGAGAGCGAATCCTCCTCCAAATCCCCGTTTTTTGTAGTCTTCGGTCAGCATCCTCGGATTCCTTTTCCTGTCTCCACCTCTGTGGACAACCCGGCTGCGGAATCTCTCGTTAGCAAATTTTCCTCCATTTGGGAGAGTACCCGATCCGCACTCCTTCAGTCGTCCGAACGGATGAAAAGACACGCTGACAAAAAACGCCTGGATCCTCCACAATTTCGTCCTGGAGATAAAGTCTGGCTCTCATCTAAATATGTCCGACTCAAGATACCTTCTTACAAGTTAGGGCCTCGGTTCATCGGTCCTCTGGAGGTCATCAGTCAGATCAACCCGGTGGCCTATAAATTGAAACTCCCGGCCAACTTACGGATCCCTAACTCCTTCCATGTATCTCTCCTCAAACCTGTGGTACTTAACTCTTTTTCCAAGTCTACAGGTACGCCTCCTGCTCCGGTTTCTGCTGAGGACGAGTTTGAGGTAGAGAACATTCTTGCCACCAAAAGGGTAAGAGGAAAGACCTTTTTTCTAGTAGATTGGAAGGGGTTTGGTCCTGAGGAGAGAACGTGGGAGCCCCGGGAGAACATCCATGCCCCGCTCATCCTTGCTAAATTTCTGTCTGGCCTAAAAAAGGGGGGGCCTAAAGGGGGGAGTACTGTAGCGCCGGCGTCCCTGCCCTCTGCTAGGCAGGGACGCTGTTCCCCTCACCTCTCTGCTCCGTGCCCGGCGTCCTCCTCCCGCTGTGCTGGCAGCGTGCGCTCCTTCCCGGCCACTGTGCTTAGGGCGCGCGCGCTCTCCCTCCCTCTTAAAGGGGCCGCGCGCGCCGTCCTAAGGAGTCCCCGGCCAATGGCCGGAGGACTTCACCATATATAAGGCACCTCCTCCAAAATGGAGGTGCCCGAGCAATGTTGTTGCACTGTTCACTACTCTGCTTCAGCCCTCAGGTCCCGTTGCCAGTTACCTGCCAGATACCTGCCAGATTCCTGCCAGCTTGCTGTCTTATTCCTGCCTGATATTCTGCTACTTGCCTGCTAGCCTGAGGTCCGACGGTCTGCCTTACTACTCCTGTCAGTCTGTCTAAGGACCAGCTTGCCCGCTCACCTGGGAGCGCACATCAACTACCTGCCTGCTTGCCTGAGGTCCGACGGTCTGCCTTCCAACTCTTGTCAGTCTGTCTATGGACCAGCTTGCCCGCTCACCTGGGAGCGCACATCTGCTACCTGCCTGCTAGCCTACCTGGAGGCTCTGCCGTCACGTGCTGTGACCACCTGCCTGTCCAGAGACTCTCGCCTGCTCACCTGGGAGCTCACGTCTACCATCAGCCGCCACAGGTCGTACCAACCCTTTACCCAGAGACTGCCCCGGTCACTTGCCGTGATCATCTGCCCGTTCACCCAGAGACTGCCCCGGTCACTTGCCGTGACCATCTGCCCGTTCACCCAGAGACTGCCCCGGTCACTTGCCGTGACCATCTGCCCGTTCACCCAGAGACTGCCCCGGTCACTTGCCGTGTCCATCTGCTGTGACTGCCTGCCTGGTCGCCACCCGCTCCCTTACAAGGACCGCCCCCTTGTATAGTAGCTCAGAGGTTCTGCCTCCCAGACCCGTTACAGAATCAATGGCGCTATATAAATAAATAATAATAATAATTTCCTTTGAGTTTAATGTGTTTAATGAGGTGTCTGCATCCTTCTTCATTGACGTCTATAGGAGTAATGGATAGAGTAGAGCAAGCTATGATCCCATGAATTTGCCACAAATACTGAAGAAGTGAATTACTCTTTTAGCCAATATATATATACATAATTGTCCGTTTTTACACCCAGACTGTGACCTCTGATGCAGGGACAAAGATGACCCCGGAATATCCACTGCTAATGACGATGTGTAACAGAAACATTACAGAGCCCCCAGAAAATGTAAAATTGTCAAACACTGAAGGTATCTCAGCGGCTTTCTGTGATCTTGCTGGTAAAATATTCCACCCAAATACCACAAAGAAGTCTAATCAACCACAGAAGAAATATCCAATATGGAGGATAAAAAGCCCAAAGGGACGACCATCATCTACTGTGTCAGGGCTCCTACTGGTAAAGAAGAAGCTGAATTGGAGGATAATGATGGAAGGATACAGCAGCCACCTGACATTAGAGGAGCAAAGGAGGACTCTGGGGCAAGCCTTCCGTATGTGGAGTGAGGTGACCCCTTTAATCTTCAGGGAGGTGTCACCCAAGTCTGAGCTCACTGCTGACATCAATTTGGGCTTCGGAACAGGTAAAGCAGATAAAATTACATAACAGAGTACACCCTGTAAATTGATTGTCTACCTATAAACATCACAATTTGACTCTTCCAGAACAGACGGTTTAGTTTCTTGCTGAGACAGATCGGCTCTTCCTGGTGTAATGTCCTCGCAGGTCCTTCTTCCCTCTCACAGCATGTAGCTTTACACACACACAGCAAGGAAGATGCTGCAGCTGCATCCCCCTCCTCCCTGACCTTTTTTTCTAGTGTAGCACAAGATGGATATTTTAGGTGACTGATGAGGTTTCTAAACATTTACTTATATCCTTTAGGTATGAAAAAACCTACTGTTTCATTAAAATCACATTATTTTGAGCCTGTTGAGATTAATTAAATGGATTTTCCACTTTAGAAAGCCCCTGGCTGTAGTTTGTTTAAACAAAAAAAAAGTATGCTTTATTCTCCTTCCCCTGATCCAATGCTGAGTCTCCACCGCTGATCTCAGTATATTGTTTTCAGTGCTGACATCATGTTGACAGCTGAGAGAGTGGATTCACTTCGCGACGGTCCGGGCTTACCCTTGGATGGGCATGGCTAATCGGCAAGTGGCCGCCAGATACCACTCCAAGGGCAGTTCCCGTTTTTGCGGCAGCAGACCCCAAGGGTCAGGATTGCAGACACAGACTCGGAGTCCAAGACAGGACTGGATACTGGTGTCGGTTTAAACAGTGCGGATCCTGAAACACTTGACAGGACAGACACTGGTAGTGGTCCAGGTACCGCCTGAGCGGTTTCAGACTCAGGTACCGCCTGAGCAGTTTCAGACTCAGGTACCGCCTGAGCGGTTTCAGACTCAGGTACCGCCTGAGCGCTTTCAGACTCAGGTACCGCCTGAGCGCTTTCAGACTCAGGTACCGCACGAGCACTTTCAGACTCAGGTACCGCACGAGCGGTTTCAGGCTCAGGTACCGCCTGAGCGGTTTCAGACTCAGGTACCGGCTGAGCGGTTCCAGGCTCAGGTACCGCCTGAGCGGTTTCAGACTCAGGTACCGCCTGAGCGGTTTCAGACTCAGGTACCGCCTGAGCGGTTTCAGACTCAGGTACCGCCTGAGCGGTTTCAGACTTAGGTACCACCTGAGCGCTTTCAGACTCAGGTACCGCCTGAGCACTTTCAGACTCAGGTATCGCCTGAGCGGTTTCAGACTCAGGTACCGCCTGAGCGGTTTCAGACTCAGGTACCGCCTGAGCACTTTCAGACTCAGGTACCGCCTGAGCGCTTTCAGACTCAGGTACCGCACGAGCGCTTTCAGACTCAGGTACCGCACGAGCGATTTCAGACTCAGGTACCGCCTGAGCGGTTTCAGACTCAGGTACCGCCTGAGCGGTTTCAGACTCAGGTACCGGCTGAGCGGTTTCAGGCTCAGGTACCGCCTGAGCGGTTTCAGACTCAGGTACCGGCTGAGCGGTTTCAGGCTCAGGTACCGCCTGAGCGGTTTCAGACTCAGGTACCACCTGAGCGGTTTCAGACTCAGGTACCGCCTGAGCGGTTTCAGACTTAGGTACCACCTGAGCGCTTTCAGACTCAGGTACCGCCTGAGCGGTTTCAGACTCAGGTACCGCCTGAGCGGTTTCAGACTCAGGTACCGCCTGAGCGGTTTCAAACTTAGGTACCGCCTGAGCGGTTTCAGACTCAGGTACCGCCTGAGCACTTTCAGACTCGGGTACCGCCTGAGCGGTATCAGACTCAGGTACCGCCTGAGCGCTTTCAGACTTAGGTACCACCTGAGCGCTTTCAGACACAGGTACCGCCTGAGCGGTTTCAGACACAGGTACCGCCTGAGCGGTTTCAGACTTAGGTACCGCCTGAGCACTTTCAGACTCAGGTACCGCCTGAGCGCTTTCAGACACAGGTACCACCTGAGCACTTTCAGTCTCAGGTACCGCACGAGCGCTTTCAGACTCAGGTACCGCACGAGCGGTTTCAAACTCAGGTACCGCCTGAGCGGTTTCAGACTCAGGTACCGCCTGAGCGGTTTCAGACTCAGTTACCGCCTGAGCGCTTTCAGACTCAGGTACCGCACGAGCACTTTCAGACTCAGGTACCGCACGAGCGCTTTCAGACTCAGGTACCGGCTGAGCGGTTTCAGACTCAGGTACCGCCTGAGCGGTTTCAGACTCAGGTACCGCCTGAGCGCTTTCAGACTCAGGTACCGCACGAGCACTTTCAGACTCAGGTACCGCACGAGCGCTTTCAGACTCAGGTACCGCCTGAGCGGTTTCAGACTCAGGTACCGCCTGAGCGGTTTCAGACTCAGGTACCGCCTGAGCGGTTTCAGGCTCAGGTACCGCCTGAGCGGTTTCAGACTCAGGTACCGCCTGAGCGGTTTCAGACTCAGGTACCGCCTGAGCGCTTTCAGACTCAGGTACCGCACGAGCACTTTCAGACTCAGGTACCGCACGAGCGCTTTCAGACTCAGGTACCGCCTGAGCGCTTTCAGACTCAGGTACCGCACGAGCACTTTCAGACTCAGGTACCGCACGAGTGCTTTCAGACTCAGGTACCGCCTGAGCGGTTTCAGACTCAGGTACCGCCTGAGCGGTTTCAGGCTCAGGTACCGCCTGAGCGGTTTCAGACTCAGGTACCGCCTGAGCGGTTTCAGACTCAGGTACCGCCTGAGCGCTTTCAGACTCAGGTACCGCACGAGCACTTTCAGACTCAGGTACCGCACGAGCGCTTTCAGACTCAGGTACCGCCTGAGCGGTTTCAGGCTCAGGTACCGCCTGAGCGGTTTCAGACTCAGGTACCGGCCGAGCGGTTCCAGGCTCAGGTACCGCCTGAGCGGTTTCAGACTCAGGTACCGCCTGAGCGGTTTCAGACTCAGGTACCGCCTGAGCGGTTTCAGACTCAGGTACCGCCTGAGCGCTTTCAGACTCAGGTACCGCACGAGCACTTTCAGACTCAGGTACCGCACGAGCGCTTTCAGACTCAGGTACCGCCTGAGCGGTTTCAGGCTCAGGTACCGCCTGAGCGGTTTCAGACTCAGGTACCGGCTGAGCGGTTCCAGGCTCAGGTACCGCCTGAGCGGTTTCAGACTCAGGTACCGCCTGAGCGGTTTCAGACTCAGGTACCGCCTGAGCGGTTTCAGACTCAGGTACCGCCTGAGCGGTTTCAGACTTAGGTACCGACTGAGCGCTTTCAGACTCAGGTACCGCCTGAGCACTTTCAGACTCAGGTATCGCCTGAGCGGTTTCAAACTCAGGTACCGCCTGAGCGGTTTCAGACTCAGGTACCGCCTGAGCGCTTTCAGACTCAGGTACCGCCTGAGCGCTTTCAGACTCAGGTAACGCAAGAGCGCTTTCAGACTCAGGTACCGCACGAGCGCTTTCAGACTCAGGTACCGCCTTAGCGGTTTCAGACTCAGGTACCGCCTGAGCGGTTTCAGACTCAGGTACCGGCTGAGCGGTTTCAGGCTCAGGTACCGCCTGAGCGGTTTCAGACTCAGGTACCACCTGAGCGGTTTCAGACTCAGGTACCGCCTGAGCGGTTTCAGACTCAGGTACCGCCTGAGCCGTTTCAGACTTAGGTACCACCTGAGCGCTTTCAGACTCAGGTACCGCCTGAGCGGTTTCAGACTCAGGTACCGCCTGAGCGGTTTCAGACTCAGGTACCGCCTGAGCGCTTTCAGACTCAGGTACCGCCTGAGCGGTTTCAGACTCAGGTACCGCCTGAGCGGTTTCAGACTTAGGTACCACATGAGCGCTTTCAGACTCAGGTACCGCCTGAGCACTTTCAGACTCAGGTACCGCCTGAGCGCTTTCAGACACAGGTACCACCTGAGCACTTTCAGTCTCAGGTACCGCACGAGCGCTTTCAGACTCAGGTACCGCACGAGCGGTTTCAGACTCAGGTACCGCCTGAGCGGTTTCAGACTCAGGTACCGCCTGAGCGGTTTCAGACTCAGTTACCGCCTGAGCGCTTTCAGACTCAGGTACCGCACGAGCACTTTCAGACTCAGGTACCGCACGAGCGCTTTCAGACTCAGGTACCGGCTGAGCGCTTTCAGACTCAGGTACCGCCTGAGCACTTTCAGACTCAGGTATCGCCTGAGCGGTTTCAGACTCAGGTACCGCCTGAGCGGTTTCAGACTCAGGTACCGCCTGAGCACTTTCAGACTCAGGTACCGCCTGAGCGCTTTCAGACTCAGGTACCGCACGAGCGCTTTCAGACTCAGGTACCGCACGAGCGATTTCAGACACAGGTACCGCCTGAGCGGTTTCAGACTCAGGTACCGCCTGAGCGGTTTCAGACTCAGGTACCGGCTGAGCGGTTTCAGGCTCAGGTACCGCCTGAGCGGTTTCAGACTCAGGTACCGGCTGAGCGGTTTCAGGCTCAGGTACCGCCTGAGCGGTTTCAGACTCAGGTACCACCTGAGCGGTTTCAGACTCAGGTACCGCCTGAGCGGTTTCAGACTTAGGTACCACCTGAGCGCTTTCAGACTCAGGTACCGCCTGAGCGGTTTCAGACTCAGGTACCGCCTGAGCGGTTTCAGACTCAGGTACCGCCTGAGCGGTTTCAAACTTAGGTACCGCCTGAGCGGTTTCAGACTCAGGTACCGCCTGAGCACTTTCAGACTCGGGTACCGCCTGAGCGGTATCAGACTCAGGTACCGCCTGAGCGCTTTCAGACTTAGGTACCACCTGAGCGCTTTCAGACACAGGTACCGCCTGAGCGGTTTCAGACACAGGTACCGCCTGAGCGGTTTCAGACTTAGGTACCGCCTGAGCACTTTCAGACTCAGGTACCGCCTGAGCGCTTTCAGACACAGGTACCACCTGAGCACTTTCAGTCTCAGGTACCGCACGAGCGCTTTCAGACTCAGGTACCGCACGAGCGGTTTCAAACTCAGGTACCGCCTGAGCGGTTTCAGACTCAGGTACCGCCTGAGCGGTTTCAGACTCAGTTACCGCCTGAGCGCTTTCAGACTCAGGTACCGCACGAGCACTTTCAGACTCAGGTACCGCACGAGCGCTTTCAGACTCAGGTACCGGCTGAGCGGTTTCAGACTCAGGTACCGCCTGAGCGGTTTCAGACTCAGGTACCGCCTGAGCGCTTTCAGACTCAGGTACCGCACGAGCACTTTCAGACTCAGGTACCGCACGAGCGCTTTCAGACTCAGGTACCGCCTGAGCGGTTTCAGACTCAGGTACCGCCTGAGCGGTTTCAGACTCAGGTACCGCCTGAGCGGTTTCAGGCTCAGGTACCGCCTGAGCGGTTTCAGACTCAGGTACCGCCTGAGCGGTTTCAGACTCAGGTACCGCCTGAGCGCTTTCAGACTCAGGTACCGCACGAGCACTTTCAGACTCAGGTACCGCACGAGCGCTTTCAGACTCAGGTACCGCCTGAGCGCTTTCAGACTCAGGTACCGCACGAGCACTTTCAGACTCAGGTACCGCACGAGTGCTTTCAGACTCAGGTACCGCCTGAGCGGTTTCAGACTCAGGTACCGCCTGAGCGGTTTCAGGCTCAGGTACCGCCTGAGCGGTTTCAGACTCAGGTACCGCCTGAGCGGTTTCAGACTCAGGTACCGCCTGAGCGCTTTCAGACTCAGGTACCGCACGAGCACTTTCAGACTCAGGTACCGCACGAGCGCTTTCAGACTCAGGTACCGCCTGAGCGGTTTCAGGCTCAGGTACCGCCTGAGCGGTTTCAGACTCAGGTACCGGCTGAGCGGTTCCAGGCTCAGGTACCGCCTGAGCGGTTTCAGACTCAGGTACCGCCTGAGCGGTTTCAGACTCAGGTACCGCCTGAGCGGTTTCAGACTCAGGTACCGCCTGAGCGCTTTCAGACTCAGGTACCGCACGAGCACTTTCAGACTCAGGTACCGCACGAGCGCTTTCAGACTCAGGTACCGCCTGAGCGGTTTCAGGCTCAGGTACCGCCTGAGCGGTTTCAGACTCAGGTACCGGCTGAGCGGTTCCAGGCTCAGGTACCGCCTGAGCGGTTTCAGACTCAGGTACCGCCTGAGCGGTTTCAGACTCAGGTACCGCCTGAGCGGTTTCAGACTCAGGTACCGCCTGAGCGGTTTCAGACTTAGGTACCGACTGAGCGCTTTCAGACTCAGGTACCGCCTGAGCACTTTCAGACTCAGGTATCGCCTGAGCGGTTTCAAACTCAGGTACCGCCTGAGCGGTTTCAGACTCAGGTACCGCCTGAGCGCTTTCAGACTCAGGTACCGCCTGAGCGCTTTCAGACTCAGGTAACGCAAGAGCGCTTTCAGACTCAGGTACCGCACGAGCGCTTTCAGACTCAGGTACCGCCTTAGCGGTTTCAGACTCAGGTACCGCCTGAGCGGTTTCAGACTCAGGTACCGGCTGAGCGGTTTCAGGCTCAGGTACCGCCTGAGCGGTTTCAGACTCAGGTACCACCTGAGCGGTTTCAAACTCAGGTACCGCCTGAGCGGTTTCAGACTCAGGTACCGCCTGAGCCGTTTCAGACTTAGGTACCACCTGAGCGCTTTCAGACTCAGGTACCGCCTGAGCGGTTTCAGACTCAGGTACCGCCTGAGCGGTTTCAGACTCAGGTACCGCCTGAGCGCTTTCAGACTCAGGTACCGCCTGAGCGGTTTCAGACTCAGGTACCGCCTGAGCGGTTTCAGACTTAGGTACCACATGAGCGCTTTCAGACTCAGGTACCGCCTGAGCACTTTCAGACTCAGGTACCGCCTGAGCGCTTTCAGACACAGGTACCACCTGAGCACTTTCAGTCTCAGGTACCGCACGAGCGCTTTCAGACTCAGGTACCGCACGAGCGGTTTCAGACTCAGGTACCGCCTGAGCGGTTTCAGACTCAGGTACCGCCTGAGCGGTTTCAGACTCAGTTACCGCCTGAGCGCTTTCAGACTCAGGTACCGCACGAGCACTTTCAGACTCAGGTACCGCACGAGCGCTTTCAGACTCAGGTACCGGCTGAGCGGTTTCAGACTCAGGTACCGCCTGAGCGGTTTCAGACTCAGGTACCGCCTGAGCGCTTTCTGACTCAGGTACCGCACGAGCTCTTTCAGACTCAGGTACCGCACGAGCGCTTTCAGACTCAGGTACCGCCTGAGCGGTTTCAGACTCAGGTACCGCCTGAGCGGTTTCAGGCTCAGGTACCGCCTGAGCGGTTTCAGACTCAGGTACCACCTGAGCGGTTTCAGACTCAGGTACCGCCTGAGCACTTTCAGACTCAGGTACCGCACGAGCACTTTCAGACTCAGGTACCGCACGAGCGCTTTCAGACTCAGGTACCGCCTGAGCGCTTTCAGACTCAGGTACCGCACGAGCACTTTCAGACTCAGGTACCGCACGAGTGCTTTCAGACTCAGGTACCGCCTGAGCGGTTTCAGACTCAGGTACCGCCTGAGCGGTTTCAGGCTCAGGTACCGCCTGAGCGGTTTCAGACTCAGGTACCGCCTGAGCGGTTTCAGACTCAGGTACCGCCTGAGCGCTTTCAGACTCAGGTACCGCACGAGCACTTTCAGACTCAGGTACCGCACGAGCGCTTTCAGACTCAGGTACCGCCTGAGCGGTTTCAGGCTCAGGTACCGCCTGAGCGGTTTCAGACTCAGGTACCGGCTGAGCGGTTCCAGGCTCAGGTACCGCCTGAGCGGTTTCAGACTCAGGTACCGCCTGAGCGGTTTCAGACTCAGGTACCGCCTGAGCGGTTTCAGACTCAGGTACCGCCTGAGCGCTTTCAGACTCAGGTACCGCACGAGCACTTTCAGACTCAGGTACCGCACGAGCGCTTTCAGACTCAGGTACCGCCTGAGCGGTTTCAGGCTCAGGTACCGCCTGAGCGGTTTCAGACTCAGGTACCGGCTGAGCGGTTCCAGGCTCAGGTACCGCCTGAGCGGTTTCAGACTCAGGTACCGCCTGAGCGGTTTCAGACTCAGGTACCGCCTGAGCGGTTTCAGACTCAGGTACCGCCTGAGCGGTTTCAGACTTAGGTACCGACTGAGCGCTTTCAGACTCAGGTACCGCCTGAGCACTTTCAGACTCAGGTATCGCCTGAGCGGTTTCAGACTCAGGTACCGCCTGAGCGGTTTCAGACTCAGGTACCGCCTGAGCGCTTTCAGACTCAGGTACCGCCTGAGCGCTTTCAGACTCAGGTACCGCAAGAGCGCTTTCAGACTCAGGTACCGCACGAGCGCTTTCAGACTCAGGTACCGCCTTAGCGGTTTCAGACTCAGGTACCGCCTGAGCGGTTTCAGACTCAGGTACCGGCTGAGCGGTTTCAGGCTCAGGTACCGCCTGAGCGGTTTCAGACTCAGGTACCACCTGAGCGGTTTCAGACTCAGGTACCGCCTGAGCGGTTTCAGACTCAGGTACCGCCTGAGCCGTTTCAGACTTAGGTACCACCTGAGCGCTTTCAGACTCAGGTACCGCCTGAGCGGTTTCAGACTCAGGTACCGCCTGAGCGGTTTCAGACTCAGGTACCGCCTGAGCGCTTTCAGACTCAGGTACCGCCTGAGCGGTTTCAGACTCAGGTACCGCCTGAGCGGTTTCAGACTTAGGTACCACTTGAGCGCTTTCAGACTCAGGTACCGCCTGAGCACTTTCAGACTCAGGTATCGCCTGAGCGGTTTCAGACTCAGGTACCGCCTGAGCGGTTTCAGACTCAGGTACCGCCTGAGCGCTTTCAGACTCAGGTACCGCCTGAGCGCTTTCAGACTCAGGTACCGCAAGAGCGCTTTCAGACTCAGGTACCGCACGAGCGCTTTCAGACTCAGGTACCGCCTTAGCGGTTTCAGACTCAGGTACCGCCTGAGCGGTTTCAGACTCAGGTACCGGCTGAGCGGTTTCAGGCTCAGGTACCGCCTGAGCGGTTTCAGACTCAGGTACCACCTGAGCAGTTTCAGACTCAGGTAGCGCCTGAGCGGTTTCAGACTCAGGTACCGCCTGAGCGGTTTCAGACTTAGGTACCACCTGAGCGCTTTCAGACTCAGGTACCGCCTGAGCGGTTTCAGACTCAGGTACCGCCTGAGCGGTTTCAGACTCAGGTACCGCCTGAGCGGTTTCAGACTTAGGTACCGCCTGAGCGGTTTCAGACTCAGGTACCGCCTGAGCACTTTCAGACTCAGGTACCTCCTGAGCGGTATCAGACTCAGGTACCGCCTGAGCGCTTTCAGACTTAGGTACCACCTGAGCGCTTTCAGACACAGGTACCGCCTGAGCGCTTTCAGACACAGGTACCGCCTGAGCGGTTTCAGACTTAGGTACCGCCTGAGCACTTTCAGACTCAGGTACCGCCTGAGCGCTTTCAGACACAGGTACCACTTGAGCACTTTCAGTCTCAGGTACCGCACGAGCGCTTTCAGACTCAGGTACCGCCTGAGCGGTTTCAGGCTCAGGTACCGCCTGAGCGGTTTCACACTCAGGTACCGGCTGAGCGGTTCCAGGCTCAGGTACCGCCTGAGCGGTTTCAGACTCAGGTACCGCCTGAGCGGTTTCAGACTCAGGTACCGCCTGAGCGGTTTCAGACTCAGGTACCGCCTGAGCGCTTTCAGACTCAGGTACCGCACGAGCACTTTCAGACTCAGGTACCGCACGAGCGCTTTCAGACTCAGGTACCGCCTGAGCGGTTTCAGGCTCAGGTACCGCCTGAGCGGTTTCAGACTCAGGTACCGGCTGAGCGGTTCCAGGCTCAGGTACCGCCTGAGCGGTTTCAGACTCAGGTACCGCCTGAGCGGTTTCAGACTCAGGTACCGCCTGAGCGGTTTCAGACTCAGGTACCGCCTGAGCGGTTTCAGACTTAGGTACCGACTGAGCGCTTTCAGACTCAGGTACCGCCTGAGCACTTTCAGACTCAGGTATCGCCTGAGCGGTTTCAGACTCAGGTACCGCCTGAGCGGTTTCAGACTCAGGTACCGCCTGAGCGCTTTCAGACTCAGGTACCGCCTGAGCGCTTTCAGACTCAGGTACCGCAAGAGCGCTTTCAGACTCAGGTACCGCACGAGCGCTTTCAGACTCAGGTACCGCCTTAGCGGTTTCAGACTCAGGTACCGCCTGAGCGGTTTCAGACTCAGGTACCGGCTGAGCGGTTTCAGGCTCAGGTACCGCCTGAGCGGTTTCAGACTCAGGTACCACCTGAGCGATTTCAGACTCAGGTACCGCCTGAGCGGTTTCAGACTCAGGTACCGCCTGAGCCGTTTCAGACTTAGGTACCACCTGAGCGCTTTCAGACTCAGGTACCGCCTGAGCAGTTTCAGACTCAGGTACCGCCTGAGCGGTTTCAGACTCAGGTACCGCCTGAGCGCTTTCAGACTCAGGTACCGCCTGAGCGGTTTCAGACTCAGGTACCGCCTGAGCGGTTTCAGACTTAGGTACCACATGAGCGCTTTCAGACTCAGGTACCGCCTGAGCACTTTCAGACTCAGGTATCGCCTGAGCGGTTTCAGACTCAGGTACCGCCTGAGCGGTTTCAGACTCAGGTACCGCCTGAGCGCTTTCAGACTCTGGTACCGCCTGAGCGCTTTCAGACTCAGGTACCGCAAGAGCGCTTTCAGACTCAGGTACCGCACGAGCGCTTTCAGACTCAGGTACCGCCTTAGCGGTTTCAGACTCAGGTACCGCCTGAGCGGTTTCAGACTCAGGTACCGGCTGAGCGGTTTCAGGCTCAGGTACCGCCTGAGCGGTTTCAGACTCAGGTACCACCTGAGCGGTTTCAGACTCAGGTACCGCCTGAGCGGTTTCAGACTCAGGTACCGCCTGAGCGGTTTCAGACTTAGGTACCACCTGAGCGCTTTCAGACTCAGGTACCGCCTGAGCGGTTTCAGACTCAGGTACCGCCTGAGCGGTTTCAGACTCAGGTACCGCCTGAGCGGTTTGAGACTTAGGTACCGCCTGAGCGGTTTCAGACTCAGGTACCGCCTGAGCACTTTCAGACTCAGGTACCGCCTGAGCGGTATCAGACTCAGGTACTGCCTGAGCGCTTTCAGACTTAGGTACCACCTGAGCGCTTTCAGACACAGGTACCGCCTGAGCGCTTTCAGACACAGGTACCGCCTGAGCGGTTTCAGACTTAGGTACCGCCTGAGCACTTTCAGACTCAGGTACCGCCTGAGCGCTTTCAGACACAGGTACCACCTGAGCACTTTCAGTCTCAGGTACCGCACGAGCGCTTTCAGACTCAGGTACCGCACGAGCGGTTTCAGACTCAGGTACCGCCTGAGCGGTTTCAGACTCAGGTACAGCCTGAGCGGTTTCAGACTCAGGTACCGCCCGAGCGCTTTCAGACTCAGGTACTGCACGAGCGCTTTCAGACTCAGGTACCGCCTGAGCGGTTTCAGACTCAGGTACCGCCTGAGCGGTTTCAGACTCAGGTACCGCCTGAGCGGTTTCAGGCTCAGGTACCGCCTGAGCGGTTTCAGACTCAGGTACCGGCTGAGCGGTTTCAGACTCAGGTACCGCCTGAGCACTTTCAGACTCAGGTACCGCCTGAGCGGTATCAGACTCAGGTACCGCCTGAGCGCTTTCAGACTTAGGTACCACCTGAGCGCTTTCAGACACAGGTACCGCCTGAGCGGTTTCAGACTCAGGTACCGCCTGAGCGGTTTCAGACTTAGGTACCACCTGAGCGCTTTCAGACTCAGGTACTGCCTGAGCACTTTCAGACTCAGGTATCGCCCGAGCGGTTTCAGACTCAGGTACCGCCTGAGCGCTTTCAGACTCAGGTACCGCCTGAGCGGTTTCAGACTCAGGTACCGCACGAGCGCTTTCAGACTCAGGTACCGCACGAGCGGTTTCAGACTCAAGTACCGCCTGAGCGGTTTCAGGCTCAGGTACCGCCTGAGCGGTTTCAGACTCAGGTACTGGCTGATCGGTTTCAGGCTCAGGTACCGCCTGAGCGGTTTCAGACTCTGGTACCGCCTGAGCGGTTTCAGACTCAGGTACCGCCTGAGCGGTTTCAGACTCAGGTACCGCCTGAGCGGTTTCAGACTCAGGTACCGCCTGAGCGGTTTCAGACTTAGGTACCGCCTGAGCGCTTTCAGACTCAGGTACCGCCTGAGCGGTTTCAGACTCAGGTACCGCCTGAGCGGTTTCAGACTCAGGTACCGCCTGAGCGGTTTCAGACTCAGGTACCGCCTGAGCGGTTTCAGACTCAGGTACCGCCTGAGCGCTTTCAGACTCAGGTACCGCACGAGCGCTTTCAGACTCAGGTACCGCACGAGCGCTTTCAGACTCAGGTACCGCCTGAGCGCTTTCAGACTCAGGTACTGCCTGAGCACTTTCAGACTCAGGTATCGCCTGAGCGGTTTCAGACTCAGGTACCGCCTGAGCGCTTTCAGACTCAGGTACCGCCTGAGCGGTTTCAGACTCAGGTACCGCACGAGCGCTTTCAGACTCAGGTACCGCACGAGCGGTTTCAGACTCAGGTACCGCCTGAGCGGTTTCAGGCTCAGGTACCGCCTGAGCGGTTTCAGACTCAGGTACTGGCTGAGCGGTTTCAGGCTCAGGTACCGCCTGAGCGGTTTCAGACTCTGGTACCGCCTGAGCGGTTTCAGACTCAGGTACCGCCTGAGCGGTTTCAGACTCAGGTACCGCCTGAGCGGTTTCAGACTCAGGTACCGCCTGAGCGGTTTCAGACTTAGGTACCGCCTGAGCGGTTTCAGACTCAGGTACCGCCTGAGCGGTTTCAGACTCAAGTACCGCCTGAGCGGTTTCAGACTCAGGTACCGCCTGAGCGGTTTCAGACTTAGGTACCGCCTGAGCGGTTTCAGACTCAGGTACCGCCTGAGCGGTTTCAGACTCAGGTACCGCCTGAGCGCTTTCAGACTCAGGTACCGCACGAGCGCTTTCAGACTCAGGTACCGCACGAGCGCTTTCAGACTCAGGTACCGCCTGAGCGGTTTCAGACTCAGGTACCGCCTGAGCGGTTTCAGGCTCAGGTACCGCCTGAGCGGTTTCAGACTCAGGAACCGGCTGAGCGGTTTCAGGCTCAGGTACCGCCTGAGCGGTTTCAGACTCAGGTACCGCCTGAGCGGTTTCAGACTCAGGTACCGCCTGAGCGGTTTCAGACTTAGGTACCGCCTGAGCGCTTTCAGACTCAGGTACCGCCTGAGCGGTTTCAGACTCAGGTACCGCCTGAGCGCTTTCAGACTTAGGTACCGCCTGAGCGGTTTCAGACTCAGGTACCGCCTGAGCGGTTTCAGACTTAGGTACCGCCTGAGCACTTTCAGACTCAGGTACCGCCTGAGTGCTTTCAGACACAGGTACCGCCTGAGCACTTTCAGACTCAGGTACCGCACGAGCGCTTTCAGACTGAGGTACCGCACGAGCGCTTTCAGACACAGGTACCGCCTGAGCGGTTTCAGACTCAGGTACCGCCTGAGCGGTTTCAGGCTCAGGTACCGCCTAAGCGGTTTCAGACACAGGTACCACCTGAGCACTTTCAGACTCAGGTACCGCACGAGCGCTTTCAGACTCAGGTACCGCCTGAGCGATTTCAGACTCAGGTACCGCCTGAGCGGTTTCAGACTCAGGTACCGCCTGAGCGCTTTCAGACACAGGTACCGCCTGAGCGGTTTCAGACTTAGGTACCGCCTGAGCGCTTTCAGACACAGGTACCGCCTGAGTGGTTTCAGACACAGGTACCGCCTGAGCGCTTTCAGACTCAGGTACCGCCTGAGCGGTTTCAGACTTAGGTACCACCTGAGCGCTTTCAGACTCAGGTACCGCCTGAGTGGTTTCAGACTCAGGTACCGCCTGAGCGGTTTCAGACTCAGGTACCGCCTGAGCGGTTTGAGACTTAGGTACCGCCTGAGCGGTTTCAGACTCAGGTACCGCCTGAGCACTTTCAGACTCAGGTACCGCCTGAGCGGTATCAGACTCAGGTACCGCCTGAGCGCTTTCAGACTTAGGTACCACCTGAGCGCTTTCAGACACAGGTACCGCCTGAGCGCTTTCAGACACAGGTACCGCCTGAGCGGTTTCAGACTTAGGTACCGCCTGAGCACTTTCAGACTCAGGTACCGCCTGAGCGCTTTCAGACACAGGTACCACCTGAGCACTTTCAGTCTCAGGTACCGCACGAGCGCTTTCAGACTCAGGTACCGCACGAGCGGTTTCAGACTCAGGTACCGCCTGAGCGGTTTCAGACTCAGGTACCGCCTGAGCGGTTTCAGACTCAGGTACCGCCCGAGCGCTTTCAGACTCAGGTACCGCACGAGCACTTTCAGACTCAGGTACCGCACGAGCGCTTTCAGACTCAGGTACCGCCTGAGCGGTTTCAGACTCAGGTACCGCACGAGCGCTTTCAGACTCAGGTACCGCACGAGCGGTTTCAGACTCAGGTACCGCCTGAGCGGTTTCAGGCTCAGGTACCGCCTGAGCGGTTTCAGACTCAGGTACTGGCTGAGCGGTTTCAGGCTCAGGTACCGCCTGAGCGGTTTCAGACTCTGGTACCGCCTGAGCGGTTTCAGACTCAGGTACCGCCTGAGCGGTTTCAGACTCAGGTACCGCCTGAGCGGTTTCAGACTCAGGTCCCGCCTGAGCGGTTTCAGACTTAGGTACCGCCTGAGCGCTTTCAGACTCAGGTACCGCCTGAGCGGTTTCAGACTCAGGTACCGCCTGAGCGGTTTCAGACTCAGGTACCACCTGAGCGGTTTCAGACTTAGGTACCGCCTGAGCGGTTTCAGACTCAGGTACCGCCTGAGCGGTTTCAGACTCAGGTACCGCCTGAGCGCTTTCAGACTCAGGTACCGCACGAGCGCTTTCAGACTCAGGTACCGCACGAGCGCTTTCAGACTCAGGTACCGCCTGAGCGGTTTCAGACTCAGGTACCGCCTGAGCGGTTTCAGGCTCAGGTACCGCCTGAGCGGTTTCAGACTCAGGTATCGGCTGAGCGGTTTCAGGCTCAGGTACCGCCTGAGCGGTTTCAGACTCTGGTACCGCCTGAGCGGTTTCAGACTCAGGTACCGCCTGAGCGGTTTCAGACTCAGGTACCGCCTGAGCGGTTTCAGACTTAGGTACCGCCTGAGCGCTTTCAGACTCAGGTACCGCCTGAGCGGTTTCAGACTCAGGTACCGCCTGAGCGGTTTCAGACTTAGGTACCGCCTGAGCGGTTTCAGACTCAGGTACCGCCTGAGCGGTTTCAGACTTAGGTACCGCCTGAGCACTTTCAGACTCAGGTACCGCCTGAGTGCTTTCAGACACAGGTACCGCCTGAGCACTTTCAGACTCAGGTACCGCACGAGCGCTTTCAGACTGAGGTACCGCACGAGCGCTTTCAGACACAGGTACCGCCTGAGCGGTTTCAGACTCAGGTACCGCCTGAGCGGTTTCAGGCTCAGGTACCGCCTAAGCGGTTTCAGACACAGGTACCACCTGAGCACTTTCAGACTCAGGTACCGCACGAGCGCTTTCAGACTCAGGTACCGCCTGAGCGATTTCAGACTCAGGTACCGCCTGAGCGGTTTCAGACTCAGGTACCGCCTGAGCGCTTTCAGACACAGGTACCGCCTGAGCGGTTTCAGACTTAGGTACCGCCTGAGCGCTTTCAGACACAGGTACCGCCTGAGTGGTTTCAGACACAGGTACCGCCTGAGCGCTTTCAGACTCAGGTACCGCCTGAGCGGTTTCAGACTTAGGTACCACCTGAGCGCTTTCAGACTCAGGTACCGCCTGAGCGGTTTCAGACTCAGGTACCGCCTGAGCGGTTTCAGACTCAGGTACCGCCTGAGCGGTTTGAGACTTAGGTACCGCCTGAGCGGTTTCAGACTCAGGTACCGCCTGAGCACTTTCAGACTCAGGTACCGCCTGAGCGGTATCAGACTCAGGTACCGCCTGAGCGCTTTCAGACTTAGGTACCACCTGAGCGCTTTCAGACACAGGTACCGCCTGAGCGCTTTCAGACACAGGTACCGCCTGAGCGGTTTCAGACTTAGGTACCGCCTGAGCACTTTCAGACTCAGGTACCGCCTGAGCGCTTTCAGACACAGGTACCACCTGAGCACTTTCAGTCTCAGGTACCGCACGAGCGCTTTCAGACTCAGGTACCGCACGAGCGGTTTCAGACTCAGGTACCGCCTGAGCGGTTTCAGACTCAGGTACCGCCTGAGCGGTTTCAGACTCAGGTACCGCCCGAGCGCTTTCAGACTCAGGTACCGCACGAGCACTTTCAGACTCAGGTACCGCACGAGCGCTTTCAGACTCAGGTACCGCCTGAGCGGTTTCAGACTCAGGTACCGCCTGAGCGGTTTCAGACTCAGGTACCGCCTGAGCGGTTTCAGGCTCAGGTACCGCCTGAGCGGTTTCAGACTCAGGTACCGGCTGAGCGGTTTCAGGCTCAGGTACTGCCTGAGCGGTTTCAGACTCAGGTACCGCCTGAGCGGTTTCAGACTCAGGTACCGCCTGAGCGGTTTCAGACTTAGGTACCACCTGAGCGCTTTCAGACTCAGGTACTGCCTGAGCACTTTCAGACTCAGGTATCGCCTGAGCGGTTTCAGACTCAGGTACCGCCTGAGCGGTTTCAGACTCAGGTACCGCCTGAGCGGTTTCAGACTCAGGTACCGCCTGAGCGGTTTCAGACTCAGGTACCGCACGAGCGCTTTCAGACTCAGGTACCGCACGAGCGGTTTCAGACTCAGGTACCGCCTGAGCGGTTTCAGGCTCAGGTACCGCCTGAGCGGTTTCAGACTCAGGTACCGCACGAGCGCTTTCAGACTCAGGTACCGCACGAGCGCTTTCAGACTCAGGTACCGCCTGAGCGGTTTCAGACTCAGGTACCGCCTGAGCGGTTTCAGGCTCAGGTACCGCCTGAGCGGTTTCAGACTCAGGTACCGGCTGAGCGGTTTCAGGCTCAGGTACCGCCTGAGCGGTTTCAGACTCTGGTACCGCCTGAGCGGTTTCAGACTCAGGTACCGCCTGAGCGGTTTCAGACTCAGGTACCGCCTGAGCGGTTTCAGACTTAGGTACCGCCTGAGCGCTTTCAGACTCAGGTACCGCCTGAGCGGTTTCAGACTCAGGTACCGCCTGAGCGGTTTCAGACTTAGGTACCGCCTGAGCGGTTTCAGACTCAGGTACCGCCTGAGCGGTTTCAGACTTAGGTACCGCCTGAGCACTTTCAGACTCAGGTACCGCCTGAGTGCTTTCAGACACAGGTACCGCCTGAGCACTTTCAGACTCAGGTACCGCACGAGCGCTTTCAGACTGAGGTACCGCACGAGCGCTTTCAGACACAGGTACCGCCTGAGCGGTTTCAGACTCAGGTACCGCCTGAGCGGTTTCAGGCTCAGGTACCGCCTAAGCGGTTTCAGACACAGGTACCACCTGAGCACTTTCAGACTCAGGTACCGCACGAGCGCTTTCAGACTCAGGTACCGCCTGAGCGATTTCAGACTCAGGTACCGCCTGAGCGGTTTCAGACTCAGGTACCGCCTGAGCGCTTTCAGACACAGGTACCGCCTGAGCGGTTTCAGACTTAGGTACCGCCTGAGCGCTTTCAGACACAGGTACCGCCTGAGTGGTTTCAGACACAGGTACCGCCTGAGCGCTTTCAGACTCAGGTACCGCCTGAGCGGTTTCAGACTTAGGTACCACCTGAGCGCTTTCAGACTCAGGTACCGCCTGAGCGGTTTCAGACTCAGGTACCGCCTGAGCGGTTTCAGACTCAGGTACCGCCTGAGCGGTTTGAGACTTAGGTACCGCCTGAGCGGTTTCAGACTCAGGTACCGCCTGAGCGCTTTCAGACTTAGGTACCACCTGAGCGCTTTCAGACACAGGTACCGCCTGAGCGCTTTCAGACACAGGTACCGCCTGAGCGGTTTCAGACTTAGGTACCGCCTGAGCACTTTCAGACTCAGGTACCGCCTGAGCGCTTTCAGACACAGGTACCACCTGAGCACTTTCAGTCTCAGGTACCGCACGAGCGCTTTCAGACTCAGGTACCGCACGAGCGGTTTCAGACTCAGGTACCGCCTGAGCGGTTTCAGACTCAGGTACCGCCTGAGCGGTTTCAGACTCAGGTACCGCCCGAGCGCTTTCAGACTCAGGTACCGCACGAGCACTTTCAGACTCAGGTACCGCACGAGCGCTTTCAGACTCAGGTACCGCCTGAGCGGTTTCAGACTCAGGTACCTCCTGAGCGGTTTCAGACTCAGGTACCGCCTGAGCGGTTTCAGGCTCAGGTACCGCCAGAGCGGTTTCAGACTCAGGTACCGGCTGAGCGGTTTCAGGCTCAGGTACTGCCTGAGCGGTTTCAGACTCAGGTACCGCCTGAGCGGTTTCAGACTCAGGTACCGCCTGAGCGGTTTCAGACTTAGGTACCACCTGAGCGCTTTCAGACTCAGGTACTGCCTGAGCACTTTCAGACTCAGGTATCGCCTGAGCGGTTTCAGACTCAGGTACCGCCTGAGCGGTTTCAGACTCAGGTACCGCCTGAGCGGTTTCAGACTCAGGTACCGCCTGAGCGGTTTCAGACTCAGGTACCGCACGAGCGCTTTCAGACTCAGGTACCGCACGAGCGGTTTCAGACTCAGGTACCGCCTGAGCGGTTTCAGACTCAGGTACCGCACGAGCGCTTTCAGACTCAGGTACCGCACGAGCGGTTTCAGACTCAGGTACCGCCTGAGCGGTTTCAGGCTCAGGTACCGCCTGAGCGGTTTCAGACTCAGGTACTGGCTGAGCGGTTTCAGGCTCAGGTACCGCCTGAGCGGTTTCAGACTCTGGTACCGCCTGAGCGGTTTCAGACTCAGGTACCGCCTGAGCGGTTTCAGACTCAGGTACCGCCTGAGCGGTTTCAGACTTAGGTACCGCCTGAGCGCTTTCAGACTCAGGTACCGCCTGAGCGGTTTCAGACTCAGGTACCGCCTGAGCGGTTTCAGACTTAGGTACCGCCTGAGCGGTTTCAGACTCAGGTACCGCCTGAGCGGTTTCAGACTCAGGTACCGCCTGAGCGCTTTCAGACTCAGGTACCGCACGAGCGCTTTCAGACTCAGGTACCGCACGAGCGCTTTCAGACTCAGGTACCGCACGAGCGCTTTCAGACTCAGGTACCGCCTGAGCGGTTTCAGACTCAGGTACCGCCTGAGCGGTTTCAGGCTCAGGTACCGCCTGAGCGGTTTCAGACTCAGGTACCGGCTGAGCGGTTTCAGGCTCAGGTACCGCCTGAGCGGTTTCAGACTCTGGTACCGCCTGAGCGGTTTCAGACTCAGGTACCGCCTGAGCGGTTTCAGACTCAGGTACCGCCTGAGCGGTTTCAGACTTAGGTACCGCCTGAGCGCTTTCAGACTCAGGTACCGCCTGAGCGGTTTCAGACTCAGGTACCGCCTGAGCGGTTTCAGACTTAGGTACCGCCTGAGCACTTTCAGACTCAGGTACCGCCTGAGTGCTTTCAGACACAGGTACCGCCTGAGCACTTTCAGACTCAGGTACCGCACGAGCGCTTTCAGACTGAGGTACCGCACGAGCGCTTTCAGACACAGGTACCGCCTGAGCGGTTTCAGACTCAGGTACCGCCTGAGCGGTTTCAGGCTCAGGTACCGCCTAAGCGGTTTCAGACACAGGTACCACCTGAGCACTTTCAGACTCAGGTACCGCCTGAGCGGTTTCAGACTTAGGTACCACCTGAGCGCTTTCAGACTCAGGTACCGCCTGAGCGGTTTCAGACTCAGGTACCGCCTGAGCGGTTTCAGACTCAGGTACCGCCTGAGCGGTTTGAGACTTAGGTACCGCCTGAGCGGTTTCAGACTCAGGTACCGCCTGAGCACTTTCAGACTCAGGTACCGCCTGAGCGGTATCAGACTCAGGTACCGCCTGAGCGCTTTCAGACTTAGGTACCACCTGAGCGCTTTCAGACACAGGTACCGCCTGAGCGCTTTCAGACACAGGTACCGCCTGAGCGGTTTCAGACTTAGGTACCGCCTGAGCACTTTCAGACTCAGGTACCGCCTGAGCGCTTTCAGACACAGGTACCACCTGAGCACTTTCAGTCTCAGGTACCGCACGAGCGCTTTCAGACTCAGGTACCGCACGAGCGGTTTCAGACTCAGGTACCGCCTGAGCGGTTTCAGACTCAGGTACCGCCTGAGCGGTTTCAGACTCAGGTACCGCCCGAGCGCTTTCAGACTCAGGTACCGCACGAGCACTTTCAGACTCAGGTACCGCACGAGCGCTTTCAGACTCAGGTACCGCCTGAGCGGTTTCAGACTCAGGTACCTCCTGAGCGGTTTCAGACTCAGGTACCGCCTGAGCGGTTTCAGGCTCAGGTACCGCCTGAGCGGTTTCAGACTCAGGTACCGGCTGAGCGGTTTCAGGCTCAGGTACTGCCTGAGCGGTTTCAGACTCAGGTACCGCCTGAGCGGTTTCAGACTCAGGTACCGCCTGAGCGGTTTCAGACTTAGGTACCACCTGAGCGCTTTCAGACTCAGGTACTGCCTGAGCACTTTCAGACTCAGGTATCGCCTGAGCGGTTTCAGACTCAGGTACCGCCTGAGCGGTTTCAGACTCAGGTACCGCCTGAGCGGTTTCAGACTCAGGTACCGCCTGAGCGGTTTCAGACTCAGGTACCGCACGAGCGCTTTCAGACTCAGGTACCGCACGAGCGGTTTCAGACTCAGGTACCGCCTGAGCGGTTTCAGGCTCAGGTACCGCCTGAGCGGTTTCAGACTCAGGTACTGGCTGAGCGGTTTCAGGCTCAGGTACCGCCTGAGCGGTTTCAGACTCTGGTACCGCCTGAGCGGTTTCAGACTCAGGTACCGCCTGAGCGGTTTCAGACTCAGGTACCGCCTGAGCGGTTTCAGACTTAGGTACCGCCTGAGCGCTTTCAGACTCAGGTACCGCCTGAGCGGTTTCAGACTCAGGTACCGCCTGAGCGGTTTCAGACTTAGGTACCGCCTGAGCGGTTTCAGACTCAGGTACCGCCTGAGCGGTTTCAGACTCAGGTACCGCCTGAGCGCTTTCAGACTCAGGTACCGCACGAGCGCTTTCAGACTCAGGTACCGCACGAGCGCTTTCAGACTCAGGTACCGCACGAGCGCTTTCAGACTCAGGTACCGCCTGAGCGGTTTCAGACTCAGGTACCGCCTGAGCGGTTTCAGGCTCAGGTACCGCCTGAGCGGTTTCAGACTCAGGTACCGGCTGAGCGGTTTCAGGCTCAGGTACCGCCTGAGCGGTTTCAGACTCTGGTACCGCCTGAGCGGTTTCAGACTCAGGTACCGCCTGAGCGGTTTCAGACTCAGGTACCGCCTGAGCGGTTTCAGACTTAGGTACCGCCTGAGCGCTTTCAGACTCAGGTACCGCCTGAGCGGTTTCAGACTCAGGTACCGCCTGAGCGGTTTCAGACTTAGGTACCGCCTGAGCACTTTCAGACTCAGGTACCGCCTGAGTGCTTTCAGACACAGGTACCGCCTGAGCACTTTCAGACTCAGGTACCGCACGAGCGCTTTCAGACTGAGGTACCGCACGAGCGCTTTCAGACACAGGTACCGCCTGAGCGGTTTCAGACTCAGGTAC
Source organism: Phyllobates terribilis (assembly GCF_046119375.1). Classification (NCBI taxonomy): domain Eukaryota; kingdom Metazoa; phylum Chordata; class Amphibia; order Anura; family Dendrobatidae; genus Phyllobates; species Phyllobates terribilis. Next base: position 559,970,995 of record NW_027362771.1, read on the forward strand.
CGCCTGAGCGGTTTCAGGCTCAGGTACCGCCTAAGCGGTTTCAGACACAGGTACCACCTGAGCACTTTCAGACTCAGGTACCGCCTGAGCGCTTTCAGACTCAGGTACCGCCTGAGCGGTTTCAAACTCAGGTACCGCCTGAGCGGTTTCAGACTCAGGTACTGCCTGAGCGCTTTCAGACACAGGTACCGCCTGAGCGCTTTCAGACACAGGTACCGCCTGAGCGGTTTCAGACACAGGTACCGCCTGAGCACTTTCAGACTCAGGTACTGCCTGAGCACTTTCAGACTCAGGTATCGCCTGAGCGGTTTGAGGTTCAGGTAACTCTGATAACAGGTACACGTTTGGGTTCAGACTAAGCAGGTTTAGCAACTGGTTCAGGTACTACCAGAATAGGTTCAGGGATCGGTTCAGGAACCTAACAACTAACTAACAGGGACAAACTCAAACTAACACTAAAGAGGTCATGTATAGGCACCTCCCTACAGGGAACGTGCCTTAAATAGTAAATTCCTCCCAGCTATTGGCTGAGGGCAGATTCAAAGTGTGTGTGCTGCCCCTTTAAGAATCAGAGAGCGCACGCTCGCACTAGACATGCCGGCGGGAGACCTAGATGACATGCGCAGGCCCAGGTGACCAGAAAACTGTGCAGGGAACGGAGACACCGCCGAGCGGCTGGGGCAGTGAGTATGGAACATGCAGGGACGCCAGCGTTAGCGTTACAACAGCACTGCAAACAATCAGTGAGCTCGGTGATTCTGAGCTACTCATGCTGTCAACTCTGGCAGAGCCGCTGAGCTCAGTGTTTGGCTGCAGCACTATCCACATGACATCAGCGCTGCTGACAATAACAAACAAACTGCAGGCGGGGGACAGGGGTTTTCTGCAAATCAGCATCAGTCAGCATGAGTCATTTATTAAAACCCAAATGTGTTAATGGGATTCCTTCACTAACAATTCTTTTGACTTTGTATATATCTAGTAAGAAGATAAAAGATGAGAACACATACAGCGCCATCCACTGGACGTCATGCAAATAGAATTTCTTAGGGAACCTTTCACTTGCCAAAAATATGATTTTATATTTATTTGGTGTAAATGTCGCTGTCCTGAATTCTTTTATTCCTACATCTCTCCATTCCTAACATATAGCCTCCTTTTCCCTGTATGTAAATCTAGTTTTGTTAGACAAGTGGGAGTGGCCCTAAAGAAGATTTCTGAACAAAGACTAGATTTATATGAAAGAAGAAAGGTTTATATCTCAGGAATAGAGAGGAGCAGGAATAAAAGAAAAAAAAATCCCTTATTCTGGAGACCAGTTAAAAATAACATATTTATTCCAAGTGTCAGGTTCTTCTTAAAGGGAATCTGTCACCAGGTTTTTGATGCCTAATCTGAGAGCAGCACATTGTAGAGACAGAGACTCTGATTCCAGCGATGTGCCACTTACTGGGCTGCTTACTGTAGTTTTCATGCAATCACAGTTTTATCAGCAGGAGATTATCGCTACTAATAAACTTGCTGCCATGTAATCTTCCTGCTCTGTATAACACCACGCCCCCGCCACTGATTGGCAGATTTCTGCACAGTGTACACACAGCTGCCAATCAGTAGTGTGGGCGGAGTTATACAGAAATCAGCATTAATAGATCTGCTGCAGATAAAACAGTTTTAAATCAAAACTGCAGCAAGCAGCCCAGAAAATGACACATCACTATAATCAGGGTCTCTGCCCCAACATTATGCTGCTGTCAGATTCGGGAGCAAAAACCTGGTGACAGATTCCCTTTAAGGAGGAAGTTAATACTGACTGCTCTACAGGCTAGATACATTATTTTTCCTCTGTCGATTACCCGGTGTCCCTGCTGCACTTTTATCTTAATCAGGTCGACATTTTGGATGCCCACAAGTGTTTGAGCGTGAAGGCAATGAACTGGCACATGCTACCAGTGACAGAGAAATCCACCTCAATGATGATCAGCATTTCACAGCCAGCGGGCGGCACGGTATCAGTCTGCTCAAGGTAAGTGCCGTCAAACCCTGCTCATCACGTATAGTAGACCATGTTTCTGGAGTGGGTCTGGCCACTTTCTTATCCATATATTTATTAAGAACATAACTTGCAAGGTTGAATTATGGCATTTTTCTGCACTCTCTTGTGAAAGTAGTGCGACAATTTGCATATTTAATTTCCCAGAGGAGCATTGCATGGCCTATAAGTCATTGCCGCATTAGTCCACCCACACCTTGCCACTATCTGCCGGCGGAATCTCCAGGATTCGGTGATGTGCATGGACTGACAGCCGCGTCCTGCATGGACTGACAGCTCTATCACTTTGAACAAAAGAACTGATGTTATTTTGCATGGCTTTAACTTCTGCTACTATTTTGTCATTTATAATGCCCCCTTAGGTGGCGGTGCATGAGATTGGACATCTCCTGGGGTTACCTCACAGTACCCGACCCGATTCAGTGATGTCTCCATCATATAATACAGAGGGAAGCCACCTGGAACTGGGCACCGGTGACAGGAGAGATATTCAGCGACATTATGGTGAGAATGCTACAGAGAAATCTACAGGGAGAAGGAAATAGAGGAACAACGAGTAATGACACGGACAGAGAATGAAAGACAAGCAATAATATATACAAATAATCATGACAGACTATCATAACCTGTACATAGTACTGATATAATATAGTATAGATGTTAGAACCTTGCTCTTAGGTTTTTTCCTTTGCTGGTCACATGACCTTGTTGGCCTATTTAATCCTGCTCCGCCCTTCTGACTTTGCTGGACTTCATTGTATAACTACTTTCTAGCTAGCCTGTGCTCTGTATCTAACTCTGTTAGTTTGCTTGGTCTACGGACCTCTATGTTCTATATATTTTGTTTGTTCGTCTGTCTGATACTATTTCTGTTAGGAGGTGTCCCATTTTCCTCCCAGTCCTTAGTACTTGTAGGGATTCCTTCCCCACATCTATAGGTCTCCGTACAGACTAGCTTAGGACTTTAGCAGGTCTGATCGCAGGATCAGGTTCCCTGTTACATCGTAGGGATTCAGCTGAGTTCTATCGTAGGGACAGATCTCCTCTCTTTCCTTAGCTCTGGTAGCAGAACATAACAGTAAGTCCAGCCTGCAAATTCTCTAAGGAAAGATTTTTCTGTTCCATCATGGTGTCGGTTCAGGATTTGGCTCATCGCCTGCAGGGACTCTCTCTGGAGGTGGCCGAGCTCCGTCAGCACGTGAGTAGCTGTCCTGGAGCACATTTCTTGGAGCCTAAGGTATGTTTGCCGGATTTATTTTTTGGTGAACACCGAGAATTTTTTTCATTTAAAAATGCTTGCTTATTGTATTTTCGTTTGAGACCCAAGTCCTCTGGGGATGAATCCCAGCGCATAGGGTTCATAATGTCACTTTTGCGCAAAGAGCCTCAGGAGTGGGCCTTTTCTTTGCAACCTAGTGATACATGCTTCAGATCAGTGGATAGTTTTTTTTCTGCTTTGGGGCTATTATATGATGATCCTGACCGTGTCGCATCAGCTGAGACTGAGTTGAGACGTTTGAAACAGGGATCAGGTAATGTGGAAAAATATTGTACTCATTTCCGTCGTTGGTCTACTCAAACAGGGTGGAACGATTCTGCTCTGAAAAGTCTATTTCTTGCTGGGCTCAATGAAAGGGTTAAAGACCTGCTAATTGCTTATCCTACACCTGAAGATTTGCAACAGGCTATGCAATTAGCTATACGGGTGGATAGGAGACTGCGTGCAAGGGTTAATGAGAGCAAATCCTCTGCTATGTCAGTTTCTGGTTATGAGAATGTGTGTACTAACAGTGGTGAACCGATGGAGATTGGATCGGTGGCACCTCGCTCTCAAGAAAAAGACCGTCGATTTTCTGAAGGCTTGTGTTTCTATTGCGGAAAATCTGGTCATTTGATTAAAGGCTGTGAGCTTCGTATGAAGAAAGAAAAAAAAATGGTCAGTCATGCCCGTATTGCCTGTTTAAATTCCAAGGGTGTATTTTTAGCTGCTTCCACGATTGCTCAGGAGAAATTAATGGAATTTCGGGTGTTTGTTGATTGTGGGTCTACTCTGAATGTAATTGATGGGGGATTCTTGGAAAGACTCAATTTAAAACCCGAACCTTTATCATCCCCCATTGCTGTGGTTTCTGTGGATGGTTCCCCTTTGAAGAATATTACTCTCAAGGTCTGTGAATTTCCTCTCACTATTAATGGTGTTCACCATGAGAAATTGGATTTAGTAGTTTTGAATAACTTGCCTTCTCCAGTAATATTGGGATTGCCCTGGTTAAAATTTCACAATCCTGTACTGGATTGGTCTACCAGTGAAATTAAATCCTGGAGCCATAAATGTTATGACAAGTGTTGTAACGGGCGTATTGCAGCTTTGGATAGGGGAGAATTGCCTGTTCCTATTCAGGATTTTTGGAGAGTTTTTTCTGAGAAGGAATCGCAGGTTTTGCCTCCCCATAGAGACTATGATTGTTCTATTGAATTTGTCCCTGGAGCGACTCTTCCTAAAAGTCGTTTATTTAACCTTACTATTTGTAGCATCGGCGTCTCTGCCCCGTTCTAGGCAGAGACGCCGTCCCTCTCACCTCCCCGCTCCTGGTGCGGCGTCCTCCAGCGCTGCTCTCCCCGCTGCTTCCGGCACGCGCTCCTTCCCCGGCAGTGTGCTTAGGGCGCACGCGCGCGTGCTCCCCCTCTCTTAAAGGGACCGCGCGCGCCGTCCTAAGGAGTCCCCGGCCAATTGCCGGAGGACCTCCCATATAAAAGGCACCTCCTCCAAAATGGAGGTGCCCGAGCAATGTTGTAGCACTGTTCACTACTCTGCTTCAGCCCTCAGGTCCCGTTGCCAGTTACCTGCCAGATACCTGCTAGATTCCTGCCAGTCTGCTGTCTAATTCCTGCCTGATATCCTGCTACCTGCCTGCTAGCCTGAGGTCCGACGGTCTGCCTTACTACTCCTGTCAGCCTGTCTATGGACCAGCTTGCCCGCTCACCTGGGAGCGCACTCCTGCTACCTGCCTGCTAGCCTACCTGGAGGCTCTGCCGTCACGTGCTGTGACCACCTGCCTGTCCAGTGACTCCTGCCCGCTCACCTGGGAGCGCTCATCTGCTGCCTGTCTGCTAGCCTACCTGGAGGCTCTGCCGTCACGTGCTGTGACCACCCGCCTGTCCAGAGACTTCTGCCCGCTCACCTGGGAGCGCTCATCTGCCGCCTGTCTGTTGGTCTTCCTGGAGGCTCCGCCGTCACATGCTGTGACCACCCGTTTATCCAGAGACTCTCGCCTGCTCACCTGGGAGCTCACGTCTACCATCAGCCGCCACAGGTCGTACCAACCCTTTACCCAGAGACTGCCCCGGTCACTTGCCGTGACCATCTGCCCGTTCACCCAGAGACTGCCCCGGTCACTTGCCGTGACCATCTGCCCGTTCACCCAGAGACTGCCCCGGTCACTTGCCGTGACCATCTGCCCGTTCACCCAGAGACTGCCCCGGTCACTTGCAGTGACCATCTGCCCGTTCATCCAGAGACTGCCCCGGTCACTTGCCGTGACCTCCTGCCCGTTCTTCTAGAGACTGTCCCGGTCACCTGCTGTGACTGCCTGCCTGGTCGCCACCCGCTCCCTTACAAGGACCGCCCCCTTGTATAGTAGCTCAGAGGTTCCGCCTCCCAGACCCGTTACAGTTTGCTCGGGCCATGGAACCCGGTGGCACCCAAGCTCCCTCGCTCTCTGACCTATACCATGAACTCTACCGTCAGAGATCCCAGCAGGAGTCCATCCTGAACCACCTGCGGAATGTCAACTCCCGCCTGGACACACTGTCTGCTCCACCAGCAACCACCGCTAGTGTCACGACTCGCGCCCCGGCAGCACCGTTGCCCACCAATACCATGGCATCCTGTCTCGGACCCCGGCTGTCTGCACCTCCTCGCTTCGGAGGGGACCCCGCTCAAGCTCGGGGCTTCATAAACCAGTGCACCCTGCACTTTGAACTCTTGACTCACCAGTTTATCTCCGACCGGGCCAAAGTGGCATTCATCATGTCCCATCTCACTGGGGAGGCACTGGCATGGCTTAACCCCCTGTGGGAGAGAGGGGATCCCCTGGTGTCCGACCTGTCGTCTTTCCTCATTGCTTTCCGGAGAGTCTTCGATGAACTGGGACGAAAAACCTCATCTGCCTCCTCTTTGCTACGTCTCCGTCAAGGGAGTCTCACCGTGGGCCAATATGCCATACGGTTCCGCACCCTCGCTTCTGAGCTTGCCTGGGATAATGAGGCCCTGGTGTCCGTCTTCTGGGAGAGCCTTTCCGGTCGGATTAAAGATGAGCTCGCCGGTCGGGATATTCCTACCACCCTGGATGACCTGGTGTCGTTGGCTACCCGGATTGACATCCGGTTTCAAGAACGCACCAAAGAGACCACCCGAGAGAGAAGGTTTCCCCGCCTAGCTCCTACTTTCCAGAAACCTGTCTCCTCTTCTGTCACTCCCCGGGCACACTCACCCGAGCCCATGCAGGTCGAACAGACCAAGATGGTCAAATCTCGCCAGGAGTCTCGCCGAGCCGAGGGGAGCTGCTTCTATTGTGGCAGTAAGGAGCACTTGATTCGTTCCTGCCTGGAGAGGCCGGGAAACTCCAGTGTCTAGGACCGCTCGGAGAGGTCGCCCTAGACAAAAATAAATCCTCTCCAACCCTGACTTTGTCTGTATCTATCTCCTGGGGAGAGACCCGTCACTTTGAACTCGCCCACCTGGATTCTGGATCCGCTGGAAACCTCATCTCCCAGTCCCTGGTTGAGAAATACCGTATTCCCACCAAGTCTCTGGCTGAACCCTTGTCGGTCGCCTCAGTGGATGGAAGACTCCTTCCGGTGACCATCCTGCTCGCCACGGAACCCATAACCCTGCAGGTGGGAATGCTGCACTCTGAGGTAATCTCCTTCCATGTGTTGCCCGGACTCTCCCACTCCCTATTGCTAGGTCTACCTTGGCTCCAAACACACGAACCCGTGTTGAACTGGCATTCCGGTGAAGTACTCCGGTGGGGGCCGGACTGCCATAAGACCTGCCTGGTTCCGGTTCGTCCGGTTCGTCCTCCACCTACCCCAGCTAACTTACCCGGTCTTCCGGCTCCTTACTGGACCTATGCTGACGTCTTTGGTAAGAAGGAAGCAGAGACATTGCCACCTCATAGGCCATATGATTGCCCGATTGACCTGGTTCCTGGCGCCACTCCACCCCGTGGGCGTATTTATCCGTTGTCTGCGGCCGAAACCCGGGCCATGTCTGAGTACATAGAGGAGAATCTGGCCAGGGGATTCATCCGGAAGTCTACTTCCCCGGCTGGAGCCGGATTCTTCTTTGTCAAAAAAAAAGATGGCTCGCTACGCCCCTGTATTGACTATAGAGGACTCAATCAGATCACGGTTAAAAATAAATACCCCCTTCCGCTCATCTCCGAGTTATTTGATCGCCTTAAAGGCGCCAGGATCTTTTCCAAGCTGGATCTACGTGGAGCGTATAACCTGGTCCGTATCCGTCAGGGAGACGAGTGGAAAACGGCATTTAATACCCATGACGGACACTATGAGTACCGTGTGATGCCCTTCGGTCTCTGTAATGCTCCCGCCGTCTTCCAAGAACTGGTCAACGACATCTTCCGTGACCTTCTTTACTCCTGCGTGGTGGTATACCTGGACGATATCTTGGTCTTCTCTCCGGATCTTCCCTCACACCGTAGGGATGTTCGTCAGGTCCTGCTGAGGCTCAGGCAGAACCACCTCTATGCTAAATACGAGAAGTGCCTTTTTGAGCAGACCTCTCTTCCATTTCTGGGCTACGTTATCTCCCAGACGGGTTTGCGAATGGATCCCGAGAAGCTCTCTGCTGTCCTAAAGTGGCCCCGGCCGGAGGGCTTGAAGGCGATACAGCGATTCCTGGGCTTCGCTAATTGCTATCGTCTCTTCATTCCTCATTTCTCGTCTCGGACTGCGCCCATATCTGCGCTCACCCGTAAGGGAGCAAATCCCAAGGTATGGCCACCCGAAGCTGAGGAGGCCTTCCTTTCCCTGAAGCAAGCCTTCTCCTCTTCCCCTGTGCTGCACCGTCCGGACTGCAACAAACAGTTCTACCTGGAAGTTGATGCTTCCTCCTCTGGAGCCGGAGGGGTGCTCACCCAAAAGTCTTCTTCCGGGAGAATGGTAACCTGCGGCTTCTTCTCTAAAATCTTCTCCTCCTCTGAGCGCAATTACTCCATTGGAGACCGAGAACTGTTAGCCGTTAAATTGGCGCTGGAGGAGTGGCGTTACCTGCTTGAAGGGGCTCTATACCCGGTGATCATCTACACGGATCACAAAAACCTGGCATATCTCCAAAATGCCCAGAGACTTAATCCACGTCAGGCCCGGTGGTCTTTGTTTTTTGCCCGCTTCGATTTCATCCTTCATTTCCGCCCGGCGGACAAGAATGTCAAAGCTGATGCCTTGTCCCGATCCTTCCTGTCCTCCGACCAAGAGGAGGAGCCTATGCACATTATCGACCCCTCCAAGGTGATGAATGTGGCCCCCCTGGATTTGACTCGTCTTCCACCCGGCAAGACGTTCGTGGCGCCTCCTGACCGTGAGAAGGTTCTTCACTGGGGTCATTCTTCTAAACTTGCTGGCCATGCCGCCCAAAAAAAGACCTTCCTACTCATTTCCCGGCATTACTGGTGGTCTACCCTGCGTAAGGATGTGGTAGACTTCGTCTCTGCATGTTCATCTTGTGGCCGCAACAAGGTTCCCAGACACTTACCAGCTGGTCATCTCCTGCCGCTTCCCATACCTGTTGCCCCATGGCAACACATCGCTATGGACTTCATTACCGATCTTCCTGTCTCTGCCGGGTGTACTGTCATTTGGGTGGTCGCTGACCGCTTTTCTAAAATGGCCCACTTCATTCCCCTGCCTGGTCTTCCATCTGCACCTGAGCTGGCTAAGGACTTTATCCGCCATATCTTCCGTCTTCATGGCCTACCCCTCCACATCGTGTCGGATCGAGGAGTTCAGTTCACCTCGCGCTTCTGGAGAGCCACATGTAAACTGCTGGACGTCACCCTGGACTTCTCCTCCGCTTACCACCCTCAGTCCAATGGTCAAGTGGAGCGGATCAATCAGATCCTTATCAGCTATCTCCGGCACTTTGTTAATGCCCACCATTCTGATTGGGTGGACCTCCTCCCTTGGGCCGAGTTCTCTTACAATAACCACGAGAGCGAGTCCTCTTCCAAATCCCCGTTCTTTGTTGTCTTTGGCCAGCACCCCCGGATTCCGTTTCCCGTCTCCGCCTCTGTGGACAACCCTGCCGCGCAGTCTCTTGTCAGCGAGTTTTCTACAATTTGGGAAAGTACTAGATCCGCACTTCTTCTGTCCTCCGAGCGGATGAAGAGATATGCTGATAAGAGACGTCTGGATCCGCCTCAATTCCGTCCGGGAGACAAGGTTTGGCTCTCCTCCAAACATGTGCGGCTCAAGATACCCTCCTACAAGTTAGGTCCTCGCTTCATCGGCCCATTCGAAATCCTCAGGCAAATAAATCCGGTGGCCTACAAACTGAAACTCCCGGCCACCTTACGGATTCCTAACTCCTTCCATGTGTCTCTCCTCAAACCCGTTGTCTTTAACTCTTTTTCCAATAATCCAGGTGCCCCTCCTGCTCCGGTTTCCGCTGATGACGTCTTTGAGGTAGAGAGTATTCTGGCCTCCAAGAGGGTAAGAGGAAAGACCTTTTTTCTGGTAGATTGGAAGGGGTTTGGTCCTGAGGAGAGAACTTGGGAACCCAGGGAGAACATCAACGCCCCGCTTCTCCTTGAGAAATTTCTTTCTGGGCAAAAAAAGAGGGGGCCTAAAGGGGGGGGTACTGTAGCATCGGCGTCTCTGCCCCGTTCTAGGCAGAGACGCCGTCCCTCTCACCTCCCCGCTCCTGGCGCGGCGTCCTCCAGCGCTGCTCTCCCCGCTGCTTCCGGCACGTGCTCCTTCCCCGGCAGTGTGCTTAGGGCGCGCGCTCCCCCTCTCTTAAAGGGACCGCGCGCGCCGTCCTAAGGAGTCCCCGGCCAATTGCCGGAGGACCTCCCATATAAAAGGCACCTCCTCCAAAATGGAGGTGCCTGAGCAATGTTGTAGCACTGTTCACTACTCTGCTTCAGCCCTCAGGTCCCGTTGCCAGTTACCTGCCAGATACCTGCCAGATTCCTGCCAGTCTGCTGTCTAATTCCTGCCTGATATCCTGCTACCTGCCTGCTAGCCTGAGGTCCGACGGTCTGCCTTACTACTCCTGTCAGCCTGTCTATGGACCAGCTTGCCCGCTCACCTGGGAGCGCACTCCTGCTACCTGCCTGCTAGCCTACCTGGAGGCTCTGCCGTCACGTGCTGTGACCACCTGCCTGTCCAGTGACTCCTGTCCGCTCACCTGGGAGCGCTCATCTGCTGCCTGTCTGCTAGCCTACCTGGAGGCTCTGCCGTCACGTGCTGTGACCACCCGCCTGTCCAGAGACTTCTGCCCGCTCACCTGGGAGCGCTCATCTGCCGCCTGTCTGTTGGTCTTCCTGGAGGCTCCGCCGTCACATGCTGTGACCACCCGTTTATCCAGAGACTCTCGCCTGCTCACCTGGGAGCTCACGTCTACCATCAGCCGCCACAGGTCGTACCAACCCTTTACCCAGAGACTGCCCCGGTCACTTGCCGTGACCATCTGCCCGTTCACCCAGAGACTGCCCCGGTCACTTGCCGTGACCATCTGCCCGTTCACCCAGAGACTGCCCCGGTCACTTGCCGTGACCATCTGCCCGTTCACCCAGAGACTGCCCCGGTCACTTGCCGTGACCATCTGCCCGTTCATCCAGAGACTGCCCCGGTCACTTGCCGTGACCTCCTGCCCGTTCTTCTAGAGACTGTCCCGGTCACCTGCTGTGACTGCCTGCCTGGTCGCCACCCGCTCCCTTACAAGGACCGCCCCCTTGTATAGTAGCTCAGAGGTTCCGCCTCCCAGACCCGTTACACTATTCCTGAGAGAAAGGCTTTGGAGGAATACATACAGACAAGTTTGGCCGCCGGTCACATTAGGCCCTCTAAGTCTCCTGTGGCGGTTGGATTTTTTTTTGTAAAAAAAAAGGACGGCGGTTTACGTCCTTGTCTGGATTTTCGTGAGATTAACAAAATTACTGTACGCAATCCTTACCCACTGCCATTGATTCCTGATCTGTTTAACCAGTTAATGGGGGCCAAGTGGTTCTCTAAAATTGACCTTAAGGGGGCATACAATCTGTTGCGCATGAAGGAGGGTGATGAATGGAAGACTGCTTTTAACACTCCTGTGGGTCATTTTGAGAACCTGGTTATGCCTTTTGGTCTTACTAATGCTCCTGCATTTTTTCAGAATCTTATTAATGACATCCTTAGACCTTTGATCGGCAAAAATGTGGTTGTGTATTTGGATGACATTTTGATTTATTCGCCGGATCTGGAGTCTCATTGGCGGAGCGTATGTGAGGTATTACAGTTATTAATGGACAATTCGCTTTTTGCTAAGCTGGAGAAATGTGAGTTCGCTGTACAGAGAATTAGTTTTTTGGGTTACATTATCTCCAGCGAAGGTTTTGAGATGGACCCGGTTAAAGTTCAAGCTGTACAGGAATGGCCTAGGCCTATTGGTTTGAAATCGATACAGAGGTTTTTGGGTTTCGCCAATTATTACAGAAAATTCATAAAAAAAATTTCTAGTATTGTCAAACCTCTGACCGATCTCACCAGGAAAGGTGCTGATGCGGTTCAGTGGTCTTCTGAGGCCATTGAAGCTTTTGTGTATCTCAAGGAGAGGTTCACCTCTGCTCCCATCCTTATGCAGCCTGATGTGACTAAGCCGTTTTTGGTTGAGGTTGATGCTTCTTCGGTGGGGGTTGGCGCAGTATTGTCTCAGGATAACGGGGATGGATTACATCCCTGTGCCTTTTTTTCAAAATTTTTTTCGGAGACTGAACTGAATTACGATATTGGTAATCGGGAATTATTGGCTATTAAACTCGCATTTGAACACTGGTGCCACTTCTTGGAAGGTGCGGAATTTCCCGTTCAGGTTCTTACGGATCATAAAAATCTGATATATCTTGATGCTGCCAAGCGCCTGAATGCCCGTCAGGCTAGGTGGGCACTGTTTTTCTCGCGGTTTAATTTCTCCGTTACTTACATCCCTGGTACTAAGAATGTTAAGGCGGATGCCTTGTCTCGCAGTTTTTCTCCCATAGTCGGTGCTGAGAAAGAGGAGAACATTTTACAAGAAGGTGTTGTGATAGCTGCTTTGGACTCCGTTTTGGAAGATGAGATTCTTAAAGCACAGGAGAATACCCCATCTAACACTCCTCATGGGAGGTTGTTTGTGCCTGGGACCTTTAGGAGAGATTTGTTTGTTGAGTGTCACGAATCTCGGTTGGCAGGTCATCCCGGAATCTCTGAGACCAAGAGACTGGTGGGTCGCAGTTTTTGGTGGCCTGGATGGCAGAAGGAAGTCATTAAGTGGGTGCGTCAATGTACTATATGTGCTAGATCTAAGTCCTCACATACTCCTGCTGCGGGGTTGCTTTGTCCTTTGGAGGTTCCCAGTGCTCCTTGGACACATTTGGCTATGGACTTTATAACTGACCTTCCCCCCTCTGAGGGTTTTACTGTCATCTGGGTGGTCGTGGACCGTTTTAGCAAGATGTGTCACTTGGTTCCCTTCGTCAAACTGCCCTGCGCTAAAACTCTCGCTAAGGCCTTTGTCAAGGAAATTGTCAGACTTCATGGCGTTCCTACTGACATTGTTTCTGATAGGGGTCCTCAGTTCGTGGCTCGTTTTTGGCGTGCCTTTTGTGACAGGTTGGGAGTTCATTTGTCGTTCTCGTCCGGATATCATCCTGAATCTAATGGCCAGACAGAAAGGAAAAACCAGGATGTTGAGCAGTTCTTGCGTTGTTTTGTGGCAGACAATCAAGAGGGGTGGTCTGAGTTTCTGCCACTTGCTGAATTTGCTCTGAACAATCATACATCTTCTTCTGCTGGTTGTTCGCCTTTTTTTTGTTGTTCTGGGAGACATCCGTCGTTTGGGTCGTTCTCCAAGTTGGGATCTGCCGTGCCTGAGGAGGAGAATTTTTCCGGTGATTTGGAGAGAGTTTGGACGGATGTGCGTGGTAATCTTCAGGAGGCCAACAGAAAATCTAAAGACTACTTTGATAGGAAACGACAGGAGGTTTTGTTCGCTGTTGGTGACATGGTCTGGTTGTCCTCTAGGAATCTGCGGTTGAGGATTCCTTCTAAGAAATTGGGTCCCAAGTTTGTAGGGCCCTTTAAGGTGCTTCAGGTTGTCAACCAATCTGCTGTTAGGTTGGAGGTTCCTACCTCCTGGAGAATTAATCCGGTATTTCATGTCTCTCTGTTAAAAAAAGCTGTTGTGTCGGATAGTGACGCCTCTGCCTCTGTTCCTCCGGTGGTGGAGGACGGGGAATATGAAATTTCTCGCATCCTTAACTCTAGACGGTATAGAGGTAGTTTGCAGTATCTTGTGGCCTGGAAAGGTTTCGGACCCGAGGATAACTCTTGGGTGAGGTCAGATGATGTTTCCGCGTCCAGACTTATCAGAGCGTTTCACAGGAGATTTCCTGATAAGCCTGGTCCTAGGGGATCCGGAGGATCCTCTTAGAAGGGGGGGTACTGTTAGAACCTTGCTCTTAGGTTTTTTCCTTTGCTGGTCACATGACCTTGTTGGCCTATTTAATCCTGCTCCGCCCTTCTGGCTTTGCTGGACTTCATTGTATAACTACTTTCTAGCTAGCCTGTGCTCTGTATCTAACTCTGTTAGTTTGCTTGGTCTACGGACCTCTATGTTCCATATATTTTGTTTGTTCGTCTGTCTGCTACTATTTCTGTTAGGAGGTGTCCCATTTTCCTCCCAGTCCTTAGTACTTGTAGGGATTCCTTCCCCACATCTATAGGTCTCCGTACAGACTAGCTTAGGACTTTAGCAGGTCTGATCGCAAGATCAGGTTCCCTGTTACATCGTAGGGATTCAGCTGAGTTCTATCGTAGGGACAGATCTCCTCTCTTTCCTTAGCTCTGGTAGCAGAACATAACAATAGAGACAAGTAATGGCAGGTACCGGTAACATAGAGACCAGTAATGGCAGGTAGAGGTAATATAGAGGCCAGTAATGACAGGTAGAGGTAATATAGAGACCAGCAATGGCAGGTACCGGTAATATAGAGACAGGTAATCACAGGTACAGGTAATATAGAGACAGGCAATAACAGGTACAGGTAATATAGAGACTGGCAATGACAGGTACAGGTAAGAGAGAGACCAGTAATGACAGGTACAGGTAATATAGAGACAGGCAATAACAGGTACAGGTAATATAGAGACAGGTAATGACAGGTACAGGTAAAATAGAGACAGGTACAGGTAATATAGAGACAGGAAATAACAGGTACAGGTAATATAGAGACCGGCAATGACAGGTACAGGTAATATAGAGACAGGCAATAACAGGTGCAGGTAATATAGAGACTGGCAATGACAGTTACAGGTAATAGAGAGACCAGTAATGACAGGTACAGGTAATATAGAGACCGGCAATGACAGGTACAGGTAATATAGAGACAGGTAATGACAGGTACAGGTAATATAGAGACAGGCAATGACAGGTACAGGTAATAGAGAGACAGGTAATGACAGGTACAGGTAATAGAGAGACCTGTAATGACAGGTACAGGTAATATAGAGATAGGTAATGGCAGGTACAGGTAATATAGAGACAGGCAATAACAGGTACAGGTAATATAGAGACCGGCAATGACAGGTACAGGTAATAGAGAGACCAGTAATGACAGGTACAGGTAATATAGAGAGAAGCAATGACAGGTATAGGTAATATAGAGACCGGCAATGACAGGTACAGGTAATAGAGAGACCAGTAATGACAGGTACGGGTAATATAGAGACCGGCAATGGCAGGTACAGGTAATATAGAGACAGGTACAGGTAATATAGAGACAGGAAATAACAGGTACAGGTAATATAGAGACAAGTAATGACAGGTACAGGTAATATAGAGACAGGTAATGACAGGTACAGGTAATATAGAGACAGGCAATAACAGGTAGAGGTAATATAGAGACTGGCAATGACAGGTACAGGTAATAGAGAGACCAGTAATGACAGGTACAGGTAATAGAGAGACCGGCAATGACAGGTACAGGTAATATAGAGAGAAGCAATGACAGGTACAGGTAATATAGAGACCGGCAATGACAGGTACAGGTAATATAGAGAGAAGCAATGACAGGTACAGGTAATATAGAGACAAGTAATGACAGGTACAGGTAATGTAGAGACAGGTAATGACAGGTACAGGTAATATAGAGACAAGCAATAACAGATACAGGTAATATAGAGACAGGTAATGACAGGTACAGGTAATATAGAGACAGGTACAGGTAATATAGAGACGGGAAATAACAGGTAATATAGAGACAGGTAATGACAGGTACAGGTAATATAGAGACAGGCAATAACAGGTACAGGTAATATAGAGACCAGCAATGACAGGTACAGATAATATAGAGACCAGCAATGACAGGTACAGGTAATATAGAGACAGGAAATAACAGGTACAGGTAATATAGAGACAGGTAATGACAGGTACAGGAAATATAGAGACAGGCAATAACAGGTGCAGGTAATATAAGGACAGGTAATGACAGGTACAGGTAATGTAAAGACCGGCAATGACAGGTACAGGTAATATAGAGACAAGCAATGACAGGCACAGGTAATATAGAGACAGGTAATGACAGGTACAGGTAATATAGCGACAGATAATGGCAGGTACAGGTAATATAGAGACCAGCAATGACAGGTACCGGTAATATAGAGACAGGTAATGACAGGTACAGGTAATATAGAGACAAGCAATGGCAGGAATAAGTAATATAGAGACAGGTAATGACAGGTACAGGTAATATAGAGACAGGTAATGACAGGTACAGGTAATATAGAGACCACCAATGACAGGTACAGGTTATATAGAGACAGGTAATGACAGGTACAGGTAATATAGAGACAGGTAATGACAGGTACAAGTAATATAGAGACCAGCAATGACAGGTACAGGTAATAGAGAGACCAGTTATGGTAGGTACAGGTTATATAGAGACAGGAAATAACAGGTACAGGTAATATAGAGACAAGCAATGACAGGTACAGGTAATATAGAGACCAGCAATGACAGGTACAGGTAATATAGAGACAAGCAATGGCAGGAATAAGTAATATAGAGACAGGTAATGACAGGTACAGGTAATATAGAGACAGGTAATGACAGGTACAGGTAATATAGAGACAGGCAATAACAGGTAGAGGTAATATAGAGACTGGCAATGACAGGTACAGGTAATAGAGAGACCAGTAATGACAGGTACAGGTAATAGAGAGACCGGCAATGACAGGTACAGGTAATATAGAGAGAAGCAATGACAGGTACAGGTAATATAGAGACCGGCAATGACAGGTACAGGTAATATAGAGAGAAGCAATGACAGGTACAGGTAATATAGAGACAAGTAATGACAGGTACAGGTAATATAGAGACCAGCAATGACAGGTACAGGTAATAGAGAGACCAGTTATGGTAGGTACAGGTTATATAGAGACAGGAAATAACAGGTACAGGTAATATAGAGACAAGCAATGACAGGTACAGGTAATATAGAGACCAGCAATGACAGGTACAGGTAATATAGAGACAAGCAATGGCAGGAATAAGTAATATAGAGACAGGTAATGACAGGTACAGGTAATATAGAGACAGGTAATGACAGGTACAGGTAATATAGAGACAGGAAATAAGAGGTACAGGTAATATAGAGACCGGCAATGACAGGTACAGGTAATATAGAGACAGGTAATGACAGGTACAGGTAATATAGAGACAGGCAATAACAGGTACAGGTAATATAGAGACTGGCAATGACAGGTACAGGTAATAGTGAGACCAGTAATGACAGGTACAGGTAATATAGAGACAGGCAATAACAGGTACAGGTAATATAGAGACAGGTAATGACAGGTACGGGTAATATAGAGAGAAGCAATGACAGGTACATGTAATATAGAGACCGGCAATGACAGGTACAGGTAATATAGAGAGAAGCAATGACAGGTACAGGTAATATAGAGACAAGTAATGACAGGTACAGGTAATATAGAGACAGGTAATGACAGGTACAGGTAATATAGAGACAAGCAATAACAGATACAGGTAATATAGAGACAGGCAATAACAGGTACAGGTAATATAGAGACTGGCAATGACAGGTACAGGTAATAGTGAGACCAGTAATGACAGGTACAGGTAATATAGAGACAGGCAATAACAGGTACAGGTAATATAGAGACAGGTAATGACAGGTACGGGTAATATAGAGAGAAGCAATGACAGGTACATGTAATATAGAGACCGGCAATGACAGGTACAGGTAATATAGAGAGAAGCAATGACAGGTACAGGTAATATAGAGACAAGTAATGACAGGTACAGGTAATATAGAGACAGGTAATGACAGGTACAGGTAATATAGAGACAAGCAATAACAGATACAGGTAATATAGAGACAGGTAATGACAGGTACAGGTAATATAGAGACAGGTACAGGTAATATAGAGACGGGAAATAACAGGTAATATAGAGACAGGTAATGACAGGTACAGGTAATATAGAGACAGGCAATAAGAGGTACAGGTAATATAGAGACCAGCAATGACAGGTACAGATAATATAGAGACCAGCAATGACAGGTACAGGTAATATAGAGACAGGAAATAACAGGTACAGGTAATATAGAGACAGGTAATGACAGGTACAGGAAATATAGAGACAGGCAATAACAGGTGCAGGTAATATAGGGACAGGTAATGACAGGTACAGGTAATGTAAAGACCGGCAATGACAGGTACAGGTAATATAGAGACAAGCAATGACAGGCACAGGTAATATAGAGACAGGTAATGACAGGTACAGGTAATATAGCGACAGATAATGGCAGGTACAGGTAATATAGAGACCAGCAATGACAGGTACCGGTAATATAGAGACAGGTAATGACAGGTACAAGTAATATAGAGACAGGTAATGACAGGTACAAGTAATATAGAGACCAGCAATGACAGGTACAGGTAATAGAGAGACCAGTTATGGTAGGTACAGGTTATATAGAGACAGGAAATAACAGGTACAGGTAATATAGAGACAAGCAATGACAGGTACAGGTAATATAGAGACCAGCAATGACAGGTACAGGTAATATAGAGACAAGCAATGGCAGGAATAAGTAATATAGAGACAGGTAATGACAGGTACAGGTAATATAGAGACAGGTAATGACAGGTACAGGTAATATAGAGACAGGAAATAAGAGGTACAGGTAATATAGAGACCGGCAATGACAGGTACAGGTAATATAGAGACAGGTAATGACAGGTACAGGTAATATAGAGACAGGCAATAACAGGTACAGGTAATATAGAGACTGGCAATGACAGGTACAGGTAATAGAGAGACCAGTAATGACAGGTACAGGTAATATAGAGACAGGCAATAACAGGTACAGGTAATATAGAGACAGGTAATGACAGGTACAGGTAATATAGAGACAGGTACAGGTAATATAGAGACAGGAAATAACAGGTACAGGTAATATAGAGACCGGCAATGAGAGGTACAGGTTATATAGAGACAGGTAATGACAGGTACAGGTAATATAGAGACAGGCAATAACAGGTGCAGGTAATATAGAGACTGGCAATGACAGGTAATATAGAGACAGGTACAGGTAATATAGAGACAGGAAATAACAGGTACAGGTAATATAGAGACAGGTAATGACAGGTACAGGTAATATAGAGACAGGCAATGACAGGTACAGGTAATATAGAGACAGGCAATGACAGGTACAGGTAATATAGAGACAGGCAATGACAGGTAATATAGAGACAGGTAATGACAGGTACAGGTAATATAGAGACAGGCAATAACAGGTACAGGTAATATAGAGACTGGCAATGACAGGTACAGGTAATAGAGAGACCAGTAATGACAGGTACAGGTAATATAGAGACAGGCAATAACAGGTACAGGTAATATAGAGACAGGTAATGACAGGTACAGGTAATATAGAGACAGGTACAGGTAATATAGAGACAGGAAATAACAGGTACAGGTAATATAGAGACCGGCAATGACAGGTACAGGTAATATAGAGACCGGCAATGACAGGTACAGGTAATAGAGAGACTGGCAATAACAGGTGCAGGTAATATAGAGACTGGCAATGACAGGTACAGGTAATATAGAGAGAAGCAATGACAGGTACAGGTAATATAGAGACAAGTAATGACAGGTACAGGTAATATAGAGACAGGTAATGACAGGTACAGGTAATAGAGAGACCTGTAATGACAGGTACAGGTAATATAGAGATAGGTAATGGCAGGTACAGGTAATATAGAGACCGGCAATGACAGGTACAGGTAATATAGAGACAGGCAATAACAGGTACAGGTAATATAGAGACTGGCAATGACAGGTAGAGGTAATAGAGAGACCAGTAACGACAGGTACAGGTAATATAGAGAGAAGCAATGACAGGTACAGGTAATATAGAGATGGGCAATGACAGGTACAGGTAATAGAGAGACCAGTAATGACAGGTACAGGTAATATAGAGACCGGCAATGGCAGGTACAGGTAATATAGAGAGAAGCAATGACAGGTACAGTTAATATAGAGACAGGTAATGACAGGTAGAGGTAATATAGATACAAGCAATAACAGGCACAGGTAATATAGAGACAGGTACAGGTAATATAGAGACAGGAAATAACAGGTACAGGTAATATAGAGACAAGTAATGACAGGTACAGGTAATATAGAGACAGGTAATTACAGGTACAGGTAATATAAAGACAAGCAATAACAGATACAGGTAATATAGAGACAGGTAATGACAGGTACAGGTAATATAGAGACAGGCAATAACAGGTACAGGTAATATAGAGACTGGCAATGACGGGTACAGGTAATAGAGAGACCAGCAATGACAGGTACAGGTAATATAGAGACCGGCAATGACAGGTACAGGTAATAGAGAGACCAGTAATGACAGGTACAGGTAATATAGAGAGAAGCAATGACAGGTACAGGTAATATAGAGACAAGTAATGACAGGTACAGGTAATATAGAGACAGGTAATGACAGGTACAGGTAATATAGAGACAAGCAATAACATACAGGTAATATAGAGACAGGTAATGACAGGTACAGGTAATATAGAGACAGGTACAGGTAATATAGAGATGGGAAATAACAGGTACAGGTAATATAGAGACAGGTAATGACAGGTACAGGTAATATAGAGACAGGCAATAACAGGTACAGGTAATATAGAGACCAGCAATGACAGGTATAGGTAATATAGAGATAGGTAATGGCAGGTACAGGTAATATAGAGACCGGCAATGACAGGTACAGGTAATACAGAGACAGGTAATGACAGGTACAGGTAATAGAAAGACCAGTAATGACAGGTACAGGTAATATAGAGATAGGTAATGGCAGGTACAGGTAATACAGAGACCGGCAATGACAGGTACAGGTAATATAGAGACCGGCAATGACAGGTACAGGTAATAGAGAGACCAGTAATGACAGGTACAGGTAATATAGAGACCGGCAATGGCAGGTACAGGTAATATAGAGAGAAGCAATGACAGGTACAGGTAATATAGAGACAGGTAATGACAGGTACAGGTAATATAGAGACAAGCAATAACAGGTACAGGTAATATAGAGACTGGCAATGACAGGAACAGGTAACAGAGAGACCAGTAATGACAGGTACAGGTAATATAGAGAGAAGCAATGTCAGGTACAGGTAATATAGAGACAGGAAATAACAGGTACAGGTAATATAGAGACCGGCAATGACAAGTACAGGTAATATAGAGACAGGTAATGACAGGTACAGGTAATATAGAGACAAGCAATAACAGGTACAGGTAATATAGAGACTGGCAATGAAAGGTACAGGTAATAGAGAGACCAGTAATGACAGGTACAGGTAATATAGAGAGAAGCAATGACAGGTACAGGTAATATAGAGACCGGCAATGACAGGTACAGGTAATAGAGAGACCAGTAATGACAGGTACAGGTAATATAGAGAGAAGCAATGACAGGTACAGGTAATATAGAGACAAGTAATGACAGGTACAGGTAATATAGAGACAGGTAATGACAGGTAGAGGTAATATAGAGACAAGCAATAACAGATACAGGTAATATAGAGACAGGTAATGACAGGTACAGGTAATATAGAGACAGGTACAGGTAATATAGAGACAGGAAATAACAGGTACAGGTAATATAGAGACCGGCAATGACAGGTACAGGTAATATAGAGACAGGTAATGACAGGTACAGGTAATATAGAGACAGGCAATAACAGGTACAGGTAATATAGAGGCTGGCAATGACAGGTACAGGTAATATAGAGACAGGTAATGACAGGTACAGGTAATATAGAGACTAGCAATGACAGGTACAGGTAATATAGAGACAGGTAATGACAGGTACAGGTAATATAGAGACGGGCAATGACAGGTACAGGTAATATAGAGACAGGTAATAACAGGTAATAGAGAGATAAGCAATGACAGGCACAGGTAATATAGAGACAGGTAATGACAGGTACAGGCAATAGAGACAGGTAATCACAGGTACTTGTAATATAGAGACAGGTAATGACAGGTATAGGTAATATAGAAACAGGCAATAACAGGTACAGGTAATATAGAGACAGGAAATAACAGGTACAGGTAATAGAGAGACTAGCAATAACAGGTACAGATAATATAGAGACCAGCAATGACAGGTACCGGTAATATAGAGACAGGCAATGACAGGTAAAGGTAATAGAGAGACAGGCAATAACAGATACAGGTAACAGAGAGACAGGCAATAACTGGTACAGGTAATATAGAGACAGGCAATAACAGGTACAGGAAATATAGAGACCAGCAATAACAGGTACAGATAATATAGAGACCAGCAATGACAGGTACTGGTAATATTGAGACAGGCAATAACAGGTAGAGGTAATAGAGAGACAGGCAATAACAGGTACAGGTAATATAGAGACCAGTAATGGCAGGTACAGGTAATATAGAGATAGGTAATGGCAAGTACAGGTAATATAGAGACCAACAATGACAGGTAAAGGTAATAGAGAGACAGGCAATAACAGGTACAGGTAATAGAGAGACAGGCAATAACAGGTACAGGTAATATAGAGACCAGCAATAACAGGTACAGATAATATAGAGACCAGCAATGTCAGGTACCGGTAATATAGAGACCAGCAATAACAGGTACAGATAATATAGACACCAGCAATTACAGGTACCGGTAATATAGAGACAGGCAATAACAGGTACAGGTAATAGAGAGACCAGAAATAACAGGTAATAGAGAGACCAGTAATGGCAGGTACAGGTAATCTAGAGACAGGCAATAACAGGTACAGGTAATAGAGAGACCAGCAATGGCAGGTACATGTAATATAGAGACAGGTGATAACAGGTACAGGTAATATAGAGACCAGCAGTGACAGGTACCGGTAATATAGAGACGAGCAATGACAGGTACAGGTAATATAGAGACAGGCAATAACAGGTACACGTAATATAGAGAACAGCAGTGACAGATACAGATAATATTGAGACCAGCAATGACAGGTACCGGTAATATAGAGACAGGCAATAACAGGTACAGGTAATATAGAGAGAAGCAATGACAGGTACAGGTAATATAGAGACAAGTAATGACAGGTACAGGTAATATAGAGACAGGTAATGACAGGTACAGGTAATATAGAGACAGGTACAGGTAATATAGAGACGGGAAATAACAGGTAATATAGAGACAGGCAATAACAGGTACAGGTAATATAGAGGGAAGCAATGACAGGTACAGGTAATATAGAGACAAGTAATGACAGGTACAGGTAATATAGAGACAGGTAATGACAGGTACAGGTAATATAGAGACAAGCAATAACAGATACAGGTAATATAGAGACAGGTAATGACAGGTACAGGTAATATAGAGACAGGTACAGGTAATATAGAGACGGGAAATAACAGGTAATATAGAGACAGGTAATGACAGGTACAGGTAATATAGAGACAGGCAATAACAGGTACAGGTAATATAGAGACCAGCAATGACAGGTATAGCTAATATAGAGATAGGTAATGGCAGGTACAGGTAATATAGAGACCGGCAATGACAGGTACAGTTAATACAGAGACAGGTAATGACAGGTTCAGGTAATAGAGAGACCAGTAATGACAGGTACAGGTAATATAGAGATAGGTAATGGCAGGTACAGGTAATATAGAGACCGGCAATGACAGGTACAGGTAATATAGAGACCGGCAATGACAGGTACAGGTAATATAGAGACCGGCAATGACAGGTACAGGTAATAGAGAGACCAGTAATGACAGGTACAGGTAATATAGAGACCAGTAATGACAGGTACAGGTAATATAGAGAGAAGCAATGTCAGGTACAGGTAATATAGAGACAGGAAATAACAGGTACAGGTAATATAGAGACCGGCAATGACAGGTACAGGTAATATAGAGACAGGTAATGACAGGTACAGGTAATATAGAGACAAGCAATAACAGGTACAGGTAATATAGAGACTGGCAATGAAAGGTACAGGTAATAGAGAGACCAGTAATGACAGGTACAGGTAATATAGAGAGAAGCAATGACAGGTACAGGTGATATAGAGACCGGCAATGACAGGTACAGGTAATAGAGAGACCAGTAATGACAGGTACAGGTAATATAGAGAGAAGCAATGACAGGTACAGGTAATATAGAGACAAGTAATGACAGGTACAGGTAATATAGAGACAGGTAATGACAGGTAGAGATAATATAGAGAAAAGCAATAACAGATACAGGTAATATAGAGACAGGTAATGACAGGTACAGGTAATATAGAGACAGGTACAGGTAATATAGAGACAGGAAATAACAGGTACAGGTAATATAGAGACCGGCAATGACAGGTACAGGTAATATAGAGACAGGTAATGACAGGTACAGGTAATATAGAGACAGGCAATAAGAGGTACAGGTAATATAGAGACTGGGAATGACAGGTACAGGTAATATAGAGACAGGTAATGACAGGTACAGGTAATATAGAGACCAGCAATGACAGGTACAGGTAATATAGAGACAGGTAATGACAGGTACAGGTAATATAGAGACCGGCAATGACAGGTACAGGTAATATAGAGACAGGTAATAACAGGTAATAGAGAGATAAGCAATGACAGGCACAGGTAATATAGAGACAGGTAATGACAGGTACAGGTAATATAGAGACCAGCAATGACAGGTACCGGTAATAGAGACAGGTAATCACAGGTACTGGTAATATAGAGACAGGTAATGACAGGTATAGGTAATATAGAAACAGGCAATAACAGGCACAGGTAATATAGAGACAAGAAATAACAGGTACAGGTAATAGAGAGACTAGCAAAAACAGGTACAGGTAATAGAGAGACCAGCAATAACAGGTACAGATAATATAGAGACCAGCAATGACAGGTACAGGTAATATAGAGACCGGCAATGACAGGTAAAGGTATTAGAGAGACAGGCAATAACAGGTACAGTTAACAGAGAGACAGGCAATAACTGGTACAGGTAATATAGAGACAGGCAATAACAGGTACAGGTAATATAGAGACCAGCAATAAAAGGTACAGATAATATAGAGACCAGCAATGACAGGTACCGATAATATAGAGACAGGCAATAACAGGTAGAGGTAATAGAGAGACAGGCAATAACAGGTACAGGTAATATAGAGACAGGCAATGACAGGTACCGGTAATATAGAGACAGGCAATAACAGGTAGAGGTAATAGAGAGACAGGCAATAACAGGTACAGGTAATATAGAGACCAGTAATGGCAGGTACAGGTAATATAGAGATAGGTAATGGCAAGTACAGGTAATATAGAGACCGGCAATGACAGGTAAAGGTAATATAGAGACCAGCAATAACAGGTACAGATAATATAGAGACCAGCAATGACAGGTACCGGTAATATAGAGACAGGCAATAACAGGTAGAGGTAATAGAGAGACAGGCAATAACAGGTACAGATAATATAGAGACAGGCAATGACAGGTACCGGTAATATAGAGACAGGCAATAACAGGTACAGGTAATATAGAGACCAGTAATGGCAGGTACAGGTAATATAGAGATAGGTAATGGCAAGTACAGGTAATATAGAGACCAGCAATAACAGGTACCGGTAATATAGAGACCAGCAATAACAGGTACAGATAATATAGAGACAGGCAATAACAGGTACAGGTAATAGAGAGACCAGTAATGGCAGGTACAGGTAATCTAGAGACAGGTTATAACAGGTACAGGTAATCTAGAGACCAGCAATAACAGGTACAGGTAATAGAGAGACCAGTAATGGCAGGTACAGGTAATATAGAGACAGGTTATAACAGGTACAGGTAATCTAGAGACAGGCAATAACAGGTACAGGTAATATAGAGACCAGCAGTGACAGGTACCGGTAATATAGAGACGAGCAATGACAGGTACAGTTAATATAGAGACAGGCAATAACAGGTACAGGTAATATAGAGAACAGCAGTGACAGATACAGATAATATAGAGACCAGCAATGACAGGTACCGGTAATATAGAGACAGGCAATAACAGGTACAGGTAATAGAGAGACCGGCAATGACAGGTACTGGTAATATAGAGACAGGTAATGACAGGTACCGGTAATATAGAGACAAGCAATAAAAGGTACAGGTAATATAGAGACAGGTAATGACAGGTACAGGTAATATAGAGACAGGTACAGGTAATATAGAGACAGGAAATAACAGGTACAGGTAATATAGAGACCGGCAATGACAGGTACAGGTAATATAGAGACAGGTAATGACAGGTACAGGTAATATAGAGACAGGCAATAACAGGTACAGATAATATAGAGACTGTCAATGACAGGTAAAGGTAATATAGAGACAGGTAATGACAGGTATAGGCAATATAAAGACCGTCAATGACAGGTACAGTTAATATAGAGACAGGTAAGGACAGGTACAGGTAATATAGAGACAGGTAATGACAGGTACAGGTAATATAGAGACCAGCAATGACAGGTAACGGTAATATAGAGACAGGTAATGACAGGAACTGGTAATATAGAGACAGGTAATGACAGGTATAGGTAATATAGAAACAGGCAATAACAGGTACAGGTAATATAGAGACAGGCAATAACAGGTACAGGTAATATAGAGACCAGCAATAACAGGTACAGATAATATAGAGACCAACAATGACAGTTACTGGTAATATAGAGACAGGCAATAACAGGTAGAGGTAATAGAGAGACCAGTAATGGCAGGTACAGGTAATATAGAGATAGGTAATGGCAAGTACAGGTAATATAGAGACCAGCAATGACAGGTACAGGTAATAGAGAGACAGGCAATAACAGGTACAGGTAATAGAGAGACAGGCAATAACAGGTACAAGTAATATAGAGACCAGCAATAACAAGTACAGATGATATAGAGACCAGCAATGACAGGTACCGGTAATATAGAGACCAGCAATAACAGTTACAGATAATATAGAGACCAGCAATGACAGGTACAGATAATAGAGAGACAGGCAATAACAGGTAATAGAGAGACCAGTAATGGCAGGTACAGGTAATATAGAGACCAGCAATCACAGCTACTGGTAATCTAGAGACAGGTAATGACAGATACAGGTAATAGAGAGACAGGTAATGACTGGTACAGGAAATCTAGAGACAGGCAATAACAGGTACAGGTAATAGAGAGACCAGTAATGGCAGGTACATGTAATATAGAGACAGGTAATAACAGGTACAGGTAATATAGAGGCAAGCAATGACAGGTACAGGTAATATAGAGACAGGCAATAACAGGTACAGGTAATAGAGAGACTAGCAATAACAGGTAATAGAGAGACCAGTAATGGCAGCTACAGGTAATATAGAGACCAGCAATCACAGCTACAGGTAATCTAGAGACAGGCAATAACAGGTACAGGTAATATAGAGACAAGCAATAAAAGGTACAGGTAACATAGAGACAGGTAATAACAGGTACAGGTAATATAGAGACCGGCAATGACAGGTACTGGTAATATAGAGACAGGTAATGACAGGTACCGGTAATATAGAGACAAGCAATAAAAGGTACAGGTAATATAGAGACAGGTAATGACAGGTACAGGTAATATAGAGACCGGCAATGACAGGTACAGGTAATATATAGACCGGTAATGACAGGTACAGTTAATATAGAGACAGGCAATAACAGGTACAGGTAATATAGAGACTGTCAATGACAGGTAAAGGTAATATAGAGACAGGCAATAACAGGTACAGGTAATATAGAGACAGATAATGACAGGAACTGGTAATATAGAGACAGGTAATGACAGGTATAGGTAATATAGAAACAAGCAATGACAGGTACAGGTAATATAGAGACAGGCAATAACAGGTACAGGTAATATAGAGACCAGCAATGACAGGTACAGATAATATAGAGACAGGCAATAACAGGTACAGGTAATATAGAGACAAGTAATGACAGGTACAAGTAATATAGAGACCAGCAATAACAGGTGCAGGTAATATAGAGACTGGCAATGACAGGTACAGGTAATGTAAAGACCGGCAATGACAGGTACAAGTAATATAGAGACCAGCAATGACAGGTACCGGTAATATAGAGACAGGTAATGACAGTTGCTGGTAATATAGAGACAGGTAATGACAGGTATAGGTAACATAGAAACAGGCAATAACAGGTACAGGTAATATAGAGACAGGCAATAACAGGTACAGGTAATATAGAGATAGGTAATAACAGGTACAGGTAATATAGAGAACAGCAATAACAGGTTCAGATAATATAGAGACCAGCAATGACAGGTATCGGTAATATAGAGACAGGCAATAACAGGTACAGGTAATAGAGATTCCAGTAATGGTAGGTACAGGTAATATAGAGATAGGTAATGGCAAGTACAGGTAATATAGAGACCAGCAATGACAGGTACAGGTAATATAGAGATATGTAATGGCAAGTACAGGTAATATAGAGACCAGCAATGACAGGTACAGATAATATAGAGACCAGCAATAACAGGTACAGGTAATATAGAGACCAGCAATAACAGGTACAGATAATATAGAGACCAGCAATGACAGGTACCGGTAATACAGAGACCAGCAATAACAGGTACAGATAATATAGAGACCAGCAATGACAGGTACTGGTAATATAGAGACAGGCAATAACAGGTAGAGGGAATAGAGAGACCAGCAATAACAGGTACAGGTAATAGAGAGACCAGTAATGGCAGGTACAGGTAATATAGAGACAGGTTATAACAGGTACAGGTAATCTAGAGACAGGCAATAACAGGTACAGGTAATAGAGAGACCAGTAATGGCAGGTACATGTAATATAGAGACAGGTAATAACAGGTACAGGTAATATAGAGACCAGCAGTGACAGGTACTAGTAATATAGAGACCTGCAATGACAGTTACAGGTAATATAGAGACAGTCAATAACAGGTACAGGTAATATAGTGACCAGCAGTAACAGGTACCGGTAATATAGAGACAGGCAATAACAGGCACAGGTAATAGAGAGACCAGTAATGGCAGGTACAGGTAATATAGAGAAAGGTCATGGCAAGTACAGGTAATATAGAGACCAGCAATGACAGGTACCGGTAATATAGAGACAGGTAATGACAGATACAGGTAATAGGGAGACCAATAATGGCAGGTACAGGTAATATAGAGACCAGCAATGACAGGTAAAGGTAATATAAAGACCAGCAATGAGAGACATAGGTAATATAGAGACCAGCAATGAGAGGTATAGGTAATACAGAGAACAGCAATGACAGGTACAGGTAATATAGAGACAGGTAATGACAGGTACAGGAAATATAGAGACAGGCAATAACAGGTGCAGGTAATATAGGGACAGGTAATGACAGGTACAGGTAATGTAAAGACCGGCAATGACAGGTACAGGTAATATAGAGACAAGCAATGACAGGCACAGGTAATATAGAGACAGGTAATGACAGGTACAGGTAATATAGCGACAGATAATGGCAGGTACAGGTAATATAGAGACCAGCAATGACAGGTACCGGTAATATAGAGACAGGTAATGACAGGTACAGGTAATATAGAGACAAGCAATGGCAGGAATAAGTAATATAGAGACAGGTAATGACAGGTACAGGTAATATAGAGACAGGTAATGACAGGTACAGGTAATATAGAGACCACCAATGACAGGTACAGGTTATATAGAGACAGGTAATGACAGGTACAGGTAATATAGAGACAGGTAATGACAGGTACAAGTAATATAGAGACCAGCAATGACAGGTACAGGTAATATAGAGACCAGCAATGAGAGGTACCGGTAATATAGAGACAGGTAATGACAGGTACAGGTAATATAGAGACAAGCAATGGCAGGAATAAGTAATATAGAGACAGGTAATGACAGGTACAGGTAATATAGAGACAGGTAATGACAGGTACAGGTAATATAGAGACCACCAATGACAGGTACAGGTTATATAGAGACAGGTAATGACAGGTACAGGTAATATAGAGACAGGTAATGACAGGTACAAGTAATATAGAGACCAGCAATGACAGGTACAGGTAATATAGAGACCAGCAATGAGAGGTACCGGTAATATAGAGACAGGTAATGACAGGTACAGGTAATATAGCGACAGATAATGGCAGGTACAGGTAATATAGAGACCAGCAATGACAGGTACCGGTAATATAGAGACAGGTAATGACAGGTACAGGTAATATAGAGACAAGCAATGGCAGGAATAAGTAATATAGAGACAGGTAATGACAGGTACAGGTAATATAGAGACAGGTAATGACAGGTACAGGTAATATAGAGACCACCAATGACAGGTACAGGTTATATAGAGACAGGCAATGACAGGTACAGTTAATATAGAGACAGGCAATAACAGGTACAGGTAGTATAGAGAACAGCAGTGACAGATACAGATAATATAGAGACCAGCAATGACAGGTACCGGTAATATAGAGACAGGCAATAACAGGTACAGGTAATTGAGAGACCGGCAATGACAGGTACTGGTAATATAGAGACAGGTAATGACAGGTACCGGTAATATAGAGACAAGCAATAAAAGGTACAGGTAATATAGAGACAGGTAATGACAGGTACAGGTAATATAGAGACAGGTACAGGTAATATAGAGACAGGAAATAACAGGTACAGGTAATATAGAGACCGGCAATGACAGGTACAGGTAATATAGAGACAGGTAATGACAGGTACAGGTAATATAGAGACAGGCAATAACAGGTACAGGTAATATAGAGACTGCCAATGACAGGTAAAGGTAATATAGAGACAGGTAATGACAGGTATAGGCAATATAAAGACCGTCAATGACAGGTACAGTTAATATAGAGACAGGTAAGGACAGGTACAGGTAATATAGAGACAGGTAATGACAGGTACAGGTAATATAGAGACCAGCAATGACAGGTAACGGTAATATAGAGACAGGTAATGACAGGAACTGGTAATATAGAGACAGGTAATGACAGGTATAGGTAATATAGAAACAGGCAATAACAGGTACAGGTAATATAGAGACAGGCAATAACAGGTACAGGTAATATAGAGACCAGCAATAACAGGTACAGATAATATAGAGACCAACAATGACAGTTACTGGTAATATAGAGACAGGCAATAACAGGTAGAGGTAATAGAGAGACCAGTAATGGCAGGTACAGGTAATATAGAGATAGGTAATGGCAAGTACAGGTAATATAGAGACCAGCAATGACAGGTACAGGTAATAGAGAGACAGGCAATAACAGTTACAGGTAATAGAGAGACAGGCAATAACAGGTACAAGTAATATAGAGACCAGCAATAACAAGTACAGATGATATAGAGACCAGCAATGATAGGTACCGGTAATATAGAGACCAGCAATAACAGTTACAGATAATATAGAGACCAGCAATGACAGGTACAGATAATAGAGAGACAGGCAATAACAGGTAATAGAGAGACCAGTAATGGCAGGTACAGGTAATATAGAGACCAGCAATCACAGCTACTGGTAATCTAGAGACAGGTAATGACAGATACAGGTAATAGAGAGACAGGTAATGACTGGTACAGGAAATCTAGAGACAGGCAATAACAGGTACAGGTAATAGAGAGACCAGTAATGGCAGGTACATGTAATATAGAGACAGGTAATAACAGGTACAGGTAATATAGAGGCAAGCAATGACAGGTACAGGTAATATAGAGACAGGCAATAACAGGTACAGGTAATAGAGAGACTAGCAATAACAGGTAATAGAGAGACCAGTAATGGCAGCTACAGGTAATATAGAGACCAGCAATCACAGCTACAGGTAATCTAGAGACAGGCAATAACAGGTACAGGTAATATAGAGACAAGCAATAAAAGGTACAGGTAACATAGAGACAGGTAATAACAGGTACAGGTAATATAGAGACCGGCAATGACAGGCACTGGTAATATAGAGACAGGTAATGACAGGTACCGGTAATATAGAGACAAGCAATAAAAGGTACAGGTAATATAGAGACAGGTAATGACAGGTACAGGTAATATAGAGACCGGCAATGACAGGTACAGGTAATATAGAGACCGGTAATGACAGGTACAGTTAATATAGAGACAGGCAATAACAGGTACAGGTAATATAGAGACTGTCAATGACAGGTAAAGGTAATATAGAGACAGGCAATAACAGGTACAGGTAATATAGAGACAGATAATGACAGGAACTGGTAATATAGAGACAGGTAATGACAGGTATAGGTAATATAGAAACAGGCAATGACAGGTACATGTAATATAGAGACAGGCAATAACAGGTACAGGTAATATAGAGACCAGCAATGACAGGTACAGATAATATAGAGACAGGCAATAACAGGTACAGGTAATATAGAGACAAGTAATGAAAGGTACAAGTAATATAGAGACCAGCAATAACAGGTGCAGGTAATATAGAGACTGGCAATGACAGGTACAGGTAATGTAAAGACCGGCAATGACAGGTACAAGTAATATAGAGACCAGCAATGACAGGTACCGGTAATATAGAGACAGGTAATGACAGTTGCTGGTAATATAGAGACAGGTAATGACAGGTATAGGTAACATAGAAACAGGCAATAACAGGTACAGGTAATATAGAGACAGGCAATAACAGGTACAGGTAATATAGAGATAGGTAGTAACAGGTACAGGTAATATAGAGAACAGCAATAACAGGTTCAGATAATATAGAGACCAGCAATGACAGGTATCGGTAATATAGAGACAGGCAATAACAGGTACAGGTAATAGAGATTCCAGTAATGGTAGGTACAGGTAATATAGAGATAGGTAATGGCAAGTACAGGTAATATAGAGACCAGCAATGACAGGTACAGGTAATATAGAGATATGTAATGGCAAGGACAGGTAATATAGAGACCAGCAATGACAGGTACAGATAATATAGAGACCAACAATAACAGGTACAGGTAATATAGAGACCAGCAATAACAGGTACAGATAATATAGAGACCAGCAATGACAGGTACCGGTAATACAGAGACCAGCAATAACAGGTACAGATAATATAGAGACCAGCAATGACAGGTACTGGTAATATAGAGACAGGCAATAACAGGTAGAGGTAATAGAGAGACCAGCAATAACAGGTACAGGTAATAGAGAGACCAGTAATGGCAGGTACAGGTAATATAGAGACAGGTTATAACAGGTACAGGTAATCTAGAGACAGGCAATAACAGGTACAGGTAATAGAGAGACCAGTAATGGCAGGTACATGTAATATAGAGACAGGTAATAACAGGTACAGGTAATATAGAGACCAGCAGTGACAGGTACTAGTAATATAGAGACCTGCAATGACAGTTACAGGTAATATAGAGACAGTCAATAAGAGGTACAGGTAATATAGAGACCAGCAGTAACAGGTACCGGTAATATAGAGACAGGCAATAACAGGCACAGGTAATAGAGAGACCAGTAATGGCAGGTTCAGGTAATATAGAGAAAGGTCATGGCAAGTACAGGTAATATAGAGACCAGCAATGACAGGTACCGGTAATATAGAGACAGGTAATGACAGATACAGGTAATAGAGAGACCAATAATGGCAGGTACAGGTAATATAGAGACCAGCAATGACAGGTAAAGGTAATATAAAGACCAGCAATGAGAGACATAGGTAATATAGAGACCAGCAATGAGAGGTATAGGTAATACAGAGAACAGCAATGACAGGTACAGGTAATATAGAGACAGGTAATGACAGGTACAGGAAATATAGAGACAGGCAATAACAGGTGCAGGTAATATAGGGACAGGTAATGACAGGTACAGGTAATGTAAAGACCGGCAATGACAGGTACAGGTAATATAGAGACAAGCAATGACAGGCACAGGTAATATAGAGACAGGTAATGAGAGGTACAGGTAATATAGCGACAGATAATGGCAGGTACAGGTAATATAGAGACCAGCAATGACAGGTACTGGTAATATAGAGACAGGTAATGACAGGTACAGGTAATATAGAGACAAGCAATGGCAGGAATAAGTAATATAGAGACAGGTAATGACAGGTACAGGTAATATAGAGACAGGTAATGACAGGTACAGGTAATATAGAGACCACCAATGACAGGTACAGGTTATATAGAGACAGGTAATGACAGGTACAGGTAATATAGAGACAGGTAATGACAGGTACAAGTAATATAGAGACCAGCAATGACAGGTACAGGTAATATAGAGACCAGCAATGAGAGGTACCGGTAATATAGAGACAGGTAATGAGAGGTACAGGTAATATAGAGACAAGCAATGGCAGGAATAAGTAATATAGAGACAGGTAATGACAGGTACAGGTAATATAGAGACCGGCAATGACAGGTACAGGTAATATAGAGACAGGTAATGACAGGTACAGGTAATATAGAGACAGGAAATAAGAGGTACAGGTAATATAGAGACCGGCAATGACAGGTACAGGTAATATAGAGACAGGTAATGACAGTTACAGGTAATAGAGAGACCAGTAATGACAGGTACAGGTAATATAGAGACAGGCAATAACAGGTACAGGTAATAGAGAGACAGGTAATGACAGGTACAGGTAATATAGAGATAGGTACAGGTAATATAGAGACAGGAAATAACAGGTACAGGAAATATAGAGACCGGCAATGAGAGGTACAGGTAATATAGAGACAGGTAATGACAGGTAAAGGTAACATAGAGACAGGCAATAACAGGTCCAGGTAATATAGAGACTGGCAATGACAGGTACAGGTAATATAGAGACAGGTACAGGTAATATAGAGACAGGAAATAACAGGTACAGGTAATATAGAGACCCGCAATGACAGGTACAGGTAATATAGAGACAGGTAATGACAGGTACAGGTAATATAGAGACAGGCAATAACAGGTACAGGTAATATAGAGACTGGCAATGACAGGAACAGGTAATAGAGAGACCAGTAATGACAGGTACAGGTAATATAGAGACAGGCAATAACAGGTACAGGTAATATAGAGACAGGTAATGACAGGTACAGGTAATATAGAGACAGGTACAGGTAATATAGAGACAGGTACAGGTAATATAGAGACAGGAAATAACAGGTACAGGTAATATAGAGACCGGCAATGACAGGTACAGGTAAAATAGAGACAGGTAATGACAGGTACAGGTAATATAGAGACAGGCAATAACAGGTGCAGGTAATATAGAGACTGGCAATGACAGGTACAGGTAATATAGAGAGAAGCAATGACAGGTACAGGTAATATAGAGACAAGTAATGACAGGTACAGGTAATATAGAGACAGGTAATGACAGGTAGAGGTAATATAGAGACAAGCAATAACAGATACAGGTAATATAGAGACAGGTAATGACAGGTACAGGTAATATAGAGACAGGTACAGGTAATATAGAGACAGGAAATAACAGGTACAGGTAACATAGAGACAGGCAATAACAGGTACAGGTAATATAGAGACCAATAATGACAGGTACAGGTAATATAGAGATCGGCAATGACAGGTACAGGTAATACAGAGACCGGCAATGACAGGTACAGGTAATATAGAGACCGGCAATGACAGGTACAGGTAATATAGAGACCGGCAATGACAGGTACAGGTAATATAGAGACCGGCAATGGCAGGTAAGGTAATATAGAGAGAAGCAATGACAGGTACAGGTAATATAGAGACAGGTAATGACAGGTAGAGGTAATATAGAGACAAGCAATAACAGGTACAGGTAATATAGAGACTGGCAATGACAGGTACAGGTAATATAGAGAGAAGCAATGTCAGGTACAGGTAATATAGAGACAGGAAATAACAGGTACAGGTAATATAGAGACCGGCAATGACAGGTACAGGTAATATAGAGACAGGTAATGACAGGTACAGGTAATATAGAGACAAGCAATAACAGGTACAGGTAATATAGAGACTGGCAATGAAAGGTACAGGTAATAGAGAGACCAGTAATGACAGGTACAGGTAATATAGAGAGAAGCAATGACAGGTACAGGTAATATAGAGACCGGCAATGACAGGTACAGGTAATAGAGAGACCAGTAATGACAGGTACAGGTAATATAGAGACAAGCAATAACAGGTACAGGTAATATAGAGACCGGCAATGAAAGGTACAGGTAATAGAGAGACCAGTAATGACAGGTACAGGTAATATAGAGAGAAGCAATGACAGGTACAGGTAATATAGAGACAAGTAATGACAGGTACAGGTAATAAAGAGACAGGTAATGACAGGTAGAGGTAATATAGAGACAAGCAATAACAGATACAGGTAATATAGAGACATGTAATGACAGGTACAGGTAATATAGAGACAGGAAATAACAGGTACAGGTAATATAGAGACAGGAAATAACAGGTACAGGTAATATAGAGACAGGTAATAACAGGTACAGGTAATAGAGAGACCAGCAATAACAGGTACAGATAATATAGAGACCAGCAATGACAGGTACCGGTAATATAGAGACAGGCAATAACAGGTAGAGGTAATAGAGAGACAGGCAATAACAGGTACAGGTAATATAGAGACCAGTAATGGCAGGTACAGGTAATATAGAGATAGGTAATGGCAAGTACAGGTAATATAGAGACCGGCAATGACAGGTAAAGGTAATAGAGAGACAGGCAATAACAGGTACAGGTAACAGAGAGACAGGCAATAACTGGTACAGGTAATATAGAGACAGGCAATAACAGGTACAGGTAATATAGAGACCAGCAATAACAGGTACAGATAATATAGAGACCAGCAATGACAGGTACCAGTAATATAGAGACAAGCAATAACAGGTACAGGTAATATAGAGACCAGTAATGGCAGGTACAGGTAATATAGAGATAGGTAATGGCAAGTACAGGTAATATAGAGACCAACAATGACAGGTAAAGGTAATAGAGAGACAGGCAATAACAGGTACAGGTAATAGAGAGACAGGCAATGACAGGTACAGGTAATATAGAGACAGGTACAGGTAATATAGAGACAGGAAATAACAGGTACAGGTAATATAGAGACCGGCAATGACAGGTACAGGTAATATAGAGACCGGTAATGACAGGTACAGTTAATATAGAGACAGGCAATAACAGGTACAGGTAATATAGAGACTGTCAATGACAGGTAAAGGTAATATAGAGACAGGTAATGACAGGTATAGGCAATATAGAGACCGTCAATGACAGGTACAGTTAATATAGCGACAGGTAAGGACAGGTACAGGTAATATAGAGACAGGTAATGACAGGTACAGGTAATATAGAGACAGGTAATGACAGGTACAGGTAATATAGAGACCAGCAATGACAGGTAACGGTAATATAGAGACAGGTAATGACAGGTATAGGTAATATAGAAACAGGCAATAACAGGTACAGGTAATATAGAGACCAGCAATAACAGGTACAGATAATATAGAGACCAGCAATGACAGGTACCAGTAATATAGAGACAGGCAGTAACAGGTACAGGTAATAGAGAGACCAGTAATGGCAGGTACATGTAATATAGAGACAGGTAATAACAGGTACAGGTAATATAGAGACAGGTAATGACAGGTACAGGTAATATAGAGACCAGCAGTGACAGGTTCCAGTAATATAGAGACCTGCAATGACAGGTACAGGTAATATAGAGACAGGCAATAACAGGTACAGTAAATATAGAAACCAGCAGTAACAGATACAGATAATATAGAGACCAGCAATGACAGGTACCAGTAATATAGAGACAGGTAATAACAGGTACAGGTAATATAGAGACCAGCATTGACAGGTACCGGTAATATAGAGACCAGCAATGACAGGTACAGGTAATATAGAGACAGGCAATCACAGGTACAGGTAATATAGAGACAGGTAATGACAGGTACAGGTAATATAGAGACCAGCAATGAGAGGTACCGGTAATATAGAGACAGGTAATGAGAGGTACAGGTAATATAGAGAGAAGCAATGGCAGGAATAAG
Source organism: Phyllobates terribilis (assembly GCF_046119375.1). NCBI lineage: Eukaryota > Metazoa > Chordata > Amphibia > Anura > Dendrobatidae > Phyllobates > Phyllobates terribilis. The sequence continues at coordinate 560,008,960 of NW_027362771.1, forward strand.
TAATATAGAGACAGGTTATGACAGGTACAGGTAATATAGAGACAGGTAATGACAGGTACAGGTAATATAGAGACCAGCAATGAGGGGTACAGGTAATATAGAGATAGGTAATGGCAGGTACAGGTAATATAGAGACTAGTAATGACAGGTACAGGTAATATAAAGACCAGCAATGAGAGACATAGGTAATATAGAGACCAGTAATGCAGGTACAGGTAATATAGAGACTAGCAATGACAGGTACAGGTAATATAGAGACAGGTAATGACAGGTACAGGTAATATAGAGACAGGTAATAACAGGTAATAGAGAGATAAGCAATGATAGGCACAGGTAATATAGAGACAGGTAATGACAGGTACAGGTAATATAGAGACAGGCAATAACAGGTACAGGTAATATAGAGACAGGTAATGACAGGTACAGGTAATAGAGACAGGTAATCACAGGTACTGGTAATATAGAGACAGGTAATGACAGGTATAGGTAATATAGAAACAGGCAATAACAGGCACAGGTAATATAGAGACAGGAAATAACAGGTACAGGTAATAGAGAGACTAGCAATAACAGGTACAGGTAATAGAGAGACCAGCAATAACAGGTACAGATAATATAGAGACCAGCAATGACAGGTACCGGTAATATAGAGACAGGCAATAACAGGTAGAGGAAATAGAGAGACAGGCAATAACAGGTACAGGTAATATAGAGACCAGTAATGGCAGGTACAGGTAATATAGAGATAGGTAATGGCAAGTACAGGTAATATAGAGACCGGCAATGACAGGTAAAGGTAATAGAGAGACAGGCAATAACAGGTACAGGTAACAGAGAGGCAGGCAATAACTGGTACAGGTAATATAGAGACAGGCAATAACAGGTACAGGTAATATAGAGACCAGCAATAACAGGTACAGATAATATAGAGACCAGCAATGACAGGTACCGGTAATATAGAGAAGGCAATAACAGGTAGAGGTAATAGAGAGACAGGCAATAACAGGTACAGGTAATATAGAGACCAGTAATGGCAGGTACAGGTAATATAGAGATAGGTAATGGCAAGTACAGGTAATATAGAGACCAACAATGACAGGTAAAGGTAATAGAGAGACAGGAAATAACAGGTACAGGTAATAGAGAGACAGGCAATAACAGGTACAGGTAATATAGAGATCAGCAATAACAGGTACAGATAATATAGACACCAGCAATTACAGGTACCGGTAATATAGAGACAAGCAATAACAGGTACAGGTAATAGAGAGACCAGAAATAACAGGTAATAGAGAGACCAGTAATGGCAGGTACAGGTAATCTAGAGACAGGCAATTACAGGTACAGGTAATAGAGAGACCAGCAATGGCAGGTACATGTAATATAGAGACAGGTGATAACAGGTACAGGTAATATAGAGACCAGCAGTGACAGGTACCGATAATATAGAGACGAGCAATGACAGGTACAGGTAATATAGAGACAGGCAATAACAGGTATAGGTAATATAGAGAACAGCAGTGACAGATACAGATAATATAGAGACCAGCAATGACAGGTACCGGTAATATAGAGACAGGCAATAACAGGTACAGGTAATAGAGAGACCAGTAATGACAGGTACAGGTAATATAGAGACAGGTAATGACAGGTAGAGGTAATATAGAGACAAGCAATAAAAGGTACAGGTAATATAGAGACCGGCAATGACAGGTACTGGTAATATAGAGACCGGCAATGACAGGTACTGGTAATATAGAGACAGGTAATGACAGGTACCTGTAATATAGAGACAAGCAATAAAAGGTACAGGTAATATAGAGACAGGTAATGACAGGTACAGGTAATATAGAGACAGGTACAGGTAATATAGAGACAGGAAATAACAGGTACAGGTAATATAGAGACCGGCTATGACAGGTACAGGTAATATATAGACAGGTAATGACAGGTACAGGTAATATAGAGACAGGCAATAACAGGTACAGGTAATATAGAGACTGTCAATGACAGGTAAAGGTAATATAGAGACAGGTAATGACAGGTATAGGCAATATAGAGACCGTCAATGACAGGTACAGTTAATATAGAGACAGGTAAGGACAGGTACAGGTAATATAGAGACAGGTAATGACAGGTACAGGTAATATAGAGACCAGCAATGACAGGTAACGGTAATATAGAGACAGGTAATGACAGGAACTGGTAATGTAGAGACAGGTAATGACAGGTATAGGTAATATAGAAACAGGCAATAACAGGTACAGGTAATATAGAGACAGGCAATAACAGGTACAGATAATATAGAGACCAGCAATGACAGTTACTGGTAATATAGAGACAGGCAATAACAGGTAGAGGTAATAGAGAGACCAGTAATGGCAGGTACAGGTAATATAGAGATAGGTAATGGCAAGTACAGGTAATATAGAGACCAGCAATGACAGGTACAGGTAATATAGAGACAGGCAATAACAGGTACAGGTAATAGAGAGACAGGCAATAACAGGTACAAGTAATATAGAGACCAGCAATAACAGGTACAGATGATATAGAGACCAGCAATGACAGGTACCGGTAATATAGAGACCAGCAATAACAGGTACAGATAATATAGAGACCAGTAATGACATCTACAGATAATAGAGAGACAGGCAATAACAGGTAATAGAGAGACCAGTAATGGCAGGTACAGGTAATATAGAGACCAGCAATCACAGCTACTGGTAATCTAGAGACAGGTAATGACAGATACAGGTAATAGAGAGACAGGTAATGACAGGTACAGGTAATATAGAGACCAGCAATGACAGGTACAGATAATAGAGAGACCAGCAATAACAGGTAATAGAGAGACCAGTAATGGCAGGTACAGGTAATATAGAGACCAGCAATCACAGGTACAGGTAATCTAGAGACAGGCAATAACAGGTACAGGTAATAGAGAGACCAGTAATGGCAGGTACATGTAATATAGAGACAGGTAATAAGAGGTACAGGTAATATAGAGACCAGCAATCACAGCTACAGGTAATCTAGAGACAGGCAATAACAGGTACAGGTAATATAGAGACAAGCAATAAAAAGTACAGGTAATATAGAGACAGGTAATAACAGGTACAGGTAATATAGAGACCGGCAATGACAGGTACTGGTAATATAGAGACAGGTAATGACAGGTACCGGTAATATAGAGACAAGCAATAAAAGGTACAGGTAATATAGAGACAGGTAATGACAGGTACAGGTAATATAGAGACAGGTACAGGTAATATAGAGACAGAAAATAACAGGTACAGGTAATATAGAGACCGGTAATGACAGGTACAGGTAATATAGAGACCGGTAATGACAGGTACAGTTAATATAGAGACAGGCAATAACAGGTACAGGTAATATAGAGACTGTCAATGACAGGTAAAGGTAATATAGAGACAGGTAATGACAGGTATAGGCAATATAGAGACCGTCAATGACAGGTACAGTTAATATAGCGACAGGTAAGGACAGGTACAGGTAATATAGAGACAGGTAATGACAGGTACAGGTAATATAGAGACAGGTAATGACAGGTACAGGTAATATAGAGACCAGCAATGACAGGTAACGGTAATATAGAGACAGGTAATGACAGTAACTGGTAATATAGAGACAGGTAATGACAGGTATAGGTAATATAGAAACAGGCAATAACAGGTACAGGTAATATAGAGACCAGCAATGACAGGTTACCAGTAATATAGAGACAGGCAGTAACAGGTACAGGTAATAGAGAGACCAGTAATGGCAGGTACATGTAATATAGAGACAGGTAATAACAGGTACAGGTAATATAGAGACAGGTAATGACAGGTACAGGTAATATAGAGACCAGCAGTGACAGGTTCCAGTAATATAGAGACCTGCAATGACAGGTACAGGTAATATAGAGACAGACAATAACAGGTACAGTAAATATAGAAACCAGCAGTAACAGATACAGATAATATAGTGACCAGCAATGACAGGTACCAGTAATATAGAGACAGGTAATAACAGGTACAGGTAATATAGAGACCAGCATTGACAGGTACCGGTAATATAGAGACCAGCAATGACAGGTACAGGTAATATAGAGACAGGCAATAACAGGTACAGGTAATATAGAGACAGGTAATGACAGGTACAGGTAATATAGAGACCAGCAATGAGAGGTACCGGTAATATAGAGACAGGTAATGAGAGGTACAGGTAATATAGAGACAAGCAATGGCAGGAATAAGTAATATAGAGACAGGTAATGACAGGTACAGGTAATATAGAGACAGGTAATGACAGGTACAGGTAATATAGAGACCAGCAATGACGGGTACAGGTAATATAGAGATAGGTAATGGCAGGTACAGGTAATATAGAGACTAGTAATGACAGGTACAGGTAATATAAAGACCAGCAATGAGAGACATAGGTAATATAGAGACCAGTAATGGCAGGTACAGGTAATATAGAGACAGGCAATAACAATTACAGGTAATATAGAGACAAGTAATAACAGGTACAGGTAATATAGAGACAGGTAATGACAGGTATAGGTAATATAGAAACAGGCAATAACAGTTACAGGTAATATAGAGACAGGCAATAACAGGTACAGGTAATATAGAGACCAGCAATAACAGGTACAGATAATATAGAGACCAGCAATGACAGTTACCGGTAATCGAGAGACAGGCAATAACAGGTACAGGTAATAGAGAGACCAGTAATGGCAGGTACATGTAATATAGAGACAGGTAATAACAGGTACAGGTAATATAGAGACCAGCAGTGACAGGTACCAGTAATATACAGACCAGCAATGACAGGTACAGGTAGTATAAAGACAGGCAATAACAGGTACAGTTAATATAGAGACCAGCAATGACAGGTACCAGTAATATAGAGACAGGTAATAACAGGTACAGGTAATATAGAGACCAGCAATGACAGGTACAGATAATATAGAGACAGGCAATAACAGGAACAGGTAATATAGAGACCAGCAATGACAGGTACAGGTAATATAGAGACCAGCAATGACAGGTACAGGTAATATAGAGAAAGGTAATGGCAAGTACAGGTAATATAGAGACCAGCATTGACAGGTACCGGTAATATAGAGACAGGTAATGACAGATACAGGTAATAGAGAGACCAGTAATGGCAGGTACAGGTAATCGAGCGACCAGTAATGGCAGGTACAGGTAATATAGAGACAGGCAATAACAGATACAGTTAATAGAGTGACCAGTAATGACAGGTACAGGTAACATAGAGACCAGCAATGAGAGGTATAGGTAATATAGAGAACAGCAATGACAGGCACAGGTAATATAGAGACAGGCAATAACAGGTACAGGTAATATAGAGACAGGTAATGACAGGTACAGGTAATATAGAGACAAGCAATGACAGGTACAGGTAATATAGAGACAGGAAATAACAGGTACAGGTAATATAGAGACAAGCAATGACAGGTACAGGTAATATAGAGACCAGCAATGAGAGGTACCGGTAATATAGAGACAGGTAATGACAGGTACAGGTAATATAGAGACAAGCAATGGCAGGAATAAGTAATATAGAGACAGGTAATGACAGGTACAGGTAATATAGAGACAGGTAATGACAGGTACAGGTAATATAGAGACTAGTAATGACAGGTACAGGTAATATAAAGACCAGCAATGAGAGACATAGGTAATATAGAGACCAGTAATGGCAGGTACAGGTAATATAGAGACAGGCAATAACAGGTACAGGTAATATAGAGACAGGTAATGACAGGTACAGGTAATATAGAGACCAGCAATGAGAGGTACCGGTAATATAGAGACAGGTAATGAGAGGTACAGGTAATATAGAGACAAGCAATGGCAGGAATAAGTAATATAGAGACAGGTAATGACAGGTACAGGTAATATAGAGACAGGTAATGACAGGTACAGGTAATATAGAGACCACCAATGACAGGTACAGGTTATATAGAGACAGGTAATGACAGGTACAGGTAATATAGAGACAGGTAATGACAGGTACAAGTAATATAGAGACCAGCAATGACAGGTACAGGTAATATAGAGACCAGCAATGAGAGGTACCGGTAATATAGAGACAGGTAATGACAGGTACAGGTAATATAGAGACAGGTACAGGTAATATAGAGACAGGAAATAAGAGGTACAGGTAATATAGAGACCGGCAATGACAGGTACAGGTAATATAGAGACACGTAATGACAGGTACAGGTAATATAGAGACAGGCAATAACAGGTACAGGTAATAGAGACTGGCAATGACAGTTACAGGTAATAGAGAGACCAGTAATGACAGGTACAGGTAATATAGAGACAGGCAATAACAGGTACAGGTAATATAGAGACAGGTAATGACAGGTACAGGTAATATAGAGACAGGTACAGGTAATATAGAGACAGGAAATAACAGGTACAGGAAATATAGAGACCGGCAATGAGAGGTACAGGTAATATAGAGACAGGTAATGACAGGTACAGGTAATATAGAGACAGGCAATAACAGGTGCAGGTAATATTGAGACTGGCAATGACAGGTACAGGTAATATAGAGACAGGTACAGGTAATATAGAGACAGGAAATAACAGGTACAGGTAATATAGAGACCGGCAATGACAGGTACAGGTAATATAGAGACAGGCAATAACAGGTACAGGTAATATAGAGACTGGCAATGACAGGTACAGGTAATAGAGAGTCCAGTAATGACAGGTACAGGTAATATAGAGACAGGCAATAACAGGTACAGGTAATATAGAGACAGGTAATGACAGGTACAGGTAATATAGAGACAGGTACAGGTAATATAGAGACAGGTACAGGTAATATAGAGACAGGAAATAACAGGTACAGGTAATATAGAGACCGGCAATGACAGGTACAGGTAATATAGAGACAGGTAATGACAGGTACAGGTAATATAGAGACAGGCAATAACAGGTGCAGGTAATATAGAGACTGGCAATGACAGGTACAGGTAATATAGAGAGAAGCAATGACAGGTACAGGTAATATAGAGACAAGTAATGACAGGTACAGGTAATATAGAGACAGGTAATGACAGGTAGAGGTAATATAGAGACATGCAATAACAGATACAGGTAATATAGAGACAGGTAATGACAGGTACAGGTAATATAGAGACAGGTACAGGTAATATAGAGACAGTAAATAACAGGTACAGGTAATATAGAGACAGGCAATAACAGGTACAGGTAATATAGAGACCAATAATGACAGGTACAGGTAATATAGAGACCGGCAATGACAGGTACAGGTAATACAGAGACCGGCAATTACACGTACAGGTAATAGAGAGACCGGCAATGACAGGTACAGGTAATATAGTGACCGGCAATGACAGGTACAGGTAATAGAGAGACCAGTAATGACAGGTACAGGTAATATAGAGACCGGCAATGGCAGGTACAGGTAATATAGAGAGAAGCAATGACAGGTACAGGTAATATAGAGACAGGTAATGACAGGTAGAGGTAATATAGAGACAAGCATTAACAGGTACAGGTAATATAGAGACTGGCAATGACAGGTACAGGTAATATAGAGAGAAGCAATGTCAGGTACAAGTAATATAGAGACAGGAAATAACAGGTACAGGTAATATAGAGACCGGCAATGACAGGTACAGGTAATATAGAGACAGGTAATGACAGGTACAGGTAATATAGAGACAGGAAATAACAGGTACAGGTAATATAGAGACCGGCAATGACAGGTACAGGTAATATAGAGACAGGCAATGACAAGTACAGGTAATATAGAGACAGGTAATGACAGGTACAGGTAATATAGAGACAAGCAATAACAGGTACAGGTAATATAGAGACTGGCAATGAAAGGTACAGGTAATAGAGAGACCAGTAATGACAGGTACAGGTAATATAGAGAGAAGCAATGACAGGTACAGGTAATATAGAGACCGGCAATGACAGGTACAGGTAATAGAGAGACCAGTAATGACAGGTACAGGTAATATAGAGACAAGCAATAACAGGTACAGATAATATAGAGACCGGCAATGAAAGGTACAGATAATAGAGAGACCAGTAATGACAGGTACAGGTAATATAGAGAGAAGCAATGACAGGTACAGGTAATATAGAGACAAGTAATGACAGGTACAGGTAATAAAGAGACAGGTAATGACAGGTAGAGGTAATATAGAGACAAGCAATAACAGATACAGGTAATATAGAGACAGGTAATGACATGTACAGGTAATATAGAGACAGGAAATAACAGGTACAGGTAATATAGAGACAGGAAATAACAGGTACAGGTAATATAGAGACAGGTAATAACAGGTACAGGTAATAGAGAGACCAGTAATAACAGGTACAGATAATATAGAGACCAGCAATGACAGGTACAGGTAATACAGAGACCAGTAATGGCAGGTACAGGTAATATAGAGATAGGTAATGGCAAGTACAGGTAATATAGAGACCGGCAATGACAGGTAAAGGTAATAGAGAGACAGGCAATAACAGGTACAGGTAACAGAGAGACAGGCAATAACTGGTACAGGTAATATAGAGACAGGCAATAACAGGTACAGGTAATATAGAGACCAGCAATAACAGGTACAGATAATATAGAGACCAGCAATGACAGGTACCAGTAATATAGAGACAGGCAATAACAGGTACAGGTAATATAGAGACCAGCAATAACAGGTACAGATAATATAGAGACCAGTAATGGCAGGTACAGGTAATATAGAGATAGGTAATGGCAAGTACAGGTAATATAGAGACCAACAATGACAGGTAAAGGTAATAGAGAGACAGGCAATAACAGGTACAGGTAATAGAGAGACAGGCAATGACAGGTACAGGTAATATAGAGACAGGTACAGGTAATATAGAGACAGGAAATAACAGGTACAGGTAATATAGAGACCGGCAATGACAGGTACAGGTAATATAGAGACCGGTAATGACAGGTACAGTTAATATAGAGACAGGCAATAACAGGTACAGGTAATATAGAGTCTGTCAATGACAGGTAAAGGTAATATAGAGACAGGTAATGACAGGTATAGGCAATATAGAAACCGTCAATGACAGGTACAGTTAATATAGCGACAGGTAAGGACAGGTACAGGTAATATAGAGACAGGTAATGACAGGTACAGGTAATATAGAGACCAGCAATGACAGGTAACGGTAATATAGAGACAGGTAATGACAGGAACTGGTAATATAGAGACAGGTAATGACAGGTATAGGTAATATAGAAACAGGCAATAACAGGTACAGGTAATATAGAGACAGGCAATAACAGGTACAGATAATATAGAGACCAGCAATGACAGTTACTGGTAATATAGAGACAGGCAATAACAGGTAGAGGTAATAGAGAGACCAGTAATGGCAGGTACAGGTAATATAGAGATAGGTAATGGCAAGTACAGGTAATATAGAGACCAGCAATGACAGGTACAGGTAATATAGAGACAGGCAATAACAGGTACAGGTAATAGAGAGACAGGCAATAACAGGTACAAGTAATATAGAGACCAGCAATAACAGGTACAGATGATATAGAGACCAGCAATGACAGGTACCGGTAATATAGAGACCAGCAATAACAGGTACAGATAATATAGAGACCAGCAATGACAGCTACAGATAATAGAGAGACAGGCAATAACAGGTAATAGAGAGACCAGTAATGGCAGGTACAGGTAATATAGAGACCAGCAATCACAGCTACTGGTAATCTAGAGACAGGTAATGACAGATACAGGTAATAGAGAGACAGGTAATGACAGGTACAGGTAATATAGAGACCAGCAATGACAGCTACAGATAATAGAGAGACCAGCAATAACAGGTAATAGAGAGACCAGTAATGGCAGGTACAGGTAATATAGAGACCAGCAATCACAGGTACAGGTAATCTAGAGACAGGCAATAACAGGTACAGGTAATAGAGAGACCAGTAATGGCAGGTACATGTAATATAGAGACAGGTAATAAGAGGTACAGGTAATATAGAGACCAGCAATCACAGCTACAGGTAATCTAGAGACAGGCAATAACAGGTACAGGTAATATAGAGACAAGCAATAAAAGGTACAGGTAATATAGAGACAGGTAATAACAAGTACAGGTAATATAGAGACCGGCAATGACAGGTACTGGTAATATAGAGACAGGTAATGACAGGTACCGGTAATATAGAGACAAGCAATAAAAGGTACAGGTAATATAGAGACAGGTAATGACAGGTACAGGTAATATAGAGACAGGTACAGGTAATATAGAGACAGGAAATAACAGGTACAGGTAATATAGAGACCGGTAATGACAGGTACAGGTAATATAGAGACCGGTAATGACAGGTACAGTTAATACAGAGACAGGCAATGACAGGTACAGGTAATATAGAGACCAGCAATGACAGGTAACGGTAATATGGAGACAGGTAATGACAGGAACTGGTAATATAGAGACAGGCAATAACAGGTACAGGTAATATAGAGACCAGCAATAACAGGTACAGATAATATAGAGACCAGCAATGACAGGTACCAGTAATATAGAGACAGGCAGTAACAGGTACAGGTAATAGAGAGACCAGTAATGGCAGGTACAGGTAATATAGAGACAGGTAATGACAGGTACAGGTAATATAGAGACCAGCAGTGACAGGTTCCAGTAATATAGAGACCTGCAATGACAGGTACAGGTAATATAGAGACAGACAATAACAGGTACAGTAAATATAGATACCAGCAGTAACAGATACAGATAATATAGAGACCAGCAATGACAGGTACCAGTAATATAGAGACAGGTAATAACAGGTACAGGTAATATAGAGACCAGCATTGACAGGTACCGGTAATATAGAGACCAGCAATGATAGGTACAGGTAATATAGAGACAGGCAATAACAGGTACAGGTAATATAGAGACAGGTAATGACAGGTACAGGTAATATAGAGACCAGCAATGAGAGGTACCGGTAATATAGAGACAGGTAATGAGAGGTACAGGTAAAATAGAGACAAGCAATGGCAGGAATAAGTAATATAGAGACAGGTAATGACAGGTACAGGTAATATAGAGACAGGTAATGACAGGTACAGGTAATATAGAGACCAGCAATGACGGGTACAGGTAATATAGAGATAGGTAATGGCAGGTACAGTTAATATAGAGACTAGTAATGACAGGTACAGGTAATATAAAGACCAGCAATGAGAGACATAGGTAATATAGAGACCAGTAATGGCAGGTACAGGTAATATAGAGACAGGCAATAACAGGTACAGGTAATATAGAGACAGGTAATGACGGGTACAGGTAATATAGAGAGAAGTAATGACAGGTACAAGTAATATAGAGACCAGCAATGACAGGTACAGGTAATATAGAGACAGGTATTGACAGGAACTGGTAATATAGAGACAGGTAATGACAGGTATAGGTAATATAGAAACAGGCAATAACAGGTACAGGTAATATAGAGACAGGCAATAACAGGTACAGGTAATATAGAGACCAGCAATAACAGGTACAGATAATATAGAGACCAGCAATGACAGTTACCGGTAATCTAGAGACAGGCAATAACAGGTACAGGTAATAGAGAGACCAGTAATGGCAGGTACATGTAATATAGAGACAGGTAATAACAGGTACAGGTAATATAGAGACCAGCAGTGACAGGTACCAGTAATATAGAGACCAGCAATGACAGGTACAGGTAGTATAAAGACAGGCAATAACAGGTACAGTTAATATAGAGACCAGCAATGACAGGTACCAGTAATATAGAGACAGGTAATAACAGGTACAGGTAATATAGAGACCAGCAATGACAGGTACAGATAATATAGAGACAGGCAATAACAGGTACAGGTAATATAGAGACCAGCAATGACAGGTACAGGTAATATAGAGACCAGCAATGACAGGTACAGGTAATATAGAGAAAGGTAATGGCAAGTACAGGTAATATAGAGACCAGCAATGACAGGTACCGGTAATATAGAGACAGGTAATGACAGATACAGGTAATAGAGAGACCAGTAATGGCAGGTACAGGTAATATAGAGACAGGTAATGACAGATACAGGTAATAGAGCGACCAGTAATGGCAGGTACAGGTAATATAGAGACAGGCAATAACAGATACAGGTAATAGAGTGACCAGTAATGACAGGTACAGGTAATATAGAGACCAGCAATGAGAGGTATAGGTAATATAGAGAACAGCAATGACAGGCACAGGTAATATAGAGACAGGCAATAACAGGTACAGGTAATATAGAGACAGGTAATGACAGGTACAGGTAATATAGAGACAAGCAATGACAGGTACAGGTAATATAGAGACAGGAAATAACAGGTACAGGTAATATAGAGACAAGCAATGACAGGTACAGGTAATATAGAGACCAGCAATGAGAGGTACCGGTAATATAGAGACAGGTAATGACAGGTACAGGTAATATAGAGACAAGCAATGGCAGGAATAAGTAATATAGAGACAGGTAATGACAGGTACAGGTAATATAGAGACAGGTAATGACAGGTACAGGTAATATAGAGACTAGTAATGACAGGTACAGGTAATATAAAGACCAGCAATGAGAGACATAGGTAATATAGAGACCAGTAATGGCAGGTACAGGTAATATAGAGACAGGCAATAACAGGTACAGGTAATATAGAGACAGGTAATGACATGTACAGGTAATATAGAGACAAGTAATGACAGGTACAAGTAATATAGAGACCAGCAATAACAGGTGCAGGTAATATAGAGACTGGCAATGACAGGTACAGGCAATATAGAGACAGGTAATGACAGGTACAGGTAATGTAAAGACCGGCAATGACAGGTACAAGTAATATAGAGACAGGTAATGACAGGTACAGGCAATATAGAGACAAGCAATGACAGGCACAGCTAATATAGAGACAGGTAATGACAGGTACAGGTAATATAGCGACAGATGATGACAGGTGCAGGTAATATAGAGACCAACAATGACAGGTACCGGTAATATAGAGACAGGTAATGACAGTTACTGGTAATATAGAGACAAGCAATAACAGGTATAGGTAACATAGAAACAGGCAATAACAGGTACAGGTAATATAGAGACAAGCAATAACAGGTACAGGTAATAGAGAGACAAGCAATAACAGGTACAAGTAATATAGAGACCAGCAATAACAGGTACAGATGATATAGAGACCAGCAATGACAGGTAATGGTAATATAGAGACCAGCAATAACAGGTACAGATAATATAGAGACCAGCAATGACAGCTACAGATAATAGAGAGACAGGCAATAACAGGTAATAGAGAGACCAGTAATGGCAGGTACAGGTAATATAGAGACCAGCAATCACAGCTACTGGTAATCTAGAGACAGGTAATGACAGATACAGGTAATAGAGAGACAGGTAATGACAGGTACAGGTAATATAGAGACCAGCAATGACAGGTACAGATAATAGAGAGACCAGCAATAACAGGTAATAGGGAGACCAGTAATGGCAGGTACAGGTAATATAGAGACCAGCAATCACAGGTACAGGTAATCTAGAGACAGGCAATAACAGGTACAGGTAATAGAGAGACCAGTAATGGCAGGTACATGTAATATAGAGACAGGTAATAAGAGGTACAGGTAATATAGAGACCAGCAATCACAGCTACAGGTAATCTAGAGACAGGCAATAACAGGTACAGGTAATATAGAGACAAGCAATAAAAGGTACAGGTAATATAGAGACAGGTAATGACAGGTACAGGTAATATAGAGACAGGTACAGGTAATATAGAGACAGGAAATAACAGGTACAGGTAATATAGAGACCGGTAATGACAGGTACAGGTAATATAGAGACCGGTAATGACAGGTACAGTTAATATAGAGACAGACAATAACAGGTACAGGTAATATAGAGACTGTCAATGACAGGTAAAGGTAATATAGAGACAGGTAATGACAGGTATAGGCAATATAGAGACCGTCAATGACAGGTACAGTTAATATAGCGACAGGTAAGGACAGGTACAGGTAATATAGAGACAGGTAATGACAGGTACAGGTAATATAGAGACAGGTAATGACAGGTACAGGAAATATAGAGACCAGCAATGACAGGTAACGGTAATATAGAGACAGGTAATGACAGGAACTGGTAATATAGAGACAGGTAATGACAGGTATAGGTAATATAGAAACAGGCAATAACAGGTACAGGTAATATAGAGACCAGCAATGACAGGTACCAGTAATATAGAGACAGGCAGTAACAGGTACAGGTAATAGAGAGACCAGTAATGGCAGGTACATGTAATATAGAGACAGGTAATAACAGGTACAGGTAATATAGAGACAGGTAATGACAGGTACAGTAATATAGAGACCAGCAGTGACAGGTTCCAGTAATATAGAGACCTGCAATGACAGGTACAGTAAATATAGAAACCAGCAGTAACAGATACAGATAATATAGAGACCAGCAATGACAGGTACCAGTAATATAGAGACAGGTAATAACAGGTACAGGTATTATAGAGACCAGCATTGACAGGTACCGGTAATATAGAGACCAGCAATGATAGGTACAGGTAATATAGAGACAGGCAATAACAGGTACAGGTAATATAGAGACAGGTAATGACAGGTACAGGTAATATAGAGACCAGCAATGAGAGGTACCGGTAATATAGAGACAGGTAATGAGAGGTACAGGTAATATAGAGACAAGCAATGGCAGGAATAAGTAATATAGAGACAGGTAATGACAGGTACAGGTAATATAGAGACTAGTAATGACAGGTACAGGTAATATAAAGACCAGCAATGAGAGACATAGGTAATATAGAGACCAGTAATGGCAGGTACAGGTAATATAGAGACAGGCAATAACAGGTACAGGTAATATAGAGACAGGTAATGACGGGTACAGGTAATATAGAGAGAAGTAATGACAGGTACAAGTAATATAGAGACCAGCAATGACAGGTACAGGTAATATAGAGACAGGTAATGACAGGAACTGGTAATATAGAGACAGGTAATGACAGGTATAGGTAATATAGAAACAGGCAATAACAGGTACAGGTAATATAGAGACAGGCAATAACAGGTACAGATAATATAGAGACCAGCAATGACAGTTACCGGTAATCTAGAGACAGGCAATAACAGGTACAGGTAATAGAGAGACCAGTAATGGCAGGTACATGTAATATAGAGACAGGTAATAACAGGTACAGGTAATATAGAGACCAGCAGTGACAGGTACCAGTAATATAGAGACCAGCAATGACAGGTACAGGTAGTATAAAGACAGGCAATAACAGGTACAGTTAATATAGAGACCAGCAATGACAGGTACCAGTAATATAGAGACAGGTAATAACAGGTACAGGTAATATAGAGACCAGCAATGACAGGTACAGATAATATAGAGACAGGCAATAACAGGTACAGGTAATATAGAGACCAGCAATGACAGGTACAGGTAATATAGAGACCAGCAATGACAGGTACAGGTAATATAGAGAAAGGTAATGGCAAGTACAGGTAATATAGAGACCAGCAATGACAGGTACCGGTAATATAGAGACAGGTAATGACAGATACAGGTAATAGAGAGACCAGTAATGGCAGGTACAGGTAATATAGAGACAGGTAATGACAGATACAGGTAATAGAGCGACCAGTAATGGCAGGTACAGGTAATATAGAGACAGGGAATAACAGATACAGGTAATAGAGTGACCAGTAATGACAGGTACAGGTAATATAGAGACCAGCAATGACAGGCACAGGTAATATAGAGACAGGCAATAACAGGTACAGGTAATATAGAGACAGGTAATGACAGGTACAGGTAATATAGAGACAGGAAATAACAGGTACAGGTAATATAGAGACAAGCAATGACAGGTACAGGTAATATAGAGACCAGCAATGAGAGGTACCGGTAATATAGAGACAGGTAATGACAGGTACAGGTAATATAGAGACAAGCGATGGCAGGAATAAGTAATATAGAGACAGGTAATGACAGGTACAGGTAATATAGAGACAGGTAATGACAGGTACAGGTAATATAGAGACTAGTAATGACAGGTACAGGTAATATAAAGACCAGCAATGAGAGACATAGGTAATATAGAGACCAGTAATGGCAGGTACAGGTAATATAGAGACAGGCAATAACAGGTACAGGTAATATAGAGACAGGTAATGACATGTACAGGTAATATAGAGACAAGTAATGACAGGTACAAGTAATATAGAGACCAGCAATAACAGGTGCAGGTAATATAGAGACTGGCAATGACAGGTACAGGCAATATAGAGACAGGTAATGACAGGTACAGGTAATGTAAAGACCGGCAATGACAGGTACAAGTAATACAGAGACAGGTAATGACAGGTACAGGCAAAATAGAGACAAGCAATGACAGGCACAGCTAATATAGAGACAGGTAATGACAGGTACAGGTAATATAGCGACAGATGATGACAGGTACAGGTAATATAGAGACCAGCAATGACAGGTACCGGTAATATAGAGACAGGTAATGACAGTTACTGGTAATATAGAGACAAGCAATAACAGGTATAGGTAACATAGAAACAGGCAATAACAGGTACAGGTAATATAGAGACAAGCAATAACAGGTACAGGTAATATAGAGACAGGTAATAACAGGTACAGGTAATATAGAGAACAGCAATAACAGGTACAGATAATATAGAGACCAGCAATGACAGGTATCGGTAATATAGAGACAGGCAATAACAGGTACAGGTAATAGAGAGACCAGCAATAACAGGTACAGGTAATAGAGAGACCAGTAATGGCAGGTACAGGTAATATAGAGACAGGTTATAACAGGTACAGGTAATCTAGAGACAGGCAATAACAGGTACAGGTAATAGAGAGACCAGTAATGGCAGGTACAGGTAATATAGAGACCAGCAGTGACAGGTACTAGTAATATAGAGACCTGCAATGACAGGTACAGGTAATATAGAGACAGGCAATAACAGGTACAGGTAATATAGAGACCAGCAGTAACAGGTACCGGTAATATAGAGACCAGCAATAACAGGCACAGGTAATAGAGAGACCAGTAATGGCAGGTACAGGTAATATAGAGACCAGCAATGACAGGTACAGGTAATATAGAGAAAGGTCATGGCAAGTACAGGTAATATAGAGACCAGCAATGACAGGTACCGGTAATATAGAGACAGGTAATGACAGATACAGGTAATAGAGAGACCAATAATGGCAGGTACAGGTAATATAGAGACAGGCAATAACAGATACAGGTAATAGAGAGACCAGTAATGGCAGGTACAGGTAATATAGAGACAGGCAATAACAGGTACAGGTAATATAGAGACAGGTAATGACAGGTACAGGAAATATAGAGACAGGCAATAACAGGTGCAGGTAATATAGAGACTGGCAATGACAGGTCCAGGTAATATAGCGACAGATAATGGCAGGTACAGGTAATATAGAGACAAGCAATAACAGGTACAGGTAATATAGAGACCAGCAATGAGAGGTTCCGGTAATATAGAGACAGGTAATGAGAGGTACAGGTAATATAGAGACAAGCAATGGCAGGAATAAGTAATATAGAGACAGGTAATGACAGGTACAGGTAATATAGAGACAGGTAGTGACAGGTACAGGTAATATAGAGACCAGCAATGACAGGTACAGGTAATATAGAGACCAGCAATGACAGGTACAGGTAATATAGAGATAGGTAATGGCAGGTACAGGTAATATAGAGACTAGTAATGACAGGTACAGGTAATATAAAGACCAGCAATTAGAGACATAGGTAATATAGAGACCCGTAATGGCAGGTACAGGTAATAATATAGAGACAAGTAATGACAGGTACAGGTAATATAGAGACTGGCAATGACAGGTACAGGTAATATAGAGACAGGTAATGACAGGTACAGGTAATATAAAGACCGGCAATGACAGGTACAGGTAATATAGAGACGGGTAATGACAGGTACAGGTAATATAGAGACAAGCAATGACAGGCACAGGTAATATAGAGACAGGTAATGACAGGTACAGGTAATATAGAGACAGGTAATGACAGGTATAGGTAATATAGAGACCGGCAATGACAGGTACCGGTAATATAGAGACAGGTAATGACAGGTGCTGGTAATATAGAGACAGTTAATGACAGGTATAGGTAACATAGAAACAGGCAATAACAGGTACGGGTAATATAGAGACAGGCAATAACAGGTACAGGTAATATAGAGACAGGTAATAACAGGTACAGGTAATATAGATAACAGCAATAACAGTTACAGATAATATAGAGACCAGCAATGACAGGTACCGGTAATATAGAGACAGGCAATAGCAGGTACAGGTAATAGAGAGACCAGTAATGGTAGGTACAGGTAATATAGAGATAGGTAATGGCAAGTACAGGTAATATAGAGACCAGGAATGACAGGTACAGGTAATATAGAGACAGGCAATAACAGGTACAGGTAATAGAGAGACAGGCAATAACAGGTTCAAGTAATATAGAGACCATCAATAACAGGTACAGATGATATAGAGACCAGCAATGACAGGTACAGATAATATAGAGACCAGCAATAACAGGTACAGATAATATAGAGACCAGCAATGACAGGTACCGGTAATATAGAGACAGGCAATAACAAGTACCGGTAATAGAGAGACCAGTAATGGCAGGTACAGGTAATAGAGAGACCAATAATGGCAGGTACAGGTAATATAGAGACCAGCAATGACAGGTACAGGTAATCTAGAGACAGGCAATAACAGGTACAGGTAATAGAGAGACCAGTAATGGCAGGTACATGTAATATAGAGACAGGTAATGACTGGTACTGGTAATATAGAGACCAGCAGTGACAGGTACCGGTAAAATAGAGACCAGCATTGACAGGTACAGGTAATATAGAGACAGGCAATAACAGGTACAAGTAATATAGAGACCATCAGTAACAGATACAGATAATATAGAGACCAGCAATGATAGGTACCGGTAATATAGAGACAGGCTATAACAGGTACAGGTAATATAGAGACCAGTAATGGCAGGTACAGGTAATAGAGAGACCAATAATGGCAGGTACAGGTAATATAGAGACCAGCAATGAGAGGCATAGGTAATATAGAGACCAGCAATGAGAGGTATAGGTAATATAGAGAACAGCAATGACAGGTACAGGTAATATAGAGACAGGCAATAACAGGTACAGGTAATATAGAGACAGGTAATGACATGTACAGGTAATATAGAGACAAGCAATGACAAGTGCAGGTAATATAGAGACAGGAAATAACAGTTACAGGTAATATAGAGACAAGCAATGACAAGTGCAGGTAATATAGAGACCAGCAATGAGAGGTGCAGGTAATATAGAGACAGGTAATGACAGGTACAGGTAATATAGAGACAGGCAATAACAGGTACAGGTAATATAGAGACAGGTAATGACATGTACAGGTAATATAGAGACAAGCAATGACAGGTGCAGGTAATATAGAGACAGGAAATAACAGGTACAGGTAATATAGAGACAAGCAATAACAGGTACAAGTAATATAGAGACCAGCAATGAGAGGTGCAGGTAATATAAAGACCAGCAATGAGAGGCATAGGTAATATAGAGACCAGCAATGACAGGTACCGGTAATATAGAGACAGGTAATGACAGGTACAGGTAATATAGAGACAAGCAATGGCAGGAATAAGTAATATAGAGACAGGTAATGACAGGTACAGGTAATATAGAGACAGGTAATGACAGGTACAGGTAATATAGAGACCAGCAATGACAAGTACAGGTAATATAGAGATAGGTAATGGCAGGTACAGGTAATATAGAGACCAGCAATGACAGGTACAGATAATATAGAGACAGGCAATGAGAGACATAGGTAATATAGAGAACAGCAATGACAGGTACAGGTAATATAGAGACAGGCAATAACAGGTACAGGTAATAGAGAGACCAGTAATGGCAGGTACAGGTAATATAGAGACAGGCAATAACAGGTACAGGTAATATAGAGACAGGTAATGACAGGTACAGGTAATAGAGAGACAGGTAATGACAGGTACAAGTAATATAGAAAGCAGCAATGACAGGTACAGGTAATATAGAGACAGGTAATGGCAGGAACAAGTAATATAGAGACCAGCAATGACAGGCACTAGTAATATAGAGACCAGCAATGAGAGGTACAGGTAATATAGAGACAGGCAATTACAGGTACAGGTAATATAGAGACCAGCAATGACAGGTACAGGTAATATAGGGATAGGTATTGATAGGTACAGTGTAAGGTAGCTCATGGACACAGTTGATAGCTAATGGGAGATATATATCACAGAGATGGTTGTCATCTGTGATGTAATCCTGGAATATTGCTCTAGTGCACATAAGCACTAAAAGGATTGTTTGGTGAATTTGGGCCAGGTTTTACAGGCAGCCTGAGAGATGGACATGTCTGGCTGCCCACATACCTCACTTCTGGGTGTGGTTGACAAGTTAAAATGGAGGCCGTTGTTTGGCACAGGGGCGGTGAATGGAGGGAGAAGGCTTCCTGTGTGTTGTTATCTCCAGACTGAGCCAGTGTACTGGATATTATCCAGCCTGTGTGACCACAGGACTGGCCAACCTGAGACTTTGCCTAAAGGACTGTTTTCTTGGTTTTGCCTGCACTGAAGCCTGTTTATTTTCCTTTTGCTTGTGGACGGTTTATGAAGCAATAAGCCGACATGGACATTTAAATGGAAACGCTTCCTGTTTTGTCTTCCGACATAACCAAGTGAGTAGAAATCCCACAATTGGTGTTAGAAGTGCGGGCAGCATTCCCAGCAAATATGTGTGACTGCTACAAGACATACTGCATGTCCTGAGTGAAGTCTGCCATAAGTCAGCAAGCGACGTCAGACAAAATAGAGGACTTATTTAAGCATCTGCAGGAACAGCACCAGCAGCACCAGCAATTGTTACAGCAGCAACAGATGGCGCAACAGGAGACAAGTAAGATTATACAGCAGCTCCAGCAGCAACAGGACCAGCACTGAAAACAGCAGCAGCAAATTGATTTTCTGGCGATTCATGGCACGGCATCAGCTCCAACTCCAAGGTTAGTGGACGATTTTTCAATCCGGTAGGCGGTAAGGAGAGCCCTGCAGAAAATGACCCTGGGTGATGACAGAGGCCTTTCTGACTGTGTTTGAAAGGATCTCCGGGAGGGAGAAACTTCCGCCAGAGCAGTGGGCAGAGGTGCTGGCGCCATACTTGATGGGGGTGCTCCAGAAGGCTTACTATGACTTGGCCTTGCAAGACGCCAAGGAATATGGCAAGTTAAAAACTGAAATTTTAGCACGCTTGGAGGTGACAATGACTGTCAGGGTGCAGCGGGTCCACTGCTGGGTGTATCACCGTGACAAACCCCCTCGCTCCCAAATGTTTGACCTACTGCACATGGTCTAAAAATGGTTGCAGCTGGAGTCCTCTATCCCTGCACAGATGAAAGAGGGAGAGGAAAACAACTTCAAAGTAGGAGTCCAATGGTTATGTAGAAGAAAAATATTTTATTAGTTAATTCAGGTGAGACCAGGGTTACGAACAAGGGAATGTAAAACCAATGCGAAAAGGGGCCACCACAGCAGGAGTACAGAATTAGAAAACCATGATCATAATTACAATAAAATGATCGCATAAAGTATGATTGTCTTCATTATATACATGATTTCTTCAGATGTTAATTAAGTAAAGTGCAAAGTGCTTAATATGTAAATGAATCATATATTAATTAACAACTAGGTATGAACATAAATTATTAAATCATGCAAAAGCATGATCAAAATACATAAGCATAGATGTATGATGTACAGCACTGTAAGGTAGGTTATGTTCCTGTGTTGTCACTAAGGAACCAAAGATGTAAGCATGTCAGAAAGTCATGACTTCTTACAGTATGACTAATACAAGTCTTGCTCCTCAATGGTGCCCACCCCGACGTACGTTTCGGCTTCCTGCCTTCGTCAGGGACCGTGGACCGGATCCTCGCACCCCATAAGATGTACACCTCGGCATAACTGGACTATATTGAAATGCTCAGCCCGGACTGGGGAAGTCATCTGGATAAGGTCCAGGCAGTGTTTGATGCTATTAGGAAGGAAAAATGTGCCCTGGGGAAAGAATATGCTAAGTACCTGGGATATGTAGTAAGTAAAGGCAAGATCAAGCCCCAAATCAGTAATGTGGATGCAATCCATAACTGATCGCTCTCAAAGAAGCAAGTTAGAGCCTTTCTAGGAATTGCGGGATAATGCAGGAGGTTGTTTATACAGAGGGGAGTAGGGAAGGGATGCCAGCTCACTACATTGAAGATTGCCAGCAGATATAAAGCCTCGCATGGAGCCGTCCTAGCCTTGGATGTGAAGACAAATGCAAAAAGAAAAAAAAGGTTCTCCAGCGGTGACAAACAGTTAAAAATCCATCTTTATTGTAGAAATATTAAAATCTGTATGCACCGCTTCACCGGTACTTACCATGATTAAGGCATCTCTCTGAAACACGTTGATTTTGTATCTTTGGATATTCTTTGTGAAACGGTGCATACAGATTTTAATATTTCTACAATAAAGATGGATTTTTAACTTTTTGTCATCGTTGGAGAACCCTTTTTTTCTTTTTGTACTACAGGAGGTTCATCAAAAATTTTTCCACGATGACCGCACCCCTGACTGACCTCCTTAAGGGGATTTAATCAGCAATGGCCAAATGGACTGCAGAGGCGGAGATGGCCTTTCAAGAACTGAAAGTGACTCTGTGTAAGCAACTGGTCCTGATTGCCCCCGACTTCAAAAGGGAATTCATACTCCAGACAGACGCCTCAGATGTCAATTTAGGAGCAGTCTTTTCTCAGGAGATACACCCTGTTCTCTACCTGTCACGCCAGGTGTGAGTGCAACACAGAGAGTCATGCCAGGTGTGAGTGCAACACAGAGGGGAAAGGGAAAGGGAGCCCAGACACTAGGGAAAGGGGGAAGAGGTGACCTCCTAATCTGGACTAGCATCACCCTGTCTCCCCCTAACGTCCCTATACAGCCTCCGCAGCTGTCGCCGATCACGTGCCTCGCCCTACTATCCCTGGCGTAAGGCTATAGCTGGGGGTGGAAAGAGATGAGCACTAGTCAACCTCCGCTAGCACTCTAAAGACGAAAAGGGAAGACAACACAGGGGAATAACAACTTAGCTTAGAAGAAACTCCAACAGGGCACACAGCCTAAAGACTCCAGAGAGGACGTGATGCTGCTTCAGCCAAGTTCCAAGTAGAAATGAGTATAACTGGTGACGCCTACCTAGACACACCAGGTATATATCCACCCAGACCAAAGGGAGGTAGTCGCTGGGTCCTAAAGACAGCCTCCTATCTAGGCAGCTGTCTGCATTGCCAAATGTGGAGATCTCCTGCAAACCACTGCAGGGCGACTGTCTGTCATCTCTGACACTCCCGTGACACTACTTGAGTAGGAAGCTATCCGCATGCAAAAAAGAATTATTCCATTGTAGAAAAAAAGAATGCTTGGCCATAAAGTGGACGGTGAACACGTTACGGTACTATCTGTTAGGAGGAACATTTAGGAGGAACACTCCAATGGATGATGGAGAAAAAGGGGAAAAATGCTTGGGTTACCAGCTGTTTTTTAGCGCCCGACAGGATTTTAGCTTCCATGTGGAACATAGAGCCGGGAAGCTACATGGTAATACTGATGCCCTCTCAAGAATCCCCTGTCTAGTAATAGAAGGCGCCAAGACCCACGGCTATAGGCAGAGGGGGGAGGTATGTAAGGTAGCTCACAGACACATAGTTGATGGGAGGTATGTATCACAGAAATGTTTGTCATCTGTGATGTAATCCTGGAATATTGCTCTAGTGCACATAAGCACTAAGAGGATTGTTTGGTGCATCTGGGCCAGGTGCACCTGGGTTGCCTGAGAGATGGGTGGGTCTGGATACCCACATACCTGAGACCTGGCGCCATTTCAGCAGGAGGAGATGTCCACAGGGATATTTATTATTTAACATTTATTTTCTTCTTCTGGCAATTTATTACCCTATATATTAGTCATCTAATGCGGACTATATTTATACTTACTAGCATTTTCATGATTCTATGTACCCTTGTACAGTTGCCATTGTAGATGCTATTTATTATGTATTTTCTATTTGATCTTTATGACATAATGCATCTCCGCCTGCTGTTCTGCCGCCTTTTCTTTGCTCATTGTGCCTTTTTATTAAATTAAATTATCTTCTTAAAAACTTTCAATAATGATTCTTGAGCTATATTTTTGGTGAATAGGTTTAGTGTGGTTAACAAGGTAAAATGGAGGCACAGGGGCTGTATATGGAGGGCGAAGACCTCCTGTGTGTTGTTATCTCCAGATTGAGCCGGTATACTTGATGCTATCCAGCTTGTGTGACCAGGACTGGCTAACCAGGGACTTTGCATCAAGGACTTTTTCTTTGTTTTGCATGAACTAAAGGCTGTTTGTTTTCCTTTTGCTTTTGATCGGTTTATGAAGCAATAAACCGACATGGACATTTAAATGAAAACGCTTCCTGTTTTGCCTCCCAACGCACCCAAGTGAGTAGAAATCTCACATACAAGGTAATATAGAGAAAAGCAATGATAGGTATAGGTAATATAGAGACAGGAATCAACTGTGATTACCATACTAATAGCTCAGTTTCCCTGTAGCAGCACCACTGTCTTTATTCATACTACAATTCATGTTATCTGATTAATGAGGACTGGACAGGTCTTCTAGGACTAGACAGCGTTCTCTCCGGCCGAGAGGTGAGGATCCTGATCTGAGGATTCCTTCTATTATCTCACAGTGCTCAGTGTCTTACTTTTTTTTTTCAGGGGTTTGTGAAGGGCAATTCGATGCCGTCTTTGACTGGCTATGGACAAAGCCCGGTCCTGGGGGGACACAGAACTTGAGGTTCAACACATTCTTTCTTAGAGGACGATGGTTCTGGCTGTATGAAAACAAAAACAACAGAACGCGCCCCCGAGACCCAAAACTGATTGCTAGTGAGTGGGGGATCCCTCTACAACGCAAACTGGATGCAGTTCTGCAAATCTGGGGCTCATCAGAACAAAAAAACTATTTCTTTACAGGTGAGTACAACACTAAGTCATCTTATATGGGGAAAAGTAGTTCAGCAAAAATATTACTTAAATGCAAATAATTCCTAAATTTTCAGACAACTGGATCTCATTTAGTAATGTGATAATTAAGCAATCTGCAAATCACTTTATTAAATTATTTTGTGCTATTGTTATCCCAAAAAAATCGCTCCAAAGATCCGGCCGGCAGGTGTCTGTCTTCTGTTTAACTTGCTGTCCACTGCCTGTTGTCAAGTGTAATCCATTACACAAATTACTCCACAGGAAGTGGGGGTGGGTCTTTGTCTCTCTACAGGAAGTGGAGGCGGGTCATTGTCTCTCTATGGGAAGTGGAGGCAGGTCTTTATTTCTCTACAGGAAATAGAAGCTGGTACTTGTCTCCTTACAAGAAATGGAGGCAGGTCTTTATTTCTCCAGAAAATGCAAGCTGGTATTTGTCTCTTTGCAGGAAGTGGAGGCAGATTTTTGTCTCTCTACGGGAAGTGAAAGCTGATATTTGTGTCTCTATATGAAGTGCAGTCAGGTCTTTGTCTCTCTACAGCAAATGGAAGCTGGTATTTGCCTCTATAGGAAGTGAGGAAGTAGAGGTAGGTCATAGTCTCAGTACAGGAAGTAGAAGCTGGTATTTTGTCTCTCTACAAGAAGTGAAGCCAAGACTTTGTCAATACAGGTGGAGACAGATCTTTGTCTTTTTTAGGAAGTGCAGGCGGGTATTTCTTTACTGGAAGTAGATGTGGGACTTTTTCGCTTTACAGAAAATGGATGCAGGTGTTTGTCTCTTTACAGGAAGTGTAAGTTGATATTTATCTCTCTACAGGAAGTGGAGGTGGGTCTTTATCTCTCTACAGAAAGTGGAAGCTGGTATTTATCTCTTTACAAGAAGTGTAGGTGGGTATTTGTCTCTCTACAGGATATGGAAGCTGGTATTTATCTCTCTATCGGAAGTGGAGGCGGGTTTTTGTCTCTCTATGGAAAATGGAAGCTGGTACTTGTCTCTTTACAGAAAATGGAAGCTGGTATTTGTCTCTTTACAGGAAGTGGAGGTGGGTCTTTATCTCTCTACAAGACGTGGAAGCTGGTATTTATCTCTTTACAGGAAGTGTAGGTGAGTGTTTGTCTCTCTACAGGAAATGGAAGCTGGTATTTGTCTCTTTACAGGAAGTGAAGGCAGGTCTTTGTTTATACAATAAGTGGAAGCTGGTATTTGTCTCTTTACAGAAAGTGGAAGCTAGTATTAGTCTATTTACAGGAAGTGGAGGTGGGTCTTTATCTCTCTACATGAAGTAGAAGCTGGTATTTAGCTCTTTTCACCAAGTGTAAATGGGTATTTGTCTCTCTACAGGAAATGGAAGCTGGTATTTGTCTCTTTACAGGAAGTGAAGGCAGGTCTTTGTCTATACAAGAAGTGGAAGTTGGTATTTATCTCTGTACAGGAAGTGTTAGCTGATATTTGTCTCTATACAGGAAGTGGAGGTGGGTCTTTATCTCTCTACAGGAAATGGAACCTGGTATTTATCCCTCTATCGGAAGTGGAGGCGTTTTTTTGTCTCTACGAGAAGTGGAAGCTGGTATTTGTCTCTCAACAGAAAGTGTAGGCGGGTATTTGTCTCTCTGTATGAAGTGCAGTCAGGTCTTTGTCTCTCTACAGCAAATGAAAGGTGGTATTTTTCTTTTTATAGGAAGTAAGGAAGTGGAGGTAGGTCATTGTCTCTCTACAGGAAGTAGAAGCTGGCATTTGTCTCTCTCCAGTAAGTGGAGGCAAGACTTTGTCAATACAGGAAGTTGAGGTGGATCTTTGTCTCTTTACAGGAAGTGGAGATGGGTATTTGTCTCACTATAGGAAGTGCAGGAGGGTCTTTGTTTCTTTACTGGAAGTATAGGTGAGTCTTTTTCTCTTTACAGGAAGTGGAAGTGGCTATTTGTCTCTCTACAGGACGTGGGGAAGGTTTTTATCACTCTACAGGAAATGGAGGCAGGTCTTTGTCTCTACAGGAAGTTGAAGCTGGTATTTGTCTTTTACAGAAAGTGGAAACTGGTATTTGTCTCTTTACAGGAAGTGGAGGTGGGTCTTTATCTCTCTACAATAAGTGGAAGCTGGTATTTATCTTTTTACAAGAAGTGTAGGTGGGTCTTTGTCTCGCTACAGGAAATGGAAGCTGGTATTTAGCTCTTTACAGGAAGTGAAGGCAGGTCTTTGTCTATACAGGAAGTGAAAGTTGGTATTTGTTTCTCTACAGGAAGTGTAAGCTGGTATTTGTCTCTTTACAGGAAGTGAAGGCAGGTCTTTGTCTATACAAGAAGTGGAAGTTGGTATTTGTCTCTGTACAGGAAGTGTTAGCTGATATTTGTCTATATACAGGAAGTGGAGGTGGGTCTTTATCTCTCTACAGGAAATGGAACCTGGTATTTATCCCTCTATCGGAAGTGGAGGCGTTTTTTTGTCTCTACGAGAAGTGGAAGCTGGTATTTAGCTCTTTACAGGAAGTGAAGGCAGGTCTTTGTCTATACAGGAAGTGAAAGTTGGTATTTGTTTCTCTACAGGAAGTGTAAGCTGGTATTTGTCTCTTTACAGGAAGTGGAGGCGGGTCTTTGTCTCTCTACAGGAAGCGGAGGCAAGTCTTTGTATCTAGAGAAAGTGGAAGCTGGTATTTCTCTCTTTACAGGAAGTAGAGGTGGGCCTTTGTCTCTACAGCAAATGGAAGCTGGTATTTGTCTTTTTTATAGGAAGTGGAGGCAGGTCATTGTCTCTCTACAGGAAGTGTGAGCTGTTATTTGTCTCTCTACAAGAAGTGGAGGCAGGTATTTGTCTCTTTACAGGAAGTGGGAGAAGATCTTTGTTGTTTCTTTATAAGAAGTGGAGATGGGTATTTGTTTCCCTATAGGGAGTGGAGGATGTTCTTTGTCTCACTGCAGGAAGTAGAGGCGGGTCTTTGTCTCTTTACAGGAAGTGAAGGCAGGTATTTTTCTCTTCACAGGAGGTGGAGGCAGATATTTTTCTTTCTACAGGAAATGGAGGCAGCGATTTGTCTCTCTACAGGAAGTGGGGTTGGTTTTTATCTCTCTATAGGAAATGGAGGCTGGAATTTGTCTCTCTAAAGGAAATGTAGGTCTATTTCTTTGTACAGGAAGTGGGATTGGGTCCTTGTTTCTCTACAAGAAATGTGGGCAGATTTTTGTCTCTACAGGAAGTGGAGGCGGGTATCTGTCTGTCTTCAGGAAGTGGAGGCGGGTATCTGTCTGTCTTCAGGAAGTGGAGGCTGGTATCTGTCTCTCTATCATAATGGTAGGCAGAGCCATTCCACTCTACCCTGTGAGGCAGGCTTTCAGTTGAGAGAAGTTCGATGTTCCAGCACCTATAATGTTGCCCAAATGTTGATGAAAAGGGACGGCTTACTCAAAAAGACTAGATGGCAATTACGCCCAAGTAAATCAGTTAGATTACAGGTGGCGGGAGTGTTTCTTTGTTCCTCTATAGGAAGTGAGGGCAAGTCTGTTTCTCTACAAGAAGTGGGGTTGGATCATTGTCTCCCTGCTTCTGCTCTCCTGTCTCTGCTTCTGCTCTCCTGTAAAAGTAAGTCCCAACACTTATTGTACTAGCAGGATGCTGGGAAGAGGGAACTCAAAAAGACTGGATGATAAATTACAGAGTTTGAGAATTTGGACTATTCCTGTACTTATAAGACTGATATGTGCACCAAAAGCTGTTGGGGAGATGATAACAGCAAGACTACGCTTTCTACAGGTTTTATGTGAAATGACAGGAAAGGAATGGTGTCAAGATTTCCAACACACAGGCGAGACGACACCGGGAGATCACCGTGTCGTCACGCTGTCCGTATTTCGTCTGTAGTCGCGAGAACGCGATCTAGACTACTCTACGTAGGTATCGGTAAGCGACCAGTGAGCGTATGGCGTAACACCCTGGGTTCCAAAGCCTGGAATCCGTGTTTAACGCTCTCTGTATGGTCACTGTCAGCTTCATGATAGCCCAATTATTATTATTCTCTGCCACCACCGGCTGAGTTTGAAATATAATACAGGCCTGGCCGGACGCCTGCCTTTTGGTAGCATATATGGCTTCAGGGAAGGGAACGATTACAGAATAAAAGAAACAGAACTATTACAATTTATATTTAATCCAAAAGGGAGGCAGTGTTTAGGAAAAATATATACAAGGATGTTACAAAGGAGACATTAAAATACATAGGCAGTTACATAAAATAAACAGGGTAAAAAAAAGACAACTTACACTATACGATCACAGAGACGATTCAATATAGGTGGAGGAGGGCCTCTCCAGTTGGATTATGCTGTTATTGAACAGGACCATTTGCTTATAATTCTTATTCCCCCCTGGCAATGAGTGAGTCTGTACTGTCCATGAGTTCTCTTATACCTAAGGGGAAATCTGGCCACATGCCCCTGGTGGTGACATCATGTGGGCCGGTCTCCAGCCTGTATATTTTCATTAAAAACTCTAACTTCTGCGATAACTCACCGCTCGTTGATTGCAGAAGCTTGCAAACTACGCCATTTTTTCCCTTATGATTTTATCTTCATTTAGAGACCACGCATCACATAGCTGCAGTCTTTTATTCTTGTGTTTATGCACTACAGCTCCCTGATTTTGGTTACAGCCCTGGAAAACTACCTATACATTCCTGGGCTGATTTGGTCACTAAACATATGGGTCCCGTTATTGTCGGACGTATGGCACTCATAATATTTCATAGTTCATATCGGAGTCAGTTCATCTGCAAATTTCCTTTTGAGGCTCGGGAAGCAGCCTCACGGTTACACGCAAATTAGTGCAAGCCTGCATTTTAATTACCTCCTGCGTCTCTCAGAGACAAGATGCTTGCTTCCTAACGAAGTTATAACACTCCTTGGCTAGCCTTGTTTGCATAAGCTATTTCTCAGGCGTGTGCTAATTGGGGCTTTTGTGCTGAGCAGAATGGGAAAGCTCGGTGCTGACAAGTGATAATTTGCAGTAAGACACTGTATAATTGTCATCTCTGGACAAACACTACAGCAGAGGGCATGGGAGAAGGGGCTAATATTCTGTTAATGTGTCCCTGACATTAATATTTTCCTGACAAATGGACATTACACTTCTTCTCAATACTAAAAAATGTTTTCTCGTTTTCTCGTTTTTGCAGGAGCTCATGTTTGGACGTATCACTCTGGTAAATCTAAGATATTCCCTGTGGATTTGCAAGGACACAAATCCCCTCAGCTCATTCAGGAGAAGTTCCCAGGGATCAGTGGACCGATAGATGCAGCATACTACAATCCCACCAAGAAGTCTATATACTTCTTTACGGGGTTGATGGTAAGAGCATGTGAGGCCATGTTGTTAAACAGTGACACACCCGCACACTGATTCACTTCAGGATGGCAATACCTCACATGACCTGTGGACAGGTGTGGCACTGTTTTTGGATGAAAGCGGCCATATTTTTCTAATTCTGTGCAGCTCCTTTAAAAATCTAATAAATTATAACTTTTTAAATTGGTTTATGTGCAGATGATATTGTGAAATTACATAAGAATAGCTGAACAAAAAAGCTCTTTTCCCCATCATCCTCACTCCCCTGCTCTCCTCTCACACTCAGGTCACTGTCTTTGATATGAAGACCCTCCAGCCCTTAGAAGGATACCCGCGTAGGATCGCTGACATATTCCCTCCGGTGCAGCCTCAGGATCATCCCATAGGAAACCTGGATGCAGCATATTATTCCTATACACACCGGGATTTGTTCTTTTTTAAGGGCATCCATTTCTGGAAGGTGGTGGGATCCATGGATCAATCGCTGAATCCCAGTCTGCCAGTTAATGGGGTGCTGCCCAGAAGAAGAGTCTCTGAGCAATGGTTTGATATCTGTGATGTTACATAAGACATGATACCGCATTGTGCTTTACTAACATATGACCCCATCTAAATGGCGATAATAGTGTCCAATGGTGTATGTAGTGTCCATATCTGCACATAATAGGGCTTTATATGTCTAGGCAGTTTCTGCTCATTATAGAGCTTTACATGTCTATGT
Source organism: Phyllobates terribilis (assembly GCF_046119375.1). NCBI lineage: Eukaryota > Metazoa > Chordata > Amphibia > Anura > Dendrobatidae > Phyllobates > Phyllobates terribilis. The sequence continues at coordinate 560,040,344 of NW_027362771.1, forward strand.
AGTTTCTGCTCATAATAAGGCTTTACATGTTTAGGTAGCTTCTGCTCATTATAGAGCTTTACATGTCTAGGCAATTTCCGCTCATTATAGAGCTTTACATGTCTAGGTAGTTTCTGCTCATTATAGAGCTTTACATGTCTAGGCAGTTTCTGCTCATTATAGAGCTTTACATGTCTAGGCAGTTTCCGCTTATTATAGAGTTTTACATGTCTAGGCAGTTTCTGCTCATTATAGAGCTTTACATGTCTAGGTAGTTTCCGCTCATTATAGAGCTTTACATGTCTAGGCAGTTTCCGCTCATTATAGAGCTTTACATGTCTAGGCAGTTTCTGCTCATTATAGAGCTTTACATGACTAGGCAGTTTCCGCTCATTATAGAGCTTTACATGTCTAGGCAGTTTCCGCTCATTATAGAGCTTTACACGTCTAGGCAGTTTCCGCTCATTATAGAGCTTTACATGTCTAGGCAGTTTCTGCTCATTATAGAGCTTTACATGTCTAGGCAGTTTCCGCTCATTATAGAGCTTTACATGTCTAGGCAGTTTCTGCTCATTATAGAGCTTTACATGTCTAGGTAGTATCTGCTCATTATAGAGCTTTACATGTCTAGGTAGTTTCCGCTCATTATAGAGCTTTACATGTCTAGGCAGTTTCCGCTTATTATAGAGCTTTACATGTCTAGGCAGTTTCTGCTCATTATAGAGCTTTACATGTCTAGGTAGTTTCCGCTCATTATAGAGCTTTACATGTCTAGGCAGTTTCCACTCATTATAGAGCTTTACATGTCTAGGCAGTTTCTGCTCATTATAGAGCTTTACATGTCTATGTAGTTTCTGCTCATAATAAGGCTTTACATATGTATGTAGTATCTGCTCATAATAGGGCTTTACATGTGTATTATTATTATTTATATAGCGCCATTGATTCCACGGTGCTGTACATAAGAAGGGGTTATATACCAAATACAGATATCACTTACAGTAAACAAACTAACAATGACAGACTGGTACAGAGGGAAGAGGACCCTGCCCTTGTGGACTTACATTCATCAGGCATGGGGAAGGAGACAGTGGGTTGGGAGTGTAGTATCTGCTTATAATAAGGCTTTACATGTGTATGTACAGTAGTATCTGCTCATAATAGGGCTTTACATGTGTATGTAGTATCTGCTCATAATAGGGCTTTACATGTGCATGTAGTATCTGCTCATAATAGGGCTTTACATGTGTATGTAGTATCTGCTCATAATAGGGCTTTACATGTGTATGTAGTATCTGCTCATAATAGGGCTTTACATGTGTATGTAGTATCTGCTCATAATAGGGCTTTACATGTGCATGTAGTATCTGCTCATAATAGGGCTTTACATGTGTATGTAGTATCTGCTCATAATAGGGCTTTACATGTGTATGTAGTATCTGCTCATAATAGGGCTTTATATGTGCATGTAGTATCTGCTCATAATAGGGCTTTACATGTGTCAGTATAGTTTCTACCATGTAGCAATCATCCACCGTCGTCTCTGATACTTATTTTCTGATGCCAGTTTATGTGTCCGATTCCTCTTCTTGCAGTTATTTGCTTCTACACTGCCATGTGACACTTAAAGGGGTTGTCCAGAAAAACCTGGCTGCTTTCTTTTCAGAATCTGTGCTCCCCCGTCCATGACTTGTTTGTACTATTGCAACTCAGCCGCATTGACATAAATGTAGGTGAGCTGCAGTACCATGCTAAACCTGGGGTCAGGGGTGCCGCTCTTTCTGTAAAAAAAAACAGCTTTTTTAAGATGCCCTTTAAGGTGCCCATATTCCTGTATATAACTGTCAGCTAATCATGGCCATGCTCATGCATGCATGTAGTTTCAAGGGAAAGTGGAGAAAGCCGCTGATTCCGTGGGAACAATAAGACTGGGCTTGACAGCTGCCATTTTACTGATTGGTGGAGGGCCAAGAAATGGGTAAAAAAATAATACTCATCGGTCATACTACGGCAGACCCCCTATCTGGTCCCCCGCGCAGCTCCTTGCAGCCTCTTTTTCCTTCTGCACTGGTAGTGACGTCCTCTTCTTCATCTTAAATCTGTGACGGGGCTTCTGGCGGGATATCAGGAAGAGGATGTGTCAGGTGGTGCAGGAGGAAGGAAGCGGCTGAAAGGAGCTGCATGGAGAACCATACAGGGGCGGCGGTGGTAGGACCTGTGACAGGAGCATAAAAAGAAAAAACCTACAGGTCATCACAATGCCATGAAAAATATCCAAAAATTCTGATATTGGATAGAAGCTTAGATCTCCAGGGCCGGTATCCTTAAGTGATCAATGAAAAAATGAAAAAAGTTGCAATCCGGCACCAAAATTAAAAAAAAAAAATCATTAAAAATACAAGGAATAAAAAGCGTAAGTTCCAAGACATGTGACACTTCCACGTATTGGACAGTAATGTAATATTCATATATGGCTATGCAACTTTCACTTTTTCATTACCCCTATGTTCAGGGGTCTTGAGAGACCCCAGAGAATAATAAGGAATATTCAAATCTCATCAAATAAATTAGATGCAAATCAAATTTTTGGACCAAATTTGAGCAAATCTGCCAAATATGAATTTTTTGTCAGATTCGCTCATTACTATGATTAAGAGTGTTATACATTTGTATCCTACATTTAAGTTTTGTCAACTTCCTAATTGGGCTTTCTCTTTAATCTTCTGCTTTTTGCCTTGTGAAACTTAACCTTTTAATGCTGGAAAAAATGCTGGATTATTATCAGACTTTACGGATTGTTGGATGCCCAATTATACGAATTTCAATTATTTTTACTGTACGTATTGTACATCATCATTAAATATTGCTCTTTTAATCAAAAATAATGATTATTTTTATATTTGAAAATATTTTCTTTTTAACTATTTTTATTATTTTACAAAAAAAAATAAAATGTTAATTTACCGCCGTATTTTAAGTTTTGTAATAAAATATTAATATCAGCAACAGGTTTTTTTTTTCGTGAACCCAAAACAACAACATTTCTCTATTTGCTATTACAACTGTGATTCAAGGACGCTCATTAGATTCCAAAGGCCAAAAAACAGAATGTACTTGGCGAAACAGGGGAACACGTGAGGACAACTGGCGAAACAGGGGAACACGTGAGGACAACTGGCGAAACAGGGGAACACGTGAGGACAACTGGCGAAACAGGGGAACACGTGAGGACAACTGGCGAAACAGGAGAACACGTGAGGACAACTGGCGAAACATGCACAATTCACTCCCTCTAGACTTATCTTCTTTGTAGGAATTGCTCTCTCTGTTTTTCCTTTTGCCGCTGATCAGATGGCATAGGGAGATGTGTTGACCATGCGTTGCTCTCTGGGAAAAAAAATATGCAAATTAGATCTCATTTAAGGAAAAGAAAGGTAGCTGAATGATGCCACCTATTGGAGTTAGCAAATCTATAAGGCTATTACAACCCTTTAAGGAGCTTTGTAACACAACTCAGGATACAATGGCTTCTGATCTCAGAAAGCCTCAGCAGCTCGAAATGGAGACACTATGGAAAAGGAATATAAAGATCATTGCGAGACCACCAAAGATGTCAAATGTTGTGATGAGTGGGGCTATGGATGCTAAAAAAGCCACTGTGGCTGTTGCAGGGACTGAGGCTGTTACAGGGAGCACTGCAGCTGTTGCAGGGGGCACTATAGCTGTTGCAGAGGGGACTGTGGCTGTTGCAGAGGGCATTGTGGCTGTTTCAGAGGGCACTGTGTCTGTTCCAGAGGGCACTGTGGCTGTTGCAGGGTGCACTCTGGGTGCTGCATAGGGAACTGTGGCTGTTGCTGGGGGCAAGGTATCTGTTGCAGAAGGCACTGTGGCTGTTGCAGAGGGGTCTGTATTTGTTCCAGAGGGCACTGTGGCTGTTGCAGAGGGCACTGTGGATGTTGCAGAAGGGACTGTGACTGTTGCAGAGGGGACTGTGTCTGTTGCAGAGGGGACTGTGTCTGTTGCAGGGGGCACTGTATCTGTTACAGAAGGCACTGTGGCTGTTGCAGAGGGGTCTGTATCTGTTCCAGAGGGCACTGTGGCTGTTGCAGAGGGCACTGTGGATGTTGCAGAAGGGACTGTGTCTGTTGCAGGGGGCACTATAGCTGTTTCAGAGGGGACTGTATATGTTGCAGAGGCACTGTGGCTGTTGCAGAGGGCATTGTGGCTGTTTCAGAGGGCACTGTGGCAGTTGCAGAGGGGTCTGTATTTGTTCCAGAGGGCACTGTGGCTGTTGCAGAGGGCACTGTGGATGTTGCAGAAGGGACTGTGACTGTTGCAGAGGGGACTGTGACTGTTGCAGAGGGGACTGTGTCTGTTGCAGAGGGGACTGTGTCTGTTGCAGGGGGCACTGTATCTGTTACAGAAGGCACTGTGGCTGTTGCAGAGGGGTCTGTATCTGTTCCAGAGGGCACTGTGGCTGTTTCAGATGGGACTGTATATGTTGCAGAGGCACTGTGGCTGTTGTAGAGGGCATTGTGATTGTTTTAGAGGGCACTGTGGCAGTTGCAGAGGGCACTGTATTTTTTGCAGAGGGAACTATGGCTGTTGCAGAGGGCACTGAGGCTGTTGCAGGTGGCACTGTAGAGATTGCAAAGGGGACATTGGCCATTGCAGAGGGAGTCATGGCTGTTGTGGGAGGCAGTGTGGCTGTTTCAGTGGGGACTGTGGCTGTTGCAGGGGGCATTGTAGATGTTGCAGAGGGGACTGTAGCTATTTCAGTGGACAGTATGGCTGTTATAGAGGAGATTGTTGCTATCACAGAGGGCACTGTGGCTGTTTCAAGGGGCACTGTAGAGGTTGCAGAGGGGACTGTGGCTATTGCAGGGGCACTATGGCTGTTGCAGAGGGTGCTGTGGCTGTTGTAGAGGGGACTGTGGCTATTACAGGAGGAAACAGTTTACACTACTCCAGGGGAACACTATCCACACAGCAAATTAATCTTTTAGTAATTACTAATGTTTGACTGATGAGACTGTAAGCAGGTTACTTGGATGCAACAGCGCAGACAATGAGGAGTCAGTGGTACTTAACCAAGAAAGAAAATCTATCTATCTATCTATCTATCTATCTATCTATCTATCTATCTATCTATCTATCTATCTATCAGTATATCTGTATACAAGTAAGTATGTTATTGTGAGTAACAGTAACAAGGTTAATACAATATATTATGATACTATCAGAACACAGTGATGCTACTAAATATGATATCTATATGTGAGTCACTTGGTATACAATATGCTCGTTACTCTGTCCGTTTTCGTTCCCTGAAGTGTAGGCCCGGCCCACACCCTGTACCGTACGTCTGTGCTGGAAGTAAAGGCTCAATTCACTCAGAACTTCTTCTAAGCAGCCAGATCAGCGTCTGGCCTTTGGTACTTGACCTGTGAAGTTGGGTCTTCGATGTTTGACCTATGACGTCTAGCAGCAGTGATGGCCACGAGCTCATTCCGCTGTTCACAGGTCTTCCTTTCACATCTTGGCGCCAACTGAATTTTGTCTCCTCTGTCCTGGCCTTTTATATTTAGTAATTGCACCACAGCTGTCACCCGACCCGGCATCCCCTTCAAATGTTTCCTCCAGGGAACACACTTTCCGTCTTTCAGTTCCTGCCTATCTAATCCAACAATCAGATGGCGGCATTCACTTGCAGGTGCTGTGAGATGTTGACTGGATGCATCTTCTGTTTACCACCTCCTTAAAAGACCTCACATGAAAAAATTCAAAAAGCCTTGGCCTTGATTTAGATTTGCATCTTCTGATACTACTTTGTATGTATTACTGCTAAAGAGATCACTTGAAGAACACTCATACTGTATCTATAAGGAACATTTGACTTCCAAGATCTGGTTGGGATTTCGGTTTAAAACAGTGATTTTATCAAAAGTATAGCAAGCAGCCCAGTAAGTGTTACATCGCTGGAATCAGGGTCTCTGCCCCTACATCATGCTGCTCTCATATAGGATAGCTATGTTAGGTTGCTACCACGAGCTTCTCTAGCTTGAACTGTATCCTCATTTTTCCACTGTGAGCCATGCATTGTGAATTGCAGAATTAATCTTTGAGCTTCGGTTCCTCTTGGTGGTTTAGATGAATACTTCTCTTATCTCTCATTACTTCTCTAAAGCAAAAAAAAGTGAAAACAAATCTTATGAGAAAAATGTGGAATTATCTATGTTTCACATTTATACAAATGCGATGTACATGAAAAATGAACACACAAACACTTGTACCTTTCCTGGCTTTTAGTGAGCACATTGTGAAAACAGCCACAGTGCAGGGGAAAAAGTAAGTGAACCTCTGTGCTAGAGGAGTTGCCCCTTCCGACAGGAGTGTGACAGCATGTATTTCTATGCAGCTATCACGCTCAGGTCAGGAGAGCTGACGGCCAGTCCGAGCATTGCGTTGCGATCCTCGTCCGACTTATATGGCCATCTGACTCATCCCTAAAGGTTACTGTTAATGGGGCAGGGGAACTGGCTCCACTCTTCCGCACTCTGTATGGCGTCCCCTGCTGATCTGGCAGCAATATTTGGTGGGGGGTGGGACGTCGTGTCACCACTGATAGACTACATCCTCCTCATTCCATCAAAGAGAATGAAACCAACTGAAACAGAATGTGAAGATCGCAGCCAATCAGCAGTCAGATGATTCCCCAGCCGGTCGTTGATACCAGGAGACTGGCGGGGGATGCGATGTCAAGTGTAGAGGAGCAGTATGCTTTTTTTTTATTCACTATCACACTCTGCACCTGTTATGATTGTGCTGCATTTCTTTGTCAACTAAAACTGCAACAGTTTTGCAGCAATTGTTGAAAATTGCTGCAAAACAATGTGTTTTTTCCTTAATTGTGGAAAAAAAATGCATTGTGGCTGCAATGTGTGAACAAAACCTAGAGCACAACTCCTTTAAAGAAGCACACCTAATAATATTTTTCTTAGCAAAACCTGTGTAAATGTGTGTGTAATCTAGTGTAAGTGTATCGCAATCTTCCCCAGTTTCCAGCTTTGCTCCAGTCCTCTGCTCACTCACGTGACTGCTATGCCAACTCTCTGGATCACAGAGGTCTGTCTCTATGTGTGAGCTGGAAGTGGCTGTTAGAAGGAAAGTCTATGGAGAGTTAGAACGAGGCCACCATGGTCCAGATCAGTGCTCTCTCGCCATGGACAGGAGCTTTGTGAAATTCCTGCCTAACGGGTTCTCCAGTGCGGCATTTCTTTCGCCTTGTGTTACGTCATCTGTACAACGCACAGGTGGCATCTCGCTAGCCTGCCTAATCATAAGCCAAACCTGGGAATCAGGAGGGTAAGGAAATTCACGCAGCCCATGTTCATGGCCAGAGAGCACTGACCTCAACTGTGGACCAGTCAAGGTCAGTGTAAAACCCACTTCTGGCTCACACATAGGCCTCGATTCATCATGGTGTTTACACCAGAATTGTGTCTAAAACGATCTTCAAATGTGAAAATGTTGGCAACTTTTGGGATTTTTACAGCCAGTTTCATCAGGTCCCTCCATTTTGAGTGGAGCTGAGGAAGAGCCGGGGCATGGCAATGTCGCCTGACAAATTCATTAAAAATGGCGTTGTTCCTTACGATTGACTGGAGTATCATTTCTGGCGCAGTCCGCGGAGGCTCACACCACTGAGAAAATGCACCAAATTCATTAAGTGGTGGGCGTGCACCTCTTCATAAATTAGGTGCGTCTTATTCCTGTACGACCCCTATTAAGGTAAAACTCCAGTCTTAATGAATCGGGGCCATAGAGCGCAGTGTGAATGAGCAAGTCAAAATGACATTGGAAACTGGGGAAGATGGCGATCAGTGAGTATTTTACTGCAATTACAACACACACATTTAAACAGGTTTAAATAATAAAATAAGTGATTGGGAGTGATTCTGTAATTACTAGAGTTGAGCGAACATGCTCGACACTGCTCGGTACTCGCCCGAGCATCACGCTACTTGGAATGTTCGGCGAGCACCGAGCATTTCCGGGTTACTCGGGCGGGAGCTCGGGTCTCCGCCCTGCATGTTTGGCGCTCTTTACAGAGCCAATGAACATGCAGGGATTGCCAGCCAGTCACTGTAATGCTGCAGCCATGTTGGTTGTGGGCATTACAGTGATTGGCTGGCCACACAGCGTCACCTCGAGTATTTAAAACCGGGCGCCGTCATCTTGGACACAGTTTCTCCGGATTAGACAGTGTAGGGACAGCGCTGCTGATTTAGGGAGAGATATAAACTGCGAAATAGTTAGTGTAGCGTCTGTAAAGGCTGCCAGATCAAGCAAACAGTCCTTCTCAGGACTAATATCCATCCCAGATACCAGGCAGGCAGGCTGTATAGGAGACACAGTGGTTATACCAGCAAACGCTGCATTACAGTCCTGTGTGCTCCTGTTGCTGAAATTGCTGGACTTAGCACCAGGTGTCGGGGGCCAGGAAAAATCCTTTTTTTTTCATCTAAATCCTCCTTTTTTTTCCTCCTTCACACTGTACAAATACCCGTCTTATTAACCTTTTGGTGTGTCCCCCCCCCCCCCAAAAAAGCGTGTCTCTGATTTTTCAGACACAAATATAACTGTTGAAAATAGTCTGGTGTAGGCTAGAGAAACAGAAGTGTTGTTTTGCACTTCCACGGTTCAAACCTCTGTATTATCCATTTTGGGCCATTTGTATCTAAAAAAAAAAACAGTTTGAGTGTGTCGCTCACTGTTCAGCCGAAAATATCTCTATTTAAAAAAGTGTGGTATACCCCAGTAAACAATAACTGTGGTTTTGCCATCCCACGGTAAAAAATCTCTATTATTCAGCTTTTGGTAGTTTTTTCCATAAAGAAAAACAGTAGTGTCTCCTGACTGTTGTGACACAAAAATATATCTGTTGAAAATAGTCTTGTGTAGGCCCGACATCCCAGTGTGATTTCGCAGTTCCACGGGTCAAATCGCTGTACTATCCAGTTTTGGGCCTTTGGTATCTAAAAAAAAAGCAGTTTGAGTGTGTCGCTCACTGTTCAGCCGCAAATATCTCTATTTAAAAAAGTGTGGTATACCCCAGTAAACAATAACTGTGGTTTTCCTCTTCCACGGTTCTAATCTACTCTTTATTACCCTTTTTCCATTGATAGTGCAAGTGTAAGCTATTTTACCTCATTTACAATGGGCAAGGCGCGTGGCAAGGGACGTGGAAGTGGACGTTCTGGTGATGGTTCGTGCAGAGGACGGGGCCGTGGCCAAGGTGAAAATGTGCCACAACCAACAGCCACATCTTCTCGCTCCCACTTCTTGACCGAATTACTAGGGAAGCACAGAACAACACCAGTATTGAGAACTGATCAGTGTGAACAGGTTATTAATTGGATAGCAGATAATACTTCCAGTTACCTGGGCACCACCACCTCCGGTCTGTCTTCCACACGGTCAACTCTTAGTAGCCGTGAGTCTCGACCCCATACTCCTCCTCACCCTGATGCTCCTTCCTCCCACCATGCCGAGTGTCGTCAGACAGCAAGTGATCCCACACTTGGACACTCTGAAGAGCTGTTCACTGGTCCATTTCCATATTTGGGCCCCTCGCCTGATACGCTTGAAGTGGTGGAAGAGGAGATCCCATGTTGCGATGCCCAAATATTTGAACAGCCACGGCCACAGGAAGTCGACGTTGGCAATCTGTCACAGGAGGTGGACGATGACGAGACACAATTGCCAGGAAGTGAGGAGGAGGATCGTGGTGCGCAAGTGGAAGAGGAGGAGGTGGTGGATGATCTAGTAACTGACCCAACGTGGAAGGAGGACATGCAGAGAGAGGCCAGCAGCACACAGGGGGAGGGAGGCAGAGTACCCCAACAGGCAGGAAGAAGCAGTGTGGTGGCCGCAGACAGAAGGCAGGCAACCGTTCCCCGTAACACCAACACGAGGGACGTTGCCAGTACAAGCGGTAGGTCTTCCAGAGTCTGGAATTTTTTTAAAGACTCTGCTGATAACCCCAAAAAGGCCATATGTTCCACTTGCCATGCCAGCATCAGCAGGGGTGACAAAACTACCAGCCTGACCACCACCAGCATGATCAGGCACATGGCAGCAAAGCACCCGACTTTGTGGGGCGAAACCCAGGGTCCACGACCAGTGTCAGCGGGTGTCACCACTGCTTCTTCCACTGTTGTGCGTGCAATAAAACCCCCTGTTGTGTGTGCAAGGCAATCCCCTGTCCATACTGCATGTAAAGATGCCCCCTCCTCTCAGTCTTCACTTGTTATGGCAGTTTCTCAAGAAACAGCATCAACGTCCACGTCCACGTCCCACCGCAGCGTTCAATTGTCCATATCCCAGACCTTTGAACGAAAGCCGAAATTCGCAGCTAACGCCCCACAGACCACAGTCCTAAATTCGCACATTTCACGACTGCTTGCATTGGAAATGCTGCCTTTTAGGCTGGTGGAGACGGAATCCTTCCGCAATCTTATGGCGGTGGCCGTCCCTCGGTACTCGGTCCCCAGCCGACACTATTTTGCCCGGTGTGCCATCCCCGCACTACACAAGCACGTGTCCCAAAGCATCTGCCGTGCCCTCAACAACGCAGTTACTGGGAGAGTCCACCTGACAACGGACACGTGGACAAGTGCTTGTGGCCAGGGACGGTACATCTCTCTGACCGCACACTGGGTAAACATAGTGGAAGCCGAGACCCAGTCGGACCTTGGGACGGAACACATCCTCCCCACACCGAGGATTGCGGGCCCTATGTCAGTCAGAGTTGCCCCCACAGTGTACAGCTCCTGCGCATCCTCCTCCTCCTCCTCATGTTCAGCCTCCATCTCAGATATCACCACATCAGTTACAAGCTGGAAGCATTGCAGTACTGCCTCCGCCAAGCGGCAACAGGCTGTGCTGAACTCATAAGCTTAGGTGATAAACCTCACACTGCTTGTGAGTTGTGGACAGCTGTGAAAGAGCAGGCAGATCTGTGGCTGAGACCACTGAACCTACATCCCGGCATGGTCGTGTGTGACAATGGCCGTAACCTGGTGGCGGCTCTGAGGCGAGGTGAAATCACACACGTACCATGCCTGGCTCATGTGCTTAACCTCGTGGTTCAGCGGTTTCTTAAATCGTACCCCGAGTTGCCAGATCTGCTCGTGAAAATACGCCGCCTGTCAGCTCATTTACGCAAGTCGGCTACAGCTTCCGCCGCCCTTGCTGTGTTGCAGCAGCGTTTGAAGCGTCCGTCACACCGACTGGTGTGTGATGTCCCCACATGTTGGAACTCTACCCTCCACATGTTGCAAAGGATTTGTGAGCAGAAGAGAGCAGTTGTGGAGTACCAGCTGCAACAAGGCCGTCAATATTCAGGTCAGACTCCACACATAAGACTTCAGGAGTGGACCTGGATGTCTGACATATGTACCATCCTGACAAACTTTGAGGAGGCCACCAAGATGGTGAGTGGCGATGACGCCATCATTAGTGTCAGCATCCCACTTGTCTGTCTTTTGCAACGCTCTCTGCAGAGAATTAAAGAGGAGACATTGCAGCCAGAGTATGATGAGATGGATCAAGAAGCCGTAGCGGGCGATTACACACAGCCCAGCCTCATCTCATCCCAACGTGCATTGGGGGACAATGAGGGAGAGGAGGAGGAGGAGGAGGAGGAAGAACAGGAGCTGCTATCATGCGTTGTAGACGGTAGTACCTGTACAAGTGTCATACCGTCGGTTCAGCGTGGGTGGCCTGAGGACAGGGGGGAGGAGGAAGAGGAGGAGGAGGAGGAGAGCATGGTCAGTCGTCATCTTGGTGAGGACAAGGAAATCTTGCCCGTTACCAGTCTGGCACGCATGGCTGACTTTATGTTACGCTGCCTTAACCGTGACCCTCGCGTTGTCAAAATGTTGGGTGACAGTCATTACTGGTTGGTGACACTTGTAGACCCCCGCTACAAGGAGAACTTTCACTCTCTTATTCCTGAGGTGGAGAGGTCTACAAAAATGGGGCAATACCAGAAGGCCCTTGCTGCAGAACTCTTAAAAAATTCCCATCTGAACACGCTAGCGGCAGAGGTCACAGTTCGTTGCCCAACCAAGGCGTACAGGCGAGAGAGATGCAACTCCAATCCAGCAGAGGCAGGGGAACACTGTCAACGTTCTGGGACAGTTTTCTGACACCCGCCCAGCTTACAGGCCCTGAGGCGCGGGGTACTCTCACAAGGAGTGGAAAGTTTCAAAAGATGGTGAGGGAGTACCTTGCCGATCGTACCAGCGTCCTCCGTGATTCCTCTGTGCCTTTTAATTATTGGGTATCCAAGCTGGACACTTGGAATGAACTCGCTCTGTACGCCTTGGAGGTCCTGGCCTGCCCTGCCGCTAGCGTGTTATCGGGGCGTGTTTTTAGTGCCGCTGGGGGAATTATAACTCATAAGCGCACTCGCCTGTCAACTGACAATGCTGACAAGCTGACCCTTATCAAAATGAACAAGGGCTGGATTGGGCCAGACTTCTCATCACCACCAAATGACAGCAGAGTAACATAAAGTCAAATCCACTGTGTTATTTCGGGAGGTGTATTCACATGCACCGCTTCACACCCACACATGGGTATACGCTTCCTCGTTTCGGCTGTTTAATCTTCTTCTCCTTATCCTCAGCCTCCACCACCACTATACCACCAGGGTGCCAGCATTGCAAGTTCCTCCGTCCTTATTTTTGGCAGCTTTTGCTTGCAAGGCATAAGCAAATACTATGGGACACCCACTCCCCAATAATGGGACTTATGTTTGTAATATGCTGTACTGCATCTGACTCGCCCCCTGGGCCGTGGGGCACTCGGATCCGGGCAATAGGGAACGATGGGAGTAGTAGTGGCAACCCGGTTCCGTGGCTCAGGGTGGTCAGGCCAGTGGTAGTCCGTTATATTGATTATGTCCGACTACGCCACCCGTGGATTTGCGGTTATTAGGAACCGCCGCTGCATGCAGACCGCTGGGGCTGATGAGATGTGCAGCTATGGTAGTGTGACTCCCCACGGGAAGAGTGCGGCCCCAGGGCAGTATAGTGGATGGTGGGAGTGATGGTAGTGAGAGTCCCAGTGATGATAGTGCTGGAGGAGCAAGGAGCATACAGACAACAGGTTGCAGTCCAGGGTCTTTACTTGAACAGGTAAACTGACCCACAAGCAGTCCCAGCTAGGAGGGGACCTGGATGTCTGAGAGCAACGGGGAAATTGGCCCTGGTCAGGGTGAGGGTGTAGGCCTACCGTGCTTTCTGCGCTCCTTCTGACTATCTCCTCCTGATAGTATAACAGCCCACGTTTCCAAGCTTTTCGTGTATTCTCGCCTGTATGGCCTGCGACGTGGGTTCCTTTCTGCTCCCAGCCTTGTACGGCTTTACTGGTCCCTTCGGTTGTGGCAGGGCCTCCAGGCTTCTTAGGCCAAGGAAAGTACAGTCCCTTGCGGACTGGTTCTCTGCTGGAGGATGTAGAATCCTTCCAGCCTCAGACACCAAAGTCTGGTAAAATGAAGTCTTTTCTCTGCCAAGACAGGCTCTCTTCGCCTCTTGTCTCTGGCTTGTGGCTCTCTCCTACTGCCACACTTCCTCTTAGGTTACAATGCAACTTTCTGTCCCTGCTCCACTCTGGGACACGTCTCAAAGCTGAGACAGGCAATCCAGTTCTCCCTAACCCTGTCCCCAGTACCAGCTTTTATTACGTGCAGCCTGCTCCCCCTACTGGCCTGAGACAGGAAGCATTGCATGCTAATGTTCCCCTAACCAGAGAACCTCCCCCTTGCTCTCAGACACAGCTTTATTACACTTGTGGCATCCAGGTAGGGTGACACATTCCCCCCTAGTGAAATTTAGTACTCCGAGACTAAACAATAAACAAAGACAATATGCATAACCATAAAACATTAATAGACAGACGACGCACAAATTGAGTTCTTTAGGTCACAGTGTGGCCTGTGACCGGGTGTCCATATCACCAAAACAACGGGTGCCTTAACCAGGTGGGGGTCTGTCCTACCCCAAGTCCTTTACAGTCTTAGTTCATTCCTGGGTTAGGCTCCGAACGCAGTCCACACAAGGTCCCGGTTATAAAAAAGTCCATAACCTGTGAGTCCTTACGGTTGCTGCAAGAGACTGAAACACAGAATTACCGAACATGCATGTAACTTGGCAAACAATTCAACATTTGGCAACAAGGTTATTTACAATTTAGTACACTCTATATTCTCCAGCGAGCGGGTATCTGCCCCTTTGTGCTCCTGGTTGACCTCCTTAACCCACTGTCTGGTGGTGGACCAACCTGGCTTTCCCCACTAGCGTTAGGGGTACAGCTACCAGCTGGGTGTACAGGTAGGGCAGGCAGCTGTCTGCGGGTTCTTTGGCTTACCGCAGGCATGGCAGGCTCACTGTCAGCAGAGGGTTGACTCTCCTGGGCTGCTGGTACAGGCTCTTCTGCCTCTGGAACCGCTTGCTCCTCTTCACCTGCCGGCTCTGGTGTTGGTTGTTGCTGTGCCGGTTGCAGGAAATGCAGGACGGGTACCACTATGGCATCATTTATGCGAGTCCAGGACTGAGGGAACTCTCCGAGAACGGTGCTGATCATTTCTTCCTTGTCCTCTGCGGGTTCAAGGTCACTCTGATCCTCTTCTGCACTACGGAGTTGCTCGGGGCACCTTTTGAGGTGGTCTCTGGAGACGACACTAGTGGTTTCTCCTCCGTCCTTGGTGATTACGCACACCTTTGGGTTGTCATGGTCAGACTGCAGTACGGTGTAGGGTTCCCTTTCCCACTGGTCGTCCAACTTATGTAGCCTTCTTTTTCGCTTTAGAACTTGCTCACCAGGTTCTAGGGGACTAGCAGGGGCGTGTTGATTGAAGAGTCTTTCTTGCTTCCCTCTCACCTGGGCCAGGCTCTTCTCCACACTCTCCTGTACCTTCTTGTACTGCAGTTGCCTTTCCGTATCCCAGTCCGCATCCGGGGAGGTGTCCTCAGGTATTAGGACTCCCATCTCCAGGTCTACTGGCAGCTTACCCGGTCTAGCTCGCATCAGGTAAGCCGGGGTGCAGTTTGTAGCATTCACCGGGATATTGTTGTACATGTCTACCAGGTCCGGCAGTTTTTCTGGCCACAGGCTGCGTTCCTCCAGGGGCAACGTCTTCAGGAGATCAATGACTATATTGTTCATCTTCTCACACATCCCGTTGGTTTGGGGGTGGTAAGGCGTTGTCCGAATCTTCTTACAGCCATAGAGGTTGCAGAACTCCTGGAAGATTTCAGCTTCGAACGCTGGACCCTGGTCTGTCAGGACCTGTTCCGGATACCCGTGTGGACGGCAGAAGTATTGCTGGAAGGCTCTGGCCGCTGTTTGGGCTGTCAAGTCCTTTACCGGGACCACCACTAGAAAACGGGAACAGTGGTCCACGATTGTCAGGGCATAGATGTATCCTGACCGGCTGGGAGCCAATTTGACATGGTCCAGAGCTACCAGCTCAAGAGGCTGCGTGGTGACGATGGGCCTCAAGGGTGTCTTCTGGCTGGTGCGGTCCTTCCTCCTCAGGTGACAAGGGCCACAGTCTCTGCACCATTTTTCCACAGCTCCTCTCATGCCGACCCAAAAGAATCTTCCTCTTAGCAGGAACTCCAGTTTCTTCCAACCAAAGTGTCCCGCTCTGTCATGGTAAGCTCCCAGGACCATAGCTGCATCTCGCCTTGGGACCACGACTTGCCAGGTCAGCTCGTGCGTCCGGTGGTTGACAATCCTTCTGCACAACTTGCCTTCGTAGAGGAACAGCTTGCTCTTCTCCTTCCATAGCTGCTTGGCTTCCTCTGGGGCATCTGGATCTAGGCGGGCGTCTTCCCGGGTCAGCAGATCTTTCACCAGGCGGACAGCAGGGTCACTATCTTGGGTTTCGGCCCAGCTGTGGTGAGGTAGGGGATTCATCATCACAGTTGTTAGATCCTCCTCCTTCACGCGGTGAGAGTGTTGAGCGGCTCCATACCGGTGAAACGCGGGGAGTTCTACCTCTTCCAGCTCTTCTGGGTCTTCGTCACCTTCAAGTAAGTGAGGCATTCTTGATAGGGCGTCCGCGTTGGCGTTGGTTTTGCCTGCCCGGTACTTGATCACGAAGTCATAGTTGGAGAGACGGGCCATCCACCGCTGTTCCAGGGCACCCAGTCTTGCATTGTCCAGGTGTGTCAACGGGTTGTTGTCCGTGTACACGGTGAACTTTGCGGAGGCCAGGTAATGCTTGAAGCGTTCCGTCACGGCCCACACCACCGCCAAGAATTCTAGCTTGAAGGAGCTGTAATTCTCCGGGTTCCTTTCGGTGGGCCTCAGCTTCCGGCTGGCGTATGCGATCACCCGTTCTCTGCCCTGTTGGTTTTGGGACAGTACGGCTCCCAGTCCCACATTACTGGCATCTGTGTGGAGAATGAAAGGCTGGCCATAATCAGGGTAGGCCAGGATCTCATCCCCAGTGAGGGCCAACTTTAGCTGGCGGAAGGACTCCTCTTCCGGTTTATCCCACTTGAAGGGTGGCTTTTGACTTCTGGACTTGGACTGTCCGATCAGGAGGTCCTGCATAGGAGCTGCCATCTTAGTGAACCCGGGGATGAACCTTCGGTAGTAGCCTACCAACCCGAGAAACTGTCTCACCTCTTTGATGTTCGAGGGGCTTGGCCAGCTCTTGATTGCCGTGACCTTGTCAGGGTCGGGGGCCACTCCTTCCGCGCTTACCACGTGCCCTAGGTACTGGACCTTTGGTTTCAGCAGGTGGCACTTCGATGGTTTCACCTTCAGGCCATAGCCTGCCAGGGCTTCGAACACCTCAGCCAGGTGCTTGAGATGGTCCTCGTAGGTCTTCGAATAGACGATCACGTCGTCCAGGTAAAGGAGGACCGTCTCGAAGTTTCGGTGCCCTAGACAGCATTCCATCAGCCGCTGGAAGGTCCCTGGTGCGTTGCAGAGCCCGAAAGGCATGCAGTTGAATTCGCTCAGTCCCATCGGGGTGGTGAAGGCGGTCTTCTCCTTGTCAGCCTCTGCCACAGGAACCTGCCAGTACCCGCTAGTAAGGTCCAAAGTAGAAAAGAAGTTAGCTGATTTTAGTGCGGCTAAAGACTCTTCTATTCTAGGCAGCGGATATGCATCTTTGTGGGTGATACGGTTGATTTGTCTATAGTCCACGCACATTCTCATGGTTCCGTCTTTCTTTTTGACCAGAACCAAGGGGGCTACCCAGGGGCTACAGCTGTCTCTAATGACCCCAGCTTCTTTCATCTCCCTTAGCATACCCTTGGCGTTCTGATAATGTGCAGGGGGTACAGGTCTGTGCCTCTCTTTTATTGGTGGGTGGCTCCCTGTGGGGATGTGGTGTTCTATCCCTTTTACTCTGCCGAAGTCTAGCGGGTGCTTACTAAAGACTCTCTCGTACTCCCGTACCACCCGGTAGACTCCTTGTTTTTGGTGCAGGGGAGTGGAGTCAGCACCCACGTGGAGTTTCTGGCACCAGTCCTCCTTTTGTTTCTGGGAGCCATTACCCTCCACCTGAGGAGATGGAGGCAAGGGTTCCACGGCCCTGATAGCTTGGTGTTCGACAACAAACAGTTTGGCGAGTGTAGCGTACCTGGGTAAGTGTACTTCCCTCTCCCCAATGTTGAGGATGCGGACGGGCACCCTCCCATGACGGACATCAACCACCCCCCGGGCTGTCAAAATGGTGGGCCTGCTGTCTGAGTACACGGGTTCTACCATGGCTTGGTAGTCTCTACCTCTCAACCCGATTGCAGTCCGACACCAGATCATCATTTCACTTTTGGGAGGCATGGAAATGGGGAATGGATCACTGAGTCTTACGCTACCGATCTCACCACCAGACAGTTCTACCTGCTGCCGTCTCATCAGGGCTTTTATCTCCTTGTTGAGGACTCTCTGTTGGCTGGAACTAGCATTCACCGCCACCTGTTGTAGAATTACAATTACTTCTCAAAGACAATTTTCAATTATGTTAGTACCCACAGTTATTTTAGGGTGACTTTCATGACGGTCAATGTCCACAATAATCACTCCCTGTGCCGGCAGTTCAACTTTACCAATTTTAATGGTCATCTCCTTGAACCCCATCTGCGGCACGGGTAAGCCATTACTGCCGATGATGCTCAAGTTACTGTCTGGATACCGTGTGATATCAGCATCAGTCCAATACTGCTTAAAAAGTACATAAGGGATAGTGGTTACTTGCGACCCAGTATCCAGCAAGGCGCTCATGGGGATACCGTCCAGCACCACGGGTAAAACCGGGCGCCCCCCAACGTACTTATCACGCCAATTATAAGGGCCTGGTGATCTTATGCCTGGGGGTCGGCCCTTTGCCCCAGGTTGGACCCGTTTAAATTACAGTACCTGGAAATGTGTCCGGGCTGGTTGCATCGACGGCAAATGGGCTGTCCATCCTCTGCGTAGCGGTCTGTGGGCCTCCCTCGGAACGATGGGATCCTCCTCTGTCGACGCCACGGGACATCCTCCGGACTTGAAGCCAGCTCGATGGGTCTTGACGGGTCCACTTGCAACGCCTGGACGGTCCTGGTCAACGCCGCGACGCTCCTGGTCAGCTCCTGGACTTGGTGGTGCAGGCCTTTCGACGGGGCTTGGTTCAGGGCCTGTGCATCAGCCTCCACGGAGTCCATAGAGGAGGACGCCGCCTCCTGGTGGTAGGTGATAGCAGGGCGCCGGGGGTTTATAGCGCCACTGGTTGCAGATTCACGGAGCACCCTTATGGCCCTGTCCTTAAATTGGGCAAAGGTCAGGTCGGGGTTCTGAAAGAACATGAGGCGCAGCTGGGCCCTGTGGGCGCTGGACAGCAGACCTTCTATGAATTGTTCTGTTAGCAGTTTGTCCGTTTCCTGCACACTGCCAGGGTCAGTTTGTTGAATAGCCCTCAAGGCTTCCTGCAGATTTAGGGCATAGTCTCTGATGCTGTCCTGTGCCCGCTGCCTACATCCATAGAACCTCATTTTAATCTCAGCGGAGGTACGTGTATTAAAGGTACCCCACAGCCGGGCCAGAATACCCTTCACAGTCCTTTTCTCCTCAGTGGGCCATGACTTTACCTCCCTTTGGGCTGCGCCAGTTAACTGCCCTGTCAATATGCTGACCTTCTGTTCCTCTGTCAGGGGGTAAACTTGGAACAAACTATACAGTCTTTCCTTGAAGTCAGTTAGGGCATGGGGCTCCCCTGAGTATTTGGGCAGCCAGGCCGCTCCAGGGATGTAGGGCAGGGAAAAGGGCATCACCGCTGCTGCAGCTGCGTTGGTGGTAGTGGGCGCCTCCGTGTCCGACATCTTCCTCCCCCCTAGTGAAGTGTGGCCTACCTTCCGATGATCCTCTTCTGTAGGCCGCGGCTCCGCTGCTGCTGCTATGGACGAGGACCTGGCGTCGCGTCCTGATGACGTCAGCGTCGCTCTCTCTCCCTTCCAGGACCTTGCGCAGCGTCGTTGCGCGGGGCGGAGCTTCGGATCTCGCGCGGTTTTGACGTCCACGCCCCTCTTCTTCCCGCGCGGCGTCCTGAAGATGGTGTCCGATGGCGGGAAGACGGCAGAAGACGGAGGGAAACGGTCCAAGATGGCGTCTGATGGCGGGAATCGGCTCCGGATGGCGGGAAACGACTCCGGACGGCGGGAAACGGTCCGAGATGGCGTCTGATGGCGGGAAACTTCTCCACAGGTAAGTTTACAACAGTCTTTTTCAGGCACGCAGTACCCGGTGGTTGCGGGCACGAAATCCTGCCGACTACGCCAAAGCTGACTCGCCCCCTGGGCCGTGGGGCACTCGGATCCGGGCAATAGGGAACGATGGGAGTAGTAGTGGCAACCCGGTTCCGTGGCTCAGGGTGGTCAGGCCAGTGGTAGTCCGTTATATTGATTATGTCCGACTACGCCACCCGTGGATTTGCGGTTATTAGGAACCGCCACTGCATGCAGACCGCTGGGGCTGATGAGATGTGCAGCTATGGTAGTGTGACTCCCCACGGGAAGAGTGCGGCCCCAGGGCAGTATAGTGGATGGTGGGAGTGATGGTAGTGAGAGTCCCAGTGATGATAGTGCTGGAGGAGCAAGGAGCATACAGACAACAGGTTGCAGTCCAGGGTCTTTACTTGAACAGGTAAACTGACCCACAAGCAGTCCCAGCTAGGAGGGGACCTGGATGTCTGAGAGCAACGGGGAAATTGGCCCTGGTCAGGGTGAGGGTGTAGGCCTACCGTGCTTTCTGCGCTCCTTCTGACTATCTCCTCCTGATAGTATAACAGCCCACGTTTCCAAGCTTTTCGTGTATTCTCGCCTGTATGGCCTGCGAAGTGGGTTCCTTTCTGCTCCCAGCCTTGTACGGCTTTACTGGTCCCTTCGGTTGTGGCAGGGCCTCCAGGCTTCTTAGGCCAAGGAAAGTACAGTCCCTTGCGGACTGGTTCTCTGCTGGAGGATGTAGAATCCTTCCAGCCTCAGACACCAAAGTCTGGTAAAATGAAGTCTTTTCTCTGCCAAGACAGGCTCTCTTCGCCTCTTGTCTCTGGCTTGTGGCTCTCTCCTACTGCCACACTTCCTCTTAGGTTACAATGCAACTTTCTGTCCCTGCTCCACTCTGGGACACGTCTCAAAGCTGAGACAGGCAATCCAGTTCTCCCTAACCCTGTCCCCAGTACCAGCTTTTATAGGGGCAGCCAGCTCCCCCTACTGGCCTGAGACAGGAGGCATTGCATGCTAATGTTCCCCTAACCAGAGAACCTCCCCCTTGCTCTCAGACACAGCTTTATTACACTTGTGGCATCCAGGTAGGGTGACACACATGGCTCTTGTAAGGGCATTGCAAGTTTCTCTGTCCTAATTTTTGGCAGCTTTTGCTGGGAAAGCATAAGCAAATACTATGGGACACCCACTCCCCAATAATGGGACTTATGTTTGTAATATGCTGTACTGCATGGCTCTTGTAAGGAGCATTGCAAGTTGCTCCGTCCTAATTTTTGGCAGCTTTTGCTGGGAAAGCATAAGCAAATACTATGGGACACCCACTCCCCAATAATGGGACTTATGTTTGTAATATGCTGTACTGCATGGCTCTTGTAAGGGGCATTGCAAGTTGCTCCGTCCTAATTTATGGCAGCTTTTGCTGGGAAAGCATAAGCAAATACTAGGGGACACCCACTCCCCAATAATGGGACTTATGTTTGTAATATGCTGTACTGCATGGCTCTTGTAAGGGGCATTGCAAGTTGCTCCGTCCTAATTTTTGGCAGCTTTTGCTGGGAAAGCATAAGCAAATACTATGGGACACCCACTCCCCAATAATGGGACTTATGTTTGTAATATGCTGTACTGCATGGCTCTTGTAAGGGGCATTGCAAGTTGCTCCGTCCTAATTTTTGGCAGCTTTTGCTGGGAAAGCATAAGCAAATACCATGGGACACCCACTCCCCAATAATGGGACTTATGTTTGTAATATACTGTACTGCATGTGACACGTGTGTACACGTGTGTGGGATACCCGGTGCCGGGTCTCTGGGGTCTGTAGTCTCCGTGGCGGTGACCCTGTCCCGTGGCTCAGGCTTGTCAAACCAGTGGCAGTCTTTCTTAGGTTTGAGGTTAATTGTCCGACTGCGCCACCCGTGGATTGCGGTCAGGGAGTACCACTGCTGCGAGGCAGACCGCTGAGGCTGGTGTTGTGTGCGCAGCATAGAATGGGATAACTCCCCTCGGGAGGAGTATATCCTCAGGGCAGTGAGTGTGGATGATGGGGGTGATGGTGCACGAGCGCAGCAGGAATGACTCAGAGTCTTTGCAGTGCAGTTCAGGGTCTTTACTGATGATTATAAGGTAGACCCTCCCGGGAGTACTGGCTAGCATAAGAGGCCTGGTCAGTCTGTGAGCAAGCAGGAGTTCCCCTGGCCAGGTGGAGTTGTAGGCCTCCCCGTCTGTCTGCACTCTTCCTGGCTACCTTGCTGTAAGCGGGTAGAAGTAGCCCACGTCCCTGAGTGTACCGTGTAGTGCTCACCCGTATGGCTGGTGACTTGGGGCCTTCTGTTAGCCTCCGCTCCACGACGGCGGTGCTGGTCCCTTGCTTGTGACTGAGCCTCCGGGCTTCTATGGCCAGAGGACCTGAAATCCCCTGCCGGCTGGTTTCTGCTGCTGGATATATAAGTCCTCACAGCTTCGGACTCCTGTGTCCGGTTCCTATTGTTTTCTGCCAGGGCGAGCTCTGCTCAGCTTCCAGCCCCTGGTCTTTAGCTCCTAGCTCCTACAGAGCTCCTTGCTGTTACTTTCCCTTGCTCTCACTCTGACTCTGACTGTTCTCTGACTCACTCAACCCCGCCCCAGATCCAGTTTATAAGGGCAGAATTCTCCCCTCCCAGGATTGGGGCAGGAGGATGTTGCATGTTTAAGGGATCCTGACCAGGAAACCTCCCACTTGCTCTCCGACGTAATATCTCTATTACTGTGGTGACCAGACCCCTGGGGTGCCACACATGGCTCTTGTAAGGGGCATTGCAGTTCCTCATAATTTTTGGAAAGCCTTCCATTCACTGCTTAGGCCAACAGTGCACGGGAGACCCAGTTGCTATAAATGGAAAAAAAGGTTTAGTTAACGCCCTCTGACCTCAATGTCATTTCCAAGGGGCATTGGAGTGGCTCGAAATTTTTGGTAGGCATTGCACTCACTGTATGCCCTATAACTGTGTAGCCGAACCGCTCCTTTTGTTACAGAAACATATCCTACAAGACATATCTGGTTGACTGGCCTGATATTGATGTGAATGGTCCCTGTTCCTCCTGCTCTTTCTCCTTTGCCACTACCTCATCCATCATTTATCACCTGAAGCTTTGTTTTAACGGGAGTCATAGAACTTGGATAGTAGCAGGAAAACATCCAGCAATCCTCGGAGGAGGTAGGATATGCGCCAAAACGCTGACCACCACAGGCCTAGCCGCTACTACATACATGTGCTTGCATTACAACAAAACAAAGCAGATGCTAACTTCTATCATCCTCATCATGTTCCTCACCTTGGCACTCTCAACTCCCCTGATGGAGAAGCCAGGGCCCACCGGAGGAGTCTGATAGTCCGGTGGGCTCGGCAAATGCTGCCCTAAAGCAGGCCAGGCTAAGAAAAGTGTGGGAAAGGTTACCGGGACAAATAGGGGTGGCTGGGGACCGAGTATGGACACCCGGCCACCCCCTGGAGGCTGGGGAGCAAGCGGGGACACCCGGCCACCAGGCGGCTGGGGACTGAGTATGGATACCAGGCCGCCGACACAGCCATGGCGCGGTGGCCAGATTCCGCCTCCACATGCCTAAAAGGCCCAATTTAAAGTGCAAGCAAGCAAGCAGTATGGTATTGCAGCCTGGGGGTGGGTGGGTGGCAGGCTGCATACTTGCGCTTGCATTGCAAGGAATGGGAGAGGTACAATTGAACACTGCCCTGGGACAAGGACTTGAATGGGGATAGTTGCAAGTCTGCAACGACAGGTGCAAGGTGGGAGGCATCTTCGCATGTACCATGAACAGGGGTTTGGCATGCACACACTACAGCGGAATAGGCTCTCCTTCCCACTAAATGCACTGGGGAGGGCACAGGTAATGTTTTGGTATACGCGCTTAATCTTATGTATAAGGCACACCAGGACAAATATGGGCGGCTGTGGACTGAGTATGGATACCTCGCTGCCGAAGCAGCCATGAGATAGTGGCCAGCTTCGGCCTCCTCCAAACTAAAAGGCCCCATTTCAAGTGCAAGCTAGCAGTATGGAATTGCAGTCTGGGGGTGGGTGGGTGGCAGGCTGCACACTTACACTTGCATTAAAAGAAAACATAGCAGATGCTAACTTCTGTCATCATCATCATGCTCCTCACCTTGGCACTCTCAACTCCACCGATGCAGAAGTCAGGGCCCACCGGAGGAGTCTGGTTCTCTGGTGGGCTCGTCCAATGCTGCCTAAAGCAGGCCAGGCTAAGAAAAGTGTGTGGGGGGATGTTCCAAGGAGAAATAGGGGCGGCTGGGGACCGTTTATGGACACCCGGCTGCCCCCAGGCGGCTGGGGACCGTGTGTGGACACCCGGCAGCGGGGCGGCTGGGGACCGAGTATGGACACCCGGCCGCCGGGCACCTGGGGACTGAGTATGGAATCCAGGCCGCCAACACAGCCATGACGTGGTGGCCAGATTCCGCCTCCACATGCCTAAAAGGCCCAATTTCAAGTTCAAGCAAACAAGCAGTATGGTATTGCAGCCTGGGGGTGGGTGGGTGGCAGGCTGCATACTTGAGCTTGTATTGTAAGGAATGGGGAAGGTACAATTGAACACTGCCCTGGGACTAGAACTTGCATGGGGATAGTTGCAAGTCTGCATCTTCTGATGCGGTAAGGATCACTTATGATGGGCACACTTTTAGACAGTGACCTGGGAGTCAGAGATGCTTTCAGGGGTCTTCCCCATGCTGTTCCCTTGTCTTTTCAGCACTTTATGCATGTGTCACACAGCACATGGTCAGATAAGGTTGTAAAATGTTAAAATTACATTTCACGGTGAATGCATTTGTCATAGTGGAAAGCAATACAAAAGTGCAAAAACGCATAAAAAATGCTACTTGTGAACATAGCCGAAGGTGTGGAGGAGTATTTTTGTTTTTGGTCATTTATTTTAACTTATACACAAGTCTTTACCCTGGAAAGGATGTTCCTTAACATATTTCACAGGAAAAAAGTTTCACTTTCGTTTTTGAACGTTTTATTGTGAGCCTGTAAAAGTGGCTTAATACCTCTGACCACGTTGTTGACAGCAGTGACCTGGGGGTCAGAAATGCTTCCTGGGGCGATCCCCATGCTGTCCCCATGTCATTTCAGCACTGTCACTATGTTTTGGGCACTTGTTAGGCTTTTAAAAGACTGCCGGGGGTGCCACCGCAAAAATGCTCGAGTCTCCCATAGACTAACATTGGGCTCGTTGCTCAGGTCGAGCACCCGAGTATCACGGCGAGCTCGGCCCGAGCTTCGAGCACCCGAGCATTTTAGTGCTCGCTCAACACTAGTAATTACCTCTCCATGCGTTAATTGGCAAAAGGTGTCTGTGACATGCAGAAGCAGTGCTGTTGCTTTAAAAGCATCCAGCAACTAGAGGGGTTAACACAGTCACAGGAGACAGGGAGGGTTTTAGCAGAGCCCCAGGGGGATTGTGGGGAAGTTGTTTACTGTCTGGCTGGAGCCGAAGAGAAAGGTGGTGTGTGTGTTCTGTATCTGACAGAAGCGCCCCAGCAAGTGAAAAGGATTCAAGCCAGGAGTGAAGCTAAGCACAGGTCAGGTAGAGTTCCTGAACTAGCAGTGCAGAGTATTGTCCAGCAGAAAGATAAGGACTGGAAAAAATGGTGTCATAGGGATCATCTCCCTCAGCAAACCCTCCCCCCTCTTCCATCTCACTGTGCTGTAAGGAATGCTGTGTTCATTAATGTGCCTTTGCATTAGAACTGAGCTGTCCTGTACTACTGGGAAGACATTGAACTGCTGTGCTGCTAAGGAAACTGTACTGTTTGTCACTGGAGCCTGTTGCTCATAAGACTTAACTTACACTGGCTGTGCGGCTTCTTATTAAATGCTACTGTTCTACCATTTATGAGGACTCTTGTCAAGTGTGTCTGGTCAGCAAGTGAAACAACCTAAGTGTCTGTGCCTGAGGGTCAATACCCCTGTGTGCCTCAGAGAAGCTGCAGCACATGATCTATGGTCGCCCTGAGTAATGGTTCCCCCAGGATTCCAAAGAATTCATGTAACCTGTCTTGCCCTTATCTGATCCTAGCGGCGTGCGTGTAACATTGGTGGCCCATACGGGGAGTCCTGAACAGGAATTAGCGCATAGAGGGAGAAGAGGAAAAGTGTCTGGAAAAACACAG
Source organism: Phyllobates terribilis (assembly GCF_046119375.1). Lineage (NCBI taxonomy): Eukaryota > Metazoa > Chordata > Amphibia > Anura > Dendrobatidae > Phyllobates > Phyllobates terribilis. Next base: position 560,066,298 of record NW_027362771.1, read on the forward strand.
CAGCACAGCACCTCAACTCAACTCTGCTACACCAGTTAAAGGGGACCAGCACTAAAGAAAACTCACTAGCAGCAATGGATGTGGAAATACAAATGGACAGAATTAATGAGCTGCTTCTTCAGTTAACCTGTGAAGAATTGAGAACAGTAGCAGAGCATATAAACATGTCAGAAGAACAGATTTCTAAAGCACACAACCACAGGCAACTCTTAGCTGCCATTAATGCAAAAATGGATGAGCTCGGGGAGAAAGAAGCTGAAGACATCATGGGGACATTCCTCCAGGAACTAACACAGTTTCTAACCAGGTTGAAATTGGAGAATGGAGGGGCGGCACCAATTACTAGTGATGAGCAAGCATGCTCACTACTGCTCGGTGCTCGCCCGAGCGTCTCACTACTCAACATGCTCGGCGCTCGTCGAGTATTTCCGGGTTGCTCGGCGGGAGCTCGGGTCTCCTCCCTGCAAGTTTGGCACTCTTTAGAGCGCCAATGAACATGCAGGGATTGCCTGCCACTCACTGTAATGCCATAGCCATGTTGGTTGTGGCATTACAGTGATTGGCTGGCCGCACAGCGTCATCAGGTCCATATCAGACCTGGCACCGCCATGCTAGTCACAGTCACTCCAGAATCAGGCAGTGTAGGGAGAGGTGCTGGTGAGCTAGGGAGAGATTTGCTTGTTTCTAGTTAGTGTAGGTGTACCAAACTATATTAGAGACACATATCCATCTCAACAAACAGTCCTTCTGAGGACTAATCCATCTGCAGAGATATCAGGCAGGCAGTGTATGTAGGCAGGCAGGCAGTGTACAGTTAGGTCCATATATATTTGGACAGAGACAACATTTTTCTAATTTTGGTTCTAGATATTACCACAATGAATTTTAAACAAAACAATTCAGATGCAGCTGACGTTCAGACTTTCAGCTTTCATTTGAGGGTATCCACATTAAAATTGGATGAAGGGTTTAGGAGTTTCAGCTCCTTAACATGTGCCACCCTGTTTTTAAAAGGGACCAAAAGTAATTGGACAGATTAAATAATTATAAATAAAATGTTCATTTCTAGTACTTGGTTGAAAACCCTTTGTTGGCAATGACTGCCTGAAGTCTTGAACTCAGGGACATCACCAGATGCTGGGTTTCCTCCTTTTTGATTCTCTGCCAGGCCTTCACTGCGGTGGTTTTCAGTTGCTGTTTGTTTGTGGGCCTTTCTGTCTGAAGTTTAGTCTTTAACAAGTGAAATGCATGCTCAATTGGGTTGAGATCAGGTGACTGACTTGGCCATTCAAGAATATTCCACTTCTTTGCTTTAATAAACTCCTGGGTTGCTTTGGCTTTTGGGTCATTGTCCATCTGTAGTATGAAACGACGACCAATCAGTTTGGCTGCATTTGGCTGGATCTGAGCACACAGTATGTCTCTGAATACATCAGAATTCATTCGGCTGCTTCTGTCCTGTGTCACATCATCAATAAACACTAGTGACCCAGTGCCACTGGCAGCCATGCATGCCCAAGCGATCACACTGCCTCCGCCGTGTTTTACAGATGATGTGGTATGCTTTGGATCATGAGCTGTACCACGCCTTCGCCATACTTTTCTCTTTCCATCATTCTGGTAGAGGTGGATCTTGGTTTCATCTGTCCAAAGAATGTTCTTCCAGAACTGTGCTGGCTTTTTTAGATGTTTTTTAGCAAATTCCAGTCTAGCCTTTTTATTCTTGATGCTTATGAGTGGCTTGCACAGTGCAGTGAACCCTCTGTATTTACTTTCATGCAGTCTTCTCTTTATGGTAGATTTGGATATTGATACGCCTACCTCCTGGAGAGTGTTGTTCACTTGGTTGGCTGTTGTGAAGGGGTTTCTCTTCATCATGGAGATTATTCTGCGATCATCCACCACTGTTGTCTTCCGTGGGTGCCCAGGTCTTTTTGCATTGATGAGTTCACCAGTGCTTTCTTTCTTTCTCAGGATGTACCAAACTGTAGATTTTGCCACTCCTAATATTGTAGCAATTTCTCGGATGGGTTTTTTCTGTTTTAGCAGCTTAAGGATGGCTTGTTTCACCTGCATGGAGAGCTCCTTTGACCGCATGTTTATGTAGCACCCTGAGGATTCGGCTGCTACAGGGGTATTGCACCTCAACCCAGAGGTGTGATATTCCACTCCCGGGTAAGGATGGAGTGTGGAACTGAGCTCAGTTAGCTGCATGCACTACACACATCCCATTTCCGGGGAACAGACCGACGGTACTTCCACCAGTTTATGTGCAGGTACGACAGTGTCTGTTCCTGGCTGGAGTGGGAGGGGGGTGGAACATCCCAGTAGTGTAGGGGCAGATAGGGGGAGCAGCCTGGGTAAAGCTAGGAGCTCATTGGGTGCTGGTCACCTGAGCTCACACATAGAGGGAGTATATAAGGTGGGAACCATCTTAGATCAGGGTCAGTCTGTGAGACGTCAGTCTTTTGTAGAGGTTTGGTCAGTCTGAGAGAGCCTGAGAAGCAGAGAAAGAGGAGAAAGAAGGACCCAGAAGGGGGAGAAGAGGGAACTCCAAGAACCCAAAATTAGATCAGAGGGTGAAGAGTTGGCAACAGGGTACCGGATCCCAAGCTGGTGGAGGCTACAGCACACCTTAGCCAGAGACCGGAGGTCGTGGGCAGGATCTGCCACGACCACCCACTAAATCCACCCGGAAGGCAAACCAAGAATAGGGTCAGGGAACCCAGAGACAAGGGTTTACCAACAAGAGGCCCGAGGGAGCCGGACTTAGGTGGATCCCTGGTGGGGAAGGCCAGAGAGAAGGACAAGTCAGAAAGGGAGCTCAGGACCACGCTCCAGAATCACCTGGGGGTTGGCCGAGTCCAAGACCTGGTGGACGCAGCACGGCTCGGGCGGTCACTTAAGGCCAGAGTGACCACAAGAACAGCAGTAAGTAAAAACCCTGAACTGCACAGCCCGGCTCGGAGTCTTCTTAACATCCACACTGCACCACCACTACCACCATCCTCTACACCTGACCCCCTGAGGCTATACCCCTCCCGTTGGGGGTTATACTACCAGAGCTGCACAAGCACCACCAGCCTCAGCGGACCCTGCTGCAGCGGCGGCCGTATTGACCGCAAATCAACGGGTGGCGTAGTCGACACAAAGAACACTAATAACATCTGTAAGGTCTGCCACACACTGAGCTTGACACCCTGGGCACGGACCGGGTCACCGCCACTCGGAGACTACAACCCCCATCTGATCCGGCTCCGGGTATTCCCCCAAACAACACTGGCCCAGGGGGCGCGTCATTTACTTCACAGCAAAACCTTCCAAATGCAAGCACCACACCTCAAATCAACTCCAGGCCTTTTATCTGCATAATTGAGAATGACATAACGAAGAGATTGCCCACACCTGTCCATGAAATAGCCTTGGAGTCAATTGTCCAATTACTTTTGGTCCCTTTAAAAACAGGGTGGCACATGTTAAGGAGCTGAAACTCTTAAACCCTTCATCCAATTTTAATGTAGATACCCTCAAATGAAAGCTGAAAGTCTGAATTTCAACTGCATCTGAATTGTTTTGTTTAAAATTCATTGTGATAATATCTAGAACCAAAATTAGAACAATGTTGTCTCTGTCCAAATATATATGGACCTAACTGTATATAGCAGACTGCAGTGCACATAGGACAAGAGGCTCCATTCCAGTTTTGTCTGCTGCTGCTGCTGTTAGATATTTCTAGAAATAGACCCAGGTCTCAGGGGCCAGGAATAATTTTTTTTTTGGATCTTAATCCTCATTATTTGCCTATAACCCCAAAAAGGCCATTTGCACCACCTACCAGGCCAGCATCAGCGGGGGTGGCAAAACGACCAGCCTGACCGCCACCAGTATGATCAGGCACATGGCAGCAAAGCACCCGACTTTGTGGGCCGAACCCCAGGGTCCAGGAACAGTGTCTGCGGGTGGCACCATTGCTTCTTCTACTGTTGTGCATGCAAGCCGATTCCCCTGTCCATGGTGCATGCAAAGATTCCTCCTGCCCTGCACCTGTCGTTGCACACTCTCAAGTAGCAGCATCAGGAAGCACCTCCACGTCCTTGTCCCAGCGAAGTGTTCAGTTGTCCATACCCCAGTCCTTGGAACGCCAGCGCAAATACGCAGCCAATGCCCCACAGGCCACAGTACTAAATTACCACATTTCACGACTACTTGCGCTCGAAATGTTGCCTTTTAGGCTCGTGGAGACGGAAGCATTCCGCAACCTGATGGCGGCGGCCGTCCCTCGGTACTCGGTCCCCAGCCGCCACTATTTCTCCCTGTGTGCCGTCCTCGCATTACACAAGCTCGTGTCCCAAAACATTAGCCGTACCCTCAACAACGCAGTTACCGAGACAGTCCACCTAACCACGGACACGTGGACAAGTGCTTGTGTGCAGGGACGGTACATCTCGCTGATGGCACACTGGGTTAACATAGTGGAAGCCAGGACCCAGTCGGACCTTGAGACGGAACACGTCCTCCTGACGCCAAGGATTGCGGGCCCCAGGTTGCCCCCACAGTTGCTCCTGCACCTCATCCTCCTCAGCCTCCTCCTCCTAATCAGCCTCCATCTCCGAAATCACCACATCAGTCACAAGCTGAAAGCACTGCAGCACTGGCTCGGCCATGCGGCAACAGGCTGTGCTGAAGCTAATATGCTTAGGTGACAAACCGCACAATGCTGAAGAGTTGTGGACAGCTCTGAAAGAGCAGGCAGATCTGTGGCTCACACCGCTGAACCTACAGCCAGGCATGGTCGTGTGTGACAATGGACAGAACCTGGCGGCGGCTCTGAGGCGAGGTGAGCTTACACACGTACCATGCCTGGCCCATGTGCTTAACCTCGTGGTTCAGCGGTTTCTCAAATCCTACCAGGAGCTGCCGGATCTACTTGTTAAAGTACGCCGCCTGTGTGCCCATTTTATAAAGTCAACTACAGCTTCCGCCGCCCTTGCCGTGTTTCAGCAGCGTTTGCAGCTTCCGGCTCACAGACTGGTATGTGATGTCCCCACGTGTTGAAACTCTATGTAGCATCGGCGTCTCTGCCTCCTGCCCGGCAGAGACGCCGTCCCCCTTACCGCCGCGGTCCTGCTCCGGCGTCTTCTGGCCTCCCTGCTGCTGGTGCACGCAGCCTCCCGGCTCTGTGCTTAGGGCGCGCGTGCGCTCCCTCCCTCTTAAAGGGGCCGCGCGCCGTCCTAAAAAGTCCCCGGCCAATGGCCGGAGGACTTCCCCTATAAAAGGCACCTCCTCCAATATGGAGGTGCCCGTGCAAGGTTGTAGCTTTGTGTGTTTTACTCTGCTTCAGCCCTCAGGTCCCACTGCTAGCCTGACTACCAGTCCAGCCCGCCAACTAGACTACAAGTCCAGCCCGCCAGCCAGACTACAAGTCCAGCCCGCCAGCCTGACTACAAGTCCAGCCCGACTGCCTGACTACAAGTCCAGTCCGCCAGCCTGACTACAAGTCCAGTCCGCCAGCCTGACTACAAGTCCAGTCTGTCAGCCTGACTACAAGTCCAGTCCGCCAGCCTGACTACAAATCCAGTCCGTCTACTCTCTCCAGCCCGACAGTCTGTCTACAGTGCAGTCCGCCAGTCTGTCTATGGGCTCTGTCCGCCTGCTTACCTGGAAGCACCTGCCTGTTACCTGCCGTGCCTGCCAGCTCGCTTACCTAGAAGCACCTGCCTGTTACCTGCCGTGCCTGCCAGCTCGCTTACCTAGAAGCACCTGCCTGTTACCTGCCGTGCCTACCAGCCAGCCTACCAGGAGGCTCCTGCCTGTTACCTGCTGTGCCTGCCAGCTCGCTTACCTAGAAGCACCTGCCTGTTACTGGCCATGCCTACCAGCCAGCCTACCTGGAGGCTCCTGCTTGTTACCTGCCGTGCCTGCCAGTCCGTCTGCCCGGATCACCCGTCAGCCTGCCTGCCGTGCTCATCTGCTGTACTGGTCAGACCCTGCCTTCTGACCCGTGGGAGTCACCTGCTCTCATACAAGGTCGGTCCCCAGAGTAGCACCTGGTTCCTCTGCTCGGTCATTCCCTGGTCACGGAGTCGATTGAGCTGCCGTACGACCTTGGTCGGTCCGAGTTGATACCTAGTTACGCCCCTCTGGTCCCTCCTTGCACCGCAGCACAGAGGTTCCACCACCCGGATCCGTAACAGTTTGCACGGGCCATGGAACCCGGTGGCCCCCAGGCTCCTTCGCTTGCTGACCTGTACCAGGAGGTTTCTCATCAGAGCTCCCAACAGTAAACCATCCTGACCTACCTTCGGTCTGTCAACTCTCGCCTGGACACGCTGTCTGTCCCACCTGTGCCCGCCTCGATCCGAGCGACACCCGCTCCGGCCGCCCCTCTGCCTACCAGTGCCACGGCATCCAGCCTAGGACCCCGGCTTTCTGTGCCTCCTCGTTTTGGAGGTGACCCCGTCCTATGTCGGGGCTTTCTGAACCAGTGCACTCTGCACTTTGAACTTCTGCCACATCAATTTACCTCCGACCGGGCCAAGGTGGTGTTCATCAAGTCTCACCTCACCGGGGAAGCATTGGCATGGCTTAACCCTCTATGGGAGAGAGGGGATTCCCTGGTGTCCTATCTTCCGGTTTTCCTCACTGCCTTCCGGAGGGTCTTCGATTAACCCGGACGAAGGATCTCTACTGCCTCCTCATTGCTCCGTCTCCTCCAAGGGAGTCTCACTGTGGCCCAGTATGCCATACGGTTCCGTACCCTTGCTTCTGAGCTTGCCTGGGACAACGAGGCCCTGGTTTCCACCTTCTGGGAGGGCCTTTCCGGTCGGATTAAGCACGAGTTAGCTGGCCGGGATGTTCCTACCACCCTGGATGACCTGGTGTCACTAGTAACCCGGATTGACATCCGTTTCCTAGAACGTGCTAAGGAGACTACCCGGGAGAGAAGATTTCCTCCTCTTGCTCCTGCTTGCCCGAACCTATGCAGCTCGACCAGACCAAGATGGTCAAATCTCGCCAAGAGACACGCCGACCCGAGGGGAGCTGTTTCTACTGTGGTAGTAAGGAGCACCTGATCCGTTCCTGCCCGGTGAAACCGGGAAACTCCTGTGTCTAGGACCGCTCGGAGAGGTCGTCCTAGGCAAAAGTAAATCCTCTCCGTTCTTGACTTTATCCGTCTCCATTTCCTGTGGAGAGAACCGTTTCTTTGAAACCGCACCGCTGGGAATCTCATATCCCAGTCCCTCGTAGAGAAGTATCAGATTCCTACCAAACCTCTGGCCGAACCATTGGCAGTCGCTTCTGTGGATGGAAGACTCCTTCCGGTGACCATCTTGCTCGTCACAGAGCCCGTAACCCTGCAGGTGGGAATGTTGCACTCAGAGAAGATTTCCTTCCACGTGCTTTCCGAACTCTCTCACCCCCTTTTGCTAGGTCTACCCTGGCTACAGAAACATGAACCTGTTCTGAATTGGCAATACGGTGAGGTGCTCCGTTGGGGGCAGGATTGCCATGAGACCTGCCTGGTTCCGGTTTGCCTGGCTCGACCCCCATCTACTCCGACTAATTTACCTGGTCTATCGGCACTCTACTGGTCCTATGCTGATGTCTTCGACAAGAAGGAGGCAGAGACTCTGCCACCCCATAGGCCATATGATTTCCCTATCGACCTGATACCCGGTGCCACTCCACCCCGTGGGCATATCTACCCGTTGTCGTTGGCCGAAACCTGGGCCATGTCGGAGTACATTGAAGAAAATCTGGCTAGGGGATTCATCTGGAAATCTTCCTCCCCGGCTGGAACCGGATTCTTCTTCGTTAAAAAGAAAGACGGTTCACTACGTCCATGTATCGACTATAGAGGACTCAACCAAATCACTGTCAAAAACAAATACCCCCTGCCGCTGATCTCTGAGCTGTTCGACCGCCTTAAAGGCGCGAAGATCTTCACCAAGCTCGATCTTCGTGGGGCGTATAACCTGGTCCGGATCCGCCCAGGAGACGAGTGTAAGATGGCATTCAATATCCAGGACGGTCATTATGAATGCCGTGTGATGCCCTTCGGTCTCTTTAATGCTCCCGCCATCTTCCAAGAATTAGTTATTGACATCTTCCGTGACCTCTTATATTCTTGAGTGGTGGTGTACCTGGACAACATCTTGGTCTTCTCTCCGGATTTTCCCTCACATCGGAGGGATGTTCGTCAGGTCCTGCTTAGGCTCAGGCAGAATCACCTATATGCAAAATTTGAGAAATGCCTCTTCGAGCAGTCCTCTCTTCCGTTCCTGGGCTATATTATCTCTAAGACAGGTCAATGGATGGACCCCGAGAAGGTCTCTGCTGTCTTAAAGTGGCCCGTCCGGAGGGGTTGAAGGCGATTCAGCAATTCCTGGGCTTCGCCAACTATTACTGTCTCTTCTTCCCACATTTCTCTTCCCGGACTGCTCCCATCTCTGCGCTCACCCGAAAGGGAGCAAATCCTAAGGAATGGCCGTCCGAAGCGGAGGAGGCCTTCCTCTCTTTAAAACAAATCTTCTCTTCTGCCCCTGTGCTGCACCGTCCGGATAACAGCAAACAATTCTTTCTAGAGGTTGATGCTTTCTCTTCCAGAGCCGGAGCGGTGCTCACCCAGAAATCTCCATCCGGGAGAATGGTAACCTGCGACTTCTTCTCCAAGCTCTTCTCCTCGTCTGACGCAACTACTCCATAGGAGACCGAGAACTGCTAGCCATCAAATTGGCGCTGGGGGGAGTGGCGTTACCTGCTCGAGGGGACTCTGCACCCGGTGGTCATCTATACTGACCACAAAAACTTGGCTTATCTTCAGAACGCCCAAAGATTCAATCCGCGTCAGGCCCGGTGGTCTTTGTTCTTCGCCCGCCTTAACTTTACCCTACATTACCGCCTGGCAGACAAGAATGTTAAAGCAGATGCCTTGTCCCGATCCTTCCTGTCTTCTGATCAAGAGGAGGAACCTATGCATATCATCGATCCCTCCAAAGTGATGAATGCGGCCCCCTTGGGTCTGTCTCGTCTCCCACCCAGTAAAGACGTTTGTAGCGGTTCCGGATCCTAAGAAGGTTCTTCACTGGGGTCATTCATCCAAAGTAGCCGGCCATGCTGGTCAGAAGAAGACCTTCCTGCTCATTACCCGGCATTACTGGTGGCCTACACTGCGCCAGGATGTGGTAGACTTCGTCATGGCCTGTTCGTCCTGTGCCCGCAACAAGGTTCCCAGACATCTTCCTGCCGGCCGTCTCCTGCCTCTTCCCGTACCTGCTGCCCTGTGGTAACACATTGCTATGGACTTTATTACGGATCTCCCTGTTTCTGCCGGTTGTACGATCATTTGGGTGGTCGCTGACCGCTTTTCTAAAATGGTTCACTCCATTCCTCTGCCTGGTCTCCCGTCTGCATCTGTGCTGGCTAAGGACTTCATCCATCACATCTTTTGGCTCCACGGCCTATCCCTCTACATTGTGTCTGATCAAGGGGTCCAGTTCACTTCGCGCTTCTGGAGAGCTACGAGTAAGCTGCTGGTGACGCGCCCAGGGGATGGGGACGACTCGGCGCCCGGGCCTTTGTTGTTGCCTGACCTTGGGGGATGTCGCGGTGGTCGGCTCCCGGTCCCGTACCCTGGGGTCACTCTTAAAAGAAGAGGAAAGGGGTAAAGGTGTATGGGAAAGGGGAATGTTCGTGAAGCCACCTGTGGTGTCTGGTGAGGATAACCAGCGCTGCGGCAGTCCTCTGAGGCCGGTGTTCAGGCAGCTTAGTTGGTGCGGCTCCCCACAGGTGGAGCGGGGCCTCAGGGCAGCGTAGATGTAGGGATGCAGGACAGAGGGGACCCAGCCGGGTCAGAGGAAGGATAGGCACACACAAGACAGTTCACTTCAGTACCTTTACTGGTGGTGTTTCTGGCATGGTCCAGGGTACTTCAGGGTGAAGGGTGCATATCTGGACTCTCCCCAGTGAGCGGGTGTGGGCCCTCCTGTTTCTTGCCTTTCCTATATAAATTTCTGACCTGCCTGGAGCTAGGCCTAACTTGGTCTCTGTCTTGCACTTACTGACCTGGTGGTAGGGCCTTCTGTTGGAGAACATGCTCCCTGGTCTCTTGGGCCTCCGTGACTCCTGACTCTGGTATAACAGTCAGCTTTTTGGTGTTCCTGGGACATATAGTTCGCCAGGGGTTCCGGTTATTTCTGCTGGACGTAAAGAATCCCTGCAGAGGCCGGCCCGGTGTCCGGTAAATGGTTTTGGGGTGAGCGGGTAAAGCTCCTCTGCTCCCTATGTTACTCTCTTTCCACTCGCCTTCGGCCACGCTCGGGGCCCTCACTAGGCTTCACACTGCAGCAGGCACACTGCGCTACGCCGCTCTTTTGGCGTCGGCACGCCCTAGGCTCAATAATCTGAGCTCACTGAGTCTGATTTGACCTGACAACCTCTCTGGCTGCAGCAGACTGACCAACTGCCTAGCTCCACCTTCCCTTTTTATATCCCTAACGGGCTCCCTCTGCTGGTCTGAGGTGGAAGGTGGAGGTGTGTGAATGCTATGAGGGCCTCTTGTGGAGGAATCCGTCCATGCACCCCTCTGGGATCTGTGGCACCAATGCGCAGCAGGGCGCCACATTCCCCCCTAGCAAAGCTCAGTACTCCCGGACTGAAGTAATTTTTATAACAGATGACAACAATAACTCTTCCCTTTATGTGAGGCACTTTGCTTGAATGTTACATATAAAACATTAGAGATAATAAATAGATATGTACAATACAATAAGCAACCTCAGAATTCAAGTCTCTTCCGGTGAGGTCCCCTAACAGGGAGTCCTTCTCACAGGTTAAAGTACTTGGTAGCTTGAGGGACCTGTCCAAAGCAAACCCTCCATGTAGGCCCTGGGGTGGCTGCAGGGTATGGCGATCCTGAGTTGGACCTCCACATGTGCCACACCAGACAGGTTTTTGTTCTGAGGTCACCTAAAAGGGCACTCCAGGGAGTGCAATTATTTACAGCACACAGTTTTTTTGGGCTGCACACAGTCCTCAGCCACAAAGTTCTTTATGTACCCTTACGGGTAACTAGAGGCAACCAGAAAAGTGTCCATTTCACTTAGATTGTCCATTATAAGGCAAAACACAAGTTAAGGAATTCATACTTGAAAAATACACAATATAATACCCCAAGGGTAACTATTTACACTGTCAGAGTTTCCCTCTCTATTCTCTGTATCTGACAGGGGTCTGACCACGTGTGCTACGTGTCGATCTGCGTAGTATGGGAGTGTGGATGGTATCTGTGTCTGCATCGTCTGCTACCCTATCAGTTCTACGTGTGGGTAGATTGTAAAACTGCCTTAACCTCTCTATGGGACTGGCAAGTGTACCATTGGCTGGGCCTTCTTGCTCTGCTCCAACCGGGGATCTTTCTTCCGGAGATTCTTCTTGAGCAGGCTCTTCTGAAGCACTTACAGGTTCTACTTGCTGTGGAGGGTCTTCTGGCTGTTGAAAGAAGTGGATCACAGGTATTATTACTGCTCCTCCTAGTTGAGGCCAATCTGTCGGGAAATCTCCTAAGTCAGTATGGAGTACTGCTTCTTTAGGCTCCTCCGGTACGGTGAGAGGCACTTCTTCTTGGGGCTTTAGCAGGTCTGGACACAACTTCAGATGGTCTCTAGATACCTTTGCAGTCGTTATTCCTCCGTCTTTGCTAATCAAACAGGTCTTTCTGTTATCAAATCTTGAATTTAACACAGTGTAGGGTTCTCTCTCCCACTGGTCATCAAGTTTGTGGTTTCTCCTTTTCCTCTTTAACACCACTTCTCCTGGTTTGAAGGGTTCTGCGGGCGCACTTTTATTGTAGTTGGCTTCCTGCTTGTCCCTCACCCGAGTGAGACTGTCTTCGACACAGGCCTGTACTCTTCTGTACTGCTCCTGTTTGGTAGTGTCCCTGTCCTCAGTGGACATATCTGCTTCTGGTTCTACTACACCAAGCTCCAGGTCCATGGGCAACTTTCCGGGTCTTGCTCGCATGAGATAAGCTGGAGTACAATTGGTGGAACTCACAGGTATGTGGTTGTGCAGATCTACCAGGTCAGGTAGTAGGTCTGGCCACTGATTTCTCTCCTCTAGTGGTAAGGTCTTCAGCAGGTCGATGACGATGTTATTCATCTTTTCACAGAGACCGTTGGTTTGGGGGTGGTACGGTGTAGTCCGGATCTTTTTACACCGTACAGATGGCAGAACTCCTTAAACAATTTGGCCTCAAAGGCTGAGCCTTGATCTGTCAGCACCTGCTCCGCGTATCAATGGGGCCTGCAGAAGTACGCCTGAAACATCTTCGCCGCAGTTTCTGACATCAGATCCTTGACGGGGGCGGCCACCAGGAACCGGGAGTAGTGATCCACCATGGTCAGGGCGTAGGAATATCCTGACCTGCTAGGTGACATCTTGACATGATCCAGGGCCACGATCTCCAAGGGACGAGTCGTCTTGATGGGTTGCATGGGTGCCTTCTGGCTGCTGTAGTCTTTTCTTCTGAGTCTACAGGCACCACCTCTCAATGGAACTGCGCATTCCTACCCAATAAAACCGACACTTCAGCAGGGTTTCTAGCTTCTTCCAGCCAAAGTGCGCTGCCTGATCGTGGTAGGCTTCCAACACCATCTGGATGTCGGTCTTGGGCACCACTATCTGCCATACCATCTCATGGGTTTTGGGGTTGACCTACCTCCGGCACAGTTTCTCTCTATAGATGAACAACCGGCTCTTCTCATTCCACAGCTGCTTGGCTTGTAGAGACACGTACTTCTCCAGGGAGGAACCTTCCTGGGTTATCAGCTCTTTAATTCGGCTGACAACCGGGTCGCTGTCCTGGGTCTCCTTACAGCTGTGGTGAGGCAGGGGGTTTAACATCTTACCCCGATGCCTCCTGGAGGCTCTTTGCTCGTGGACCACTCCATTACGGTGGAAGTCAGGTAGCTCAATCTCCTCCAAGTCATCCACTTCTTCTTCAGTGTCCGACTGGTGAGGCATCCTGGACAGGGCATCGGCGTTGGCGTTCTTGCGGCCCGCCCGGTACTTAATAGTGAACTGGTAGTTTGACAGCCGAGTCATCCATCGTTGCTCCATGGCTCCTAACTTGGCTGTTTCTAGATGAGTTAAGGGGTTGTTATCAGTGAAGGCAGTGAACTTATTGGAGGCTAGGTAGTGCTTGAACCGCTCGGTGATGACCCAGACCAGGGCCAGGAACTCCAACTTGAAGCTGCTATAGTTCTCTGGGCTCCTCTCGGTCGGGCGGAGCTTCCTGCTTGCAGAGGCGATCACCTTCTCTTTGCCATTCTTCTTCTGACTCAGTACAGCTCCTAATCCTTTGTTGCTGGCATCAGTGTACAGCAGGAACGGTTGGCTGTAGTCAGGGTAGGCTAGGATCTCTTCGCCGGTCAGGATCCCCTTCATCTCCTCGAAGGATTCAGCTTGCTCCTTACCCCACTGGAACGGGGGGTTTCTGCCTCTCCCGGACTGTCCTACCATGAGATCTTGCAAAGGCGCCGCTTTCTTGGTATAGTCCTTCACAAACCTCCGGTAATACCCGACTAGTCGCAGGAACTGATGTACCTCCTTGAGGCTCTTCGGCTCCGGCCATTTCTGGATGGCAGTGACCTTCACCAGGTCTGGTGCTACTCCCTCTGGACTAACGATGTGCCCCAGGTACTGTACCTTTCGCTTGAGCAGGTGGCACTTTGAGGGCTTCAGCTTCATCCCATACTGGGACAGCGACTCAAATACCTCCGCCAGGTGCTTCAAGTGGTCCTCATACGTTTTGGAGTACACTATCACGTCGTCCAGGTATAGCAGTACAGTCTCGAAGTTGCGATGTCCCAGGCAGCACTCCATCAATCTCTGGAACGTTCCAGGGGCGTTGCAGAGTCCAAACAGCATACTATTGAACTCGCAGAGTCCCATCGGGGTGGTGATGGCCGTCTTCTCCCGATCCTCCTCAGCAACAGCTACTTGCCAGTACCCACTAGTGAGGTCAAGGGTGGATAAGTAATTTGCAGACTTTAAGGCAGCAGGGGATTCCTCTATATGTGGTAAAGGGTATCCATCTTTATGTGTAATACGATTTACTTGTCTGTAATCTACACACATTCTCATGCTTCCGTCCTTTTTCCTGACTAGAACTAGGGGAGCTGCCCAGGGACTACAATTATCCCATACTACCCCTGCCTTCTTCATGTCGTGCAACATCTCCTTCACCTTCTGGTAGTGTGCTGGTGGTATGGGCCTGTAACATTCTTTGATGGGTGGATGGTCACCTGTGGGGATATGGTGTTGAACCCCCTTAATCCTCCCAAAGTCAAGTGGGTGCTTACTGAATACCTGCGCGTATTCCTGAACCACCCGGTGTACACCCTGCTTCTGATGGGCAGGAGTGGTGTCTGTCCCAACATGGAGCTGTTGACCCCAATCCTCCACCTGGGTTGCTGGGTCATTATCCTACACTTCGTCTGGTGAGGTTAAGGACTCCGCCGTGTGTATGGAGTTGTTATCTACTGTGTAGAGTTTGGCAACAGTGGCATAGCATGGTAATTTTACCTCGTCCTCCCAATAGTTTAGGAGGCGTACGGGCACCCTCCCATTGCGTACATCCACTACCCCTCTGGCAGTCAAGAGTGTAGGTCTATGTTCCGAGCTAAGGGGCTCTACTACCGCCTGGTAGCTCCGTCCTTTGAGACCTATTGCTGCTCTACACCAAGTCAGCATTTCACTCATCGGGGGAATCACAATGGGTACCGGGTCTGTCACCTGTACATTACCAATTTCACCGCCTGTTAGCTTTACCTGTTGCTGGTACATAAGGGCTCGGATCTCTTTCTGGAGCGCCCTCCTCTGCCCTGGTCTGGCAGTGTCAGCTATCTGTTGGAGCAAGAACAACACTTCTCCCAAACAGTTACTTATAATATTTGTGCCAAGTACCATATACAAGTCTGTATCATCAGGATTAGTCTCTACTACAATTAGTCCCTGGTCCTTCAGTTCCACTCTTCCCACCTTTACTGCCACATCCTTAACCCTGACTAGGTTAACGGGGAGGCCATTTGAGGCATACACGGAAAGATTTGGATCTGGTGGGTGAAGTTCGTCTAGGGACCAGTACCTTTTGTAGAGGACATCAGGCATGATGGTTACCTGAGATCCTGTGTCCAGCAGAGCGGGTGTCGCGATGCCGTCCAGCACGATGGACAGGAAAGGTCTTCCTCCCACGAACCTGCGGTACCAGTTTGATGGGCCTGAGGGGTCTACTCTTGGGTGTTGGCCCTCGGCCCCAGGGTTTGCTCGTTTAAAGGACAGCTCCAGACGGCGCGACCTGTCTTGTGGCAACGGTGGCAGACAGGGTCTTTCAGCGGGCGGCGTTGGTCACTGGTCCTCCCATGGGGTGGCGTTGTCCTCCTCCTCCTTCTTATCCAGGAGACGTCCTCAGGGCTATAGGCTAGCAGGATCCTTCCTTCCTCCTCGGGCTCCGGTCGCAGCTGCAGGCCACTCAGTACAGTGGTCAGGGTTTTGCTCAACTGACGCACTTCAGAGCGCAGGCTGTCCAGCTCACTAGGGGACGTTGCTGGAACCTTGGCTTCAGCAGCCACCGGGGAACAGGTGGACGCTGCAGACACTGGGGTGGCCCCACCATGGTAACATTGGATAGCAGTTGTTTCCAGGGGCTGCAGTCCTTTTATAGCCATGTCCTTAAGGGTGTCAAAGGTGGCATCTGGATGATCCAGGGACCACCAACGCACAGTCCTGCTCTCCTCTTGAGACCTCAGTCCCCGGATAAACTGTTCCTTCAGCATTTTATTTTCATTATCGATGCTGGTTGGACTAACCTAATTCAGAGCTCGCAGGGCCCCTTGTAAACGCCAGGCATAGTCCCAAACACTGTCTTCCGGTTGCTGAGAGCAGTTGTAGAACCTCATCCGGAGGTCTGTCTTAGTACGATTCTCAAAGACAGTCTGTAACTTTTTAAAGATTGCGGACACTGACTCCTGCTCTGCGGCCGACCAGGTTTCTACTTCTCGCTCCGCAGCACCAGTCAATTGTCCCAATACAACAGCGGCTCTTTGCTTGCCTGTCATAGAGTACATGTCCAGTATACCGCATATTTTCCTTTTGAATCCAGACACGGTATCTGGTTTGCCGCTGTACTGGGGGAGCCACTTTGCTCCAGGGATGTACGGTAGGGCCATGGGTATGACAGGGGTTACAAGCCCTGCTGGTGGATCGGCTGCTCCGGCCTGCTCGGCGCCGGGCGCGGGTTGATCAGCAGGGTCGTTAACCGGTACTCCGGCTCCAGGACCTGGCGCTTCCTGGTTTGAGGCGTGGGGCGTGTCCGGGGCTTCGCGCGCTTCAGCAGGTACGCCTCTCAGTTTCCCGCGGTTACGCCATTCTTCCTGCTCGGCGGCACAACAATGGCGGCGATCTTCGCCACAGTTAAATACACAGTTCTGATTAAAGGCGCACAGTACCCGGTGGCAACGGGCATAACACTCCGTCGTTGCAGCGGGCACAGAATCCTGTTCGTGATGCCAGGAGAGATGACGCGCCCAGGGGATGGGGACGACTCGGCACCCGGGCCTTTGTTGTTGCCGGGCCCATATCCTGGGGTCACTCTTAAAAGAAGAGGAAAGGGGGAAAGGTGTATGGGAAAGGGGAAATGTTTGTGACGCCACCTGTGGTGTCTGGTGCGGCTCCCCACAGGTGGAGCGGGGCCTCAGGGCAGCGTAGATGTAGGGATGCAGGACAGAGGGGACCCAGCCGGGTCAGAGGAAGGATAGGCACACACAAGACAGTTCACTTCAGTACCTTTACTGGTGGTGTTTCTGGCACGGTCCAGGGTACTTCAGGGTGAAGGGTGCATATCTGGACTCTCCCCAGTGAGCGGGTGTGGGGCCTCCTGTTTCTTGCCTTTCCTCGATAAGTTTCTGACCTGCCTGGAGCTAGGCCTAACTTGGTCTCTGTCTTGCACCTGCTGACCTGGTGGTAGCGCCTTCTGTTGGAGAACACGCTCCCTGGTCTCTTGGGCCTCCATGACTCCTGACCCTGGTATAACAGTCAGCTTTTTGGTGTTCCTGGGACATATAGTTCGCCAGGGGTTCTGGTTATTTCTGCTGGACGTAAATAATCCCTGCAGACACGGACCCAGTGTCCAGTAAATGGTTTTAGGGTGAGCGGGTAAAGCTCCTCTGCCCCCTATGTTACTCTCTTTCCACTCGCCTTCGGCCACGCTCGGGGCCCTCACTAGGCTTCACACTGCAGCAGGCACACTGCGCTTCGCCGCTCTTTTGGCGTCGGCACGCCCTAGGCTCAATAATCTGAGCTCACTGAGTCAGATCTAGCCTGACAACCTCTCTGGCTGCAGCAGACTGACCAACTGCCTAGCTCCACCTTCCCTTTTTATATCCCTAACTGGCTCCCTCTGCTGGTCTGAGGTGGAAGGTGGAGCTGTGTGAATGCTATGAGGGCCTCTTGTGGAGGAGTCCATCCATGCACCCCTCTGGGATCTGTGGCTCCAATGCGCAGCAGGGCGCCACACTGGATGTCACTCTGGATTTCTCCTCCGCTTATTATCTGCAATCCAATGGCCAAGTGGAGCGTATCAACCAGATCCTTACCAGCTACCTCCGGCACTTCGTCAACGCTCACCATACCGATTGGGTGGAGCTCCTACCATGGGCCGAGTTCTCCTACAACAACCATGAGAGCGAATCTTCTTCCAAGTCCACGTTCTTTGTGGTCTATGGTCAACATCCCCGGATTCCGTTTCCCGTTTCCGCTTCAGTGGACAACCCGGCCGCGGAGTCTCTGGTCAGCGAATTTTCCACTATTTGGGAGGACACTAGATCCGCACTTCTTCAATCCTCCAAGCGGATGAAGAAGCATGCTGATAAGAGACGTCTGGATCCACCTCAATTCCGTCCGGGAGACAAGGTTTGGCTCTCCTCCAAACATGTTCGTCTCAAAATACCCTCCTATAAGTTGGGTCCACGGTTCTTCGGTTCATTTGAAGTCCTCAAGCAAATCAACCCAGTAGCTCACAAGTCAAAACTCTCGGCCACCTTACGGATTCCCAACTCCTTCCACGTATCTCTCCTCAAACCAGTTGTGCTTAATTCTTTTTCTGACAATCCAGGTACCTCCCCTGCTCCGGTCTCCGCTGAGGACGTCTATGAGGTAGAGAACATTCTGGCCACCAAGAGGGTAAGAGGAAAAACCTTTTTTCTGGTGGATTGGAAGGGGTTTGGCCCAGAAGAGAGAACTTGGGAACCCAGGGAGAATATCCACGCCCCGCTTCTCCTTAAAAAATTTCTTACTGGCCAGAAAAAGAGGGGGCGTAAATGGGGGGGTACTGTAGCATCGGCGTCTCTGCCTCCTGCCCGGCAGAGACGCCGTCCCCCTTACCGCCGCGGTCCTGCTCCGGCGTCTTCTGGCCTCCCTGCAGCTGCTGGTGCACGCAGCCTCCCCGGCTCTGTGCTTAGGGCGCGCGCGCGCTCCCTCCCTCTTAAAGGGGCCGCGTGCGCAGTTCTAAAAAGTCCCCGGCCAATGGTCGGAGGACTTCCCCTATAAAAGGCACCTCCTCCAATATGGAGGTGCCCGTGCAAGGTTGTAGCTTTGTGTGTTTTACTCTGCTTCAGCCCTCAGGTCCCACTGCTAGCCTGACTACCAGTCCAGCCCTCCAGCCAGACTACAAGTCCAGCCTGCCAGCCTGACTACAAGTCCAGTCCGCCAGCCTGTCTACAAGTCCAGTCCGCCAACCTGACTACAAGTCCAGTCCGCCTGCTTGTCTACTCTCTCCAGCCCGACAGTCTGTCTACAGTCCAGTCCGCCAGTCTGTCTATGGGCTCTGTCAGCCTGCTTACCTGGAAGCACCTGCCTGTTACCTACCGTGCCTGCCAGCTCGCTTACCTAGAAGCACCTGCCTGTTACCTGAAGTGCCTGCCAGCTCGCTTACCTAGAAGCACCTGCCTGTTACCTGCCGTGCCTACCAGCCAGCCTACCAGGAGGCTCCTGCCTGTTACTTGCCATGCCTGCCCGCTCGCTTACCTAGAAGCACCTGCCTGTTCCCCGCTGTGCCTACCAGCCAGTCTACCTGGAGGCTCCTGCTTTTTACCTGCCATGCCTGACAGTCCGTCTGCCCGGATCACCCGTCAGCGTGCCTGCCGTGCTCATCTGCTGTACCGGTCAGTCCCTGCATTCTGACCCGTGGGAGTCACCTGCTCTCATACAAGGTCAGTCCCCAGAGTAGCACCTGGTCCCTCTGCTCGGTCCTTCCCTGGTCACGGAGTCGATTGAGCCGCCGTACGACTTTGGTTGGTCCGAGTTGATACCTAGTTACGCCCCTCTGGTCCCTCCTTGCACCGCAACACAGAGGTTCCACCACCCGGATCCGTAACACTCTACACTGCAGATGTTGGGAAGGATTTGTGAGCAAAAGAGGGCAGTTGTTGAGTACCAGCATCAACAAGGCCATCGGTATTCAGTTCAGACTCCACACATAAGACCTCAGGAGTGGACATGGATGTCAGACATATGTACCATCCTCCAAAACTTTGAGGACTCCACCAAGATGGTGAGCGGCGATGATGCCATAATTAGAGTCACCATCACGCTTCTCTGTCTTCTGAAATGCTCTCTGCTCACAATCAAAGAGGATGCATTGCAGGCGGAGCACGATGAGATGGAGCAAGGAACCATACAGGGTGATTACACACAGCCAAGCCTCATCTCATCCCAACGTGGATTGGGTGACAATGAGGAATAGGAGGAGGAAGAACAGGAGCTAGTTTCATGCGCTATAGACGGTACTACCAGCACAGCTGTCATACTGTCTGTTCAGCGTGGATGGCCAGAGGACAGAGAAGAGGAGGAGGAGAGCATGGTCAGTCATGGTCTTGGTGAGGACACGGAAGTCTTGCCTGTTAGAAGTCTGGCACGCATGGCTGAGTTTATGCTATGCTGCCTTTCCCATGACCCTCGCTTTCTCAAAATTTTGGGTGACAGTCATTACTGGTTGTGACACTTCTAGACCCACGCTACAAGGAGAACTTTATGTCTCTTATTCCTGAGGCGGACAGGTCTACAAAAATGGGGCTGTACCAAAAGGCCCTTGTTGCGGAACTATTAAAAAAATTCCCATCTGAAAACGCTGGCGGCAGAGGTCACAGTTTGTTGGACAACTAAGGAGTACAGACGAGAGAGACACAACTCCAATCCAGCAGAGGCAGGGGAACACTGTCAAAGTTCCGGTAGAGTTTTCTCAGACCCTCCCATCGCACAAGCCCTGATGAGCAGTGTATTCTCACAAGGAGTGTAAAGTTTGGGAAGATGCTGAGGGAGTACCTTGCCGACAGTACCAACGTCCTCCGTGATTCCTCTGTGCCTTATAATTATTGGGTATCCAAGCTGGATACGTGGAATGAACTGGCTCTCTATGCCTTGGAGGTCCTGGCCTGCCTTGCTGCCAGCGTTTTATCAGAGCGGGTTTTTAGTGCCGCTGGTGGAATTATAACTGATTAGCGCTTTCGCCTGTCAACTGAAAATGCTGACAGGTTGACTCTTATAAAAATGAACAAGGGCTGGATTGGGCCAGACTTCTCAACACCACCGAATGATAGCAGTGTAACATAAACTCAAATGCAGTGTCTTTTTTTGGGAGGTGTATTCCCATGCACCTCTTCACACCCACACATGGGCATACGCGTCCTGATTTTGTCTATTTGCTCTTGTCCCCCTCCTTCTCCTCATCCTCCACCACCATATCACCAGGGTGACCGTGGTACGTGAGGCAACACCCACATAATTTTTTTAAAGGGTGTTTATGATGCCCTTAAAAAATTTTTTTTATACAGTATGTTCATGTATACCCCCCAGGGGTAAATGTTTGTTAGCCCATACACTGTATGCATGGGCTTTACAAGTATAGGAGGCCTGCTCCTTTCTAATAGGAACATTTTTTATGAGGCCCTCCTCCACATCTATTCCAAGGGGCATTGGAATGCCTTCCAATTTTTGGCAGCTCTTGCATTCACTGCATGGGCAAACACAATGGGAGACCCACTTCCTAATAATGGGAACATTGTTTTAAGGAGGCCCTCTGACCTCCACGTCTCTTCCAAGGGGCATTGGAGTGCCTCCAATTTTTTTGCAACCCTTGCATTCACTGCATAGGCAAACACAATGGGATGCCTACTTCCTAATAATGGGAACATTGTTTTAAGGAGGCCCTTTGACCTCCACATCTCTTCCAAGGGGCATTGGAGTGCCTCCAAATTTTTGGCAACCTTTGCATTCACTGCATAGGCAAACACAATGGGAGACCTACTTCCTAATAATGGGAACATTGTTTTCAGGAGGCCCTCCTCTAAGTCTCTTCAAAGGGGTATTGGGGTGCATCCAAATTTTCAAAGTGGTATTGCGGTGCATCCAAATTTTGGGCAGCCCTGCCACTCACTGCATACGCAATAACAGTATAGGAAACCCACTCTTTATTAATGGGTACAATAAAACATAGCCGGCTGATGGCTCTCTAAGAATAGTGAGGGCCGACTGCTGACCCTTTAAGAATAGTAAAGGTCGCCTGATGGCCCTATAAAAATAGGCTTTGTGACTTTCAGAGTCCCTCCTTCATAAATGAAACACGATGTGTCTGATGTTATCTCACACGCCACATGGCCAGATAAGGTTGTAAAATGTTAAAATGATATTTCCTGGTGAATGCTTTTGTCACGGTTGAAAGCAATGCAAAAGTGAAAAAACGCATCAAAAACGCTACGTGTGAACATAGCCCAAGCTGTGGAGGAGCATTTTTGTTTTTGGTTATTTATTTTGCTTTATATACAAGTCATTAGCGTGGAAAGGATGTTCCTTAACATATTTCCCAGGAAAATCCATTTTGGTTTCGTTTTTGTATGTTTTATTGTGAGTCCGTAAAAGTGGCGTAATACCTCTGACAACGTTTTTGACAGAAGTGAACTGGGAGTCAGAAATGCTTTCAGGGGTCTTCCCCATGCTGTCCCCATGTCATTTGAGCATTGTTCCCATCGATTTGGGCAATTTTTAGGCCCTCTGCAGACCGCCGGGGGGAGCCGTCTGAAAAATGCTTGAGTTTCCCAGACTTACATTGGGCTTGTTGCTCAAGTCGAGCACCCGAGTATTCCAATATGCTTGAACAGAGCATTGAGCACCCGAGCATTTTAGTGCTCGCCCATCGCTACCAATTACCAAAAGTGGGAATCTCCATCCACAGACTGAACTACAGGAATTAAAATAACAATTCAAAGCCCTAACAACAGCCCTGCAGGACTCAGACAGGACCTTTAACCTGCTTGGGTTAGATAAATCAGGGAAACAGTCCTCTCTAACACCACAAATCACTATAAGAAAAGAACTCAAGATCCAGGGACAGATTGGAGAGTGTCAACAGAAAGAGAGATTGTCTTATATGATCTTGCTGCACCAGATCGATGCAGGCTTATAGAAAGGCTACCAGCCAGATGAGATCGTTGAGGGGGTGGTGAAAGTGATGAGCCTTGGACTGAACCTCCGTAGTATGCTAGAAATGAAGAATCAACTGACCTTTCAACAGATGGAGATGATTTTAAAACGGCACTATAAAGAAGAAAGTACTTCAGAATTGTTCCACTGACTCATTAACCTCTCACAGAAAAATAATGAATCACCCCAAAGTTTCTTGTTCAGAGCAATTGAACTGAAGGATAGACTGTTGTTTGCATCCAAAGATGCAGAAGCGGAAGAGAAGTTTCATGCTGGAGTAGTCCAGAAGAAGTTCTTAAAATCATTGGGAACTGGGTTAATCAGCAAAGACATCAAGTTGCTGCTGAAACAGTACCTCGAAGATCCTGGCATTCTGGACGAAGTCCTAATTGAAAAAATGAATGAAGCAGCTAGTTTTGAGTCAGAGAGCGAACAGAAGTTAAAGAAAGGCTCTGCTCCTAAAATCATCAAAATGAGTCAGCTGAAGTTGGAGACCGCCAGTGGCCGAAGAGCATAATGGAAACCCTCCAGTGCCGCCTCCGAGAGGAAACCTTAAATCACCAACAAAAGAGAGGACTGCCACAACTGACTGGGAAGAAGTAATAGGAGAACTGCGAGCCGAGTTGATTGAGGTGAAAAAGTTGATTCATTCCAGGCCAGAACTTGTATCCCTCACACCCAGAAGTGGGTTCAAAAACAGAAGATACCCGGCTTATGAAGCGTGCTGTTCATCAAATCAGAGTACGGTGTGTGTCCACTGTCTAAGATGTGGTGAGGAAGGACATTATGCCAAGGAGTGCCAATGGTCATGGTCGTTTGGGTTAAAAGACAGGAGGTTGCCTGTGCGGGGCGACTGGTAACCACTAGGGTTGAGCGAGTATGTTCTGTCCGAGTATGCTCGGGCCGAGCTCCGAGTATTTACAGCTGCTCGTTGATAAGGTTAAATCGCTCCCGTGTGCATGATTTGCAACTGTTTGACAGCTTTATTACATGTGAGGAATGTGTAAGAAATAGACATTCCTCCCATGTAATAAAGCTGTCAAACAGTTGCAAATCATGCACACAGGAGTGACTTAACCTTATCACCGAGCAGCTGTAAATACTCGGAGCTCGGCCCGAGCATACTCGGAGAAAGGGTTAATAGAGCATACTCGCTCAACACTAGTAACCGCGAGACGCAGGAAGCCTACCGTCGGGGAGTTGAGGTGTGACGCCCAGCTGCGCTTGGTATCACAGATTCTGGAAGAGTGCATTGATGGATTTCTCCACAAGAAGCCCCTGTAACCATTCACACATTTCCACCTCAGACCAGCAGAGGGAGCCCGTTAGGGATAGATAAATAGGGAAAGTGGAGCCAGGCAGTAGTTAGTCTAGTCTGGTCTACACTGGAGTCGACAGAGAGCCAAGTCTGTTGAGAGAGTTCCTGCAGTAGAGAAGCCAGAGAGAGGTCAGTCTGCAGTGGAGCACAGTCCAGACTCAGTTGTAGCTCAGGAGAGTGAGCTTTAGGTGTGCCGGCGCCATAAGATCAGTGAAGCGCGGCAAGCTGCCGTTAGTGTGTATAGCCTAGTGAGGGTGCGAGTAGGCCGAAGGCGAGTGGAGAGTTAGTACATAGGGGTGGAGGAGCTTAACTAGCTCACCCTGAAGAATTTACCGGACACCGGGTCCGAAGCTTACCGGGATCTCTATGACCCAGTAAGGCATAACCGGAATCCCTGGAGAACTACAAGTTCCAGGATCGCTAAAGTGCTGAGCCAGGAGACACATAGGCCCGCAGCTAAGGTGCGTGTACTCCAAGAAAAGGCCCTACCACAAGGTCAGCCAGTGCAGGACAGAGACAAAGTTAGGCCTAGCTCCAGGCAGGTCAGAAACTTACTACGCAGAGGCAAGAAACAGGGGCCCTACACCCGCTCATTGGGGAGGATCCTGATATGCACCCTTCACCCTACAGTGCTCCGGGACGTGCCTGAATTTCCATCAGTAAAAGGTACTGAAGTGACTGTCGTGTCTGTCCCTGTTCTTGCTCTGACCCGGCTGGGTCTCGTCTGTCCTGCATCCCCCTTCATACTCTGCCCTGAGGCCTAGCTCCACCTTTGGGGAGCTATACCATCGAGCTGCCTTATCATCAGCCTCAGTGGACTGCGCAGCGCTGCGCTGGTGATTCTCACCAGAAGCCACAGGTGGCGTCACAAACTTTTATAAAATTAAACATCTATCAACGCTTTTAAAGAGGGACCCCAGGGTACGGGCCCGGGAGCCAACCACCGCGACATCTCTGAGGCTAAAGGCCCGGGTAACCGAGTCATCCCCATTCCCCTGGGCTAGTCATCTCTTCCTGGCGTCACGAACAGGATCGCGTGCCTGCCGCAACGACGAAGTGTTATGCCCGTTGCCATCGGCTACTGTACGCCTTTATTCTGAACTGTGTACGTAAAGTTGTGGTGAAGGTTGCGGCCATTGTTGGGCCGCCGAGCGAGAAGAAGGGCGTAACCGCGGGAAAATTAGGGGCGTACCTGCAAAAGAGCGCGAAGCACCGGACACGCCCCACGCCTCGACATCAAAACAGGAAGCGCCAGGTCCTGTAAGGAGCGTCGCTGAACGCTCTGACATAGGACGCAAGCGACGCAAGGTCCTGAAGACGACCGTCACCTGCGGAGCTGCAGCCTACTGGAAGAAAAACTAGAAGGTAGGCCACGGTTAACTAGGGGGGCGCCAGAATGTCCGACGAACAGCAGAACGCCGATATGCCGGCCAATGTCCCTGAAGTTCAACCCGCGCCCGACGATGAGCAGGCCGAAGCCGCCGCTCCACCACCAGCGCCTGTAACACCTGTCGTTCCAATGACTTTACCGTACATTCCTGGAGCAAAGTGGCTCCCCCAGTACAACGGCAAACCAGATACCCTGTCTAGATTCAAACGGAAGATCTGTGGCATCTTGGACATGTACTCCATGACAGGCAAACAAAGAGCCGCTGTAGTATTGGGACAACTGACCAGAGCTGCGGAACGGGAAGTGGAAACATGGTCGGCCGCAGACCAGGAGTCAGTGTCCACAATATTTCAAAAACTACAGACTGTCTTTGAGGATGTTACTGATGCGGACCTCCGGATGAGGTTCTACAGCTGTTCCCAACAACCGGAGGACAATGTTCGGGACTACGCCTGGCGTCTACAGGGGGCCCTGCGGGCTCTGAACAAGGTTAGTCCAACCAGCGTTGAAAATGAGAACAAAATGCTGAAGGAACAGTTTGTCCTGTGACAGAGGTCTCCAGAGGAGAGCAGGACTGTGCGTTGGTGGTCCCTGGATCATCCAAATGCCACCTTTGACAATCTTAAGGACATGGCTATAAAAGGACTGCAGCCCCTGGAAACCAATGCCATCCAATGTTACCAGGGTGGGGCTACCCCAGTACCTGCTACACCCACCTTTTCCCCAGTGGCTGCTGAAGCCAAGGTTCCAGCAACGTCCCCTAAAGAACTGGACAGTTTGCGCTCTAAGGTGCGTCAGTTGAGCAAAACCCTGACCACCGTGCTGAGTGCCCTGCAGCTGCGGACGGAGCCCGAGGAAGAAGGGAAAATCCTGTTAGCCGATAGCCCTGAAGATGTCCCCTGGATGAGGAGGAGGAGGAGGCCAACACCACCCTCACCGAGGACCAGTGACCAGCGAATGTCCGCAAAAGGACCCTACCTGCTACCGCTGCTGCAAGACCGGACACATTGCCCAGAATTGTCCTTTAACCGAGAAAACCCTGGGTCCGAGGGCCGACACCCAGGAGTAAACTCACCAGGCCCATCAGGCTGGCACAACAGGTTCGTCGGAGGAAGACCTTTCCTGTCCATTGTACTGGACAGGATCCCGACGCACGCCCTGCTGGACACAGGATCTCAGGTAACCATCATGCCTGATGTCCTATACCAGAGGTTCTGGTCCATGGACGTCCTACGTCCGCCAGCTCCAAATCTGTCTGTATATGCCTCAAATGGACTCCCCCTTAACCTACTCGGGGTTAAGAATGTGACTGTAAAGGTGGGGAGAGTGGAGCTGAAGGACCAGGGGCTAATTGTAGTAAAGACTAATCCTGATAACACCAACCCATATATGGTACTAGGCACTAACATTGTTGGTAACAGTTTGGGAGAAGTTGTGTTCTTGCTCCAACAGATAGCCGACACTGCCAGGCCGAGACAGAGGAGGGCACTGCAGAGGGAGATCCGAGTCCTGATGTATCAACAGCAAGTAAGGTTAACAGACGGTGAAATCGGTAACGTGCGGGTAACAGACCCCATACCCATTGTCATCCCCCCAATGAGTGAAATGCTCATCTGGTGTAGAGCTGCCATAGGTCTTAGAGGACAGAGCTACCAGGTGGTAGTGGAACCCCTTTGCTTAAGCATAGACCCACGCTCTTAACCGCCAGGGGAGTGGTAGATGTACGCAATGGGAGGGTGCCCGTCAGTCTTCTCAACTGTGGGGAAGATGAGGTGAGATTGCCATGTTATGCCACTGTTGCCAAATTACATGCTGTGAATAACAACTGCATTCACGAGGCGGAGTCCTTAACCTCACCAGTAGTGTTGAGCATTCCGATACTGAAATATCGGGTATCGGCTGATATTCGCGGTATCGGAATTCCGATACTTAATTCCGATACTTTTACAATATCGAATACCGGAATCGGAAGTTCCCATAATGTCTGCACTCTGCAGCGTCTCTGAAGGATGACAAGCTGGATGGCAGCGCTCAGCTGCGATCCAGCCTGTCATCAGAATGCCATCCCAGGTTGAAAGAATTCTCCTGATTGTTTAAAAGCCGGTGGGCGGTAAAAAGCCGCCGGCTTTTAAACAATCACACAGCCCCATACTGCTTCCCCGCAGCATCCCACCCCGATCCTCCGCTCCCCCCATCCTGATCGTAAGTTAGGACCGGGCGGGGAGCACAGCACCAAGGAGCGGGGAGCGAAGGACCCGGGCGGGGAAGCCGGCAGTGAAAAGACTTCACCGCCGGCTTTCCCGTTCTGTGCTGTGCTTTCCCGCCGGTTATTTAAAATGAACAGCTGAGGTATCAGGTGATGCCGATCAGATGTTCATTTGAAGTAGCCGCGGTGCCCTCAGAGGGTTCATGTGAGTTCATGCTTGACTGCATTGCATGAACTCACATGAACTTTCCCACGGCCGCACAGGTCAGCCTCACCTCTCAGACGATCAGACCCATCATGATTAGTGTGTGCGCGGTGTCTGTGCGATGTCTGCGGGTGTGTGCGGGGTGTCTGTGCGATGTCTGCGGGTGCGTGCGGGGTGTCTGTGAGATGTCTGCGGGTGTGTGCGGTGTGCGCGGTGTCTGTGGGTGTGTGCGGGGTGTCTGTGCGATGTCTGCGGGTGTGTGCGGTGTCTGTGTGATGTCTGTGGGTGTGTGCGCAGTGTGCGCGGTGTCTGTGCGATGTCTGCGAGTGTGTGCGGGTGTGCGCGGTGTCTGTGCGATGTCTGCGGGTGTGTGCGTGCAGGCAGACATAGACCGATGTGACACTACTACTCCCATCGGCCTATGTCTGTCCCCCGTCCACTCGTGCCAGCAGGATCAGCTCGATGGGAGCAGTAGTTCCCATCAGCCTGATCCTGCTATTTAAACTGCCCCATGTGCTATTTTTGCCCCTATACATGTTTTTTTTGGTCCCCAATAAATTTTAAATACATGTCATTGATGGCCAGTGGTTACCTACAATAAATTAGTTTATACATTACCTGTCCCCGCCGATCGCCACCTAAAATAAAGTAAAAAATAAAAAACTACACCTATACTCACCTAGACACCTAATTCCCCGAAGCCATCGATCTCCTGTAATAAAATATAAAATAATAAACCTCAACCTTATCCTTACCCCTCCGTAGTAGTCCACGAGTGTCCCACGAAGATCTACAGTTTAGAGCAGCCACATAGAATGTGACCGCTCTGAACCGCTGCCGCCGCTAGAATGATGGGGCCATAAAGCAGCCCCGTCACTGCATAACCGGGTTCGCCGGAGTTCAGGCAGCACTGCTCCGGTTAGCTCCTTTACGGCCCTGCTGTACCGTGAGAAATCCCCACGGTACAGCAGTGCCGTAAAGGAGGTCTCCCGAGCTGCGCTGCCTGAATGCACTCCGGTGACATCAGTCAGGGGCTCCCGCTGCCGGGAGCGGACGTGTTCCCGGCAGTGTGAGCTTACAGCAGTCATGCACAGCTGTCACCATCTCCAGATGTGACAGCTGTGCATGGGAGATCAGCGCAGGAACGTGGACAGGTAATTATTTTTTTTTTAGTAAACTAAGAATTAAATAAAATGGTGTGTTTTATTTCAAATAAATTATTCTTTTCTGGGTGTAGTGTGTGTTTTCTTTTTAACACTTTGTAGGTTAGTAATGGGGGTGTCTTATAGACGCCCATCATTACTAACCTGGGCTTCATGGCAGCTGGCGCTGACATGAACCCCACCACTATTACCCCCTGCCACCGCACCAGGGCAGCGTGGAAGAGCGAGGCTAAGCGCCAGAATTGGCGCATCCTATGGATGCGCCATTTCTGTGGCGGCTGACGGCTGGTGTTTCTAGCCTGGGAGGGGGCCAATATTCATGGCACCCTTCCTGGGCTATTAATATCAGCCCCCAGCTGTCTGCCTAGCCTTTGCTAGCTATTAAAATAGGGGGGACCCCACGTCATTTCTTTGGGGGGTCCCCCATTTTAATAGCTGGTAAAGGCTAGGTATTCAGCTGGGGGCTGATATTAGTAGCCTGGGAAGCTCCGTGGGTATTACCCCCTTCCCAGGCTTCAAACATCTGCCCCAGCCGTCTGCTTAACCTCCGCTAGAGACTAAAATTATGGGGGATCCCACGCCAATTTTTTTTTTAGTAAATCCTTTATTTTAACACTAAATGACACTTGAGGAGTTAATAAAGATGCAGTCCCTAAATTATTATTTATTTTTTAATTAATTTTTCCCAAAAATTTTGACGTGGGCTTTGCCATATTTTTGTATGCCAGCCAGGTACAGCATCCAGGAACGGGCTGCCCCCAACTCCCAGCTGCCTAATTGTACCTGGCCGGACACAACAATATAGGGAAGCCCTTTTTTTATTATTATTTCATGAATTTCATGAAATAAGTAAAAAAAATACGTGGGGCTTCGCCCTATTTTTGTGTCCAGCCAGGTACAACTAAGCAACTTGGGGCTGGAATCCACAGCGCAGGGAGGCCCAAGCTTTGTGGGCCGCCCCTGCTGCGAACTGCAGTCCGTAGCCACCGAAGTGTGTCAGGCTGTGACGGCATCCAGATGAGCCGACAATGAACTCAGCTCACCTCATGCACGTCACTGACAGCGTGGGAGAATTCTCCTGCGCATGCGGTGAGCGTGAGAGACTCGGCTCATCTGGATGCTGTCACAGCCTGACACTGAGGAGCGCAAGCATGCCTGCGCTTCTCAGTGTCCGCAGGATGACAGGCTGGATGGCAGCTTTCTGCTGCGATCCAGCCTGTCATCTCGATGTAGCAGAGCTGGAGCTGTCCTGGGAACCATGGAAAGGTAAGGTTGATGTTGGTTTTTTATTATTTTTCTTTTATTGCAGGAGATCATTGGCTTCAGCTGGAATGGGCGTGATGGTAAGTATGGTTTAATTTACAACAATAAAGAATTGTGTGTTTATTTCAATTAAAGGACTTTATTCTGGGTGTTGTGTTTTTTTTAAATACTTTACTAGAAATTCATGGCGGTCATGTCTAATATTGGCGTGACCCCATGAATTTCGGGCTTAGGGCCAGCGGATAATACAAAGCTGGCCCTAACCCCTTTATTACCCAGTGAGCCACCGCACCAGGACCCTGGATGAGTTGGGTACAGCGCCAGAAGATGGCGCTTCTATGAACGCGCCATTTTCCGGGGTGGCTGAGGACTGCAATTTGCAGCGGGTGGGGGGGGCCAGAAAGCTTGTGCCTCCCTGAGCTGCAGGTTCCATTCCGCAGCTGCCTAGTTGTACCTGGCTGGACACAAAAATAGGGAGAAGCGCCACGTATTTTTTTTTTTTTTTATGTATTTCATGAAATTCATGAAATAATAAAGAAAAAAAGGGCTTCCCTAAATTGTTGTCTCCAACCAGGTACAAATAGGCAGTTGGTGGTTGGGGGCAGCCCGTTCCTGCCTGCTGTACCTGGCTGGACACAAATATAGTGCGAAGCCCCACGTCAATTTTTTTTTAACTATTTCAGGAAATTCCTTACCTTTCCATGGCTCCCAGGACAGCTCCAGCTCTGCTACATCGAGATGACAGGCTGGATGGCAGCAGAAAGCTGCCATCCAGCCTGTCATCCCGCGGACACTGAGAAGCGCAGGCATGCTTGCGCTCCTCAGTGTCAGGCTGTGACGGTATCCAGATGAGCCGAGTCTCTCACGCTCACCGCATGCGCAGGAGAATTCTCCCACGCTGTCAGTGACGTGCATGAGGTGAGTTGAGCTCATTGTCGGCTCATCTGGATGCCGTCACAGCCAGACACTGAGGAGCGCAAGCATGCCTGCGCTTCTCAGTGTCCGCGGGATGACAAGCTGGATGGCAGCTTTCTGCTGCGCTCCAGCCTGACATCTCGATGTAGCAGAGCTGGAGCTGTCCTGGGAACCATGGGAAGGTAAGGATGATGTTGCTTTATTATTTTTCTTTTATTGCAGCAGATCGTTGGCTTCAGCTGGAATGGGCGATACGGTAAGTATGGTTTAATTTAGAACAATAAAGAATTGTGTCTTTATTTCAATTAAAGGACTTTATTCTGGGTGTTTGTGTTTTTTTTGTAACTTTGACTATGGGATTAGTAATGGGGGTGTCTTATAGACGCCTCTCCATTACTAACCTGGGCTTGATGTCAGCTGGCATTATAAGCTGACATCAGCCCCAGCCCTATTACCCCACTGCCACCGCTACAGGGCAGTGGGAAGAGCGAGGCTAAGTGCCAGAATTGGCACATCCTATGGATGCGCCATTTCTGGGGCGGCTGATAGCTGATGTTTCTAGCCTGGGAGGGGGCCAATATTCATGGCACCCTTCCTGGGCTATTAATATCAGCCCCCAGCTGTCTGCCTAGCCTTTGCTAGCTATTAAAATAGGGGGGACCCCACGTCCTTTTTATGGGGGGTCCCCCATTTTAATAGCTAGTAAAGGCTAGGTATTCAGCTGGGGGCTGATATTAGTAGCCTGGGAAGCTCTATGGGTATTACCCCCTTCCCTGGCTTCAAATATCTGCCCCAGCCGTCTGCTTAACCTCCGCTAGACACTAAAATTACGGGGAACCCCACCCCAATTTTTTTTTTAATAAATCCTTTATTTTAACACTAAATGACAAGTACAGCAATCAACACTATCACTGTACTTCATATATATGTGACTGACATGTTTCTATCTATCTAATCTATGTGTGATTCTCTATTCTTTCTATTCTAAATTGTCGGGTGCAGATGCTGAATTGCCGGCCGGCTTTTTTAAAGAGACGGTGCATGAAAACACTAATATTTTTTTTAATAAATCCTTTACACTAAATGACAAGTACAGTAAGCAACACTGTCACTGTACTTCATATATATGTGACTGACATGTTTCTATCTATCTAATCTATGTGTGAAGCTCTATTCTTTCTGTTATAAATTGTCGGGTACTGGTGTATGCCGCTGCTGAATTGCCGGCTTTTCATGTTTCACTGTGAGCACTGTTCCCATCGATTTGGGCAACCACCTCTCCCAATACATTCTACATTATTGTTAGTTGTTTTCCTTCATGTAGAATTAACCTACAAGGAAAGAAAGGGTTTATTTTCATTCCGATATTTGTGTCCCATTGACTTGCATTGGTTTCCGGTATCGGAATCGGCGATATCCGATACTTTTTGGGTATCGGCCCGATCCAATCCGATCCGATATTTCCTGATATCGGAAGGTATCGCTCGACCCTGCAACCCAGGTGGAGGATTTGTGTCAACAGCTCCATGTTGGGACAGACACCACTCCTGCCCATCAAAAACAGGGTGTACACCGGGTGGTTCAAGAATACTCGCAGGTGTTCAGTAAACATCCACTAGACTTCGGGAGGGTTAAGGGGGTTCAACATCATATCCCCACAGGCAACCATTCCCCAATCAAAGAACGTTACAGGCCTATACCACCAGCTCACTACCAGAAGGCTAAAGAAATGTTGCAGGACATGAGAAAGGCGGGAGTAATAAGGGATAGTTGTAGTCCCTGGGCAGCTCCCCTAGTGCTAGTTAGGAAAAAGGACGGGAGCATGAGCATGTGTGTAGATTACCGTCAATTAAATTGCATTATACATAAAGATGCATACCCTTTACCACGCATAGAGGAGTCCCTAGCTGCCTTAAAGTCTGCAAATTAGTTTTCCACCCTTGACCTCACTAGTGGGTACTGGCAAGTAGCTGTGGCTGAGGAGGATCGGGAGAAGACGGCCTTTACCACCCCGATGGGACCCTGCGAGTTCAACAGTATGCCGTTTGGACTCTGCAATGCCCCTGGAACGTTCCAGAGATTGATGGAGTGCGGCCTGGGACACCGCAACTTCGAGACTGTGTTACTTTACCTGGACGATGTAATAGTGTACTCCAGAACATACGAGGACCACTTGAAACACCTGGCAGAGGTATTTGAGTCACTGTCCCAGTACGGGATGAAGTTGAAGGCCTCAAAGTGCCACCTGCACAAGAGAAAGGTACAGTACCTGGGGCACATTGTCAGTCCGGAAGGGGTAGCACCAGACCCGGAGAAAGTCACTGGCATCCAGAAGTGTCCGGAGCCGAAGAACCTCAAGTAGTGGGATACTACAGGAGGTTTGTAAAAGACTACACCAAGAAAGCAGCTCCTCTGCAAGACCCCCTGGTAGGGCAGTCCCCCAAATGCAAATATCCCCCATTCCACTGGGGTAAGGAGCAAGCCGAGTCGTTTCAGGAGATGAAGGAGATCCTGACAGGTGATGAGATCTTAGCCTACCCTGACTACAGCCAACCGTTCCTGCTGTATACAGATGCCAGCAACGAAGGCCTGGGAGCTGTCCTAAGTCAGAAGCAAAATGGCCAAGAGAAAGTGATCGCATACGCAAGCAGGAAGCTCCGCCCGACCGAGAGGAACCCAGAGAACTATAGCAGCTTTAAGTTGGAGTTTCTGGCCTTGGTCTGGGCCATCACTGAAAGGTTTAAGCACTATCTAGCCTCCAGCAAGTTCACTGCCTTCACTGATAACAACTCCTTGACCCATCTTGAAACAGCTAAGCTAGGAGCACTGGAACAGCGATGGATGGCTCGCCTGTCAAACTACCAATTTACAATTAAATACCGGCGCGGGCCGCAAGAACGCCAACGCCGATGCCCTGTCCAGGATGCCTCACCAGTCAGACACAGAAGAAGATGTGGATGACCTGGAAGAGATAGAGCTACCTGCCTTTCACCGGAATGGGATGATCCACGAGCAACGGGCCTCCAGGAGGCAGCGTGGAAAGACGTTAAACCCCCTGCCTCACCACAGTTGGAAAGAGACCCAGGACAGCAACCCGGTTGTCAGCCACATCAAGGAGCTGATAACCCAAGAAGGTGCCTCCCTGGAGAAGGAAGTGTCTCTGCAAGCAAAGCAGCTGTGGAACGAGAGAAGCCGGCTATTTATCTACCGTGAGAAGCTGTGCCGGAGGTACGTCAATCCAAAAACCCATGAGATGGTCTGGCAGATAGTGGTCCCTAAGACAGACATCCAGATGGTATTAGAAGCTTACCACGATCAGGTGGGGCACTTTGGCTGTAAAAAGCTAGAGACCCTGCTGAAGTGTCGATTCTACTGGGTAGGATGCGCTGCTCCATT
This sequence comes from Phyllobates terribilis, assembly GCF_046119375.1. NCBI lineage: Eukaryota > Metazoa > Chordata > Amphibia > Anura > Dendrobatidae > Phyllobates > Phyllobates terribilis. The sequence goes on from NW_027362771.1 coordinate 560,100,687, forward strand.
GAGAGGTGGTGCCGGGACTGTGGACCCTGTGGCCTAAGAAGAAAAGACTTCAGCAGTCAGAAGGCACCCCTGCAACCCATCAAGACGACTCGTCCCCTGGAGATCGTGGCCCTGGACCATGTCAAGCTGTCACCCAGCAGGTCAGGGTACTCCTACGCACTGACCATGGTGGATCACTACTCACGTTTCCTGGTGGTCGCCCCCGTCAAAGACCTGACGGCAGAGATAGCAGCAAAGATGCTCCAAGCATATTTCTGTAGACCACATGGTTATCCTGAGCAGGTGCTGACGGAACAAGGCACGGCCTTCGAGGCTGAGTTGTTCAAGGAGTTCTGCCATCTCTACGGGTGTAAAAAGATCAGAACTACACCGTATCACCCACAAACCAATGGTCTCTGCGAAAAGATAAACAACATCATCATCGACCTACTAAAGAACATACCACTTGAGGAGAGAAAAATATGCACCCTTCACCCTAAAGTGCTCCGGGACTTGCCTGAAGTTCCATCAGTAAAAGGTACTGAAGTGACTATCGTGTCTGTCCCTGTTCTTGCGCTGACCCGGCTGGGTCTCGCCTGTCCTGCATCCCCCTTCATACTCTGCCCTGAGGCCTAGCTCCACCTGTGGGGAGCTATACCATCGAGCTGCCTTATCATCGGCCTCAGTGATTCACAGAAGCCACAGGTGGCGTCACGAACTTTTATAAAATTAAACATCTATCAACGCTTTTAAAGAGGGACCCCAAGGTACGGGCCCGGGAGCTGACCACCGCGACATCTCTAAGGCTAAAGGCCCGGGTAACCGAGTCATCCCCATTCCCCTGGGCTAGTCAGAGGCAGATATTAGGATTCCACTCCTACTATCGTACTTACATTTGGAACTTCTCTAGGACTGCCGCCCACTATACCTCTTCTTGGGGACGACGACAGAGACGACAACACCCACGGAGAAAAAGAAGAGCGCGGGTTTACTGGGCTTAAAAGAAACAACGCCGTTTCGTCCCAACAGCCCATTCTCTGGACAGCAGACCACCAGGAGGTATTGGAAGAACTAGTAGACTACCTAATAAAACCACCCATTTTGGGATATCCTGATTTCAATTTACCATTTGTTCTTCATTGTGATGCTTCTCAAGTTGGACTGGGAGCTGCCCTTTATCAGCATCAAGATGGAAAATTGAGAGTCATCGGTTACGGTTCTAGAACATTGAGAGATGCCGAGAAGAATTACCATCTACATTCCAGAAAATTGGAGTTCCTGGCACTGAAATGGGCTATCTGTGAATGATTTAGAGATTATCTCTACTACAGCGTAGAGTTTGAGGTATACACTGACAACAACCCTTTGGCCTATGTCCTTACAACAGCCAAACTGAATGCAACTGGTCAGAGATGGGTCGCTGAACTAGCTGACTTCAATTTCAGCATCAAGTACAGGCCAGTAAAATGCAATGCTGATGCTGTCGGATTGTCAAGAATGCCACTAGAACCTGAGGAGATAATGCAAGAATGCTCAGAGGAAGTCAGTCTGGAAGCAATTGAGAGCACTACCCAAGATGTACAAGCTTATCAGGAGGAAGACACACCATTGTGGTGTCTGTTAACGGTGGAAACCACCATAAAAGCGAGAGAACAAGATCATCCCCCGGTCTATTCAACAACTACCAAAAGGGAAAATACATAGAGCAAAATGGGAAGATCAGATAATTGGTAGAATGCTACTTTATGTGGACCAAAATCGGTTTCCAAGTAAACGAGAGAGACAATGAGTCACCAGCAGTATCTGTTTTAATTAAAGAAGGGACGAAGCTCTTCTTCAGTGAAGACGGTATCCTGTATCGTAAAGGAGGACAAAACCGGCAGTTGGTACTACCCAGAGTATTCCATAGGTTGGTCTTCAAAGAATTCCATAAAAACATGGGACACCTGGGAGTGGAAAGGACAACCAACTTGATCCATGAACGTTTCTTCTGGCTGTACATGCAGAGAGATATTGAGAGGTACGTGATCAGGGAGTGTGGGTGTCTGAAAGATAAACGTCCCAACATATCAACCGGGGACCCCTATGGGCAACATCCAAACTACATATCCGTTTGAGATGGTCTCAATAGACTTTCTGCATCTCGAGATGTGCAAGGATGGTTACGAATACATCTTGGTGGTGATGGACCATTTCACTCGATTTGCTCAAGCATATGCCACCACCAATAAATCAGTTCGAACAGCGGCACAGAAGATCTTCAATGATTTTGCTTTGAGGTTTGGGTTCCCTACGAGGTTACACCATGACCAATGAAGAGAATTTGAGAACCAGCTCTTTGCCAAGCTAGGAAAATACTGTAGAATTCAGAGATCCCACACAACGCCCTATCACCCAGAGGGTAATGGACAAGTAGAAGGTTTTAACCGGACATTATTGTCGATGTTGCGCACTTTAACAGCTGATGAGAAGAAAGACTGGAAGAATTCTCTGTCAAAAGTGGTACATGCCTATAACTGTAAAGAGCAATGCAACGGGTTACTCACCCTTTTTCCTATTGTATGGACGATTGCCAAGACTGCCAATCGACATCATGTTCGATACTCCTGGATCAGAGACTTACAGAACGTATCCGGAGTATGTTCAGAAATGGAAGGAACGGATAGCAGATGCATACAACATAGCGTCCAAAGTGGTTACGCAAGGACAGAGCAAGAGTAAGGAGTACTATGATCAAAAATGTTATGGAGCAGAATTGGCGCCGGGAAGCCGGGTGCTAGTCAAGAACGTACGTGAGAAAGGCGGTCCAGGAAAACTTTGGTCGTACTGGGAAGACAAGGTGTATGTGATCGTAAGGAAGAAAGCTGATGACAGCCCAGTGTATGAAATCCGATTGGATTATACTATATAGAGGCCAATAGGGAGTGTATTATACAGTATGGATGACTATGGGGGGTGCATTATACTACATGGAGGACTATGGGGGGTGCATTGTGCTATATGGAGGACTATGGTGAGTGCATTATACTGTATTGAGGAGTATGGGGAGTGCAGTATGCTGTATGGAGGACTATAGGGAGTGCATTATACTATATGGTGGACTATGGGGTGCGTTATACTGTATGGAGGACTATGGGGAGTGCAGTATACTGTATGGAGGAGTATGAGGAGTGCATTATACCGGATGGACGACTATGGGGGTGCACTATACTATATGGGGGGCGCATTATACTATATTGACGACTATGGGGGTGCATTATACTATATGGAAGACTATGGGGAGTTCATTATACCATATGGAGGACTATGGGGGGTGCATTATACTATATGGAGGACTATGGGGAGTGCATTATACTAATTTGAGGACTATGGGGAGTGCATTATACCATGTGGAGGACTATGGGGTGCATTATACTGTATGGAGGACTATGGGGAGTGCATTATACCATATGGAGGACTATGGGGGGATCATTATACTATATGGAGGACTATGGGGAGTGCATTATACTATATTGAGGACTACGGGGAGTGCATTATACCATATGGAGGACTATGGGGGGAGCATTATACTATATGGAGGACTATGGGAAGTGCATTATACTATATTGAGGACTACGGGGAGTGCATTATACCATATGGAAGACTATGGGGGTGCATTATGCTATATGGAGGACTATGGGGTGCAAAAAAACAGAAGATACCCGGCTTATGAAGCGTGCTATTCATCAAATCAGAGTACGGTGTGTGTCCACTGTCTAAGATGTGGTGAGGAAGGACATTATGCCAAGGAGTGCCAATGGTCATGGTCGTTTGGGTTAAGAGACAGGAGGTTGCCTGTGCGGGGCGACTGGTAACCACTAGGGTTGAGCGAGTATGTTCTGTCCGAGTATGCTCGGGCCGAGCTCCGAGTATTTACAGCTGCTCGTTGATAAGGTTAAATCGCTCCCATGTGCATGATTTGCAACTGTTTGACAGCTTTATTACATGTGAGGAATGTGTAAGAAATAGACATTCCTCCCATGTAATAAAGCTGTCAAACAGTTGCAAATAATGCACACAGGAGTGATTTAACCTTATCACCGAGCAGCTGTAAATACTCGGAGCTCGGCCCGAGCATACTCGGAGAAAGGGTTAATAGAACATACTCACTCAACACTAGTAACCGCGAGATGCAGGAAGCCTACCGTCGGGGAGTTGAGGTGTGACGCCCAGCTGCGCTTGGTATCACAGATCCTGGAAGAGTGCATTGATGGATTTCTCCACAAGAGGCCCCCATAACCATTCACACATTTCCACCTCAGACCAGTAGAGGGAGCCCGTTAGGGATAGATAAATAGGGAAGGTGGAGCCAGGCAGTAGTTAGTCTAGTCTGGTCTACACTGGAGTCGACAGAGAGCCAAGTCTGTTGAGAGAGTTCCTGCAGTAGAGAAGCCAGAGAGAGGTCAGTCTGCAGTGGAGCACAGTCCAGACTCAGTTGTAGCTCAGGAGAGTGAGCTTTAGGTGTGCCGGCGCCATAAGATCAGTGAAGCGCGGCAAGCTGCCGTTAGTGTGTATAGCCTAGTGAGGGTGCGAGTAGGCCGAAGGCGAGTGGAGAGTTAGTACATAGGGGGCGGAGGAGCTTAACTAGCTCACCCCGAAGAATTTACCGGACACCGGGTCCGAAGCTTACCGGGATCTCTATGACCCAGTAAGGCATAACCGGAATCCTTGGAGAACTACAAGTTCCAGGATCGCTAAAGTGCTGATACGTAATAGAGCCAGGAGACACATAGGCCCGCAGCTAAGGTGCGTGTACTCCAAGAAAAGGCCCTACCACAAGGTCAGCCAGCGCAGGACAGAGACAAAGTTAGGCCTAGCTCCAGGCAGGTCAGAAACTTACTACGCAGAGGCAAGAAACAGGAGGCCCTACACCCGCTCATTGGGGAGGATCCTGATATTTACCCTTCACCCTACAGTGCTCCGGGACGTGCCTGAATTTCCATCAGTAAAAGGTACTGAAGTGACTATCGTGTCTGTCCCTGTTCTTGCTCTGACCCGGCTGGGTCTCGTCTGTCCTGCATCCCCCTTCATACTCTGCCCTGAGGCCTAGCTCCACCTGTGGGGAGCTATACCATCGAGCTGCCTTATCATCAGCCTCAGTGGACTGCGCAGTGCTGCGCTGGTGATTCTCACCAGAAGCCACAGGTGGCGTCACAAACTTTTATAAAATTAAACATCTATCAACGCTTTTAAAGAGGGACCCCAGGGTACGGGCCCGGGAGCCAACCACCGCGACATCTCTGAGGCTAAAGGCCCGGGTAACCGAGTCATCCCCATTCCCCTGGTCTAGTCATTTCTTCCTGGCGTCACGAACAGGATCGCGTGCCTGCCGCAACGACGAAGTGTTATGCCCGTTGCCATCGGGTACTGTACGCCTTTATTCTGAACTGTGTACGTAAAGTTGTGGTGAAGGTTGCCGCCATTGTTGGGCCGCCGAGCGAGAAGAAGGGCGTAACCGCGGGAAAATTAGGGGCGTACCTGCAAAAGAGCGCGAAGCCCCGGACACGCCCCACGCCTCGACGTCAAACCAGGAAGCGCCAGGTCCTGTAAGGAGCGTCGCTGAACGCTCTGACGTAGGACGCAAGCGACGCAAGGTCCTGAAGAAGACCGTCACCTGCGGAGCTGCAGCCTACCGGAAGAAAAACTAGAAGGTAGGCCACGGTTAACTAGGGGGGCGCCAGAATGTCCGACGAACAGCAGAACGCTGATATGCCGGCCAACGTCCCTGAAGTTCAACCCGCGCCAGACGATGAGCAGGCCGAAGCCGCCGCTCCACCACCAGCGCCTGTAACACCTGTCGTTCCAATGACTTTACCGTACATTCCTGGAGCAAAGTGGCTCCCCCAGTACAACGGCAAACCAGATACCCTGTCTAGATTCAAACGGAAGATCTGCGGCATCTTGGACATGTACTCCATGACAGGCAAACAAAGAGCCGCTGTAGTATTGGGACAACTGACCGGAGCTGCGGAACGGGAAGTGGAAACATGGTCGGCCGCAGACCAGGAGTCAGTGTCCACAATATTTCAAAAACTACAGACTGTCTTTGAGGATGTTACTGAGGCGGACCTCCGGATGAGGTTCTACAGCTGTTCCCAACAACCGGAGGACAATGTTCGGGACTACGCCTGGCGTCTACAAGGGGCCCTGCGGGCTCTGAACCTGGTTAGTCCAACCAGCGTTGAAAATGAGAACAAAATGCTGAAGGAACAGTTTGTCCTGTGACAGAGGTCTCCAGAGGAGAGCAGGACTGTGCGTTGGTGGTCCCTGGATCATCCAGATGCCACCTTTGACAATCTTAAGGACATGGCTATAAAAGGACTGCAGCCCCTGGAAACCAATGCCATCCAATGTTACCAGGGTGGGGCTACCCCAGTACCTGCTACACCCACCTTTTCCCCAGTGGCTGCTGAAGCCAAGGTTCCAGCAACGTCCCCTAAAGAACTGGACAGTTTGCGCTCTAAGGTGCGTCAGTTGAGCAAAACCCTGACCACCGTGCTGAGTGCCCTGCAGCTGCGGACGGAGCCCGAGGAAGAAGGGAAAATCCTGTTAGCCGATAGCCCTGAAGATGTCCCCTGGATGAGGAGGAGGAGGAGGCCAACACCACCCTCACCGAGGACCAGTGACCAGCGAATGTCCGCAAAAGGACCCTACCTGCTACCGCTGCTGTAAGACCGGACACATTGCCCAGAATTGTCCTTTAACCGAGAAAACCCTGGGTCCGAGGGCCGACACCCAGGAGTAAACTCACCAGGCCCATCAGGCTGGCACAACAGGTTCGTCGGAGGAAGACCTTTCCTGTCCATTGTACTGGACGGGATCCCGACGCACGCCCTGCTGGACACAGGATCTCAGGTAACCATCATGCCTGATGTCCTATACCAGAGGTTCTGGTCCATGGACGTCCTACGTCCGCCAGCTCCAAATCTGTCTGTATATGCCTCAAATGGACTCCCCCTTAACCTACTCTGGGTTAAGAATGTGACTGTAAAGGTGGGGAGAGTGGAGCTGAAGGACCAGGGGCTAATTGTAGTAAAGACTAATCCTGATAACACCAACCCATATATGGTACTAGGCACTAACATTGTTGGTAACAGTTTGGGAGAAGTTGTGTTCTTGCTCCAACAGATAGCCGACATTGCCAGGCCGAGACAGAGGAGGGCACTGCAGAGGGAGATCCGAGTCCGGATGTATCAACAGCAAGTAAGGTTAACAGACGGTGAAATCGGTAACGTGCGGGTAACAGACCCCATACCCATTGTCATCCCCCCAATGAGTGAAATGCTCATCTGGTGTAGAGCTGCCATAGGTCTTAGAGGACAGAGCTACCAGGTGGTAGTGGAACCCCTTTGCTTTGAGCATAGACCCACGTTCTTAACCGCCAGGAGAGTGGTAGATGTACGCAATGGGAGGGTGCCCGTCAGTCTTCTCAACTGTGGGGAAGATGAGGTGAGATTGCCACGTTATGCCACTGTTGCCAAATTACATGCTGTAAATAACAACTGCATTCACGAGGCGGAGTCCTTAACCTCACCAGTAGTGTTGAGCATTCCGATACTGAAATATCGGGTATCGGCCGATATTCGCGGTATCGGAATTCCGATACTTAATTCCAATACTTTTACAATATCGAATACCGGAATCGGAAGTTCCCATAATGTCTGCACTCTGCAGCGTCTCTGAAGGATGACAAGCTGGATGGCAGCGCTCAGCTGCGATCCAGCCTGTCATCAGAATGCCATCCCAGGTTGAAAGAATTCTCCTGATTGTTTAAAAGCCGGCGGGCGGTAAAAAGCCGCCGGCTTTTAAACAATCACACAGCCCCATACTGCTTCCCCGCAGCATCCCACCCCGATCCTCCGCTCCCCCCATCCTGATCGTAAGTTAGGACCGGGCGGGGAGCACAGCACCAAGGAGCGGGGAGCGAAGGACCCGGGCGGGGAAGCCGGCAGTGAAAAGACTTCACCGCCGGCTTTCCCGTTCTGTGCTGCGCTTTCCCACCGGTTATTTCAAATGAACAGCTGAGGTATCAGGTGATGCCGATCAGCTGTTCATTTGAAGTAGCCGCGGTGCCCTCAGAGGGTTCATGTGAGTTCATGCTTGACTGCATTGCATGAACTCACATGAACTTTCCCACGGCCGCACAGGTCAGCCTCACCTCTCAGACGATCAGACCCATCATGATTAGTGTGTGCGCTGTCTGCGGGTGTGTGCGGGGTGTCTGTGCGATGTCTGCGGGTGTGTGCGGGGTGTCTGTGAGATGTCTGCGGGTGTGCGCGGTGTCTGTGGGTGTGTGCGGGGTGTCTGTGCGATGTCTGCGGGTGTGTGCGGTGTCTGTGTGATGTCTGTGGGTGCGGTGTCTGTGCGATGTCTGCGGGTGTGTGCGGGGTGTCTGTGCGATGTCTGCGGGTGTGTGCGGGGTGTCTGTGCGATGTCTGCGGGTGTGTGCGGTGTCTGTGTGATGTCTGTGGGTGTGTGCGCAGTGTGCGCGGTGTCTGTGCGATGTCTGCGGGTGTGTGCGTGCAGGCAGACATAGGCCGATGTGACACTACTACTCCCATCGGCCTATGTCTGTCCCCCGTCCACTCGTGCCAGCAGGATCAGCTCGATGGGAGCAGTAGTTCCCATCACCCTGATCCTGCTATTTAAACTGCCCCATGTGCTATTTTTGCCCCATATACATGTTTTTTTTGGTCCCCAATAAATTTTAAATACATGTCATTGATGGCCAGTGGTTACCTACAATAAATTAGTTCATACATTACCTGTCCCCGCCGATCGCCACCTAAAATAAAGTAAAAAATAAAAAACTACACCTATACTCACCTAGACACCTAATTCCCCGAAGCCATCGATCTCCTGTAATAAAATATAAAATAATAAACCTCAACCTTATCCTTACCCCTCCGTAGTAGTCCACGAGTGTCCCACGAAGATCTACAGTTTAGAGCAGCCACATAGAATGTGACCGCTCTGAACCGCTGCCGCCGCTAGAATGATGAGGACGTAAAGCAGCCCCGTCACTGCATAAGCGGGTTCACCGGAGTTCAGGCAGCGCTGCTCCGGTCAGCTCCTTTACGGCCCTGCTGTATCGTGAGAAATCCCCACGGTACAGCAGTGTCGTAAAGGAGGTCTCCGGAGCTGCGCTGACTGAATGCACTCCGGTGACCTCAGTCAGGGGCTCCCGCTGCCAGGAGCGGACGTGTTCCCGGCAGTGTGAGCTTACAGCAGCCATGCACAGCTGTCACCATCTCCAGATGTGACAGCTGTGCATGGGAGTTCAGCGCAGGAACGTGGACAGGTAACTATTTTTTTTTAGTAAACTAAGAATTAAATAAAATGGTGTGTTTTATTTCAAATAAATTATTCTTTTCTGGGTGTAGTGTGTGTTTTCTTTTTAACACTTTGTAGGTTAGTAATGGGGGTGTCTTATAGACGCCCATCATTACTAACCTGGGCTTCATGGCAGCTGGCGCTGACATGAACCTCACCACTATTACCCCCTGCCACCGCACCAGGGCAGCGTGGAAGAGCGAGGCTAAGCGCCAGAATTGGCGCATCCTATGGATGCGCCATTTCTGTGGCGGCTGACTGCTGGTGTTTCTAGCCTGGGAGGGGGCCAATATTCATGGCACCCTTCCTGGGCTATCAATATCAGCCCCCAGCTGTCTGCCTAGCCTTTGCTAGCTATTAAAATAGGGGGGACCCCTCGTCATTTTTTTTGGGGGGTCCCACATTTTAGTAGCTAGTAAAGGCTAGGTATTCAGCTGGGGGCTGATATTAGTGGGTATTACCCCCTTCCCAGGCTTCAAACATCTGCCCCAGCCGTCTGCTTAACCTCCGCTAGAGACTAAAATTATGGGGGATCCCACGCCAATTTTTTTTTTAGTAGATCCTTTATTTTAACACTAAATGACACTTGAGGAGTTAATAAAGATGCAGTCCCTAAATTATTATTTATTTTTTAATTAATTTTTCCCAAAAATTTTGATGTGGGCTTTGCCATATTTTTGTATGCCAGCCAGGTACAGCATCCAGGAACGGGCTGCCCCCAACTCCCAGCTGCCTAATTGTACCTGGCCGGACACAACAATATAGGGAAGCCCTTTTTTTATTATTATTTCATGAATTTCATGAAATAAGTAAAAAAAAAAAATACGTGGGGCTTCGCCCTATTTTTGTATCCAGCCAGGTACAACTAAGCAGCTGGGGGCTGGAATCCACAGCGCAGGGAGGCCCAAGCTTTGTGGGCCCCCCCTGTTGTGAACTGCAGTCCGTAGCCACCGAAGAAAATGGTGCGTTCATAGAAGCGCCATCTTCTGGTGCTGTATCCAACTCATCCAGGGCCCTGGTGCGGTGGCTCACTGGGTAATAAAGGGGTTAGGGCCAGCTTTGTATTATCCGCTGGCCCTAAGCCCGAAATTCATGGGGTCACGCCAATATTAGACATGACCGCCATGAATTTCTAGTAAAGTATTTAAAAAAAAACACAACACCCAGAATAAAGTCCTTTAATTGAAATAAACACGCAATTCTTTAATGTTCTAAATTAAACCATACTTACCATCACGCCCATTCCAGCTGAAGCCAACGATCTCCTGCAAAAACAGTAAAATAATAAAGCAACATCATCCTTACCTTTCCATGGTTCCCAGGACAGCTCCAGCTCTGCTACATCGAGAAGACAGGCTGGATCGCAGCAGAAAGCTGCCATCCAGCCTGTCATCCCGCGGACACTGAGAAGCGCAGTCATGCTTGCGCTCCTCAGTGTCAGGCTGTGACGGTATCCAGATGAGCCGAGTCTCTCACGCTCACCGCATGCGCAGGAGAATTCTCCCACGCTGTCAGTGACGTGCATGAGGTGAGTTGAGCTCATTGTCGGCTCATCTGGATGCCGTCACAGCCAGACACTGAGGAGCGCAAGCATGCCTGCGCTTCTCAGTGTCCGCGGGATGACAAGCTGGATGGAAGCTTTCTGCTGCGCTCCAGCCTGACGTCTCGATGTAGCAGAGCTGGAGCTGTCCTGGGAACCATGGGAAGGTAAGGATGATGTTGCTTTATTATTTTTCTTTTATTGCAGCAGATCGTTGGCTTCAGCTGGAATGGGCGATACGGTAAGTATGGTTTAATTTAGAACAATAAAGAATTGTGTCTTTATTTCAATTAAAGGACTTTATTCTGGGTGTTTGTGTTTTTTTTGTAACTTTGACTATGGGATTAGTAATGGGGGTGTCTTATAGACGCCTCTCCATTACTAACCTGGGCTTGATGTCAGCTGGCATTATAAGCTGACATCAGCCCCAGCCCTATTACCCCACTGCCACCGCTACAGGGCAGTGGGCAGAGCGAGGCTAAGTGCCAGAATTGGCACATCCTATGGATGCGCCATTTCTGGGGCGGCTGATAGCTGGTGTTTCTAGCCTGGGAGGGGGCCAATATTCACGGCACCCTTCCTGGGCTATTAATATCTGTCCCCAGCTGTCTGCCTAGCCTTTGCTAGCTATTAAAATAGTGGGGACCCCACGTCCTTTTTATGAGGGGTCCCCCATTTTAATAGCTAGTAAAGGCTAGGTATTCAGCTGGGGGCTGATATTAGTAGCCTGGGAAGCTCCATGGGTATTACCCCCTTCCCTGGCTTCAAATATCTACCCCAGCCGTCTGCTTAACCTCTGCTAGACACTAAAATTACGGGGAACCCCACCCCAATTTTTTTTTTAATAAATCCTTTATTTTAACACTAAATGACAAGTACAGCAATCAACACTATCACTGTACTTCATATATATGTGACTGACATGTTTCTATCTATCTAATCTATGTATGATTCTCTATTCTTTCTATTCTAAATTGTCGGGTGCAGATGCTGAATTGCCGGCCGGCTTTTTTAAAGAGACGGTGCATGAAAACACTAATATTTTTTTTAATAAATCCTTTACACTAAATGACAAGTACAGTAAGCAACACTGTCACTGTACTTCATATATATGTGACTGACATGTTTCTATCTATCTAATCTATGTGTGAAGCTCTATTCTTTCTGTTATAAATTGTCGGGTACTGGTGTATGCCGCTGCTGAATTGCCGGCTTTTCATGTTTCACTGTGAGCACTGTTCCCATCGATTTGGGCAACCACCTCCCCCAATACATTCTACATTATTGTTAGTTGTTTTCCTTCATGTAGAATTAACCTACAAGGAAAGAAAGGGTTTATTTTCATTCCGATATTTGTGTCCCATTGACTTGCATTGGTTTCCGGTATCGGAATCGGCGATATCCGATACTTTTTGGGTATCGGCCCGATCCAATCCGATCCGATATTTCCTGATATCGGAAGGTATCGCTCGACCCTGCAACCCAGGTGGAGGATTTGTGTCAACAGCTCCATGTTGGGACAGACACCACTCCTGCCCATCAAAAACAGGGTGTACACCGGGTGGTTCAAGAATACTCGCAGGTGTTCAGTAAACATCCACTAGACTTCGGGAGGGTTAAGGGGGTTCAACATCATATCCCCACAGGCAACCATTCCCCAATCAAAGAACGTTACAGGCCTATACCACCAGCTCACTACCAGAAGGCTAAAGAAATGTTGCAGGACATGAGAAAGGCGGGAGTAATAAGGGATAGTTGTAGTCCCTGGGCAGCTCCCCTAGTGCTAGTTAGGAAAAAGGACGGGAGCATGAGCATGTGTGTAGATTACCGTCAATTAAATTGCATTATACATAAAGATGCATACCCTTTACCACGCATAGAGGAGTCCCTAGCTGCCTTAAAGTCTGCAAATTAGTTTTCCACCCTTGACCTCACTAGTGGGTACTGGCAAGTAGCTGTGGCTGAGGAGGATCGGGAGAAGACGGCCTTTACCACCCCGATGGGACTCTGCGAGTTCAACAGTATGCCGTTTGGACTCTGCAATGCCCCTGGAACGTTCCAGAGATTGATGGAGTGCGGCCTGGGACACCGCAACTTCGAGACTGTGTTACTTTACCTGGACGATGTAATAGTGTACTCCAGAACATACGAGGACCACTTGAAACACCTGGCAGAGGTATTTGAGTCACTGTCCCAGTACGGGATGAAGTTGAAGCCCTCAAAGTGCCAACTGCTCAAGAGAAAGGTACAGTACCTGGGGCACATTGTCAGCCCGGAAGGGGTAGCACCAGACCCGGAGAAAGTCACTGGCATCCAGAAGTGTCCGGAGCCGAAGAACCTCAAGGAGGTGCGTCAGTTCTTGGGACTAGTGGGATACTACAGGAGGTTTGTAAAAGACTACACCAAGAAAGCAGCTCCTCTGCAAGACCCCCTGGTAGGGCAGTCCCCCAAATGCAAATATCCCCCATTCCACTGGGGTAAGGAGCAAGCCGAGTCGTTTCAGGAGATGAAGGAGATCCTGACAGGTGATGAGATCTTAGCCTACCCTGACTACAGCCAACCGTTCCTGCTGTATACAGATGCCAGCAACGAAGGCCTGGGAGCTGTCCTAAGTCAGAAGCAAAATGGCCAAGAGAAAGTGATCGCATACGCAAGCAGGAAGCTCCCCCCGACCGAGAGGAACCCAGAGAACTATAGCAGCTTTAAGTTGGAGTTTCTGGCCTTGGTCTGGGTCATCACTGAAAGGTTTAAGCACTATCTAGCCTCCAGCAAGTTCACTGCCTTCACTGATAACAACTCCTTGACCCATCTTGAAACAGCTAAGCTAGGAGCACTGGAACAGCGATGGATGGCTCGGCTGTCAAACTACCAATTTACAATTAAATACCGGCGCGGGCCGCAAGAACGCCAACGCCGATGCCCTGTCCAGGATGCCTCACCAGTCAGACACAGAAGACGATGTGGATGACCTGGAAGAGATAGAGCTACCTGCCTTTCACCGGAATGGGATGATCCACGAGCAACGGGCCTCCAGGAGGCAGCGTGGAAAGACGTTAAACCCCCTGCCTCACCACAGTTGGAAAGAGACCCAGGACAGCAACCCGGTTGTCAGCCACATCAAGGAGCTGATAACCCAAGAAGGTGCCTCCCTGGAGAAGGAAGTGTCTTTGCAAGCAAAGCAGCTGTGGAACGAGAGAAGCTGGCTGTTTATCTACCGTGAGAAGCTGTGCCGGAGGTACGTCAATCCAAAAACCCATGTGATGGTCTGGCAGATAGTGGTCCCTAAGACAGACATCCAGATGGTATTAGAAGCTTACCACGATCAGGAGGGGCACTTTGGCTGTAAAAAGCTAGAGACCCTGCTAAAGTGTCGATTCTACTGGGTAGGAATGCGCTGCTCCATTGAGAGGTGGTGCCGGGACTGTGGACCCTGTGGCCTAAGAAGAAAAGACTTCAGCAGTCAGAAGGCACCCCTGCAACCCATCAAGACGACTCGTCCCCTGGAGATCGTGGCCCTGGACCATGTCAAGCTGTCACCCAGCAGGTCAGGGTACTCCTACGCACTGACCATGGTGGATCACTACTCACGTTTCCTGGTGGTCGCCCCCGTCAAAGACCTGACGGCAGAGATAGCAGCAAAGACGCTCCAAGCATATTTCTGTAGACCACATGGTTATCCTGAGCAGGTGCTGACGGAACAAGGCACGGCCTTCGAGGCTGAGTTGTTCAAGGAGTTCTGCCATCTCTACGGGTGTAAAAAGATCAGAACTACACCGTATCACCCACAAACCAACGGTCTCTGCGAAAAGATAAACAACATCATCATCGACCTGCTAAAGACCATACCACTTGAGGAGAGAAAAATATGCACCCTTCACCCTAAAGTGCTCCGGGACGTGCCTGAATTTCCATCAGTAAAAGGTACTGAAGTGACTATCGTGTCTGTCCCTGTTCTTGCGCTGACCCGGCTGGGTCTCGCCTGTCCTGCATCCCCCTTCACAATCTGCCCTGAGGCCTAGCTCCACCTGTGGGGAGCTATACCATCGAGCTACCTTATCATCGGCCTCAGTGGACTGCGCAGCGCTGGTGATTCTCACCAGAAGCCACAGGTGGCGTCACGAACTTTTATAAAATTAAACATCTATCAACGCTTTTAAAGAGGGACCCCAGGGTACGGGCCCGGGAGCTGACCACCGCGACATCTCTAAGGCTAAAGGCCCGGGTAACCGAGTCATCCCCATTCCCCTGGGCTAGTCAGAGGCAGATATTAGGATTCCACTCCTACTATCGTACTTACATTTGGAACTTCTCTAGGACTGCCGCCCACTATACCTCTTCTTGGGGACGACGACAGAGACGACAACACCCACGGAGAAAAAGAAGAGCGCGGGTTTACTGGGCTTAAAAGAAACAATGCCGTTTCGTCCCAACAGCCCATTCTCTGGACAGCAGACCACCAGGAGGTATTGGAAGAACTAGTAGACTACCTAATAAAACCACCCATTTTGGGATATCCTGATTTCAATTTACCATTTGTTCTTCATTGTGATGCTTCTCAAGTTGGACTGGGAGCTGCCCTTTATCAGCATCAAGATGGAAAATTGAGAGTCATCGGTTACGGTTCTAGAACATTGAGAGATGCCGAGAAGAATTACCATCTACATTCCAGAAAATTGGAGTTCCTGGCACTGAAATGGGCTATCTGTGAATGATTTAGAGATTATCTCTACTACAGTGTAGAGTTTGAGGTATACACTGACAACAACCCTTTGGCCTATGTCCTTACAACAGCCAAACTGAATGCAACTGGTCAGAGATGGGTCGCTGAACTAGCTGACTTCAATTTCAGCATCAAGTACAGGCCAGTAAAATGCAATGCTGATGCTGTCGGATTGTCAAGAATGCCACTAGAACCTGAGGAGATAATGCAAGAATGCTCAGAGGAAGTCAGTCTGGAAGCAATTGAGAGCACTACCAAGATGTACAAGCTTATCAGGAGGAAGACACACCATTGTGGTGTCTGTTAACGGTGGAAACCACCATAAAAGCGAGAGAACAAGATCATCCCCCGGTCTATTCAACAACTACCAAAAGGGAAAATACATAGAGCAAAATGGGAAGATCAGATAATTGGTAGAATGCTACTTTATGTGGACCAAAATCGGTTTCCAAGTAAACGAGAGAGACAATGAGTCACCAGCAGTATCTGTTTTAATTAAAGAAGGGACGAAGCTCTACTTCAGTGAAGACGGTATCCTGTATCGTAAAGGAGGACAAAACCGGCAGTTGGTACTACCCAGAGTATTCCATAGGTTGGTCTTCAAAGAATTCCATGAAAACATGGGACACCTGGGAGTGGAAAGGACAACCAACTTGATCCATGAACGTTTCTTCTGGCTGTACATGCAGAGAGATATTGAGAGGTACGTGATCAGGGAGTGTGGGTGTCTGAAAGATAAACGTCCCAACATATCAACCGGGGACCCCTATGGGCAACATCCAAACTACGTATCCGTTTGAGATGGTCTCAATAGACTTTCTGCATCTCGAGATGTGCAAGGATGGTTACGAATACATCTTGGTGGTGATGGACCATTTCACTCGATTAGCTCAAGCATATGCCACCACCAATAAATCAGTTCTAACAGCGGCAGAGAAGATCTTCAATGATTTTGCTTTGAGGTTTGGGTTCCCTACGAGGTTACACCATGACCAATGAAGAGAATTTGAGAACCAGCTCTTTGCCAAGCTAGGAAAATACTGTAGAATTCAGAGATCCCACACAACGCCCTATCACCCAGAGGGTAATGGACAAGTAGAAGGTTTTAACCGGACATTATTGTCGATGTTGCGCACTTTAACAGCTGATGAGAAGAAAGACTGGAAGAATTCTCTGTCAAAAGTGGTACATGCCTATAACTGTAAAGAGCAATGCAACGGGTTACTCACCCTTTTTCCTATTGTATGGACGATTGCCAAGACTGCCAATCGACATCATGTTCGATACTCCTGGATCAGAGACTTACAGAACGTATCCGGAGTATGTTCAGAAATGGAAGGAACGGATAGCAGATGCATACAACATAGCGTCCAAAGTGGTTACGCAAGGACAGAGCAAGAGTAAGGAGTACTATGATCAAAAATGTTATGGAGCAGAATTGGCGCCGGGAAGCCGGGTGCTAGTCAAGAACGTACGTGAGAAAGGCGGTCCAGGAAAACTTTGGTCGTACTGGGAAGACAAGGTGTATGTGATCGTAAGGAAGAAAGCTGATGACAGCCCAGTGTATGAAATCCGATTGGAAACAGGAGACAAGAATACCAGAATAGTCCATCGGAATTTACTACAACCCTGTGATTATCTCCCACCACAACAAGACTTCCCGGAAGTAGACCGACATCGTCCAAGATCGACTAAGAGACCACCACAGACTGAAGCTCCGGAGGTGGATAGTGCCCTTACAAGTTCCGATGAAGAAGAAAATACCGTTGTATTCCTCGGACCGGCAAGGAGAGGAATGTACCATCCTCAGGAGAGTGAACTAAGTCCTGAGGCTCCAGAGTTCGTACCAAGGAGTACAGATGAAGTCCAATTCAGATCTGATGATCGAACACCGGTCCTTGAAGAGACCAATCTACACTCAGAAGGAGTGGAATTACAAGACAGTGCGGAAACAGGTGACTCAGTAGAAGTACATGAACTTACAGAGGCAGCTCCAAGGGCATCTGAGGAAGCACGGGAAATGAGTGTGGCGGAAAAAACTCCTGTGACCGGAGAACCCGTGGTGTCTGATGAACAACCCACCAGGAAGATGTCGACTCGAGAAGTGAGGAGGCCCGTGATGCTGACGTATGAGAGACTTGGTGAACCGAGTCAAGTGCCAAGGACTGTCGACTGGAAACAGGTATCTCTGCCTGCGGACCAGGTAAGCCCATTTCAGTGGTATTCACCACCGAGAGGCAGTATGGAAGATGTTGCCCACTGGAAAGACTTGTTTTCATGCTTTGATTTTTCTTAAAAGACTTTGTAGAAACAAAGAACTATTAAAGCATAGATAGAGAGAGCTGGTTGAAGACGTACGAAAAGCTCCAGCTGAAGACATGTTTTAATTGTGTTAATTGTTTGTAGGCGTCCTACAAGAAAAAGGTCGTAAGAATAGGTTGTTATCAATGTTTATGAACTTTATACCAATTTGTCAATGCCAATTTGTATATAAAGCTATCCAACTTTCACAACTGTCTCAGAATTGGTCAGATTAACCAATTTAGACGAATGTCGAGGACGACATTCAAAAAGGAGGGAAGAGTGTGACATGCAGACGTAGCGCTGTTGCTTTAAAAGCATCCAGCAACTAGAGGGGTTAACACAGTCACAGGAGACAGGGAGGGTTTTAGCAGAGCCCCAGGGGGATTGTGGGGAAGTTTCTTACTGTCTGGCTGGAGCCAAAGAGAAAGGTGGTGTGTGTGTTCTGCATCTGACAGAAGCGCCCCTGCAAGTGAAAAGGATTCAAGTCATGAGTGAAGCTAAGCACAGGTCAGGTAGAGTTCCTGAACTAGCAGTGCAGAGTATTGTCAAGCAGAAAGATAAGGACTGGAAGAAATGAAGAAATGGTGTCATAGGGATCATCTCCCTCAGCAAACCCTCCTCCATCTCACTGTGCTGTGTTCATTAATGAGCCTTTGCATTAGAACTGTGCTATCCTATACTACTGGGAAGTTTGTGAACTGCTGTGCTGCTAAGGAAACTGTACTGTTTGTCACTGGAGCCTGTTGCTCATAACACAACTTGCACTGGCTGTGCAGCTTCTTATTAAATGCTACTGTTCTACCATTTATGAGGACTCTTGTCAAGTGTGTCTGGTCAGCAAGTGAAAAAACCTATGTGTCTGTGCCTGAGGGTCAATACCCCTGTGTGCCTGAGAGAAGCTGCAGCACATGGTCTATGGTCGCCCTGAGTAACGGTTCCCCCAGGATTCCAAAGAATTCATGTATCCTGTCTCGCCCCTATCTGAGCCTAGTGTCGTGCGTGTAACATGTCTTAATTAAGGATAAGGACCTGTAAGTGTACGTCTTACATAGAAGTTCGGTCAGCATGCCTTGGAGGCAGAGGCGTAGCTAGGGGTTTGGTTCAGGTGGGGGCGAAACTTCTGAGTGGGCCCCTTACCAGGTAACCCGGATTACAACTATGGTGGAGCACCCTAATAGTGGATGTAGGAGAACCTCAGCAGATGACTGGGCTGTTACTAAAAAAATCTCTATACAAAGACCAACACTGATATTACCACCATATGGTGACCATAGAATGGTAGATACCAGTCCTGCAGAACATACAAGAGATCACAGTATGATTATAGATAGCGACTTACAGGTGATGTTTTTTCTAGTGGAGTTGTTCACTTTTCTTGTCTTTTCCATCTGGCCCAGACCGACATGACGACTTCTTCCAGCCAGGACTCTGCTGCAGAGATTACAACATAGACACATCTGACGTCTCACATTTCCAGCATCATCCTAATCTATCCCCAACCTGCACAAATTCCTTATCCTGCTGATACCCCAATGGTGAGCGGCTGCTGCCGTATGTGTCCCTATTACTGCACTTACTGTGTGGTACTGTGTGCCCTCTAAATGGTAAAACAAACCTCTAGAATATAGTAATGCCCTGTGCAAGTACCCTAGAAAATAATAGTGCCCTCTGTTTGCCCCTGAGTTCCCCTATAATAATAAGTGCCCACTTAACATTTAATAATGTCCTGAGTCTCCTTCCATGTACAGCTCCCCTATACACAGTATGATGCTCTCCTATACATAGTATAATGCCCCATCACTGTATAGTACCCCCCACACACAGTATACTGACCCTTTAGTAGTCCCCAAACTGATGGCTCCAACCCTGTATGATGGCCCCCCTCACTATATGATGACCCTCTCACTGTAAAAAGGCCCCATATTCGTTTCCATACCGCATAATGGCGTCCTCGCTGTATGATGGCCCCTTCACTTTATAATGGCCCCATTACAGTAGTCTCCACACTGTATGATGGCCCAAGTAGCCTCCATATAACATAATGCACCCCTTAGTCCTCCATACAGTATAATACACTCCCTATAGTCCTCCATACAGTATAATGCACTTCCCATAGTCCTCTATACAGTATAATGCACTCCCCATGGTCCTCCATACAGTATAATGCACTCCCCATGGTCCTCCATACAGTATAATGCACAACCCATAGTCCTCCATACAGTATAATGCCCCCCCTTAGTCCTCCATATAGTATAATGCACAACCCATAGTTCTCCATATATTATAATGCACTCCTATAGCCCTCCATACAGTATAATGCATGCCCCATAGTCCTCCATACAATATAATGCACTCCCCATAGTCCTCAATATAGCATAATGCACTCCCCATAGTCCTCCATTCAGTTTAATGCACTCCCCACAGTCCTCCATACAGTATAATGCACTCCCCATAGTCCTCCACATAGTATAATGCACCCCATAGTCCTCCATATAGTATAATGCACAACCCATAGTCCTCCATATAGTATAATGCATGCCCCATACTCCTCCATATAGTATAATACATTCCCCATAATCCTCAATATAGTATAATGCACTCCCCATAGTCCTCCATATAGTATAATACACCCCCCATAATCCTTAATATAGTATAATGCACTCCTCATAGTCTGCCATATAGTATAATGCACTTCCCATAGTCCTCCATATAGTATAATGCACCACCCACAGTCCTCCATATAGTATAATGCACCCCCATAGTTCTCCATACAGTATACTCCACTCCCCATAGTCGTCCATACAGTATAATGCACCTCCATAGTCTTCCATATGGTATTATGCACTCCCCGCAGCCCTCAATATAGTATAATGCACTCCCCAAAGTCCTCCATACAGTATAATGCACTCCCCACAGTCCTCCATACAGTATAATGCACTCCCCATAGTCCTCCATATAGTATAATGCACCCTCCACAGTCCTCCATATAGTATAATGCACCCCCATAGTTCTCCATACAGTATACTCCACTCCACATAGTCGTCCATACAGTATAATGCACCCCCATAGTCTTCCATATGGTATAATGCACTCCCCGTAGCCCTCAATATAGTATAATGCACTCCCCAAAGTCCTCCATACAGTATAATGCACTCCCCACAGTCCTCCATACAGTATAATGCACTACCCATAGTCATCCATATAGTACAATGCACTCCCCATAGTCCTCCATATAGTATAATGCACTCTCCAGAGTCATCCACTTAGTGTAATGTAATCCCCATAATCCTCCATATAGCATAATGCACCCACATAGTTCTCCATACAGTATACTGCACTCCCCATAGTCCTCCATGCAGTATAATGCACCCCATAGTCCTCCATATAGCATAATGCACCCCCATAGTCTTCCATATGGTATAATGCACTCCCCGTAGTCCTCAATATAGTATAATGCACTCCCCATAGTCCTCCATATAGTATAATGCTCCCCCCATAGTCCTCCATATGGTATAATGCACTCCCCGTAGTCCTCAATATAGTATAATGCACTCCCCATAGTCCTCTATATAGTATAATGAACCCCCCATAGTCCTCCATATGGTATAATGCACTCCCCATAGTCCTCCATACAGTATAATGCACCCCATAGTCCTCCACATGGTATAATGCACTCCCCATAGTCCTCAAAATAGTATAATGCACTCCCCATAGTCCTCCATATAGTGTAATGCACCCCCCATAGTCCTCCATATGGTATAATGAACTCCCCATAGTCTTCCATATAGTATAATGCACCCCCATAGTCGTCAATATAGTATAATGCGCGCCCCATATAGTATAGTGCACCCCCATAGTCGTCCATCCGGTATAATGCACTCCTCATAGTCCTCCATACAGTATACTGCACTCCCCATAGTCCTCCATACAGTATAACGCACCCCATAGTCCACCATATAGTATAATGCACTCCCTATAGTCCTCCATACAGCATACTGCACTCCCCATACTCCTCCATACAGTATAATGCACTCACCATAGTCCTCCATATAGTACAATGCACCCCCCATAGTCCTCCATGTAGTATAATGCACCCCCCATAGTCATCCATACTGTATAATACACTCCCTATTGGCCTCTATATAGTATAATGCACTCCCCATAAAAAATAATAAATACAATCCTCACCTCTCCCACTCGTTCCCCCACTGCTCCGATCTCTGCAGTGAGTGCTCTGAAGCTTTGTCTTCACTGCTCTGCACAGTGGGCGCGGCGGTGAAGTGACGTCATCGCGCCCGCTGCTCTGAGAAATAATGATGGGAGAGGGAGGCATCCAGGATGCCAATGCAGGTGAACTTCTGATGACGGACAGGAGAGGGCCCGATGCCCGTGCTGACACCGCCCCTCTGGCTCACTGGCCCCACAGCGGCCGTGTGGCAGTGCAGGGAGATCATATGTTTCTGCTCTGCCAAAGAGTTTAACTGTATCTGTTCTGCGCACGCCAAATACAGTTAAAAATAGTGTAACTCCTGGTGGGCTCTTCAGAGCGCAGTGATATTTACCTATCTATCCATTATCTATCTATTATCTCACTATCCATTATCTATCTATCCATCTATCTATTATCTATGTATCCATCCATCTATTATCTCTCTATCTATCTATTATCTATCTATTATCTCTCTATCCATATATCTATTATCCATCTTTCTATTATACATCTATCTATCATCTATCTATCTATCTATCTATCTATCTATCCATTATCTATCTATATTTTACAGATCAGTATAGGAATTAAAATCAGATTACTAATCAGTGATCCTGGTAGTAGCATAAATTAGTCATGAATTATTCTTGTATTATGTGTTTTGTGGATCTTGGAGGTCCGGGGGTCACAGATCCCAACCCTTTATCAGGGTCTCACCTGCCATATGTTATTGGGAACGTCCTTGTCTTTTTATGCCATTGGGCCACCAGGGTCTGGATGTGACTTCCACTTCTTGTATGTCTTGCTATATACATGTCTTATGATCTATGATTTATTACTTGTTACGAGATCGTAGTTCTTTTTCAATAACAGATTCCTTCTTAGTTTTTAGAAGCCTGCACTTGCAGAGTGTCACCACTGGGTGGCTCTGGATCACTAGCTATAGCCGCGTCCTCTTACTTTACTTCTGGGAAGTAATTTAATATTGAGGAATATGAAGTAATATAATAAAATAGACTAAAAATAACACTGATGTAACCAGCCCTGACTCAAGGAAATGAGAAAAAGTAAGTTACCAAAAAGTCCCGTAAAATGAAATTATCTGTATATGACGCGCCCCCTGGGCCTCTGTTGTGTAGCGTTGCGCACGCGGGGACTACCCGGAGCCGGATCTGATAGGGGTAGTAGTCCTCGTGGCGACGATTCGGTCCGTGCCCAGGGTGTCAAACCAAGTGGCAGAATTTAGTAGAAGATGTTATAGTGTTCGACTACGCCACCCGTTGAATGAGGTTATGAAGCCGCCGCTGCAGGGCAGACCGCTGAGGCCGGTGGTACGGTTGTGCAGCGTGGATAGTATAACCCCCAACGGGAGGGGTATGGCCTCAGGGCAGCCGACGTGGATGATGGGGGTAGCAGAATTGCACGCAGGCACCAGGAACCACTCAGAGATGGTGCGGTGTAGTTCAGGGTCTTTACTGGTGGCAAAGGTAGACCCTCCCGGGAGTACTGGCTAGCGATCGGGGCCTGGTCAGTCCGTGAGCAGATGGGATCTCCCCCGGCCAGGCGGAGTTGTAGGCCTCCCCAACTAATTGTACTCTCCCTGGCTACCTTGCTAGAAGCGGGTAAAAGTAGCCCACGTCCCTGAGTGTACCGTGTGGTGCTCACCCGTATGGCCAGTGACTCGGGGCCTTCTGGTAGCCTCCGCTCCACAACGGCGGTGCTGGTCCCTTGCGTGTGACCGTGCCTTCGGGTTTCTTGGCCAGAGGACCTGAATTCCCCTGCCGGTCGGATTCTGCTGCTGGGTATGGATCAGTCCCCACTGCCTCGGACTCCGTGTCCGGTGAGATCTCTTCAGTCAGGACGAGCTCTACAGCTTCCAGTCTCTGACCCCTTTTATCACTGCTCCCACATAGCTCCTGATCTTGCTCTCTCTGTATCTGCTCCACTCCAGACCAGACTGTGTCTCTGTCTGGGACTCCTCTTCTTCTCCTCTAACCCCGCCTCAGCCCCAGTTTATATAGGGGAAGTTCCCCTCCCAGGACTGGGCAGGAAGTGTTGCATGCTTAGGGTTCCTGACCAAGAGACCTCCCACCTGCTCTCAGACGTAATATTGCTATTACTGTGGTAACCAGACCCCTGGGGTGCCACATTCCCCCCTAGTAAAATTTAGTACTCCGGGACTAAACATATTTTTGAAAACATAACAGGGTATAAACAGGAACAATACAATAAGGGAAAACACGTTAGGGCGGTCACAGCGTGTCCGCAACCGGGTGCAGTTTTTGAAGCAATAAGGGTGTCCATTTCACCAAAGAACAGGGAGCCGTAACCAGGTGGGGGTCTGTCCTACCCCGAGTCTTTAGCAGTCTTAGTCCATTCCTGGGTTACGCTCCAAACATATATACAAAGAATTCCGGTTAATCCACAAAAGACACCTATAAAATAACTGGAAAAACATAATTATTTACAAGCAACAGTAAACAGGTAAATACCAATAAAACAGTCTGAACACTTTAGATCCTCCAACGTACTGGCAACTGGCCTCTAGTGGCCCTAGTAGACCTACGGAGCTTACTGACCGGTCCTAAGCTACAGGGTGTAGGAGCTGTCAAAGGTAAGCTGGGCAGCTGTCTACGGGTTCTTTGGCTCACTAGGGGCACGGCAGGCTCACTATAAGCAGAGGGTCGATTCTCCTGGTCTGCTTGTGTGGGGTCTTCTGCCTCCTGGACCGGCTGCTCTTCCAGCTCTACCTGTTTTTCCGTAGGCACTTGGGATGCTGGCTGGAGGAAGGTGAGGACGGGTACCACAACAGCGCCATTTACTTGTGTCCAAGACTGAGGGAAGTCTCCGAGTACAGTACTGACCATTTCTTCCCTTTCCTCTGCGGGTCGAGGGTTTTCTTGATCTTCTTCAGGGTTTCGTAGCTGCTCGGGACACTTATTCAGGTGATCTCGGGAGACAATGGCTGTGGTTTCTCCTCCATCCTTACTGATTGTGCAGATTTTTGGGTTTTCATGGCTTGATGGCAGTACGGTGTACGGGTCCTTCTCCCACTGGTCGTCCAACTTGTGGAGCCGTCTCTTCCTTTTCAAGACCTGCTCTCCAGGTACCAGGGGAACAGCGGGAGCATACTGGTTGTAAGTCTTCTCCTGTCTTTCTCGTGCTTGACAGAGACTTCGCTCAACGCTCTCCTGTACTTTCCGGTACTGCTGCTGCCTCTCTGTGTCCCAGTCTGCTTCTGGTGAAGTGTCCACGGGTGTCAGGACTCCCATATCCAGATCAACAGGCAGCTTACCAGGTCTTGCTCTCATTAGGTAAGCCGGGGTACAGTTGGTAGAACCTACAGGGATGTGGTTGTATAGGTCCACCAGATCAGGCAGTTTCTCAGGCCACAGACTGCGTTCTTCCAGGGGCAACGTTTTCAGAAGGTCTATCACCACCTGGTTCATCTTCTCGCAGAGTCCATTGGTTTGTGGATGATAGGGTGTTGTTCTTATCTTCCGGCAGCCATACAGAGTGCAGAACTCCTGGAAGACTTCCGCTTCAAAGGCAGGTCCCTGGTCCGTCAGCACCTGCTCTGGGTATCCGTGTGGACGGCAGAAGTGCTGCTGAAAGGCTCTAGCTGCTGTTTGAGCCGTTAAGTCCTTGACGGGGACTACAACCAAGAACCGGGAGTAGTGATCCACGATGGTTAACGCATAGACGTAGCCACTTCTGCTGGGGGTCAGTTTTACATGATCCAAGGCTACCAGTTCCAACGGCTGCCTGGTGACGATGGACTGCAGGGGAGTCTTCTGACTGGCACGGTCCTTCCTTCTTAGGTTGCATGGGCCACAGTCTCTGCACCACCTCTCGATGGTTCCTCTCATGCCTACCCAGTGGAACCGCCCGCGCAGCAGGAACTCCAGCTTCTTCCATCCGAAGTGCCCAGCTCCGTCGTGGTATGCCTCCAGTACCATAGCCGCGTCTCTTCTTGGCACCACTACTTGCCAGATCAGTTCATGCGTCCGGGAGTTAACCATTCTACGGCACAACTTCCCCTTGTAAAGGAACAGTCGACTCTTCTCAGCCCACAGTTGCTTGGTTTCCTCCGGAGCGTCTGGGTCAAGGCGAGCATCTGGCTGAGTCAGCATCTCCTTCACCAGTCGGACGGCGGGGTCACTGTCTTGCGTTTCCGCCCAGTTGTAATGAGGTAAGGGGTTGAACGTAGCGGATTGCTTACCCCTTACACGGTGGGAATACTGGGTAGTCCCATGACGGTGGAACGCGGGGAGTTCAACTTCTTCCAGTTCCTCTGGATCTTCCCCTACGTCCGGTAGGTTTGGCATTCTGGACAAGGCATCCGCGTTGGTATTGGAGCGTCCTGCCCGGTATTTGATCGTGAATTCATAGTTGGACAGGCGGGCCATCCATCTCTGCTCCAGGGCACCGAGTCTTGCAGTGTCCAGGTGTGTCAACGGGTTGTTATCCGTGTACACGGTGAACCGGGAAGAGGCTTGGTAGTGCTTAAAGCGTTCGGTGACTGCCCACACCACTGCCAGGAACTCTAGCTTGAATGAGCTGTAATTCTCAGGGTTTCTTTCGGTGGGTCGCAGTTTTCGGCTGGCGTAAGCAATTACCCGTTCTCTCCCCTGCTGGATCTGGGACAGTACGGCTCCTAGCCCGATGTTACTTGCGTCGGTGTAGAGGATAAAGGGCTGGCTGTAATCAGGGTATGCCAGGATTTCATCCCCCGTGAGGGCCATCTTCAGCTGGCGGAAGGACTCTTCTTCCAGCTTCTCCCATCTGAAGGGCGGCTTCTGGTTCTTGGCCTTCCTGGACTGGCCTATCAGGAGGTCCTGCATAGGAGCTGCCTTTTTGGTGAAACCGGGAATGAATCTTCGGTAGTAGCCTACCAACCCGAGGAACTGCCGTACTTCCCTTACGCTAGAGGGTCTTGGCCATTCCTTAATCGCGGTGATCTTATCAGGGTCGGGAGCCACTCCGTCAGCACTCACCACGTGTCCCAGGTACTGCACTTTTGGTTTTAGCAGGTGACACTTCGACGGTTTCACCTTCAGACCGTAGTTTGCCAGGGCTTCAAACACTTCCGCCAGGTGTTTCAGGTGGTCCTCGTAGGTTTTGGAATAAACTATAACATCGTCCAGGTACAGCAGGACCGTCTCAAAGTTCCGGTGTCCCAGACAGCATTCCATCAATCGTTGGAAGGTTCCTGGTGCGTTGCAGAGTCCGAACGGCATGCAGGTAAACTCGCTAAGTCCCATCGGGGTGGTGAATGCAGTCTTCTCCCGGTCCGCCTCTGCTACAGGAACCTGCCAGTACCCGCTAGTGAGATCCAAAGTGGAGAAGAAGTTAGCAGATTTTAAAGCAGCCAAAGACTCCTCTATCCTTGGTAAGGGGTACGCATTTTTGTGTGTGATACGGTTGATTTTCCGGTAGTCTACACACATTCTCATGGTGTTGTCTTTTTTTTTAACCAAGACTAGTGGAGCTGCCCAGGGACTACAGCTATCCCTGATTACCCCAGCCTCCTTCATGTCTCTAAGCATCCCCTTGGCGTGTTGGTAGTGTGCAGGGGGTACGGGTCGGTATCTCTCCTTTATGGGAGGATGGTCTCCCGTGGGGATGTGGTGTTCTACCCCCTTTACTCGCCCGAAGTCTAACGGGTGTTTACTAAACACTCTCTCGTACTCTTGAACCACCCAATAGACTCCCTGTTTCTGGTGTGAGGGAGTGGAGTCAGTACCCAAATGTAGTTGCTGACACCAGTCCTCCATTTGTTGCTTAGAGCCGTTACCTTCCTCTGGTTGAGATGGAGGCAAGGGTTCCACGGCCTGTACAGAATTCTGGTTTATGGTGAACAATTTGGCTAGCGTGGCATACCGGGGCAGGTGTACTTCTCTCTCCCCGATATTTATGATGCGAACGGGCACCCTCCCATGGCGTACATCGACCACCCCCCGTGCTGTCAAAATGGTGGGCCTACTGTCTGAGTAGACTGGTTCCACCATTGCCTGGTAATCTCTACCTCTCAGACCAATAGCTGCCCGGCACCAAATCATCATTTCACTTTTCGGGGGCATGGCAATAGGAAAAGGGTCACACATTCTCACGCTACCAATCTCACCACCGGAGAGTTCCACCTGTTGCCGTCGCATCAGTGCCCGGATCTCTTTTTGGAGCACTCGCTGCTGGCCGGAGCTGGCGTTCTTGGCAACCTGCTGTAAAATGAGAATCACCTCTGCAAGACAATTTTCAATCACATTAGTTCCTAGAGTTATCTTTGGGTGACTCTCGCGCTTGTCAATGTCCACAATGATCAGTCCCTGTGCTGCCAGTTCGACTTTACCGATTTTAATGGTCATCTCTTTAAATCCGATCTGTGGCACGGGCTGATCATTGCTGGCGATGATACTCAAGTCGTCGTCAGGGTAGCGGGTTATATCCGAGTCATTCCAGTACTGCTTGAAGAGCACGTACGGGATGGTGGTGACCTGTGACCCGGTGTCCAGTAGGGCATTCATAGGAATGCCATCCAGTACCACGGGCAAGACTGGACGTCCTCCCACGTATTTGTCACGCCAGTTCGATTGGCCTGGTGATCTTATTCCTAGGGGTTGGCCCTCTACCCCAGGTTGTGCCAGTTTAAAGGACAGTACCTTGCCATATGTCCGGGTTGATTGCAGCGGCGGCAGATGGGTTGTCCGTCCTCGTTGTATCGGTCGCTGGGTTTTCCTCTGGCCGGTGGGGTCCTCCTTGGTCGGCGCCACGGGATGTCCTCCGGTCCGGATGCCAGCTGGATCTTCCCTGGAGTAGAAACCTGTAAAGACTGCACAGTTCGGGTTAGCGCAGCAACGCTTTTAGTTAGCTCTTGGACCTGATGGTGCAGGTCTGTAGCCGGGTCATTGTTTAAAGCCTGCGCATCAGCTCCCACAGGCCCTGCCGACAAGGGCGCCATCTCCTGGTGGTAAGTGGTAGTAGGGCGTCTGTGGGTCACAGCGCCACCTGGTGCCGGTTCTCGGAGCACCCGGATGGCTCTGTCCTTGAACTGTGCAAAGTCCAGATGAGGGTCCTGTAAGGCCATTGCCCGCAACTGGGTTCGGTGGGCATTGCAATGTAGACCCTCTATAAATTGTTCAGTCAACAGCTTGTCTTCGTTTCCCACGCCGTCAGGGTCGGCCTGCTTAATGGCTCTCAGGGCCTCTTGTAGGTTTAGTGCATAGTCCCTTATATTCTCATGTGCTCGCTGCTTGCACCCGTAGAATCTAAGCTTGATCTCGGCTGAGGTACGGGTATCAAAGGTGTCCTTCAGCCGGGCTAGTATCTCTGCGACAGTCCTCCTCCTCCCGAGTGGCCAGGACTTTACCTCCCTTTGGGCTGCCCCTGTTAATTGAGCCACCAGGATGCTCACTTTTTGCTCCTCTGTGAGGGGGTACACCTGGAAGAGGCTATCCAGCCTTTCTCTGAAGTCATTTAGGGTATGTGACTCCCCTGAGTACTGGGGTAGCCAGGCTGCCCCCGGGATATAGGGCATAGTGAAAGGCATGACCGCAGCAGCGGTAGCGCTGGCGGGGGTTGAGGCAGTGAAGCTCTCCTCCGTATCCGACATCTTCCTCCCCCCTAGTGGACCGTGGCCTACCTTGCAATGATCCTCTTCCGTAGGCCGCGGCTCCGCAGTGGATCGTCAGGGTTGAGGACCTTCCGTCGCGCTCCTGTGACGTCGGCGTCTGCTGGGCTCCTTCCAGGACCTTACGCAACGTCCGGACGTGAGGCGGAGCTTCAGTTCTCGCGCGCTTTCGGAGTCCACGCCCCTCTTCTTCCTGCGCGGCGTCCTCAAGATGGCGTCCAGTGGCGGGAAAACTCCACGGATGGCGGGAAGAAGGCAGAAGATGGCGTCGGATGGCGGGAAAACTCCACAGATGGCGGGAAGAAGGCAGAAGATGGCGTCGGATGGCGGGAATCCTCACCACAGGTAAGTTTAACAGTCTCTCTTTTTTTTTTTTTTCAGGCACGCAGTACCCGGTGGTTGCGGGCACGGAATCCTGCCGACTACGCCAAAGTTGACGCGCCCCCTGGGCCTCTGTTGTGTAGCGTTGCGCACGCGGGGACTACCCGGAGCCGGATCTGATAGGGGTAGTAGTCCTCGTGGCGACGATCCGATCTGTGCCCAGGGTGTCAAACCAAGTGGCAGAATTTAGTAGAAGATGTTATAGTGTTCGACTACGCCACCCGTTGAATGCGGTTATGAAGCCGCCGCTGCAGGGCAGACCGCTGAGGCCGGTGGTACAGTTGTGCAGCGTGGATAGTATAACCCCCAACGGGAGGGGTATGGCCTCAGGGCAGCGGACGTGGATGATGGGGATAGCAGAATTGCACGCAGGCACCAGGAACCACTCAGAGACGGTGCGGTGTAGTTCAGGGTCTTTACTGGTGGCAAAGGTAGACCCTCCCGGGAGTACTGGCTAGCGATCGGGGCCTGGTCAGTCCGTGAGCAGATGGGATCTCCCCCGGCCAGGCGGAGTTGTAGGCCTCCCCAACTTATTGTACTCTCCCTGGCTACCTTGCTAGAAGCGGGTAAAAGTAGCCCACGTCCCTGAGTGTACCGTGTGGTGCTCACCCGTATGGCCGGTGACTCGGGGCCTTCTGGTAGCCTCCGCTCCACAACGGCGGTGCTGCTCCCTTGCGTGTGACCGTGCCTTCGGGTTTCTTGGCCAGAGGACCTGAAATCCCCTGCCGGTCGGTTTCTGCTGCTGGGTATGGATCAGTCCCCACTGCCTCGGACTCCGTGTCCGGTGAGATCTCTTCAGTCAGGACGAGCTCTACAGCTTCCAGTCTCTGACCCCTTTTATCACTACTCCCACATAGCTCCTGATCTTGCTCTCTCTGTATCTGCTCCACTCCAGACCAGACTGTGTCTCTGTCTGGGACTCCTCTTCTTCTCCTCTAACCCCGCCTCAGCCCCAGTTTATATAGGGGAAGTTCTTCCCCTCCCAGGACTGGGCAGGAAGTGTTGCATGCTTAGGGTTCCTGACCAGGAGACCTCCCACCTGCTCTCAGACGTAATATTGCTATTACTGTGGTAACCAGACCCCTGGGGTGCCACATATACACTCAAAAATATTATTTACCGCTTCTTGACCTGGTGATTTTTTATTTATTTTTTTCCCAAGAGCCATAACTTTTTTTATTTTTCTATAGACATAGCCATATGAGGGTTTTTTTTGTTTTTGTTTTTACATTCATGCAGCTGGCTTCTTTGCATGTCGAGCTGACTTTTTTATTGATAACACTTTGGCGCACATTTGACGCTTTGACTGCTTTTAATTGAGTTGTTTTTTTTGAGGGGGTCGAGAGCAGTACATCTGTGAATTCAAGATCCCATCAATGAAATGTAGCTGCCCGACACCAGCAGCAGTCATACAGCCCCACATAAGGACACTGCCGCCACCATGTTTCACTGTAGGCAGCATGCATTTTTCTAAATTCATTTTTTCTAAATGCATGGTGCCTACAGTGAAACATGGTGGTGTCCTAATTTGAGGCTGCATGAGTGCTGCTGGTATCGGGAGGAACATTTAATTAATGGCATCATGAATTCACAGATTTTCTGCTCTATAATGAAAGGCAAGATGCTACCAACACTCTGGGTCCTTGTTAGAAGTGCACTTTTCCAACATGACAATGATCCAAAACACACATCTAAGGCCACTATTACATTTTTGAAGAACAGGGTGAAAGTGACTCAGTGCCCAAGTGTCTCCTGATCTGAACCCAACTGATCACCTATGGGAAACCAGCATCCCGGCTCTAAAAGAAGTCGTTCTTGAAGAATGGAAATAGTGAGATGTTACAATATGGTGGAGGCTATGTGCCCACGATGCAGAAATGAAGCAGAAAATTTCTGCAGCATTTCTGCATCTCCCTGGCAGAAAAAACGCATGCAGATTGTGCATGCGTTTTTCCTGCAGAATACATGCGGATCCACATGCGGATTCACATGCGTTTCCGCATGCAGATTGACAAGCGCTTTCCAGGCGATAGCATCACTTGGAAAGTGCTTGACAACTAGGTCACACTATATAAATCCATGCAAACAGCATGGATTTATACAGTGTGAACCGTAAAAATTAAAACAAATAAAGCTATACTCACCCCCGAGGCCCCGGCGTGGCTGCAGCGCTCGTTCCTGTCTGGTTCCTGGATGCCGGCATATCGCGAGACAGAGCGGTGAAGGGCCTGCGGTCACATGACTGTGACGTCACCGCAGGTCCTTCAGCGCTGCCGGCATTCAGAGAGAAGCCGCTGGACAGGTGAATATAACTTTATTTGTTATTTTCTTCTTTTTTTACAGGTACAATGGTACCCAGGTCTGGATGAGAGTCTCCTCTCCTCCAGAACTGGGTACCATCCGCACATAGAGACGCATAGAAGCCGCTTGTACAAATGTACAGTCGCGGTTTCTATGCGTTTCAATGCAAGTCAATGGCGGGAGTTCCGCTGCGCTTCCGCAAAATTAAATGACATGCTGCGGATTTTTGTACGCAGCATAAACGCTGCGGAAAAATCCGCAGCATGTGCATAGAACATGCGGAATCCCCTTGGGGACCATGGGGTGCGGATTACCTAGCGTTTCACAAGCGTTTACGCTGTGGAAATTCCGCAGCATAAACGCTTGAAAAACGCTACGTGGGCACCCAGCCTCATGCTGAGCTCTGTATATAAAACTGTGTACATTTTTGGAAGGCAATGCTGACTTTTGTTACTGTACGCTAGGATACACTTACTTTACTGTTCAGGCCACTATGTTCTCAGAGATACCAAGCATCTCTAGTCTTTTAGGACTGATCACTTTTTTTTATTTATTTCTGTTTTTTTTCTTCTTAATAACTTTTTTGAATGGTCACTGTCATAGTAACAAACTCTGCGCAAATCAATAGTACAAGTTATTATTTTTCATCAGAGAACTCTGCTTTTTTCTCCACTTTATGAGTCACTTCTTCACCTCCCTCCTGCTCCCTCAACTCATCATTCTCTCTGAAAAAGTTGCCTATTGAAGTCTATTCAGAAGAGGAGATTCGTAAGAGGAAAAGGCAGAGAGATAGTGCCTGCTGCAGATTTCTAGTAAGTGTTTTATCTCATAGCAGTGCTGGATTCACAGCTACCCTGCTCAGTACTTCTGTATAATGTCTTCCATGCTGCTACTATGTCACGCACAGTGTGGGAAAGACTACGTGCAACACGAAGGGATGAGGGGAAGGAAGCCCAAACACTAGGGAAAGGGGGAGTGGAGACCCCTAGGCAGATCTAAGAACCACCCTGCCTAGCCTACCGTCCCTATATTGGTTCCACACCAATCGCCGAGCAGGAAACTTAAGCCCTGTATATACCTAGAGCTAGGCCCTAGATAGGGAGGGGGGGTGAGCACTGGTCAGGCCCCACTACAAAATAAAGACAACAAGGTAGACAAACAAAGGGGGAAAACTTAGCTTGAGCAGACACCAGAGATAACACCAATTGTCCTCCAAGGGCACCAGAGAGGAAGCTAGCCGACTTCTATTGCTCTAAGCCTTCACAAAGGAAAATGAGAATATCACTGGTGACTCCCTGAAGCAGCTTCAGAGTTTATAAACACCCAGACCAGGGTGTGTGTCAATCAGAGCAGGAGGGAGGTTGTCGTTGGGTCCCAAATTCAGAAGAATTAAGAAGGCGTCTGCAATGCCAAATGCAGTGACCTTCTGCAGCCAGATGCAGAGCGACTGTCTGTTACATCTGACACACCCGTGACATGCTACTTCTGACCATAGAGACAGGATAGCAGGAATCTTTCATGTCTGTGTGTCCTGTGTATTGGAGACTTCATAGCAACTACTTTTCTTCACCCACCAGCTCAGAGACAACTGAAAATTAGAGATAGAGCCTGCAGGAGGGAAAAGTAGTGAAAAATGCAGGAGACAATGCATATACTGGCCAGAAATAGTGTTATTCCTCATGTACACACAGTATAACAGCTTATTCTGAAAATTCACCTGAAATGACAGAAACACGCAAAACTTCAATTTTTTATTTATTTGTGTCATATTTCTTCCACTTTTTGTCATTTTTAACCCATAACTAATTGGAATAGATCTGTATTATGGCCAAATATCACCTGCAAATAGAAATATGGTAACAACGGTAAGGTTCCATATGAAATCTCTGCCATATGTTGCCGCTCCTTCACCGCTTGCTTCTGACACCATGCCTTTGCATCCAAGGGTTATATTGTATTTTTTACTTTGTACCTTTTAATGCATCATTCTGAATTTATTATATTTCCCATGTATTTATGTGTATAATATAGATATATAACAAAAATAACTGTAAAACATTTCTTGATAAAAAATAAATAAATAAATAGGTGAACCGTATCTCAAGAATTTCTGTAGAAAGGAGAAAAAAAATGAAAAATCATAAATCAAGGGGATTCAATACATAAAAGTGACAGATGAACTGAGAAATTGGAATCTATAGGTTGACATTCTCTTTTTCTTGGACCTGCTGCTAATCAGTTCAGAAGAAGATGCTCAAAGTCTCCACTAGAGGTCTCCCTCCAACTTCACTGACTATTGCTCCATGAGCAGGATAGGGAATGGACTTTTTATCTCTTATCCTGTCTGGGTGGTACAGATTAATAATTAATAATTGCAAAATATCACTCGGCACAGCAACATTGCAATACTAATCTGCTATATGTGCACCGTAGCCATCATTTCATGATAATATAATGCAGCAGGGACTTGTAATGTCACTGGCAGATACTTTCCTCTGATGATATATGTGCACGGATACTATACAAGAATTGAAGTTTTGCAGCAGTGGAGACCATTGCTTTACAGCATTAGATCTCATATGTCAGCACACATATTTTAGACCTTTAGGTACTCCACCAGAGGAAAAATGGGATTGAGAAGGAAAAGGTGACACTCACCGTCTCTTTAAAAAAAAAGTCTTTTATTTTGTAGAAGATTAAAACATGGCTGCAGGAGAGATTGAACATGGGCGATGTCCGTTTCGCACCTTCCTGCACTTCAACGGGTTCAATTTCTCCTGCAACCATGTTTTAATCTTCTACAAAATAAAGGACTTTTTTTTAAAGGGATGGTTAGTGTCACCTTTTCCTTCCTAATCCCATTTTTCTACTGGACTAACATTTTGGTGTAGCACCCAGGATCCCTGTTGTTTGGTGGACAGAGACGTTGTTGATTTATGGTACATTCAGGCAGGCATTTGGTGCCGGACTCTTACCTTAATCACTCCACCAGAGGACCTGTCACCAAGCCAAAAGTGACCAGTTTTTGCTCTTATTTTATTCTTGCTACTCCCCTGAGTTTTCCATTTTTTTTTCTTTAAATCCGCCATAGTGTTCCAGAGATATGGGCCTTTTTATCTTGTGATAATTTCCATGGTCTTTCCTAGGGGGCATGGCTCACAGAGCAGCCTAAAGACATGCCCCAGGGCATCCTGTGAGTCACGCCCCCTAGGAAAGACCATGAAAATGAGCACAAGGTAAAAAGGTCCATATCTCTGGAACCGTATGGCGGATTTAAAGAAAAAAAACAACGGAATACTCAGGGGAGCAGCAGGGATAAAATAAGAGCAAAAACTGCCCACTTTTGACAGGCTCTTATTAATATAGCACACAGTAGAAAACGGCATGATGTAATCAGAGTCGTAAAATGGGCACACAGTGACGGCACATTTATTTGGCCAGGCCTTTTGGCTAGGACGGACATTGCGGAATTTTTATGATCCAGGTTGAATGTCTGGACCGTTAAGCACGACTTTATATATTTTTCACAACTGTTTGATCACAGGAGTATTCCGGGTGCGTTTCCCTTACAGAAGGTCTCCTAGGGGCTTAGTGGGCCTGTAGGGTCATCAGGTACCTCATTTCCCAGTATGCCACCTCTCTATTCTTTGGAAGACAAACATTTGACTATGACTCTAATGGGGAGAAGATAGAAACAAGATGGCCTCACTAAGCTTCAGCAAATGGTGGCCATCCATTCCTGACTCTTCATGGCTGGAGAATTGGGGAAAGGTGTACTAGGAGGACATGCGATAAACTCCATCCATCCTCCGCGGTTTTGGAGCACATAGAAGTCATGTGAAGAAAAAATAGGCGCATAGCAATGTATAGGCGCCATATTGCAGATGTGAACAACAAAGCACCATTACACGGCGGTGTGCATGATTCCTAACATTGTAAATGGCGACCTGTGATGGCATGTCTGATAGACCGGTGGTTGGAGCAGATCTACCCTATTCTCCTGGGCCCAACAGCTTCAGGCTGCACCTTCGCTGGATGGAGAATGGATTGAGATTATTGTATGGCGAATATCTTGGTGCACCGGGATCTCTCGGCAGTTAACAAGTTAACAAAGTAGAAGAATGCAATATCCGCATTTACAAAGCGGAGCGTCGGCATCACCTCGTCAGCGGCCATTGATCACTTCCCCTCTCAGGCTTTCGGATCGCAGAGGTTGATTTTCTTATACATCCTCAGCATTTACAATCGATTCGACCACTGAGGCCTCATTAACCCTTTCACTAAGGGGTCACCCGGCAATTAAATCATCCATAATTAAAGAGATGCATAGACTGATTCCCCCTATCAGGGAATAGGCTGGGGGACAAGGGGTGATACGTGCTGCCAGGTGGTCCACCAGCCAGCGCAGGTTCTCCGTGCTCACCTCCTGCCGGCCATGCCATGGTTAAGTACGCTACGTAGCTTCCAGGAACGAGTCCTTGGCTTGTACTTTCTGTCCCATCAGCAGCCGTGTAGATTAATATTGTATGAGCAGCAGGACTGCTGACACTGCAGCATGCACCAACGCCCTGTCTGGAGGGCTGGCACTCCACCCTACTGTGCACCATGCAGGCGTGGGCACCGTACCAGTGCTGCAGACTGCATGCTGCAGAGGAGGAGGGCGCCGGCCGCCAATGTCTAATGGGTGAACCCCGCGTTCAGAACTGACTGGTAGAGATGAGCGAATGCATTTGTAGGACCCTTGTCCAGCGACCACATCGGTAGTTTATGGCAAAGACCTGGGAACGGCCTCCATGGCTCCATCATGTGGGCGTCACACCGATCGAGGACGTTGTGCTGGGGCTTAAAATCAGAAGAGGTATGGGGTATGCCGTCAGGTAGGAGGCAGATTGGAGGGTCCCGTTCTTAGGCCACGGACTATTGACCAGCGTCCTGCAAATTCATTCACTCATCTCTACTGTCAGCACTTGTCAGAACAAAATGGTGAAACTTCCCTGTAAAGCAGACCCGTAGAGACTCTGCGCCACTATATAGGGTCTATAGACTTTTGCTGTAGGCAGAAACGCCTTAAAGGGGGTATTCCCATTTCCAAGATCCCATTCCAATATGTAGTAGGTGTAATAATAATAATATTAGAAAATACCTCCAATTAGGAATGTAGTATAGTTCTTCTGATTCGCTATGTCACTTACCCCATGTCCAGGGCATTGCAGTAGCTTAGGTATCCATGGTTACGACCAATAACAACTAACTGTCACTATATGAGTGATCATAACCATGGATACCTAAGCTACTGCAATGCCCTGGACATGGGGTAAGTGACATAGCGAATCAGAAGAACTATACTACATTTCTAATTGGAGGTATTTTCTAATATTATTATTATTACACCTACTACATATTGGGATAGGGTCTTGGAGAAGGGAATAACCCTTTAAGGCCTCATTCAGACATCAGATTTTCTCGTACAAGTGGTGTAAGTGATTTTCACAGATTACACTCGTACCTGTGATAGTCTATAGAGACATTCACATGTCTGAAATTTTTTGCAGACCGAGTGCTCCGTGGAAAATATCGGAGACGTCCAATTTTATTCTGAGGGTTGGATAAAATCAGCAAGTCGATGGGTCCGTAAAAAAATCGGACTGCACTCAGATGATATCCGAGTGCGGTCCGATATCCACAGACTGACAGAATGGAGAAGGTGGAGAATTTTTTTTTCTTCACTTACAAGAAAAACTGATGCCGCTCTGATCACACTTTGATCAAAGTCTAACAAAACTGTGATCAATGGAATCCATCCATTTCTCTCGTACGTGAGCAAAACAGACGTCTGAATGAGGTCTAACCATGTGTCAAGTTTAATCGGGTGGCAAACTGGACATTTGTGCCGTTTTATAGGGGGCACTTTATCAACTGGATCCTCAGAAGCAATCAGAGACTTGATCATATAAACTTTCCATGCCCCAGACCACCAGGGACTGTGCAATTAGCTTTTCACCATTTATGCATTGTATGGCAGTATTTCTAGCACTCTAGATTGCAGTTTTATTTTGGTGACTCACTATCAGCGTCTTGTGAGAAATAAATGATGAGATTACATGGGAGCTATATGCTGCTAGTGTTTGATACTATATAAGTATATATTTTTTACATATAATATTGAGGCATTGCATGGCGATATTATTTAGGTATTACAAGAAAGTATTATTTGGGCACCGAATGGCAGCATTCTGTGAAAATTAAATGACAGTAACATATGGGCACTATGTGATAGCGCTATTATGAATGTATTATTTAGGCACTGTGTGGCGGGATTATTTTGGCACTGAACGGCAGCACTCACTCAGAATTAAATTATTGTATTCTTTAGGCACTGTATGGCGGTATTATTGGGCATGGCATAGTAACATTTTCTAAGAAATAAATAACAGTATCATATGGGCACTATATGGTAGTATTATTAGGATATTGTATGAATGTATTATTTAGGCACTGTGTGGTGGGATTATTTTGGCGCTGAATATCAGCATTCTGTAACAATATCATATCATATAACATATCTCCACGAAATCCATGTGCACAAGGGACAAGGCCGACGGTCATTATTGGATGCTCGTGACCTACTCTAAGTACCGCCTGATGGTACATATATCAACACAACCCAGAGACTATGCCGTCTTCTCTAGGCCAAAGCTCATTTATGATGGACTGAGGCAAAATGGAAAACTGTTCTGTGGTCGGATGAATTTTTTTTATGGAAACCACAGACGCCGTGTCCTGTGGACTCAGGAGGAGAAGGACCATCCAGCTTGTTATCCGCGCACAGTTCCTGCACCTCTGATGGTATCAG
The DNA here is from genome assembly GCF_046119375.1 of Phyllobates terribilis. NCBI lineage: Eukaryota > Metazoa > Chordata > Amphibia > Anura > Dendrobatidae > Phyllobates > Phyllobates terribilis. The sequence goes on from NW_027362771.1 coordinate 560,139,974, forward strand.
GGCTGCATTAGTGCTTATGGCAAGGACAGATTAGGTACTATCAGTGCTGAGCTTTATATAGAGGTGTTACAACAACATCTGCTCCATCCAGACAACGTCTGTTTCAGGAAAGGCCTTGCGTATATCAAAAAGGCGATGCTAAACCACATACGGCATCCATCACAACAACTTGGCTTCCAGAGAAGATTCCAGCTGATGAACCGGCCACCTGCAGTCCAGACCTTTCACCAATACAAAACATTTGCCGTCCTATGAAATAAAAATTCAGGCAAAGACCCTAAAATGTGGGGCAGCAAGAACCCGATATCACACAAGAAAGGGACAAAACTCCAGCAATTGTCTCCTCACTTCCCAGATGTGTACAGATTGTTGTAAAAAGAAGAGGGGACGCTCCACAATGGTGGACACGGCCCGGGCACAACTTTAATGTTCACCATCTGATCTGTGTTTTGTTTAAAATAAAATATGGAGATTTCCAGATCATTATATTCTGGTTTTCTGTGAGTGACATTACAGCAGGCCTCATTTTCCTTGGACTTCTATGCAATGCCTGGGGTCTTCACAAGGAGGTGGTCCCGTGAGAGGTGCGCCTAGGATCTGGGTGGGTCACAATCTCATGTAAGTTGCAGGACAGACCCTGGCTGGGAATTTCTCCTCTCGAGGCGGCGTGAAAGCACGGACAAAACTAAGAGCCTGATTCATCAAGACTGGCAATGTAGAATGGGAGGTCATAAAAGCTCCTGTAGGTGTAATATGGAGGGGGCACATAATATTCTCTATATAGTGTTTCTATCTATTAGGGTATGTGCACACGATGCAGAAATGCTCAGGATTTTTCCTGAGCGTTTCTGCATCTCTCTGGCAGGAAAAAACGCATGTGGATTGTACATGCGGATTGTGCATGCGGATTGTACATGCGGATTGTGCATGCGGATTGTACATGCGGATTGTACATGCGGATTGTACATGCGGATTGTACATGCGGATTGTGCATGTGGATTGTACATGCGGATTGTACATGCGGATTGTACATGCGGATTGTACATGCGGATTGTACATGCGGATTGTACATGCGGTTTCCTGCCAGGGACATGCGGATGTGAAGCGTTCTTCACTTGCATTTCCGCATGCGGGTTGACAAGCGCTTTCCAAGAGATTTTAGCATCACTTGGAAAGTGCTTGACAACTTGGTCACACTATATAAATCCATGCAAACGGCATGGATTTATATAGTGTGTGAATGATAAAAAATAAATATATACTTTACCCTCTGATGGCCCCCGGTGTCCGGCTTCGCTCAGTCTCGGCTGCCGGCAGTGAAGACTTTAGGACCTTCCGACGTCAGCGTCACGTGACCCGTCACATGACTCTGACGTCAGCGAAGGTCCTTCTTCATTCAACCGCGAAGTGCGGGGAATCAAGCAGGAGCGCAGCGCGGGCCGTCAGAAGGTGAGAATATAAATATTTTTTATTTTATTCTTTTTTTTTTAATGGTACCTGGGTCTGGATGAGAGTCCTCTCCTCCACACCCGGGTACCATCCGCACATTAGACCGCATGAAAAGCGCATCAACATATACAGTGATGCGGATTCCATGCGGTCTAATGCAAGTCAATGGCGGCAAAAGAGCAGCGTTTCCGCAAAATTAATTGACATGCTGCGGATTTTTGAGCGCAGCGTTTACGCTGCGAAAAATCCGCATCATGGGCACAGCACATGCGGATTTCCATTGGGGAACATTGCTGCCCTTCTACCATGCGTTTTTCATGCGTTTCCGCTGCGTTTCCGCAACTGCAAAAACGTCGCTGAAACGTATGAAAAACGCATCGTGTGAACTCAGCCTTACACTGGTCAACAAATTTTAACTTTTTTTCTGTTTCCTGTTTTAAAATATGTTATCCTTATGTATTTTGAGGTGCTGATTTCAGAAATGTAATCAGAATTTCTGTAGCACCTAACACTTCCGAGATATTTTCATTTTACGATTATAATGATAAGGACTGTACATAGTGCATAATAAATTGGCACTTATATTAACTTTTTATTTCAGAAGTGTATTTTTGGTAGCAATAACCAATGAAATTCATAATATGGACTATCTTTATTATAATATACAGCACTTAAGCCCTGTCCAATCATGCATTGCATTAGTTGTGCACTCTCAGGCATGCCCAGACACAACTGTCAGACTTTGGTCTATTTCCAAGTAGCATTATATAATAGCAGCAGTAACGACGCTGCAGTCTTCTCTGTTTTGCAGAAAATTTCATAAGGAGCAAAACTGTTTAATAAGTAATGAGTTGCAGAATATCGCATCAATGTCGCAATAGCAATGACCTCTTTTGTTATATATGTGGAGATTATACCCTTAAAGCAGTGGCGTACCGCCAATGGCGGCAGACCACGCGACTGCTATGGGGCCCGTGAGCTGGGGGAGAATGAGAAGAATGATGGGGCTGGGGAGAGGAATGATGGGGCTGGGAAGAGCAATAATGGGGCTGGGGAGAGGAATGATGGGGCTGGGGAGAGAAATGATGGGGTTGATGGGGCTGGGGAGAGGAATAATGAGGTTGATGGGGCTGGGGAGAGCAATGATGGGGCTGCGGAGAGGAATGATGGGGGCTGGGGAGAGCAATGATGGGGATGGTGGGGCTGGGGAGAGCAATGATGGGATGGTGGGGCTGGGGTGAGCAATAATGGGGCTGGGGAGAGGAATAATGGAGTTGATGGGACTGGGGAGAGGAATGATGGGATGATGGGGCTGGGGAGAGGAATAATGGGGCTGATGGGGCTGGGGAGAGGAATGATGGGGCTAGGGAGAGCAATAATGGGGCTGATGGGGCCGGGGAGACGAATGATGGGGCTGATAGGGCCGGGAAGAGGAATGATGGGGCGGATGGGGCCGGGGAGAGCAATAATGGAGCTGATGGGGCTGGGGAGAGCAATAATGGGACTGACGGGTCTGGGAAGAGCAATAATGGGGCTGATGGGGCTGGGGAGAGAAATGATGGTACTGGGGAGAGCAATGATGGGGCTGGGGAGAGCAATGATGGGGCTGGGAAGAGCAATAATGGGGCTGGGAAGAGCAATAATGGGGCTGATAGGGCTGGGGAGAGCAATGATGGGGATGGTGGGGAAGGGGAGAGCAATGACGTGTTGCTGGGAGAGAGCAATGACGGGGGTGAAGGGAGAGAGCAATGATGGGGTGGTGGGAGAGAGCAATGATGGAGGTGCTGGGACAGAGCAAAGATGGGGTTGCTGGGAGAGAGCAATGATGTGGGTGCTGGGAGAGAGCAATGATGGGGGTGCTGGGAGAGAGCAATGATGGAGGTGCTGGGAGAGAGCAATGATGGAGGTGCTGGGAGAGAGCAATGATGGGGGGGCTGGGAGAGAGCAATGATGGTGGTGCTGGGACAGAGCAATGATGGGGTTGCAGGGACAGAGCAATGATGGGGGTGCTTGTATATTTTCCGTGTGCACATAGCCTTACAGTTAATTGGGGAGAGACTGAATAATGTATATTATTGGCTGGTGGAGATTATAGTTAATGGGGGGCAGAGTGCTGCTTATCACTTTATATTTTGATTACTAGGTGGTTAATAGTATATTAATGGGGGGATACATATCTGTAGTCGAGGACACAGAGCGGGGGAGACACATGTATACATACAATATGTGACCTTGTTATTTTCTAGGCTGGAGATCATCGTGACAAGACGAGTCGTGGCTGGGAGATGTCGACATGAAGGTCTGACCAGATGGAGAAGAAGCAGCAGAAACCGACTCTGATCAGACGAGACGTCAGCGGTAAGTGCCTGGATGTAAATATTATTCTATATCTGCACTGTGTGACTTGGAGTGATAATGTTATCTGTAAAATCCCTTTGTGTGAAATGTCCGTGTGCTGTCATATTTTTTTATCGGATGGTCAAAGGACTCATACAGTTTTATAGATCCATTCACACATCCATGAAAATCATGGATCTGAAATGAGATCTAAGAGGGTCAGAGAATGTCCTGATCCGATTTTGAGGATTAGAATAGGACATGCTCAATGCGTCAGTAAAACAGGGCAGCACACCGACACTGCACACAGATGCAGGAATGTAGCCTTATTATGTATAGCATACACCCTTAGTATATAGTGTACTCACTTATTATGTATAGCACCCTCCCTTATTATGTAACATCCTCTCTAGCTCTAGGGGCTCACAGTTGGGGGATCATACTGTGTTGGGGTCAGCATACTTTGCCCTAGGAGTTAAGGTGCGGTATAGTAGGGTCATTATACTGCGTATGTGGAGGAATTCGCCATGGGGGTATCATACTGTGTTTGGGGCCCTTTTATTGGTATCACACTTTATGGGGCAATGAAAGAGAGATCTAGGACATCAGCAGGAGGAAAATTACTATGTAAAGGATGGAAAGTTGTGAGATCTGATCTTTGGTGACCCCGACTATTATTTACATTTTCTTTTTTTGGGGGGGGTGGGCCCAATTAGAGCTTCTGCTATGGGGCCCCATGATTCCTATGTACGCCCCTGCCTTAAAGCCCAGAAAAGGAGTATAACTGCAGTTGTTAAGAAGGCGTATGAGTTATATTTTGGATGCAAAATTGGTGACCAAGACAGAGCATGGGCTCCTGATATATGCTGCTCATCTTGCGCTACGAGTTTGAGGTCTTGGCTGAAGGGTGTGCGACCATCGATGCCGTTTGCCATTCCAATGATCTGGAGGGGGCAGAAGGACCATATAACCGATTGTTACTTCCGCATGACAAATGTATCCAGTTTTTCTTCTTAGAACAGGAGGTCTATTGAATATCCCAATCTTGCTTCTGCAATTAGACCAGTGGCGCATGATGAAAGTCTGCCAGTTCCAAAACCACCGCTGGTGTGGAGAATGGAAGTTGACGATGAAATGACGGCTGATTCATTAGAGATGGAAGCTGCTGCAGATTCAGATTTCGAACCATCAATATCAACGGTTCCACGTTTAATATCTCAAGCAAGACTCAACGATCTGGTCAGAGATTTGGGTTTATCAGAGAGTCAGGCAGAACGTCTTGGATAAAGGTTGCAAGGGTGGAATCTGTTGCAGCCAGGTACAAAAATTTCAGTATTTCGCAGTCGTCATGAAGATTTGACCAAATATTTCAGTCAAGTTGACAGTCTCACTTTTTGCAGTGATATTACTGGATTGTTTTCTGTCTTTGAAGTTGACCATGACCCAAAGGGAATGGCGACTGTTCATTGATTCATCGGTCTTAAGTTTGAAGGCAGTCTTGCTACACAGTGGCAATGTCTACCCTTCGATACCTATCGAAGAACAGGTTGAAAGTCTTCTTCAGGCTTACAAGTCAATGAAGTGCAACATGTCACTTAAAATACATTTCCTTCATTCACACATTGACTTTTTCCCACCAAATCTCGGCGCTGTAAGTGATGAACATGGTGAAAGGTTTCATCAAGACATTTCCCAGATGGAGAAACGGTACCAGGGGAGGTGGAGTCCCTCGATGCCGGGTGACTATTGTTGGAATCTCGTCTGTGAATCATCGGACAGTGATTATAAGCGAAAATCAATGGCAAAACATTTCTAAACTTGATCGCTGTTGCAGACTTTTGCATTCGGAATATCACATGCCACTAGGAACATGACAGTATTCAATGCAAACATATAATTGCATCTCTCTCAAAAATCTTATGTGATAGAGAAATTCTGATGTTATTTCAGAACTCTGCATCACAATTCCGATAACATTCACCCAATTTCATGCAGGAAATAAAAACCTTGTTGAACAGTGAATTATCTATCATCTATCTAATATCTATCTATCATCTATCAATCATCTATCTATTATCTATCTAATATCTATCTATTATCTATCTATTTATTATCTATCATCTATCTATCATCTATCTATATATCTATCATCTATCTATCAATCTATTATCTATCATCTATCTATCATCTATCAATCATCTATCTATTATCTATCTATCTATTATCTATCATCTATCTATTATCTATCTATCATCTATCTATTATCTATCATCTATCTATCAATCTATTATCTATCATCTATCAATCTATTATCTCTCTATCTATTATCTATCATCTATCTATTATCTATCATCTATCTATCAATCTATTATCTATCATCTATTATCTATCATCTATCTATGTATCATCTATCTATATCTATAATTTATCTATTATCTATCATCTATTATCTATCATCTATGTTTAATCTATCTATTATCTATCATCTATCTATTATCTATCTATCAATATCTTATCTATCTATTATCTGTCTATCAATCATCTATCTATTATCTATCATCTATCTATCATCTATTATCTATCATCTATCTATTTATCATCTATCTGTTATCTATCATTTATTATCTATCTATTATCTATCTATTATCTATCTATCTATTATCTATCATCTATCTATTATCTATCTATCATCTATCTATTATCTATCTATTATCTATCTATCATCTATCTATCTATCTGTTATCTATCATCTATCTATTATCTATCTATTATCTATCTATCATCTGTCTATTATCTATCATCTATCTATTATCTATCTATCATCTATCTATCTATTATCTATCATCTATCTATCATCTATCTATTATCTATCTATTATCTTTCTATCTATTATCTATCTATTATCTATCTGTTATCTATCATCTATCTATTATCTATCTATTATCTATCATCTAATATCTATCTATTATATATCTATCATCTATCTATTTATCATCTATTATCTATCATTTATTATCTATCTATTATCTATCTATCATCTATTATCTATCTATTATCTATCATCTATCTATCATCTATCTATTATCTATCAATTATCTATCTATCATCTATCTATTATCTATCATTCAATATATTATCTATCATCTATCAATCTATTATCTCTCTATCTATCTATTATCTATCATCTATTATCTATCATCTATCTATCAATCTATTATCTATCATCTATCATCTATCTATGTATCATCTATCTATATCTATAATTTATCTATTATCTATCATCTATTATCTATCATCTATGTTTAATCTATCTATTATCTATCATCTATCTATTATCTATCTATCAATATCTTATATATCTATTATCTGTCTATCAATCATCTATCTATTATCTATCATCTATCTATTATCTATCTGTAACGGGTCTGGGAGGCGGAACCTCTGAGCTACTATACAAGGGGGCGGTCCTTGTAAGGGAGCGGGTGGCGACCAGGGTAGACGGGCAGGCAGTCACAGCAGGTGACTGGGACAGTCTCTGAATGAACGGACAGGAGATCACGGCAAGTGACCGGGACAGTCTCTGGATGAACGGGCAGGAGGTCACGGCAAGTGACCGTGGCAGTCTCTGGATGAACGGGCAGGAGGTCACGGCAAGTGACCGGGGCAGTCTCTGGATGAACGGGCAGGAGGTCACGGCAAGTGACCGGGGCAGTCTCTGGGTAAAGGATTGGTACGACCTGTGGCGGCAGATGATAGACGTGAGCTCCCAGGTGAGCAGGCGAGAGTCTCTGGATAATCGGGTGGTCACAGCATGTGACGGCGGAGCCTCCAGGAAGACCAACAGACAGGTAGCAGATGAGCGCTCCCAGGTGAGCGGGCAAGAGTCTCTGGGATAGCAGGTGGTCACAGCACGTGACGGCGGAGCCTCCAGGTAGGCAAGCAGGCAGGTAGCGGAGGAGCGCTCCCAGGTGAGCGGGCAGGAGTCTCTGGAATAGCAGGTGGTCACAGCACGTGACGGCGGAGCCTCCAGGTAGGCAAGCAGGCAGGTAGCGGAGGAGCGCTCCCAGGTGAGCGGGCAGGAGTCTCTGGAATAGCAGGTGGTCACAGCACGTGACGGCGGAGCCTCCAGGTAGGCAAGCAGGCAGGTAGCGGAGGAGCGCTCCCAGGTGAGCGGGCAGGAGTCTCTGGAATAGCAGGTGGTCACAGCACGTGACGGCGGAGCCTCCAGGAAGGCTAGCAGGCAGGTAGCAGATGTGCGCTCCCAGGTGAGCGGTCAAGCTGGTCCATAGACAGACTGACAGGAGTAGGAAGGCAGACCGTCGGACCTCAGGCTAGCAGGCAGGTAGCAGGAATATCAGGCAGGAAACAGACAGCAAACTGGCAGGACTCTGGCAGGAATCAGGCAGGTAACTGGCAACGGGACCTGAGGGCTGAAGCAGAGTAGAACAGTGCAACAACATTGCTCGGGCACCTCCATTTTGGAGGAGGTGCCTTATATATGGTGAAATCCTCCGGCCATTGGCCGGGGACTCCTTAGGACGGCGCGCGCGGCCCCTTTAAGAGGGAGGGAGCGCGCGCGCGCGCGCCCTAAGCACAGTGGCCAGGAAGGAGCGCGCGCTGCCAGCAGAGCGGGAGGAGGACGCAGGGCTCGGAGCAGAGAGGTGAGGGGAACAGCGTCCCTGCCTAGCAGAGGGCAGGGACGCCGACGCTACAGTACCCCCCCCTTTAGGCCCCCCCTTTTTTAGGCCAGACAGAAATTTAGCAAGGATGGGAGGGGCATGGATGTTCTCCCGGGGCTCCCACGTTCTCTCCTCAGGACCAAACCCCTTCCAATGTACTAGAAAAAAGGTCTTCCCTCTTACCCTTTTGGTGGCCAGAATGTTCTCTACCTCAAATTCGTTTTCAGCGGAAACCGGAGCAGGAGGCGTGCCTGTAGACTTGGAAAAAGAGTTAAGTACCACAGGTTTGAGGAGAGATACATGGAAGGAGTTAGGGATCCGCAAGTTGGGCGGGAGTTTCAATTTATAGGCCACCGGGTTGATCTGACTGATGACTTCCAGAGGACCGATGAACCGAGGCCCTAACTTATAGGAAGGAATCTTGAGCCGGACATACTTGGACGAGAGCCAGACCTTATCCCCTGGACGGAATTGAGGAGGATCCAGACGTTTTTTGTCAGCATGTCTTTTCATACGCTCGGATGACAGAAGGAGTGCGGACCGGGTACTGTCCCATGTGGAGGAAAATTTGTTAACAAGAGATTCCGCAGCCGGATTGTCTACCGAGGTGGAGACGGGAAACGGGATCCGAGGATGCTGACCGAAGACTACAAAAAACGGGGATTTGGAGGAAGATTCGCTCTCGTGATTGTTGTACGAGAATTCGGCCCATGGCAGGAGATCCACCCAGTCAGAATGGTGGGCATTAACGAAGTGCCGGAGGTAACTGGTCAGGATCTGATTGATCCGCTCCACTTGACCATTAGACTGTGGGTGGTAAGCGGAGAAGTCCAGGGTGACGTCTAGCAATTTACAAGTGGCTCTCCACAAACGAGAAGTGAACTGTACCCCACGATCCGACACGATGTGACGGGGCAGGCCATGAAGACGGAAGATGTGGCGGATAAAGTCTTTAGCCAGCTCGGGTGCAGACGGGAGGCCTGGCAGGGGAATGAAGTGAGCCATCTTGGAAAAGCGGTCAGCGACCACCCAAATGACCGTACAACCGGCAGAGACGGGAAGATCAGTAATGAAGTCCATCGCTATATGCTGCCAGGGGGCAGCAGGTACTGGCAGAGGAAGAAGGCGACCGGCTGGCAGGTGTCTCGGAACTTTGTTGCGGGCACAGGACACACAGGCAGAAACAAAGTCTATTACATCCTTGCGCAGGTTAGGCCACCAGTAGTGCCGGGAAATAAGCTGGAGGGTCTTTTTCTGACCGGCATGGCCAGCTAGTTTAGACGAATGACCCCAGTGTAGGATCTTCTCCCGATCAGGTACCGATACGAACGTCTTACCGGGAGGGAGACGATTTAGACTCACGGGAGCCACCTGCATTACTCTGGCGGGATCGATGATATGTTTAGGTTCTTCCTCGAGATCAGATACCAGAAAGGATCGGGACAAGGCGTCTGCTTTGATGTTTTTGTCAGCCGGGCGAAAATGTAGAACAAAATCAAAGCGAGCAAAAAACAAGGACCACCGGGCTTGGCGTGGATTAAGTCTCTGGGCATGCTGGAGATAAGCTAAGTTCTTGTGGTCAGTGTAAATTATTACCGGATGAAGAGCCCCCTCGAGTAGGTAACGCCACTCCTCCAATGCCAGCTTGATGGCCAATAACTCTCGGTCTCCTATGGAATAATTGCGCTCAGAAGAGGAGAAGAGTTTGGAGAAGAAGCCGCAAGTTACCATCCTCCCGGAAGAAGATTTTTGAGTAAGTACAGCTCCGGCTCCAGAGGAGGAGGCGTCAACCTCCAGAAAGAACTGCTTGTTGCCGTCCGGACGATGCAGCACCGAGGCAGAAGAGAAGGCCTGTTTTAAGGAAAGAAAGGCCTCCTCTGCTTCGGGCGGCCACTCTTTGGGATTAGTACCCTTACGGGTGAGCGCGGAAATTGGGGCAGTCCGGGAAGAGAAGTGCGGTATGAAGAGGCGGTAGTAGTTGGCGAAGCCCAGGAACCGCTGAATGGCCTTCAACCCCTCCGGTCGGGGCCATTTCTCGATGGCAGACAGTTTCTCTGGATCCATTCGTAGGCCGGTCTGAGAAATAATGTAGCCCAAAAACGGAAGCGAGGTCTGCTCAAAGAGGCACTTCTCATATTTAGCGAAGAGGTGGTTCTGCCTGAGCCTGAGCAGGACCTGACGAACGTCCCTCCGGTGAGTCTGCAGATCCGGAGAGAAGACCAAGATGTCGTCCAGGTACACCACAACGCAGGAGTAGAGAAGGTCCCGGAAGATGTCATTGACCAACTCTTGAAAGACGGCAGGAGCGTTACAGAGACCAAAGGGCATTACCAGATATTCATAGTGGCCGTCCCGGGTGTTGAATGCAGTCTTCCATTCATCCCCTTGACGGATACGGACCAGGTTGTACGCCGCACGGAGGTCCAGTTTGGTGAAGACTCTAGCCCCCCTCAGGCGATCAAATAATTCTGGAATGAGCGGAAGGGGGTACTTATTCTTCACCGTGATCTGGTTAAGGCCTCTATAGTCTATACAGGGACGGAGAGAGCCGTCCTTCTTTTTTATGAAGAAGAAGCCTGCTCCCGCCGGGGAGGTAGATTTCCGGATGAATCCCCTGGCCAAATTCTCCTCAATATATTCGGACATCGACTGGGTCTCAGCTGCGGACAATGGGTAAATACGCCCACGGGGAGGAGTAGTACCGGGTAACAGGTCGATAGGACAGTCGTATGGTCTATGAGGGGGTAATGTCTCTGCCTCCTTTTTATTAAAGACATCAGCAAATGACCAATAGGGAATCGGAAGTCCAGGTAGATTAGTTGGGGTAGGAGAAGGACGGACGGGATGAACAGGAACCAAACAAGTCTTATGACAGTCCTGTCCCCAGCGAAGGACTTCTCCGGTCTGCCAGTCAAGCACGGGTGCATGTCTCTGGAGCCAAGGTAGACCTAGTAAGAGGGCGTGAGAGAGTCCAGGCAGAACATGAAAAGAGATGCTCTCAGAGTGCAGCATTCCCACCTGCAGAGTTACGGATTCGGTGATGAGTTGGATGGGACGTGGTAAGAGGCCTCCATCCACAGCAGCGACAGATAATGGTACAGCCAGAGGTTTGGTGGGAATGCAGTATTTTTCTACCAGGGACTGTGAGATAAGATTCCCGGCCGCTCCAGAGTCAAGTTGGGCTAGTTCGAAATAACGATTCTCCCCGCAGATAATAGAGACTGACAGTAGCAGAGATGGAGAGGATTTATTCTTGTCTAGGTTGACCTCTCTGAGCGAACCTAGACACAGGCGTTTCCCGACCTCTCCGGGCAGGTACGGATCCGGTGCTCCTTACTGCCACAGTAGAAGCAGCTCCCTTCGGCACGGCGTAAGTCCTGACGGGTTTTGACCATCTTGGTCTGGTCGACCTGCATAGGCTCAGGAGAGTGTACCTGGGGAGAGACGGATTTCTGAAAAGTAGGAGCTAGACGTGGAAACCTCCTCTCACGGGTGACCTCTTTGGCACGCTCCTGGAACCGTAGGTCAATCCAGGTGGCAAGAGTTATTAGGTCATCGAGAGTGGTAGGAATGTCCCGACCGGCAAGTTCATCTTTAATACGGCCGGACAGACCCTCCCAGAAGACGGATACCAGAGCGTCGTTATCCCAGGCCAGCTCCGAGGCAAGGGTACGGAACCGTATGGCATATTGGCCCACGGTGAGACTTCCCTGACGGAGGCGTAGCAGAGATGATGCGGATGAGGTCTTCCGTCCGGGTTCGTCGAAGACTTTCCGGAAAGCCATGAGAAAGGCAGGCAAGTCGGACACCAGGGGGTCTCCTCTCTCCCATGGAGGATTTAGCCAGGCCAGGGCCTCCCCGGTGAGATGGGACATGATGAAGGCAATTTTGGCCAGGTCGGAGTTAAACTGGTGGAACAGGAGTTCAAAGTGCAGGGTGCACTGATTTATGAAGCCCCGAGCCTGGGCGGAGTCGCCTCCGAAGCGAGGAGGTGCAGAAAGCCGGGGTCCGGGGTAGGATACCATGGTATTGGTGGGCAGCGGGGCTGCCGGGTTGCGAGTCATGGCACTGGCGGTGGTTGCTGGTGGAGCAGTCAGAGTGTCCAGGCGAGAATTGACATTCCGCAGGTGACCCAGGATGGACTCCTGTTGGGACCTCTGACGGGACAGTTCATGACAGAGGTCCGAGAGCGAGGGAGCTTGGGTGCCACCGGGTTCCATGGCCCGAGCAAACTGTAACGGGTCTGGGAGGCGGAACCTCTGAGCTACTATACAAGGGGGCGGTCCTTGTAAGGGAGCGGGTGGCGACCAGGGTAGACGGGCAGGCAGTCACAGCAGGTGACTGGGACAGTCTCTGGATGAACGGGCAGGAGGTCACGGCAAGTGACCGGGGCAGTCTCTGGATGAACGGGCAGGAGGTCACGGCAAGTGACCGGGGCAGTCTCTGGATGAACGGGCAGGAGGTCACGGCAAGTGACCGGGGCAGTCTCTGGGTAAAGGATTGGTACGACCTGTGGCGGCAGATGATAGACGTGAGCTCCCAGGTGAGCAGGCGAGAGTCTCTGGATAATCGGGTGGTCACAGCATGTGACGGCGGAGCCTCCAGGAAGACCAACAGACAGGTAGCAGATGAGCGCTCCCAGGTGAGCGGGCAAGAGTCTCTGGGATAGCAGGTGGTCACAGCACGTGACGGCGGAGCCTCCAGGTAGGCAAGCAGGCAGGTAGCGGAGGAGCGCTCCCAGGTGAGCGGGCAGGAGTCTCTGGAATAGCAGGTGGTCACAGCACGTGACGGCGGAGCCTCCAGGAAGGCTAGCAGGCAGGTAGCAGATGAGCGCTCCCAGGTGAGCGGGCAGAAGTCTCTGGACAAGCGGGTGGTCACAGCACGTGACGGCGGAGCCTCCAGGAAGGCTAGCAGGCAGGTAGCAGATGTGCGCTCCCAGGTGAGCGGCCAAGCTGGTCCATAGACAGACTGACAGGAGTAGGAAGGCAGACCGTCGGACCTCAGGCTAGCAGGCAGGTAGCAGGAATATCAGGCAGGAAACAGACAGCAAACTGGCAGGACTCTGGCAGGAATCAGGCAGGTAACTGGCAACGGGACCTGAGGGCTGAAGCAGAGTAGAACAGTGCAACAACATTGCTCGGGCACCTCCATTTTGGAGGAGGTGCCTTATATATGGTGAAGTCCTCCGGCCATTGGCCGGGGACTCCTTAGGACGGCGCGCGCGGCCCCTTTAAGAGGGAGGGAGCGCGCGCGCGCGCGCCCTAAGCACAGTGGCCAGGAAGGAGCGCGCGCTGCCAGCAGAGCGGGAGGAGGACGCCGGGCTCGGAGCAGAGAGGTGAGGGGAACAGCGTCCCTGCCTAGCAGAGGGCAGGGACGCCGACGCTACACTATCAATTTATCATCTATCTGTTATCTATCATTTATTATCTATCTATTATCTATCTATTATCTATATATCTATCATCTATCTATTATCTATCTATCATCTATCTATTATCTATCATCTATCTATCATCTATTATCTATCTATCATCTATTATCTATCTATTATCTATCTATCAATCTATCATCTATCTATTATCTATCATCTATCTATTATCTATCTATCATCTATCTATTATCTTTCTATCTATTATCTATCTATTATCTATCATCTATCTATCTATCATCTATCTATTATCTATCATCTATCTATTATCTATCTATTATCTATCATCTATTATCTATCATCTATCTATCTATTATCTGTGTATCTATTATCTATTAATCTATCTATTATCTATCGATCTATTATCTATTATATATCTATCATCTATCTATCTATCTATTATCTATCTATCTATTATCTATCTATCTATCATCTATCTATCTATTATCTGTGTATCTATTATCTATCTATCTATTATCTATCTATCTATTATCTATCTATCTATCTATTATCTGTGTATCTATTATCTATCTATCTATTATCTATCTATCATCTATCTATCTATTATCTGTGTATCTATTATCTATCTATCTATTATCTATCTATCATCTATCTATCTATTATCTGTGTATCTATTATCTATCTATCTATTATCTTTTTGCTCCTATCTTTTACAGACCAGTATAGGGATTATAATCAGTATGATATATTGGTCGTCCATTATTCTTGTATTCTGTGTTTTGCAGATCTTGGGTGACTTGGAGACTATGACCTTGATGTCGTCTCTCTTCTCCCTCTCGTTCTCCATTACTCTCTTTCATTCCTCTGAACTTGCTGCAGTGTTGAATATGAGCCAGACCCCCTGCACCGTCCTCCTGCAGCAGCGCGGACCCTCCCTACAGAAAGCCTCAGCCCGGCATTATTTCATGCCCCTCTTGCATTATCCGGAGGATGTGCTGACTGCCTGTACTGGTGCAGAGTCCGCCATGTGAGGAGCGGACACCTCTGCTGGTGCAGTGTACAGTATATAGTATACAGCATATAGTATACAGCGGTGCCGCAGAGCCGTCTGTACTGTGTGATCTGCCAGGAAACAGCACCTGCTGCTGGGCGCTGTACAGACCATGCAGCACAATTATCCCCTATGGGGAACACAGAGAAGATGATCCTGGAATCCTGATGAGCTGAGCACAGACCCCGCACCACATACACAGCTCTGCTACATCCTAGGAGAGAAGTTCTCAGTACAAGTTATCTGTACAAACTGCAAATGTATCATCAGAGGAAGTGAAGTAATGAAAGATCAAGATATTATCGGAGGCCCCGAGATCTTAAAGGGGTTGTCCAGTCTTGACACAAAAGTGTGCAGTCACTCTGAATCGTGACAATGATTCACATTCTCTTTCCTTCTTTCTCTCCTTCTTTCATCCTTCTTTTCTTTCTCTTTCCGTCTTTCTTTTCTTCTTTCTTTTTCTTTCCTACTTTCTTTCCTTCTTTTCAGTCCTTCCTTCTTTCGCTCCTTCCTTCCTTCTTTCATTCATTCCTTCTTTTCTTCCTTCTTTCATTCATTCCTTCCTTTTCTTCCTTCTTTCTCTCCTTCTTTCTTTCACTCCTCTCCTTTCTTTCTCTTTCCTTCTTATTTTCTTCTTTTTTACCTCCATTCTTTCTTTCTTTCTTTTTCTTTCCTACTTTCTTTCATTCCTTCTTTTCTTTCCTTCCTTCTTTCATTCATTCCTTCCTTCTTCATTCATTCCTTCTTTCTCTCCTTCCTTCTTTCATTCATTCATTCCTTCCTTCTTTTCTTCCTTCCTTCTTTCATTCCTTCCTTCTTTCTCTCCTTCCTTCCTTCTTTCATTCCTTCCTTCTTTCTCTCCTTCCTTCTTTCATTTCTTCCTTTCTCGCCTTCTTTCTTTCATTCTTTCTCTCCTTTCTTTCTCTTTCCTTCTTTCTTTTCTTCTTTACCTCCATTCTTTCCTTCTTTCTTTTTCTTTCCTACTTTCTTTCATTCCTTCTTTCTCTAATTCATTCCTTCCTTCTTTTCTTCCTTCTTTCTCTCCTTCCTTCTTTCATTCCTTCCTTCTTTTTTTCCTTCTTTCTCTCCTTCCTTCCTTCTTTCATTCCTTCCTTCTTTCTCTCCTTCCTTCCTTCTTTTCTTCCTTCTTTCTCTCCTTTCTTTCATTCCTTCTCTCCTATCTTTCTCTTTCTTCCCTAACACAACCTAAGCCCTTTGATTGACAGCCGTCTCTGCACAGATGCGCTGCGGTGTGGGCCGTTGCGTGCTTACAGCTGCTGCTGACAATGCTGTGAGCGGTGACTGCGGCCGCGCCGTCACACCTCTATGACTGAAAGCCGGTAGCTCCTGCGAGGAAATACGTTCAACTTCTCCCAGTAGCCGCACTTTCAGCATGGCGGCCGTGCAGCATTATAACACTATCTATCACTTTAAGGGCAGATTTTAACGTGGATGTAATGACAAATTCAGCTCTGCTACATCTATGCATTTGACTACTGATGTTAATGATCTGGTGTAAGATAAGTTTCATGACTCATTATAATAAGTGATCGTGTAGAATGGATTCACATTCATATTTGCTAAGAGAAGATGGGAGAAGCCACTGGCAGAAATATCTGGTTGCCTATTATCTCCTGGTGAGAAAAGGATGGGGCATATTGACATTCAACATGCCCAATTCTTCTTTTCCCTGTTGGTCTGCCCCTATTTACTGTCAATCCTAACAAAAATGGCAGCCTATATCTATTTTTCATATTTTCTGATGCCTGTGCGCCTCTGACTGGCAACTTTTTAAATAACCTTCATTAAAAAATGTCTATAATTTTTCTGCTGCAGCGTTTTTGCTGCATTTATTTTCTGCAGCCAAATCCTGCTCTCTAGGCAGTAAAAACGCTGCATTCAAATAGCTAATTTTGCAGTGTTTTTGTTAGATTTTTTTGCAATGTTTTTTGGGTGCGGATTACTTGTGCGCTTTGCCTACAGAACATTTTTACAGTTAGTTTTATTCTGTAAAAAGCACCGAAATAAGTTTGTTGCATTTTTTCTGCAGCGTTTTTGCACTTACTCATTGCTTTCTAAGGGTGAAAAAAATGCTGCAAAAACGCTGAAAGAATTGACATGCTGCTGGTTTAAAAATCGCCGCAGTTCTAATATTCAGTTAGAAAAAGAAGCAATCGTGTGCATGACATTTCTGAAATCTCGCATCTTTTGCAGGTATTGTAAAAAGCAGTTTTTAATTTGCATTAAAAAATGCTGCAAACAAACGTTGCATGTGAACATAGCCTAAGGTTGCACACAGATCACCAGTGGAGAGGGGAGAAAGCATCTCAGGAAGGGCAGACAATATAGTGTACAGACTAGGAAGAAAGCAAGTAAAAAGGAAATAAGTGAGATTCTGGAGCTGTACTGATATATGAAAGTAAGTGCATTCAGCAGCACCCTGGATATATCCAGAGCTCACATCCAGCCTGTATAACAGAGAGGGACACTCCCACCAAAGAAAAATCTGAAAATTGCATTGGACTGCCAACTGCATACCAGGGTTATCTGAGAATGAAGTGCATATAGCAGCATCCTTGTCTACATCCAAAGCTCACATTCAGCCTGTATTACAGAGAGGGACACTCCCACCGAAGAAAAATCGGAAAATTGGCTCGGCCTGCCAACTGCATAACATGGAGTTTGAGAACGAAGTGCATACAGAAGCACGATGAATACATCCAGCCTGAATTACAGAGAGGGACACTCTCACCGAAATAAGAACGGAAAATCGGCCTGCCAACTGTATACCAAGGCGTCTGAGAATAAATGAATGAAGGAAAGGAGATTGCAGGAGGAAACTTAGTGCAATTTTATTTACTACATGTAATCACGTGTAAAAATCATGCTCTCCATATCAAAGGTGTCCATAGACTGGACCAGGTACTGTATAGCAACATAGCAGTATAGAGTAATACACAGCATTAGGGAACACTCCATACTGTATTACTCCGGTAGATTTCTCCTCGCTCTTGCAGTATGGCTTCCCAATGTTCGCACTGTGAACTGACCAGATGATGCAGCAGAGGGGAAAGAGCGTGGGTTCTGTCCTCTAGACTCAAGTGCAATACACCAGCATGTGCTGCAGAGCAAATTCACAGGGTCAGATTGACCCACGGAGTAACAGAGGGTCCTCCAATAGGTCCAGGATCTGACCCAATAAGTTTGTGTACAACTACTTACACCCATACAGTACGTTTGCCCCACTATTCATGTCACCCCCCAATATCTGGAACTGTGCACTTTATACCCCCTGTGGTGTGATTTTTGTATATGTCATTATGTAATCTTTATTGAATAAAATCATGCTTTTTATGCCTCACACACATACCATGCCTGGCACATGTGCTTAACCTCTTGGTTCAGCGGTTTCTCAAAACCTACTCAGATCTGCAGGATCTGCTTGTCAAAGTACGCTGCGTGTGTGCCCATTTTAGAAAGTCAGCTCCAGCTCCCGCTGCTCTTGCCATGATTCAGCAGCGTTTGCAGCTTCCAGCTCACTGACTGGTGTGTGACCCAATAATAGACCCTTCAGATCCAGAAGAAGCCAAACTCATTGGGAAGTGACTTTGGAGCCAATCACTTATCCCGAGGATTTATTATAGGGGGCTTCACAATCTGTATACCTTCAACCTCTGTGTGTCCTGGACCCTTCCTTGGACTTCACCAACAGTGCAGAAAAAACACTCATTTTCCTCCATAGAATGCTATCGAGGTGACATACGCACATGATGTAAACTAATGCTACAGCTCTACATATATACGTGTACAATAATATATATACTGCTTGCTCCTACTCCTACACTATATTACTATACCGGGTCCGGCCACCTAAAGTCACCTTAGCATTACACTATGCCCCGATTCATCAAAGTTGCAGAACTTTTGCGCATTGTAAGTTTGCGCATACATTTTGCACGTTTTGCCGTTTTTACGCCAGTTTTGTCCACTTCTGCCAAAATGGATGGAGCTGGGGTGGGACGGGAGCAGAAAGGGGCATGGAGATGCCCGCTTGTCTAATGCATGACATGCTGTGGCGTACCTTATGCCACAAGTCTTACTATGTGTGACGCTAGTCATTACTCACTGATAAGCCACAAAGCTGGGTAATCAAGAGGTCCGAGGCCAAAAGGTGAGGGTACGTCATAGACAGAGGGTACAGGAGGGTACGTCATAGACAGAGGGGTGAGACAAAGGCGCAGTCAGGTTACAGTCCCCGGGTCAGAATTCCAAGGAGTAGTGGATCATGGCAAAAGGGATAGGCAAAAGCAAGGTCAAAGAAAAATTCAAGGTGGAACAACAAAGATCAGAATACAAGACTAGGAGCACAGAGTACACACACACCTCTTGAGCTACAATTGGCAGTAATCTAAGGCAGAGGGCTGGCTAAATAGCTGGGTAAATACTCCGAACAGGAGACACATGGATGAAGCCCCGGCATGCCCTGGCCCTGATTGGATGGCTAAACTGTCACTCAAGACACTGACAGCTCAGCACACTCCAGCATCCGATTAGACGGCTGAGCTGTCCATCACCATTCTGACAGCTCAGCACGCCCCTGTCCTAGATAGGTTGGCAGAGCTGACATTCACTTCGTTCAGACACACTAATAGGTGGAATCGTGACAGTACCCCCTTCTAGGTGGAGCCACTGGACCCTCAGGGAAACTTACGATGGAATGCCCTGACCAGAAGATCAGCCTTGACAGAATCAGCAGGAACCCAAGATCTCTTCTCGGGTCCTTATTCCCTCTAATTAACTAGATATTGGAGAGAATTTCAGACCCTCCAAGAATCCACTATCCTCTGCACCTCGTACTCCAAACCTCCATCGACAGAGACCAGAGGAGGCAGAGACAAGGCAGACAACACTGATGGGACAAACTCCTTTAACAGGGATTTGTGGAATACATTTGGGATACGAATCGTCGGTGGAAGTTTTAATCTAAAGGCCACCAGATTAACTACCTCCAGAATCTCATAAAGGCCAATAAATTTAGGACCCACTTCGCTGACAGTACTTTCAGCTTAATGTTTTTGGATGATAACCAATCCTTATCACCTACTGTACATTGAAGATGAGACCTGTCGAACGTTTCCTTTCGGCCTTATGTTTTTGCCAATGCTGAGCCACCCCAATATTCTTTTGAACCTCCTTCCACACATCCCCATGTTTCCGTATGGCAACCTCTACTCCAGGACACCCAAAACTCATCCTAGAAAATTCACCAAAATGGGAATGAAAACCATAATTGCAAAAAGAGGATGAGGTTTCAGTGAACTGATTAACCTGTTAAAGGCGAATTCAAGAAGAGGTAAAAGTGACCAGTCCTCCTGCTGAGCCGCAACAAAACACCTTAAAATTTGATCCAACAATTGATTTGTCCTTGCTGTCTGAGCGTTCGTTTCAAGGTGGTAAGCAGAGGAAAATGATAAATCAATCCTCAATTTCCTACAAAACGCTCTCCAGAATTTGGACACAAATTGCACCACCCTATCAGATACAAGAGGGATTCCATGTAATCTCACCACATGATTAACTAACAACCTGGAAAGTGTTTCAGCATTCGGTAACCCAGATAAAGGAACAAAATGAGCCTGTTTACTGAATAGGTCAACTATCTCCTAAATAACAGTTTTCCCTCCTGAAAAAGACAAATCCATGATGAAATCCATACACAAATGAGTCCACAGTGTTTCTGGAATTGGCAAAGGAGCCAATTCCCCGGGCGGTCGTTTATGACAGACTTTAGCGCATGTGCAAACTTCACAAGCGGATACAAAATCTTTAACATTCGTTAAGCAAGGATGGCCACCAAAAGAGTTTAGCAATGGCTTTCTGCGTAGCTGTGACCCCAGGATGACCACTCAAGACAGAATCCTGAAACTCCTGCAACAGATGTAATCTTAAGTACACAGGCACAAATTTGAACCCTGGAGTATTGGAAGGAGCCAACAACTGGACTCTACAGATCTCCTCTTCCAACTCCGAGGATACCATAGAAATCACAATACCCTAAAGAAGAATGGAGGATGGAGGTTCAGGAGGAGAAACTGAGTCAAGGCTGTGTGATAAGGTATCAGCCTTCACATTCTTGGATCCTGGCCTGAATGTGATAGAAAAATTGAATCTAGTAAAAAATAAGGACCATCTGGCCTGTCTTGGGGTCAGCTGATTCAGTATAAGCTAAATTTTTATGATCCGTCACAACAATGACCTAATGAATAGCTCCCTCCAAAAAATATCTCCATTCTTCAAAAGCTAATTTGACAGAGAGCAGCTTGCGATTCCCATCATCTTAATTTCTCTCAGCAGATGAAAACTTCGTAGAGAAAAATGCACATGGCTGCAAGTTGGCCAGAGTTTTTTAACCTTGATGTGGCGGCCTGCAAAGACAGGCGTCACAAATACCTGTGAACCCTGATGGTGTGAGAAGCCAGCTCTTCAGACATTTTTATATACACACATGTAATTAGTGTGAGGGCTATTGTGAAGTCTGGTGGGTAGCAGCCCTGAAGGAGAACTACTAAGCCCAGGAGAAGCAACCCTGCTGTTCTGGGATTGAGTGGTGCTGGAGATCTCTTTGCTGTGGTCGCTGTCGGAACTCCAGCGAAATCTATGCAACCGCATGGGACATAGTGTCCTGCGCGGTTCAAGAAGTGCCCAACTGCCAGACGACATCAGTTAGGGATGAGGCGAGGGATGTCTAGGGAGAATCCTTATCCTCCAGTAAAAGCGAGTTTTTCTTCCTGGTGCACCTGAAGTATGGACATTGTTTATTGAGACAGGCTGATCCTTTATCCCTTCCACAACTTTCCCCCCTTCGGCTCAACGGCGTGCCGGCCGGCGAGACCACCGTGACAGTTGGCCACCATTACGCCCCAGCTCGGTGGAGGCTGACCCAGACACTTAGATAATACAGCCCCTTCCCCGACCTCCAAAGCATCCACCTCCACAATGAACGGTTTCTGGAGATCTGGTTGGATTAAAACTGGAGTGGACATGAAACACTCTTCCAATTTATTAAAGACCCCAATAGCATCTGATGACCAAACCTTAAGATCCACCCCCTTACGTGTAAGATCAGTAAGAGACTTAACAATCTGCGAAAAACAAAAACAAATAAACTTTCTGTAGTAATTGGCGAATCCTAGAAAACGTTGCAATACTTTAAGGTCACGAGATTGAACCCAATCAATTATGGCCTGCACCTTCCTAGGATCCATCTTAAACCCTTCAGCCGATACAATGAACCTCAGGAACAATATTTCTCGAACAGAAAAAGTACATTTCTCGAATTCAGCAAACAAATAATTTTCTCTGAGCTTATGTAAGACAAAACGGACATGTTCATAGTGCGAAACCAGATCAGGTGAAAAAATTAGAATGTCATCAAGGTATTACCACAATTTAGCTTACAATAATATCAGAAAAGACATCATTCATAATTTTTTAAATACTCTTGGCACATTGGTTAACCCAAAAGGCATGACCAGATCCTCAAAAAATCCCTCTGACGTTAAAAACGCTGTCTTCAACTCATCACCCTCCCGGATACGTATCAACATATAAGCCCCTCTAAGGTTTAATTTAGAAAACGATTTGGCCCCCGCAAGTTGATTATATAAGTTGGGGATGAGTAGAAGTGGGTAAGTATTTTTACCCGTAATTTTGTTTAACTCACGGAAATCGAGGCAAGGTTGGAGACCCCCATCTTTCTTTTTTACAAAGAAAAACCTAGCAGCTACAGGCAACAAGGAATGACGGATATGACCCTTCCGTTTACAAGTTTCTTTCATGGCGGCACGTTCAGGACCCGATATATTATACAGGCGTGCTTTAGGTAATATGGCATTAGGAATAAGATTAATAGCGAAGTCATAAGGATGATGGGGAGGTAATATCTCTGCCTCTTTTTTCGACAACACATCTCTGAAGTCTTTCAGGTACCCTGATAGACTCTCCAAACTAGGATAGCAAATTTGTACAGAACTAAGACATAACTTATGACAGTTGAGGGTCCACTTAACAATATCCTTCAGATACCAATCAATAACAGGATTGTGAATACACAGCCATGGAAGCCCCAATACCACCCCAGCAGGTAAATTATCCAACACATAGCAGGAGATGGACACAGAGTGAAGTGCTCCCGCTCTAAGTGTGAATTCCACCGTTATCATCTGGACAAGATTCTGGAGTAACGGTGTTCTATCAAGGGCAACAATTTGACCAAGACTTAGGAATTTTCCCAATGGCTTGCTTGTTTGAGGGCAGTCCTTGAGAAAACGCTCAGCGCAACCACAGTGGAGGCAGAGTAAGAGGCAGAGTCCATAATTGCGCCGACATCTCCTCTCGACGGTTCGAGAGCTGGGAGCTCCAACTTCCATCACTTTTGCCTCAGGTAGATGGACTGATTCGGGGGAAATGACAGAAACCTCCTGTCGCCCATCACGTCTCTTCCGAATCCTGCAATCCAACCGAATGACCGGAGTCATGGCCTCCCCCAAGGAACAGGGAGGAGTATGTAGAGCCAGAGTATCCTTAAGTGTATTAGAAAAGGCCTGGGTGAAAATGACGACTGAGAGCTGCATAATTCCACTGGACTTCAGTGGACCATTGCCGGAACTCGGTCCTATAGTCCTCAGCGGTGCAACCCCCCTGTGTCAGGATTCTGTCAGATTCGTCATAGATTAACCTAAGGCGTCCAAAAAAGCGTCAACAGATGACCGTTCTAGGGCTTTGGGGGACAAGGAAAGTGCCCCAGTCTGAGGACCTCCTTGCAGTAGGTACATGATTATTCCCACCCGTTGAGACTCATTCTCTGATGACCGGGGTCACAAGGTAAAAAATAGCCAACAGCTCTCCCTGAACACCCTAAACAGGTCTTTCTCCCCTGGAAATTTGTCAGAAAGGGCAATTAGTGGGTCGGGAGAAACCAACTGCACATCAGAGAATACTGACGTCACAGCCACTACCGGTAGTGAAGAGCTATGGGAAGTTTTCATCCAACTAATTATCTAACCATGCAAATGTTATTGCGGTGATTCAAGACTCTGGTATTCCTTGGCCAGATCCTGAATCATCTGCGTCAGATTCGCCACCTGGCCACAAAGTGTGTGAACAGGATCCATGCTGGCGAAAAAGACAAATGTATGGGCCAATTATAATGTGACACTAGTCACTACTTACAGACAAGCCACGAGATGGGATAGTCAAGAGGTCCAAAATCAAAAGCCTGGAGGGTACATTATAGACAGAGGGGTGAGACAAAGGCGTAGTCCGGGTTCAGAATTCCAATAAGGTAGCAGATCAAGACAAAAGGGCTAGGCAAACGGAAGGTCAGATGCAAATCCAAGGTCGAGCAACAAAGATCAGAATACAAGATTAGGAGCACAGAGCAAACACACACCTCTTGAGCAAAGCTACAGTTGACAGTAATCTAAGGCAGAGAGCTGGTTAAATAGCCAGGTAACTACTTCAAACAGGAGACACATGGATGAAGCCCCGGCATGCCCTGGCCCTGATTGGACGGCTAAACTGTCATTCATGACACTGACAGCGCAGCACGCCCCAGCATCCGATTGAACAGCTGAACTGTCCACCACCATGCTGTCCTAGACTGGATGGCAGAACCGTCATTCACTGCATCAAGACACGCTGATAGGCGGAATCATGACACTATGGCCCCTAACTATAGTAAGACTTGTGGCGAGGCACACATGGAGGTACACACCATTTTAAAGATATGCCTGATTCACTAATTTTAAAGGGGTGTTCTCAAGTTATTAAAATACTTTAATTAATGGGGCAGCATGAAAATAAGCAAATTTGCAATCGACTTGCTTTTTCTCTATCAGCTGTCATTCTTCTACTATGAGAGCTTTTATCTTACATAGTGTACAGCTGGTTTCAAAAGAGATTCGGCCATCAGAGCCTGACCGAGAGTGTGCAGTAGTTACATTCCAGGAGCGCGGTTATTTCCTAACATACTGATCACATCTCTCCAGCCCACTGATTTCTATACAGCAGTTATCTTCTCTTCTCCCTCTCAGCTCCTGACGAGCTTCTGTTATAAATCTTGCAAAATTACCAGCTCCCAAAGGAGGTCTCCTAATCACGACTCTTGGTTCTCGCTGCCTGTATATTTGTTCAAAAGCCGTGTTATCTGTATGTGTGAATCCAGATGATTGCAGTGTAGACTCAGAACAAACCACTGATAGCTGAAGGTGTTATAGCAGAACTTGTGCTGAGCATTATAGTTCTATTAATACTATAGCTCTGCCGTTCACCAGAATGGTCACACAAGGAGCAGAGCCTGCCTGCCCAGAAACCAGGAAGTGAAGAGACTACAGAGCTGTGACCTGCTCAAGAGACAACCTGAAAAATACCCATTTAATGAATCAAGCGGCTCTGACTCCACTATGACCCCCCCATTAAGAATGGCAAGGACAACGCCTATGTGGCTATATCACACTGCTATATAATATAAATATGGCCCTCCAGGAGGACGGCTCCGGCTGTGACTGCAGCTTTGCACTAACGATGGAGGACAATGACTGAGGATCTGTAGATGGTGGATTTCAGTAATGTTAGTAGATGTCATTATATGATTGTATAATCTATTTATGGTTCTAACTATCATAGATACAGATAGAAAACATACTGCAGCGGTACAGTCCATAGTAGGGGCACAATACTCCAGCTAGTGTTTCACCTAAAAAGCCTTCAGGTACAAATAGCAAATATCAGAGGCTCCAAGGATCTGTATGAAAAGGTAACGACGACTATTCACCCGCATAACATTCAGCTGCCAACATCCCACCTTCATCAAAGGAAACATCACACGGCAATAAACATCATTATATTTACTAGGATTCATTGGAGGACAGATCCTGTTTAGCTGAATCATCTTTTATCTATCATCTATCTATTATCTATCTATCTATTATCTATCTATCATCTATCTATTATCTATTAATCATCTATCTATTATCTATCATCTATCTATCTATCTATTATCTGTCTATTATCTATCATCTATCTATTATCTATCTATCATCTATCTATCATTTATCATCTATCTATTATCTATCTATCATCTATCTATCTATCTATTATCTATCTATCTATCTATTATCCATCATCTATCTATCTATCTATCATCTATCTATCTATCTATCTATCATCTATTATCTATCTATCTATTATCCATCATCTATCTATCTATCTATCATCTATCTATCTATCATCTATCTATCTATCTATTATCTATCTATCATCTATCTATTATCTATCTATCATCTATCTATCTATCATCTATCTATTATCTATCTATCATCTATCTATCTATTATCTATCTATTATCCATCATCTATCATCTATCTATCTATCATCTATCTATCTATCTATTATATATCATCTATTATCTATCATCTATCTATTATCTATCTATCTATCATTTATCATCTATCTATTATCTATCCATTATCTATCTATCATCTGTCTATTATCTATCATCTATCTATTATCTATCATCTATCTATTATCTATCTATTATCTATCTATCTATCATCTATCTATTATCTATCATCTATCTATTATCTGTCTATTATCTATCATCTATCTATTATCTAACATCTATCTATTATCTATCTATCTATCATTTATCATCTATCTATTATCTATCTATCATCTATCTATCTATTATCTATCTATTATCTATCTATTATCCATCATCTATCTATCTATCATCTATCTATCTATCTATTATCTATCTATCATCCATTATCTATCTATTATCTATCTATCTATTATCCATCATCTATCTATCTATTATCTATCTATCTATCTATCTATCATCTATCTATTATCTATCTATCATCTATCTATTATCTATCTATTATCTATCTATCATCTATCTATCTATTATCTATCTATCTATTATCCATCATCTATCTATCTATCTATTATCTATCTATCATCTATCTATCTATCTATCTATCTATCTATTATCTATCTATCATCTATCTATTATCTATCTATCATGTATCTATTATCTATCTATTATCTATCTATTATCTATCTATCTATTATCCATCATCTATCTATCTATCTATCTATCTATCTATCTATCTATCTATCATCTATCTATCTATTATCTATCATCTATTATCTATCATCTATCTATCATCTATCTATCATTTATCATCTATCTATTATCTATCCATTATCTATCTATCTATTATCTGTCTATTATCTATCTATCTATCATCTATCTATTATCTATCATCTATCTATTATCTATCTATTATCTCTCTATCTCCTATTTGTCGGTGTGCACAGATGCAGTTAACCCTTTACTACCTGCCGTCTTTGCATGACCCTGTTCACACACAGCCACTTTATCCTCCGCTCTAGCCTGTCCCGGGGTCTCCTTCCCATCCTCTGCTGGTGATGATACAAGGCTCTGTCCCAGCGTCTGAGCTACAGGACAAACTCCGCTGAGCACTGTCAGCACCTCTCGTGTCCTGCAGGGGGAGCTGCAGCCACCAACTCTTGCAAAAGTGCTGCAGACTATTAATTCACATAGAGGGTTAAAATCAACTGATGAAATCGGAATATTCCTGTGTATAGAGATATAGAGATGCAGGACTGGGATGGTGCTGCTGCAGGGGGGCAGTGTAAGGATTCTGGTGGGTGCAGCCTGGATCCTGGGCTGCTGTGGCCCCCAATGCGCATGCTCAGCCCTCTCCCCGTCCTATAAGTAGGAGTGCAGCCCGGAGTTGCTCGCAGTCCGCACCATGAGCTCCTACAGCTACGAGCCGTACTACAGCAGCTCCTACAAGCGGCGGGTGGTGGAGAGCGCGCCCCGACTACACGTCCGCAGCAGCTATGCGTCTCCCAGCAGGAGCAGCTACTCCCCGGCGCTGTCCTCCGTGCGCCGCAGCTATGCCGCCTCGTCCTCCTCATCCTCCACCCTGATCCCCAGCGCCGACTCCCTGGATCTCACCCAAGTGGCCGCAATCAGCAGCGACCTGAAGATCGTCCGCACCCAGGAGAAGGCGCAGCTGCAGGACCTGAACGATCGCTTCGCCAACTTCATCGAGCGGGTGCACGAGCTGGAGAAGCGCAACAAGGTGCTGGAAGCCGAGCTGCTCCTCCTGCGCCAGAAGCACAGCGAGCCGTCCCGACTGCGCGACCTGTACGAGCACGAGGTGCGGGAGCTGCGCATCGCCCAGGAGGAGGCGATCGGGGATCGCCAGACCATGCGCAACGACCGGGAGCGACTGGAGGAGGCGCTGCAGGGGCTCCAGGCGCGCTACGAGGAGGAGGCTCTGAGCAGGGAGGACGCAGAGGCCAGGCTGCTGGAGGTCAGGAAGGAGGCAGACATGACAGCCCTGGCCAGGGTGGAGCTGGAGAAGAGGATGGACAGCCTCCTGGACGAGATCGCCTTCCTGAAGAAAGTCCATGAGGAGGAGCTGGTGCAGCTGCAGTCCCAGGTGCAGTACGCGCAGATCTCCCTGGAGGTCGACGTGTCCAAGCCCGACCTGAGCTCTGCCCTGCGTGACATCCGGGCGCAGTATGAGAAGCTGGCTGCCAAGAACATGCAGTCCGCGGAGGAGTGGTTCAAGTCCAGGTTCAGCGTCTTGACGCAGAGCGCGGCGCGGAATACGGAATCGGTGCGCGCCGCCAAGGACGAGGTGTCCGAGAGTCGACGGCTGCTGAAAGCCAAAGCGCTGGAGATCGACGCCTGCAGGGGGGTGAACGATGCGCTGGAGAGGCAGATCCAGGAGCTGGAGGACAAGCAGGGCGGGGAGATCGCCGGCATGCAGGTACTGGGGGCAGGGAGACCATCAGCATGCAGGAACTGGGAACGGGGAGACCGGCAGCATGCAGGTACTGGGAGCGGGGAGATGGCCGGTATGCAGGTACTGGGAGCTTGGAGATCACCGGCGTGCAGGTACTGGGAACGGAGAGGTCACTGGCATGCAGGTACTGGGAGCGGGGAGATCACCGGCGTGCAGGTACTGGGAGCGGGGAGGTCACTGGCATGCAGGTACTGGGAGCGGGGAGGTCACCGGCATGCAGGAACTGGGAGCGGGGAGGTCACTGGCATGCAGGTACTGGGAGCGGGGAGATCACCGGCGTGCAGGTACTGGGAGCGGGGAGGTCACTGGCATGCAGGTACTGGGAGCGGGGAGGTCACTGGCATGCAGGTACTGGGAGCGGGGAGGTCACCGGCATTCAGGTACTGGGTCGGGGAGGTCACCGGCGTGTATGTACTAGGAGTGTGGAGATCACTGGCATTCAGGTACTGGGGGGCGGGGAGGTCACCGGCATGCAGGTACTGGGAGTGGGGAGATTTCTGGAATGCAGGTGACGGGGAGAGGGGAGCCTGATTAGTCAATTATCAGAGACGTGCACAGGGCTGCACATGGTTATTAGGAGGGGAGGACACCGTATAGATCTATAGACCGAAGTCAGTACATTGCATGGCTCCGATCTGCAGACAATCAGTCCTTTACTGGCAGTGATTGGAAACTGCTGGAAAAATCCCTGCTGGGCATCAGTGCAGGAGAGAGGATCAGGAAAGGGGGGGGGGGGGGGGTGGGATTGTGTGACATTAGGGATTGACAGGTTAAGCACCTTGGACCAATGAAATAATGGAACTAATGGACCCAACTGCTCTGCACATTTGTAGCTGTGTAAAAAACTGGACTACACCTCCCGTCTGGGGGAGAGTTCAGCCCCATGGACAGGTCAGATCCCCATATATGAAATCAGCAATAAGATATAAATAATTGGCGGGCATCCATAGAACAAACATTTCTTTTAAACACAGATTTAAAGAACCCTCCTCTGAATTGTCTGCGTCATCTTTAAGCTGCAGTTCCATGTAACAGACCTTACAAAAAGAACAGCTTTTCACCCACCTTCACTCCAAGTAAAAGGGAGGATGGGGCAGGACTGGGAAGATGGGGCAGGAATGGGGAGGATGGGGCAGGACCGGGGAGGATGGGGCAGGACCGGGGAGGATGGGGCAGGACCGGAGAGGATGGGGCAGGACCGGAGAGGATGGGGCAGGACCGGGGAGGATGGGGCAGGACTGGGGAAGATGGGGCTGGACCAAGAAGGATGGGGCAGGACCGGGGAGGATGGGGCAGGACCAAGAAGGATGGGGCAGAACCAAGAAGGATGGGGCAGGACCGGGAAAGATTGGGCAGGACCGGGAAAGATGGGGCAGGACCGGGAAAGATGGGGCAGGGCTGGGAAGATAGGGAAGGTTGGGGCAGGACTGGGGAGGATGGGGCAGGACCAAGAAGGATTGGGCAGGAGCGGCAAGGATTGGGCAGTAGCGGGAAGGATTGGGCAGGACCGGGAAAGATAGGGCAGGACTGGGAAGGTTAGGGCAGGACTGGGAAGGTTGGGGCAGGACTGGGGAGGATGGGGCAGGACTGGGGAGGATGGGGCAGGACTGGGGAGGATGGGGCAGGACTGGGGAGGATGGGGCAGGACCGGGGAGGATGGGGCAGGACTGGGAAGATACGGCAGGATTGGGCAGGACCGGGGAGGATGGGGCAGGACCAGGAAGATGGGGGCAGGACTGGAAAGATGGGGAAGGATGGGGCAGGACTGGGAAGATGGGGCAGGACCGGGAACGATTGGGCAGGACCAAGGATGGGGCAGGACCGGGTCGCGGATGATGAGGATGAACTGGGAAGCATGGGGCAAGACCCAGACTATAAGTCTGGGCTAATACTGTAATTACTGAAACATTGCCCGGTGAAGAAAAGTGTCCGGAAGGTTCTGATGACAGCAATTTAGAGGAATATAGGCACTGTCATTATTGTGACCTTCTCTCACCCACAGGATGCCATTAACAAGTTAGAGGAAGAGTTGAGGAACACAAAGAGTGAGATGGCGAGATACCTGAAGGAGTACCAGGACCTGCTGAATGTCAAGATGGCGCTGGATATAGAGATTGCAGCATACAGGTAATTGGCACTGGCGGGGGTCACGGAGAGGAAGATAGGACCAGCAGTGGTCAGTGTTGGGTATTTCTGCTATTAATGTATCTCTATGTACTGTATCTAGAAGTATGTATGATGTCAGCCACCCACAGGGTAAAGCTGTCGGAAACCTTGTATGTCTCTCATCTTCTACATCATGGCCTCTTCTAAGTGACTTCTATCTGTTCATGCAGAAAGTTACTGGAGGGTGAGGAGACCCGGCTGAGTTTCTCCGGAGTTGGCGCCATCACCAGCGGCTACACACAAAGCGCTCCCGTGTTCGGCCGCTCCGCCTACAGCCTGCAGAGCAGCTCCTACATCTCCACACGCTCGTTCCCCTCCTACTACGCCAGTCACGTCCAAGAAGAACAGCTCGACGTAGAAGAGACCATCGAATCCTCCAGAGCAGAAGAAGCCCAAGCAGAACCTCCTGAAGAAGAAGAAGAGGAGGAAGAAGAGGCTGCCGAGGAGGAAGGAGAAGGAGGGGAAGAGGGAGGAGAAGAAGAAGAAGGTGAGACTTTTTCTTTGCTTTCCGGAAGGCAGAAATATGACCAACATTATATTTGGTTTATTTTGCAATCATTTTTTTTTTCTTCATAGGTGAAGGAGAAGAAATAGAGGAGGAAGAAGAAGGTAAAGAAGAAGAGGAAGGAGAGGCTGAAGAAGAAGGCGAAGAAGAGAAAGAGGAAGAAGAAGCTGCAGAGGAAGAAACCAAAGTTAAAAAATAAATGAATATTCTTGCAGAACACAAAAGATTTTCCGGCTAGTAAATGCTCCTCGCTTCCAATACACTCATTCCCCTCCTGGTCCAGAAAGCCCCCTCTGATCACCTCTATGGTTGTGTTGCCTTCCATGTCTAGACTCGGACCCTCCCGCTTTAAGCAGAGCCCCGACCCCACCCTGGCCAGCTTTCCAAGGTTGTGCATGGTTACTGCAGACGAGTCCAGAACCCGGAGCTTCCACTCATTTCATTACCTGCGCGGGGGACTTTCCGGTGCAGCAGGGTTGTTTTTTTTTTAGCCCCTTCCCTGCCTGGCAACCAGCAGAAAATTCCATAGCAATACCTATAACGCCATGACTTTCCCTGTAAATCAGAGCGTAATTGGCACATTCAGTGCCCGATCTGATCTATAGGAGAATTCGGTAGTCTTCATATTTTCGGTTACCTCTGATCACAGTGTTGCACTGCCGTATCCCCCATGACTGGGCGCTGCTGACTGCGAGGCAATAGGGAGCTGCAGCTAATGAATTCCTTGGTGGCTTTTGTGGATCTGTGTACTGTAATCGCAATAAAGAGGAAAAAACAGCATCCAGTCCTCAAACTGGAAACGTGTCCTAGCGTGCGCATTTATTTATCGGTGTATATGACGGAGAACAGAAATCTAAGTGGTTAATTCCCATCTCCAATATCCTATCCTAGTATATAGTAGGTGTAATAATATTAGCAAATACCTCCAATTAGAAATGTGGTATAGTTCTTCTGATTAGCTATGTCTCTTTGCCAATGTGCAGGGCATTGCAGTAGTTAAGGGGTCCATAGTTTTGACCATTAGCAACTAACTGTCACTATATGAGTGGTCATAACCATGATTACCTAAGCTACTGCAATGCCCCGCACATGGGGTAAGTGACACAGTGAATCAGAACTATACTACATTTTTAATAGGAGGTATTTGCTAATATTATTATTATTACACCTACTACATATTGGGATAGGATCTTGAAGATATCCTCCCGATGACTGGAAGCGAGCGGCTCCAGGGAGGATATAAGGTTTATTTTCTCCCTGTAGCCGCTGCTCCAGTAATTCGGCTACACAGGGTTTAAACCTGCAGAATAACATAACATTTTTCTGGCAACAGATTCCTGAGATTACAATATACAGGTGCATCTCACAAAGTTTGAATATCATCAAAAAGTTAATTTATTTCACTTATTCAATACAAAAAGTGAATCTCATATATAGAGTCATTACAAACAGAGTGATCTATTCCAAGTGTTTATTTCTGTTAATGTTGATGATTATGGCTGACAGCCAATGAAAACCCAAAAGTCATTATCTCAGTAAATTAGAATATTTTATAACAACAGCTTGAAAAATGTTTTTAAAATCCGAAATGTTGTCCTACTGAAATGTCTGTTCAGTAAATGCCCTCAATACTTGATCGAGGCTCCTTTTGCATCAATTACTGCATCAATGCAGCAATGTGGCATGGAGGCGATCAGCCTGTGGCACTGCTGAGGTGTTATAGAAGCCCAGGTTGCTTTGATAGCAGCCTTCAGCTCGTCTGCATTGTTGGGTCTGGGGTCTCATCTTCCTCTAGACAATACCCCATAGATTCTCTATAATAGATTCTCTACGGGGTTAAGGTCAGGCGAGTTTGCTGCCAATCAAGCACAGTGATACTGTTGTTTTTACACCAGGTATTGGTACTTTTGGCCGTGTGGACAGGGGCCAAGTCCTGCTGGAGAATGACATTTCCATCTCCAAAAAGCTTGTCGGCAGAGGGAAGCATGAAGTGCTGTAAAATATCCTGGTAGACGGCTGTGCTGACTTTGGTCTTGATAAAACACAGTGGACCTACACCAGCAGATGCCATGGCTCCCGAAACCATCACCGATTGTGGGAACTTCACACTAAACCTCAAGCAGCTTGGATTGTGGCCTCTCCACTCTTCCTCCAGGCCCTGGGACCTTGATTTCCAAATGAAGATTAGAACTCTGGGACCTTGTAGAGGGTGTCAATGACTGCCTTCTGGACATCTGTCAAGTCAGCAGTCTTCCCCATGATTGTGGAGCCTACTGAAACAGACTAAGGGACCTTTTTAAATGCTTAGGAAGCCTTTGCAGGTGTTTTTTTGTTAATTATTTTGATTTACTGAGATAATGACTTTTGTGTTTTCATTGGCTGTAAGCCATAATCATCAACATTAACAGAAATAAACACGTGAAATAGATCACTCTGTTTGTAATGACTATATAATATGAGTTTCTCTTTTTGTATTGAAGAATTGAAATAAATTAACTTTTTGATGATAATCTAATTTAGTGAGGTGCACCTGTACATATCCTATCCTGTGATAGGTGGTAACTGATCAATGGGGGTCCAACCAATCTTGAGAACATAGCTGTAAAATGCCTCATTGGAATAAAGTGGTGGGCATACATTCTATGTTTATGGGACGGATGGAGATAGCCAAGCACTGAATTTCAGAGCCCCCATTTTTGGAATTGCAGGGTTCCAGTGTTCGGATTCCCAGTGATGAGCAAGTTATCACCTGTGGACAGGTAACTTGCTAAGATGGGAACAATCCTTTAAGATAGGCCATCAATATCAGATTAATGGTGGTTTAACTCTTGGGACCCCGCTGATTAACTGCTTGGAGTGGTTGCAGCTCTTGGCTAAACGTCAATTCCTCTTCATTGTGTACATGGCTCTGACTGATATCGATGGACTATACTGAGGATGAAACAAAAATATGTCCACCAAAAATATCATGTCCACCTAAAATATGTCCACCAAAACCAAAAATATCATGTCCAGCAAAACCAAAAATCTGTCCTAAAAACCCCTTTAATAGAAAACTCTTGTGGTTCCGTAAGGAAACTTGCATTCGTTGACTCTCCTGACTAATTCTGCATACAGTTAGTACCACAGTTCTTACTAAACAGGTTTCTCGTAAGTTTAATGATATCTCTGGTGACTCAATTCGAAACAATCAGAAATTCCTTAAAACTTTGTAATTTACCTCTCTTTACAAATCCTCTCCGATCTCAAGTACAGAGGGTTTTTTTATTCTATAGTTTACAGCTCGTTGCTCTGGTTCTCGGCCACCTCTGAGGTCTCTGAGTGGCCAGTTATTTAAGCAAGGAGCGCGCTCTATGCTTTAGAGGCTGCACGCAACGCTCTGAAGCTGGATCTGCCCATCCTACTCTTCTCTCATGCTGTAGACATAAAGATTTCCTGGCTAGCAGCCTGAGAGCGCTCATTTAGAACCAGCGGTCCAGCCGTGCCACTGATTCCGAACTGTCAATCATCGGGAGCACTCCGCCTCCCTGCAAACCAGGAAGTTGGGGGGCCGGGAGTGGCAGTGTGCTCTTAAAGATAGAATATTTAATAAACCCTTTAGATCAGTTGTTTGGTTCATTTACAAAATCCTATTAGAGGTCGGTCTACCATGCAGGACCCTAAGCTGTCTCTCCGGAGGATCCGACATCTTTACTGTGCAATACCTAATTTCTTCTGTGGAGGTGTTAACAGTTCCCTTCACATCCTATGTTCATTTTAGCAACAATCTATAACAAACCACTAAAATATTCAGCCCCCCCAATATATTCCTTCTAACAGAATAATCACCATTTGCAACAAGGAGTATCTTGATTTTATCTGATGAGCTTCAGGAAATACAGATTACCCAATTAGCGATGTGCACGCCCCCCGAGGTCATGGTTCAGGCTTTTATACAAGGGTAGAATCACCATCATGCACTGCCCCCCAGAGGCCTTCCCCAGGTATAACATAATGGATTTGTTTTCTCTATAGTGGCCCTTTAAGGAATAACTATTTGCCTTATTTCCTAATATTTTATATAAGGGTCATCATGGGAGATGCTAAAGTTAAATGCTATATGGGAAAAATAAAAAATAGAGGTTTCGACAAAATAATAAAAAAAAATGTACTGTCACCACTATCGTAACTAGATCCATAATTTTAGGAATAGAAAACATCGCAAATTACTCCAGGAAGCATTACTTCAGTATTGGTTGTGACCCAGAAGAGAGTTTTGGGTCATTTCAGTAGCTAAGCCAGCCCCCTTCTCTGGTTCTAAATCAGCAGAGGAGGAGGCTGCTAATGAACTGAACCAGACGCTCAGCTCCATTTACTAGGTCAGAGCTTTTTATTTTGGTCCTACTATAGCAGTCGAGGAGGGAATACTTCATGAATGGTCCATTCATTTAGGACCATGGGGAGAGCTGCTAGAATCAGACTTCCCATGTTTGGATGGGTCATGGCTGAGAAGTTCTGGTTCATCTACCTGTGAAGTAAGGTAAGAGAGGTGACTCAAGCTGGAGAGGGAGCGGGGGTGATGTTCTCCCACCGATATCTCAGGGGTACTGACATTGCAGTTCTTTCATCACAGTCGGAGTGTCACTTATCCTACACGATCTGATCCGCCTCATTCCTTCGCATGAATTCTAATGAAGTAAAATGACACTTAGAGGAAGAATAATAGGTTGATGTTCTTCTGGTTCATAATTAATCATATAAATCACTGTAGGAGGCATCATCCATTACTTATGGATATCATCCTTCACTCTGATCATATGGTTTATACTATTGGACAAATTCCGGCCCAACTCTTTTATATTGTCACCTCGTTGACCAAAAATTTCAGACCAGGTCTGGTCACCTGCTACAAAAAGCTATAAAGAAGAAGCGACTGTCTTCTGTGTCAATGTCAAGAGCAGCTGTCAGATGTCCACCCTTCCATCCAGGTTCGGAGATGCACTGGTTGCCACATGACAGATTCTTGTTCTATACTTTCAGGTATGGCAGCATATACATAAACCCAGGAAACAGGTAAATCTATATAAAAAAAAAATAATCTACCTTTATTTTACCTTATTTGTACACTGATCAGCCATAAAATTGGAACAACTTACAGGAGAAGTGGAGAATATTGGCTATCTGCCTGTGAGGGTGGATATATCGGGTGGTAAGGGAACAGTCTTGAAGTTGATGCGAAGAAAACAGGAAAAATGGTCAACTAAAGGATCTGGGTGACCTTGAGAAGAGACAAAATGTGATGATAGGACGACTGGGTCCAGAGCATCTCCGAAACTGTAGATCTTTCTGGTATAGAGTGGTCAGTACCTACCAAAAATGGTCCAAAGAAGGAAAACCAGCGAGATGGTGCTTATGGCTCATTGACGTGCATGTGCAATGGACTCATCTGTCCGGTCAGATCCCACGGAAAAGTAACTCTAGCTGAGTTTGCTGAATACATTATGGTAGAAAGTTGTCAGGACACGCAGAGCATCGCAGTTTGCTGTGTACCAGGCTGTGTAGTTGCAGCCCATGCTGACCTCTGTCCATTGCCGAGAGTGTCTACAATGGTCATGGACCATGGGGCAATGGAGGAAGGCCTGATGAATGATGTTTTCCATATTGTGGATGGCCGGGTGCGTGTGCGTCACTTACCTAGGGAAGAGATGGCATTGGGATGTACTATGGGAAGAAGACAAGCCATGGAGGCAGTGTGATGGGGCAATGACCTGCTGGAGAACCTTGTGTGACATGTCCCATCTACTTAACCATTGTACAGACCCATCGTGACCGCTGTATTTCTGAAGGATAAAGCCCCTGCCACACTGCAGACATTTCCAGGAATGGTGTGATGACTTGTTTCCAACGTCCCCAATTTCCGATCATCTGTGGAATGTGCTAGAAAACAAGTCTTGTGGGTGTTCAGATGATATTAAGTTGCTGTAGGTCTTAGGGAGTATTGTTTCTTCTTCTGGATACCTCCAGCTAGCAAAGGGAGACTTATAAGCCTTGCAAAGCACCCTGGGCAAAAGTATGCAAATTTGCTCTCTACCAGAAGGAATGAAGCTGTCTCTCCAGTGCCATCTACTGGAGGCAGTTACAACAACAGGACAGGATTTTTTGCTCTGGTTTGGCTAAATGTCTTTAGTCATGCCGAAGCGGAAGGTTCATAAAAGGCTCGGGCATTGATTTATTAGTTAGCTCCCTCGGAATGGGGGCAGTAGAGAGTTTTCTATCGTTCTGGAGGAGACATAAATTATATTATATTGGGTTAAACATTTTTGTATAATCTTTACAGATCTTTTGTAAATGATGGCAGGTTTTGGTGTTTCTTTTGATAAACTTGGAGACATATATATATTAGTAAGAATTATTAAGAACACTTCCAATTTATAGCAACTGCACTGCGATGCGATGTACCAATGGCACATAACAATACGTGGCCTGTGCTGTGTAGCCTCAGCCTTATGAAGGCAAGCAGCGGAGTAAGGCCGGGTTCAGATGGCAGAATTGGAAATAGAGCCTGTTGCTCCAGCAAATTGTGGTTCCATGTGCAGCTGACGGGTGCCGGAGCTGCCGTTACATCACATGCATTATTCTAGTAGCACGTGCTGCATGGAAAATTGCTGTATGTGCACTGACACACTGGCTATAAGGGGCCATGTGCTCCCCGGGTGCGGTCCGTGGCACAAATGAACAGCCCTAAATTCAAGCTCGCAAACCCTAATGCAACATCTCCAAGGGGGCCCCCAACTATCACAGGTCTTTAGTATTGGCCTTCTCATGTGGGCCAATGGGAGACCACTATTGAGTGACAGCGGGAAGCCCCTTCCTCTGCGTAACTACCTAGATGCCACATTTAGGGATGAGCGGACCCGTGGAAGTTCGGGTTCCGATACCCGACCCGAACTTTATTCCAAAGTTTGGTTTTTACCCGAACATGAACCATAACCCGAACCCAATTGAAAACAATGGTGACCCAGACTTTTGAGCTGGAAAATCTCTCTCTCAGCAGACTTTACCCAGACTACGAACATTGCAACGGACTTCCCCCGGAACTCTCGAACATTGCAACGAACTTTCCCCCAAACTCCCGAACATTGCAACGGACTTCCCCCGGAACTCGCGAACTTTGTGTGGCGCCCCGGAGGGTTCGGTCTCCACAGAGGTACTGCACCTCACCCAGAGGTGTGGTGTCTCCCTTCTCTCAGGTAAGGAGGGAGTACTGCACGGAGCCTCAACACCTACATCCAACATTACACTACCCCAGGCCAGCAGGAGGGGCAAGATGCAATGTAGTTTTCTGCTGAGCCCTGTCCCTGCTGGGGTGGGGGGAACCCAAAGGCAGGGGGAACCAGTAGTGGGCGTGGGTGGAGGAAGTAGTTTATGGGAGCACTCATACAGTAGATATATAAAAGGTAGACATCTTAGAATAAAGAGAGGAGTAGCGTGTGATTGAGTAGGAACAGTCTGGGAGCAAAGTCTCTGTAGGAGTTCTGCTCCACCACAAGGGCCTAGGACTGAAGCCCAGGAGGGGAGCAGGGAGTAAGCTCCGTTCTGCAGAGGGGATCCTAGGGGGTACGGCGAGTGCAGGCGGCACCCGTACACCCCGAACCTGCCAAGTGTCAGGAGGATCTAGGCCGCAAGAAGGGGACCGGCCCCTGGCCCAGTCGTGCAGCTTCAAGCCTCGGCTGGAAAAAACGGAGGCTTCTGGCTTCTACAGTCAGATGCCAAACCCTCACTTCAATCCAAGTAAGGTCAAGCAGGTCTGTGCAACTCCGACGGACAGGGGGGACCTCGCAGCACCCGAACAGGATTCACAGTGGGAAGCGCAGGGCAGGAGGGAGTAAGACCCAGCGTGAAGTCGGTCTAGAGAGGTACATAAGAAAGTGGGGTTCTGCCAGGTCCACCCGAACTGCCTGAGGAAGGACTGAACCCCTGCCCGGTGAACGCAGTGCGACGCGGGAGGCTTGCACCAGTACAGTGCACCTGTGGACTGTCTAAGAACTGTGAGTAAATCTTAGATGACTGCACCGAGCTGCCTTCGTTCCTTTCTTTCGCCGGCGCCATTTCCCTCCCTGCACTACAAGGCCCAGCGCACCTCCATTCATCTACACTGCCCTGAGGCCTGCTCCACCTGTGGGGAGCCGTTCCATCTCAAGCTGCCCTATCATCTGCCTCAGAGGACTGTTGCAGCGCTGGTGATCCTCACCAGACACCACAGGTGGAGACACGAAAAATCCCAAAACCCCATATAGAATTATCCCCCCTTTTGCACTGACCGCCCTGGGTCACGGACCGGGCCAGCCACCGTGATATCCCCCGGCAACCAGAGGCCCAGCTGTTGAGTACCCCACGGCCCTGGGGGCGCGTCATGTTTTGGCGTCACGAACAGGATGCGTGACCAGCCCGTTATCATCGGGTATTGTGTGCCTAAGAACTGTTTTTCTACATTGAATGTGGCGCCCGCTCCAGAAGAGCGGGCGCCATTGTGTGCATACTAAAGGACAACAAAATGGAACCTCCCATCGTAGGCCGGGTCCCAGAATGGCGCCAAAAGCATACCCTGCCCCTTGCAACAGTGACTGTCCGCATAGATGTGTCCGTCAAGGCAGGGAGATCGTCACAGGGAGTGACCAACAGCAGATCGCCATGGGACCGGCCCCAAAGAAGAAAGGAGGCGGAGAGAAGGAATGGAGACGGGGTGTGGTCCCAACCTGCATAGTCAGACCGCACCTGGCAGCCAGTATGGAAGGGAGCAAAAGCCCAGCCTCCGCCTCTGGCCTGCCGCAGCAGCAAATCACCCCCTCACCATGGAGGGAGAGATAGAGAAGTTGTCCCCGGAGGACGTGAAGTTCCTCGAGAGCGAGGTCCTCGAGCTGGGCCAGCAGCTGGAGCGAGCCCAGCAGGCAGCGGTCACTAGATGGAAAAGCGAGCTGCTACAAAAGCTAGCGGCACGACGGAAGGTGACCCCGGATGCCAGCAGCCGCACACCAGCCCCAGCGGGGCTCGTGGAAAACCAGGAGGCCGCATGGAGTACCGGAGCAGGTAGGAGAGAATCCCCAGTCCCGGGCGCTGCCAGCGTCGACCTGCTCCTAGGTCTCTTCCCCCAGCCCTTTCCGTATCCTGCCGTGCCCTGGCCGGAACCGTTGTGCAGCCCGGAACCTCCACCCCCGGGCGCGGAACCAGAAAACCCCCCACCGGGAGCCCTCCCGGAACCTCCACCTACGGGCGCTGCACCGGAGGAGCACCTACACAGTGCCCCCCCGGAACCTCTGATCCCGGGCGCTGAAGCTGCGGGCCTATTACTGGGAGCCCTCCCGCCACCTCCGCCTCCAGCACTAGAGTGGCTCTACAGCGCCCCGGTTTTTGATTGGTCCGCCCGCTTTGAGGACCAGCAGCCGTGCCCGCTTCTCCCAATACCAGGGCCCCCGGTTGCCTGCCCCGGTGGAGAGGAGTTAAGCTGGAACAACCGGGGGGGGGGACCTGATGGGGCTCTACCATGAAACCGAGTCCGCCGCCCTGCAGAGGAAGGAGTTCTGCAGGCGGGAGCTCCGGCAATTGGAAAGGGAGCAACGCGCGCGGGAAGCGCGCGGTGAACGCCTGGAGGCCCGTGATAAGCCCGCCAAGGTGCAAGTCCGCCAGGCGGAGACAGCCCACCCCAGCCCCCGTGAGGAGGGCCTCATCGTACAATTCAATTTAAAGGCTGGGTGGGGCTTCATCCGCAGTCCCGAGTTCAACAGGGACATCTTTGTCAACCGGCGGGATGTGGAGCCTGAGCTGGAGGAAGGCCATCCGGACCGGAACCTGTATCCGGGAGACCGTGTCACGTTCACCCGGCACCATGGTGAGCGTGGCTGGAATGCCCTGCAAGTGTACCATGCCACCAAGGACACACCGCTGCAGGAAGTCCCTCGTGACCCGGCTGGGTCAGGGAAAAATGAGGAGTACCACAGGCGGGGTCCCCAGTACTAGGAGCAGTATTGGGACTAGTTGCAGTGTTGCAGTGTTAAAAATGTTTTCTTTGCATTATGTGTTTATGCAGGTACCCGTCAGGGTAAAAAGACATTAGGGACGAGGACAGTGATCTCCCTACAAACTTTCCATTATAAATAGTTCAGCACTTCTTAAAGTGCACCCTATTGGTTTTATAAGTGCAATCCTTACCTCAGAACAAAAACCCGTTTGGCGTGGCGGAAGACGAGGTCCAGTGTCTGGATCATCTATGACCTGCAGCCACGCCCAGGGCCTACGTTGAGGGTTTGCAGACGGGTCCCTCATTCTGCTGCTGTTGCACCCTGGTGCAGGAACTTTCTTGAAAAATGTTTTATATGAAAAGTGTTTTATAGGAATAAGTGCTCTTATAATGTTTCAGAATGTAACGTTTAAAGTGATGTGCCTCCCATAAAGGGAAGAATGTTTTTATTGTCTTATATGCGAATGCATTAAAAAATTTTGTATGTCAAGTATCCCTGTTTTTGCTTTGTTCCAGCCCGCGGACGTGCTGTGTTTTACCGGGGGGGAATGTGGCGCCCCTGAAGGTTCGGTCGCCACAGAGGTACTGCACCTCACCCAGAGGTGGTGTCTCCCTTTCTCTCAGGTAAGATGGGAGTGCTGCACGGAACCCCAACACCTACATCCAACACTACACTACTCCAGGCCAGCAGGAGGGGCAAGATGCAATGTAGTTTTCTGCTGAGCCCTGTCCCTGGCTGGGGTGGGGGGAACCCAAAGGCAGGGGGAACCAGTAGTGGGCGTGGGTGGAGGAAGTAGTTTATGGGAGCACTCATACAGTAGATATATAAAAGGTAGACATCTTAGAATAAAGAGAGGAGTAGCGTGTGATTGAGTAGGAGCAGTCTGGGAGCAGAGTCTCTGTAGGAGCTCTGCTCTACTACAAGGGCCTAGGACTGGGCCCATGAGGGGAGCAGGGCGTAAGCTCCGTTCTGCAGAGGGGATCCTAGGGGGTACGGCGAGTGCAGGCGGCACCTGTACACCCCGAACCTGCCAAGTGTCAGGAGGATCTAGGCCGCAAGAAGGGGACCGGCCCCTGGCCCAGTCGTGCAGCTTCAAGCCTCGGCTAGAAAAATCGGAGGCTTCTGGCTTCTATAGCCACAAGCCAAACCCTCACTTCAATCCAAGTAAGGTAAGCAGGTCTGTGCAACTCCGACGGACAGGGGGGACCTCGCAGCACCTGAACAGGATTCACAGTGGGAAGCGCAGGGCAGGAGGGAGTAAGACCCAGCGTGAAGTCGGTCTAGAGAGGTACATAAGAAAGTGGGGCTCTGCCAGGTCCACCTGAGCTGCCTGAGGAAGGACTGAACCCCTGCCTGGTGAATACTGTGCGACGCGGGAGGCTTGCACCAGTACAGTGCACCTGTGGACTGTCTAATAACTGTGAGTAAATCTTGGATGACTGCACCGAGCTGCCTTCGTTCCTTTCTTTCGCCGGCGCCATTTCCCTCTCTGCACTACAAGGCCCAGCGCACCTCCATTCATCTACACTGCCCTGAGGCCCGCTCCACCTGTGGGGAGCCGTTCCATCTCAAGCTGCCCTATCATCTGCCTCAGAGGACTGTTGCAGCGCTGGTGATCCTCACCAGACACCACAGGTGGCATCACGAAAAATCCCAAAACCCCATATAGAATTATCCCCCCTTTTGCACTGACCGCCCTGGGTCACAGACCGGGCCAGCCACCGTGATATCCCCTGGCAACCAGAGGCCCCGCTGCCGAGTACCCCACGGCCCTGGGGGCGCGTCAATTGCAACGGACTTCCCCCGGAACTACCGAACATTGCAATCGTCTTCCCCTGGAACTCCCGAACATTGCAACGGACTTGCCCCGGAACTCCTGAACATTGCAACGGACTTCCCCTGGAACTCCCGAACATTGCAACGGAGTTCCCCCAGAACTACCGAACATTGCAACGGACTTCCCCTGGAACTCCTGAACATTGCAATGGAGTTCCCTCGGAACTACGGAACATTGCAACAGACTTCCACCGGAACTACTGAACATTGCAACGGACTTGCCCCGGAACTACGGAACATTGCAACGGAATTCCCCCGGAACTACCAAACATTGCAATGGACTTCTGGAAGAAGTCCGTGTTCGGTGTTTAGCACCTGACATCAAGTGTCCGGTACGAACCCTGAACGTTTAAGTTCAGGTTCGCTCATCTCTTGCCACATTCTCTATAGTCTCTATTGATTGCAGTATCTGGAGGGTTTAACGCACAGGATCAGAGTTATCTCTGGTCCTATCTGCTGCAACAAGATGTCAGCTGTGTACTACAGCCGGCTCCTGCTGCTGAAAGGATAGCTTTATAGAACTCCAGACAGTGCCGAGAGGTCTCGAATATCTGGACTGTAATTCGACTCGTTAACCTTAAAATTAGACTTTTAATTTCTTGATGGCTCCCAATGTTCATGGCACCCAGTCAATGTAACGGTATCTCCACCTGCAGGCCAGTACAGTTCTCAAAATTAGGTGGGTTAAACCTGCAGCACGACTATGCACAGTTCACACATATTTTTTCCTTTTTCAGTCATGTTAATTCCTCTGCTAATGGATAGGAGTGTAAGAGTTTGATGGAGTCATATGAAAATAATATACTGTATATTTTTTTTCACAGAAACAGCGCCACTATTGTCAAACAGGTTGTTGCTGGTATTGCAGCAAAGTCCCATTCAAAGCAGACCTTATAGACCAGTGGTGTATAACGGTCTATAAAGATCGCCTTGCTATGCTGCCCCCTGTCTACTGATAAGGGCATTGTCAGATGGGTGCTCTCTCCCGATACAAAAGGCCGGTGTATTAGTCCCGATTAGTAAAGGGTTAAGGCTCCATATGTTTTAGAAGATCTCAGCAGCAGAGCTGCAGCGTCACTAAATCTTCCTGACA
This sequence comes from Phyllobates terribilis, assembly GCF_046119375.1. Taxonomy (NCBI): domain Eukaryota; kingdom Metazoa; phylum Chordata; class Amphibia; order Anura; family Dendrobatidae; genus Phyllobates; species Phyllobates terribilis. The sequence goes on from NW_027362771.1 coordinate 560,184,384, forward strand.
CCTCTTTATTCCCGGTGAGATCAGCGGAGCCCCCTCCATCATGGAGGCAGAATCTGGCAGCTCCCGCTTCTGTCCTGATATACTGATCGGCATTACACCACTTTGCAAATTATGGCGACTGCGTTCATCTAAATCTCCGAAGGTGACGTCAAGCTCGGCCTTTTTTATTGCTCGGATTTGAAGAGTTAACCCGGTATTCATTGTAATTCTGCCGATTCCTCCGTAGCGGCTTCTGGTTGATATCGCGTCGTATCTGGACTCCTTCTGATTAGAAATTCACAGTCTTATCATTTCCTTGATTAGGGGCCTTAGGGCCAAGAAAATGACGGCTTATCTCTGGGAAATTACTCCCAACAAAACAAAAAGCCCGAAGCAAACAAAGTAAATTTCCACTAATTACAGTGATTACTGTTACGGAGCTCCTCCACTATGGGGCTCCTCCACGATGGGGCTCCTCCGCGATAGGGCTCCTCCACTATGAGGCTCCTCCGCGATGGGGCTCCTCCACTATGGGGTTCAACCACGATGGGGCTCCTCCACCATTGGGCTCCTCCACGATGGGGTTCCTCCACGATGGGGCTCCTCCGCAATGGGGCTCCTCCGCGATAGGGCTCCTCCGCGATAGGGCTCCTCCACTATGGGGCTCCTCCACGATGGGGCTCCTCCACTATGGGGCTCCTTCACTATGGGGCTCATCCACGATGGGGCTCCTCCACTATGGGGCTCCTTCACTATGGGGCTCCTCCACGATGGGGCTCCTCCACTATGGGGCTACTCCACTATGGGACTCCTCCACGATGGGGCTCCTCCACTATGGGGCTCCTCCGCGATGGGGCTCCTCCACTATGGGGTTCAACCACGATGGGGCTCCTCCACTATGGGGCTCCTCCACTATGGGACTCCTCCACTATGGGGCTCCTCCACCATGGGACTCCTCCACGATGGGGCTCCTCCACTATGGGGCTCCTCCACGATGGGGCTCCTCCACTATGAGGCTCCTCCGCGATGGGGCTCCTCCACTATGGGGTTCAACCACGATGGGGCTCCTCCACCATTGGGCTCCTCCACGATGGGGCTCCTCCACGATGGGGCTCCTCCGCGATGGGGCTCCTCCACGATGGGGCTCCTCCACTATGGGACTCCTCCACTATGGGGCTCCTCCACTATGGGACTCCTCCACGATGGGGCTCCTCCACTATGGGGCTCCTCCGCGATGGGGCTCCTCCACTATGGGGTTCAACCACGATGGGGCTCCTCCATCATTGGGCTCCTCCACGATGGGGCTCCTCCACGATGGGGCTCCTCCGCGATGAGGCTCCTCCACTATGGGGCTCCTCCACGATGGGGCTCCTCCACTATGGGGCTCCTCCGCGATGGGGCTCCTCCACTATGGGGCTCCTCCACGATGGGGCTCCTCCACTATGGGGCTCCTCCGCAATGGGGCTCCTCCACTATGGGGCTCCTCCGCGATGGGGCTCCTCCACTATGGGGCTACTCCACGATGGGGCTCCTCCACGACGACGTTGATTGATAATCATACAGGCAATCCCGGAGAGGAAGGGACTCGGCCAACAGAGAATTAGAGGTTCCTGTTTAGTGATGATCGAGGATGCCTCATTGACCCTGGCGAACAGGCTCTCTCTGCATGTGTCTCAGGTGTCTAACAGCTGTGACACTTGCAGGCGCAGCAACAATGAATGAAATGCCGAGCACGCCAAAGTACTCGGCGAGCACCCGAGCGTGCTCTCCGAAAGGGTTAATGAGGCATACTCGCTCATCACTATTCCTGTTATGTCCATGTCTGAACCATCTCATACAACCTCTGCTGCTAGATGGCGCTGCACTTGCACTGCTGACGGGGTAGGGGACTATTTTACATTCGTGGTCCCGTTTTACATTAGTCTAGCTAGGACTTGAGTCTATGTTTTACTACTGGGTGCTGATTATCTGTTGTAATCACCTCTCTGCTGTGAGCCTTGGGCAGGGCCATTCCCTCTATAAGTTCCTCAGAAGATAACTTATAGCTGCTAGTTATAGTTTATTACTGCCCTGGTCTGCTGCCTTGTCTGTACCCTGTATCCCGCATCTCTTGGTATTTAGTTCCTCTCCTTGACTTGTTTTTCGGTTTACCCTCCTGCCTCACAATTCTACCCCTGAATTTGACCTCCTGGCAATCACCTGTCTTGAGGACCCTTTTCTCTGCCAGCTTGCTCCACCGCCCAGCAGCCATTCAGTGGACATAACCCATGGGCCCCTGCTTACATCCAGATCCCTGTACAGCGGTTAAAGGATTAAGGACATTACAATTTCGTGGTGATCCGGGGACATACTCACCAACATTCGAAAGCTCTAAATGCAGCTATTTAGGCCACAATGGGACTCAAAATGGGCATGAAGACCTTTTTTGGAAGCGATTTGCATAAATCACACCCGTTTGTGGTTCGATATGTGGGACTGTCTCAACAAAAACGTGATTGTTGCCAAATATAACTGGGTCTGATACAATAATGGGCCTCAAAGATTTATTTGGAGATTAAACATTTATGGGCTTATTTCACTGATAGCTTACAGGGGTGTCCTTTTTAACCTTTCCTCTTGGCTTGGTATATCCTGAAATGAGTGACACAAAATTACCAACTTTAAAAAAAACAACATGATTTTGAGATATTCTGTTGGGTGATGTTTATAGTTCATGAGCCTAAATGGTGCCACCTGGTGGTTATAATGTGAATTGCATTCTGAATTTATAATATTACCATTAAGAGGTATCTGTACTAAACCTTACTGATGATATGTCCTGTGGGTTACCAAAGCAAAATTGTGGGGTTAGTCATTAGGAATACAATACTTCCTTGCCTGACTTCAGGGAACCCCAGTCTGCCATATGGGACATTTCTTTCTACTTGCAGCTACCACTAAGGTGAGGAATAATAGAATAGTATGCAAAAAAAATCTGAGCTCCCCCTAGTGGTGGCTGGAGGGGGTAGCCACAGTGATATATATAAAAATAGCTAAGAGACATTTAAGATCTAAAATTAAGCTGTACAATGTCTGTCACCCCAATAATCAGTTGTACATCTTTGGGGGCTTTTTTTAAGTTATTTTTTATTTATTTAAATTTTATTATTATTTTTTACTTAAATTAAAATAATTGGTGCTAAAAGCCTTTATTGCATTTGGGTTTTATTATAAATTTTGAACCGTTGGGCCTCCATAGCTTCTGTGTTGTACTGTTTATTGCTGGCTGCGGAATGAGTTAACTGAGAATCGGTCAGTGAGCTCATTCTGTCATCTTCTCCTTCTTTTATCTCTCTTTCTCAGTTTTTTGCTAATTTATGGCCACTGACTACATCAAATTAGAATGTGCAGGGAAAGAAAAAACCCTGTAAAAGGCGTAAACGGTGAAAAAAATATATCATTTAAGAGTAAAAAACAAAATTAAGCAGCAGATGTTGAGCGAATTTCACCCTTTTTCAATCAGAGGGTGAAATGTACATTTCCCTTGATCCTTCTTCGCCATGATATCCACTACGGAAGGTCCTATGTAAAAATGTACCCCCGAAAAATTGATATGCTTGACATTGTGTTGTATGGATTTGTGCTGGAATAAAATGCACCAAGTATAATGATGACAGAATGTGAAATCTACATGGTGATTTATTATTAGATTTGGCCATAGGAAGCTGAATAAAATGACATCTTGATATCTGCGATCCGATGTCTTATTCCAGAGAAATCCACATTTTTATTAATATGTAAATGAGCTGTTAAAGGGAATCTGTCAGCAGGTTTTTGCTATGTAATCTGAGGACAGCATGAGGTAGGGGTTAAAACACAGAATTTAGTGATGTGCCACTTGTAAGGCTGTGTGCTGTTGTTCACTTTCAATTAAGGTTTTATCATCACCATTGCTGGGACTAGGTCTCATGCGCCTGCTAGTCTGACTCCGCCCCCTCCTGAGATAAGCAGCTCACTGTCTACAGACTATGTGCATAGATAGCCTGGTGGGGGCGGGTTAGCTTTCTCAGCTCTGCTTCACGATACATCTAAGAACTGTGATTGTGTCAAAACTGCTGCACCCAGTAATCTAAGTGATACATCGTTGGATTCAGGGTCTCTTTTCCTACATCATGCTGCTCTCACTTCAGGTAGCAAAAACCTGGTGACAGATTCCCTTTAAGATCTATGGGCTGGACATAGATCTCCCCGAGCATCTGTCTCGAGGGCTTGTTTAAAATATAAAGGAGAGTTACCAGTGTGAGACATGTAATGACTGACATTCTGCTCTCCGGATATACATATCTCATACTGGTAACTCCCCTTTCATTCAAAATAAGCTCTGGAGGCGGCAGATTCTCGGGGAGATCTATTTCCCGCCCATAGATCTTAGCAGCTCATTTACATATTAAGAAAAACGTGGATTTCTCTGGAATAAGATATCGGATCACAGATATCAAGGTATCATTTTATTCAGCTTCCTGTGACCTGCCTGCCTATATAGACGGCTTAGGAGGGTTGATCCTACTGACAGATTCCCTTTAACCAAATTCAAGAAATAGTAATCGGTCTTATCCACTAGATACAAATGCTCCAACCACGGACTTCTCACAAGCCTTCGCTTCCATACTAAGATGCATCGCCCACGTTTGCGTTTTCACCGGAGGCATAAGTCATAAACTGTCCCTCGAGCGGGGTGACCGTGCCGTAGAGCTGGAGCATGCTGCCGTCATATCCTCTGCTATTGGCAGGTGAATATCTTTATGGGTCTCCCTGCTCCGGAAAAAACTGCATTGCCAGCAAAGGAGGACCATGAAAAGAACAGGGAGGGGGTATCTGAGGCCATTCACTCCTCGGCACCATAATGGGGGTCCCTGTCCCTAGGAATAATAATCTGCAATTGTATATATATTCTCTTTAGAAGTAGATTTATTGAATTCTGCTAAGGGTTAATACCCGGGCAGCAGAAGTAGTATTCTATGGTGCCCTGCGCCCATCTACGCTCGTACCTAGCAGTATATGACCCGCAGGATGTATGGGGGAGATGGAGTTAAGACATGATGGTGGGGGCTCGGCTCCTGAGCAGCTCGGTCCTTCTCTCTGACGCAATGCAGTAAAAGCAGCACAGAACTTTCCCAACATATTCATCTCAGCCTCTTCTCTATCCTAATAACGATAACATATTCTATAGCGCAGCTCAGCGAGCGGCCGGGGAGCTAATGTAAGACTGGAGCCATGCCAAATGGGCAATTAACCCTAAAAAAAAGAATCCGTATCTTTATTCTGCATGCTAATAACATGAACGTCTTGCTTTGGTAAACTAATCCTTGTGATCAATAGCCGTAGACTTGTAATCATTCACAGGACGTGCCATCGCAGGGCTCTACATGAGAAGCATCTTGTTTCTTGTGCTCAGATGACCATCTTAAAGTGAAACTCCTCTGGAAATATTCTTTCTTTGATTCCTTGAATTGCCAGAGTTTACACCCAAAAGTTAGAACTTACCTGTTTTTTTTCGGGTCAATTTTTAGAATAAGATGTCCTGTGTGCTATATCTAGCCATCTGCATTTTTCATCAGTTTTCCCATCTGCCGCCTCCATCTCTGATTTTCAGTTATTGCTGAGCTAGTGGGTGTAAACTAGCTGCTGTGATGTCTCTCATACACAGCACAGACAGACCTGAGGGATTCCTGCTCTTCTGTCTTTATGGAGCACATGTTCAGAAGCAGCAGCAACACGGACGACATTATACAGCAGTACTGAGCAGTGTAGATGGGAATTCAGCTCTGGAGTGTGATAAAATACTCTTGAAGAAACAAGTTTTATTGTTGTGTGATGTGATATTATGTGATGTTGTGATATGTAATGTGAATAGTGCTGTGCGTTGATAATGTTTGTATGTGTGATGATCTGTGTTGTTGGTGATGAAGCTTTATTCTGCCCAGCAAGAAGAAGTTAGCAGAACAGTTGGAGTAAATGTTTGGGACTAGCCCAGAGTGAGAGGAGCTGAGTTACAAGTATAGTGATAATTTCCTGTCAGAGAGGCAGATAGAGTCTAGAGTGCATAGTGAGTGGATCAAACGATCCAAGGTGAGCAGCGTCACATTCTGGGGTGACCCTAAGTGAAAGGAGACCGAAGAGAAGGGATAGTGAGATCCAGATTACAAGTGAGTAAGAGACAGAGTGGCCTTCCGGAAATGGGTCCTAGGAGAGGACACCTAGCCACGAGAACCCAAGGAAGGTAACGGGCCTAAACACAGGAGTACGTGGGATGAGTAGAGTGTCCAGAGTGTCAGCATTACCGGCTATACTGACACCTCAAAGGGAAAAGAGGACTCGGAACACTTGTTAATCAGGACTGTAGGGTTAAAACTGGGTTGGGGTGAAGTAGGGAGAAACAGTGGCCATAGAGATCCCTGGAGTAAACTTCTGAGGAAGAGGTTTTGAGTTGTAAAGGAAACGTTTATAAGACTCTCTTGTATATAACCTTTATCAAGTTGCCGTTCAGTAAAGAGTTTATTATTGAATGGTGGTCTCTGACATTGAACTGTGAAACATCTGGTCCTGGCAAACCAGCAACATCGTTTACATGCGGTCTGCACGGGCGTAGCGCCCTCACCCAGCTAGGACCCCCACTTTCATGTAATGTGCCAGGGTGCAAGAGACGAGTACCTCGCCCACGGCTACCGCCCGCGCCACATTACACACACAGACCTGAGGGATTCCTGCTTTTTTGTCTTTATGGAGCACATGTTCAGAAGCAGCAGCAGCAGCATGGAGGACATTATATAGTAGTGCTGAGCAGTGTAGGTGAGAATTCAGCTCTGGAGTGTGATGAAACACTTACTATAGCTTCTCTACCACTCACCATATACTTCAAAAGACAACTGTAACCCGCACAATCAGTGAGTTGGGAATCTATCTCTTCTTCACCAAGATGAATTTTAGTGTTTTTTTCATAGGAAATGACAAATAGAATTAAGGAGGCAAGGGGAGAAGAAGTGGCTTATAAGTGGAGACAGAAGCATACATACACTGTTCAAAAAAATAAAGGGAACACTCAAATAACACATCATAGAACTGAATGAATGAAATATTCTCATTGAATACTTTGTTCTGTACAAAGTTGAATGTGCTGACAACAAAATCACGCAAAAATCATCAATGGAAATTTAATTTATTAACCAATGGAGGCCTGGATTTGGAGTCACCCCCAAAATTAAAGTGGAAAAACACACTACAGGCTGATCCAACTTTGATGTAATGTCCTTAAAACAAGTCAAAATGAGGCTCAGTATTGTGTGTGGCCTCCACGTGCCTGTATGACCTCCCTACAACGCCTGGGCATGCTCCTGATGAGGTTGTGGATGGTCTGTGGGATCTCCTCCCAGACCTGGACTAAAGCATCCGCCAACTCCTGGACAGTCTGTGGTGCAACGTGACGTTGGTGGATGGAGCGAGACATGATGTCCCAGATGTGCTCAATCGGATTCAGGTCGGGGAATGGGCGGGCCAGTCCATAGCTTCAATGCCTTCATCTTGCAGGAACTGCTGACACACTCCAGCCACATGAGGTCTGGCATTGTCCTGCATTAGGAGGAACCCAGGGCCAACCGCACCAGCACATGGTCTCACTAGGGGTCTGAGGATCTCATCGGTACCTAATGGCAGTCAGGCTACCTCTGGCGAGCACATGGAGGGCTGTGCAGCCCTCCAAAGAAATGCCACCCCACACCATTACTGACCCACTGCCAAACAGGTCATGCTGAAGGATGTTTCAGGCAGCAGATCGCTCTCCACGGCGTCTCCAGACTCTGTCACGTCTATCACATGTGCTCAGTGTGAACCGGCTTTCATCTGTGAAGAGCACAGGGCGCCAGTGGCGACTTTGCCAATCCTGGTGTTCTGTGGCAAATGCCAAGCGTCCTGCACAGTGTTGGGCTGTGAGCACAACCCCCATCTGTGGACGTCGGGCCCTCATACCACCCTCATGGAGTCGGTTTCTAACCGTTTGTGCAGACACATGCACATTTGTGGCCTGCTGGAGGTCATTTTGCAGGGCTCTGGCAGTGCTCCTCCTGTTCCTCCTTGCACAAAGGCAGAGGTAGCAGTCCTGCAGCTGGGTTGTTGCCCTCCTATGGCCCCCTCCACATCTCCTGGTGTACTGCCCTGTCTCCTGGTAGCGCCTCCAGCCTCTGGACACTACGCTGACAGACACAGCAAACCTTCTTGCCACAGCTCGCATTGATGAGCCATCCTGGATGAGCTGCACTACCTGAGCAACTTCTGTGGGTTGTAGAGTCCGTCTCATGCTACCACGAGTGTGAAAGCACAACCAACATTCAAAAGTGACCAAAACATCAGCCAGAAAGCATTGCTACTGGAATTTTGTCTGTGGTCCCCACCTGCAGAACCACTCCTTTATTGAGGGTGTCTTGATAATTGCCAATAATTTCCATCTATTGTCTATTCCATTTGCACAACAGCATGTGAAATTGATTGTCAATCAGTGTTGCTTCCTAAGTGGACAGTTTGATTTCACAGAAGTTTGATTCACTTGGAGTTATATTCTGTTGATTAAGTGTTCCCTTTATTTTTTTGAGCAGTGTATTTCTGATACAATATAATACTTGTGTTATTGATTGATGCAAAGTTTGTTATAATGACAGTGACTATTTTGTTTAGAAGCAGGAGCATGGAGGATATTATACAGCAGTACATAGATCTGGGGTGAGATAAAACACTAACAAGAAAACAGCATGGGTCTCTGCTTCTTTCTCTCACTTTGCTCCCCCCCTTCAATATGCAGCTGTAATCTGATCCCTCAGTCAGCTGGCAGTTCTTTCTGTTAGTGTGTTCAGGAGGCAGGGTGGAAGGGAAGAAGTGGCTCATTAGTGGAGAAAGAAGCAGATTTTTCTGATAAATTCATGTAAAGTTTGTTGAAGCAAAACCAACAATTTAAAGGGAACCTGACATCCATCAGACACCGGCTGCATGAGTTCAACCATATATCTTTGATTCGGAAACACTGAGACTTTTCAGAGAAAAACAAAGTTTAAAAGTGGATTCTCTGCGCTCGCGGCCAATGACTGAGCGGTGCCTCCTTATACACACGCAGGACACCTGTCACTCCAGGGCAGCAGGCGGGGAGAAGCCACCGGGGACTCATCTGTCCGACTGTCTTCCATGCAGCTCGTCCCCGGTGCATTTTAAAGTAGAAACCTAATCACATAAAACCCCCTTATTATAATATTCTAAGTTAACAGAGAGGGGTCCTTCATTGAGAACCCTCAGCTGACAATTTGCATATTTTGCATTTGCATACATGGAAAATAAGTCTCCTCATTCTGACATGCGAGGCCTGGCTTGTCACTCTCCACAATAATAATAATGAGAAACGTTACCCCCTTAGATCCTAGTTCAGAGCCTCTCACCTAGCCAAATCAGTTCTCATACTTTGCACTGATGAGGGGCAACACCCTGAAACACTGTCTGTAAATTGAGATTCTGGTTTGGCTTGTATCATAAATCATATTGCAAGGCTCATTAAAGAGTCGGATTGCTGCTTCCAATAGGTGGCGCTAGAGTTCTAATTCTCTTCCACTCTGAAGAGACTAATTGCATGTTCAATGAGAACTGTGTAATGCACAATTTCTCCTGCGGAGGTGCTGCAGAGAAGCTAAACACTTGTTTGTTCCTCCACAGTGGAGCTGCTAAACAGCAGGTCACCATATTATCAGATTATTGTTTGGGGAACCATCTGACAAAATAGGGGTGGCCAAAGACAAGGCCCCCTACAGACGTTATGTATACAGCCATATATCACAGTCATGAAAATAAGGATCCTTATCAAGGCCTATATGTCTGTAATGCTCAGTAGGCATCGTCCATCAGGTATTGTCAAGCACTGACCACCAATTTTCATACCAGTGCTAACTGGGTATGTACTGGGCCCAGGAAGGCCCCATAAACCATTCTGGATTTTCCTGGGTATTTCGATATAAGGCTACACTAAACCTATATTGCTGACTCTACACTACTTTCTACAACAGCAATGATGTCCCAACATAGGCAGATGTGATCACTGCAGCTAATCACTGGCCACAGCAATGACCCATTACAGCTAGTGATTGGCTGCAGTGGTCACATCTGCCTGTGTTGCCACAGGAGGTAGATTCTACTGGGAAGTGTCAAAATGGGAATGGTGGATTGGAGGATAGCTGTGATTTTGCAGGATTCTTTACAGGGCTAGGAAAAGGTCCTAGAACTGCCCTCCACCTGTCCCAGTGTTCTAGCTCCCCGTTGGGTCCTCCGCTCACTTCATCCGATCACTATTCTGGGGCACAACACACTTTAGTGTTATGTGTCGTGCCTCACCTGACCACAGTTTAGGACAGGAGAGGGAACAGGTTTGGGACAGGAGAGGAAACAGGTTTAGGACAGGAGAGGGAACGGGTTTGGGACAGGAGATGGAATGGGTTTAGGACAGGAGAGGGAACGGGTTTGGGACAGGAGATGGAATGGGTTTAGTACAGGAGAGGGAATGGGTTTAAGACAGGAGAGGGAACGGGTTTGGGACAGGAGAGGGAACAGGTTTGGGACAGGAGAGGAAACAGGTTTAGGACAGGAGATGGAAAGGGTTTGGAACAGGAGATGGAATGGGTTTAGGACAGGAGATGGAATGGGTTTAAGACAGGAGAGGGAACGGGTTTGGGACAGGAGAGGGAACAGGTTTGGGACAGGAGAGGAAACAGGTTTAGGACAGGAGATGGAAAGGGTTTGGAACAGGAGATGGAATGGGTTTAGGACAAGAGAGAGAACGGGTTTGGGACAGGAGAGGGAACAGGTTTGGGACAGCAGATAGAATGGGTTTAGGACAGGAGAGGGAACAGGTTTGGGACAGCAGATAGAATGGGTTTAGGACAGGAGAGGGAACAGGTTTGGGACAGGAGATGGAATGGGTTTAGGACAAGAGAGGGAACGGGTTTGGGACAGGAGAGGGAACAGGTTTGTTGTGACAGTAGAGGGAATGGGTTTAGTACAGGAGAGGGAACAGGTTTGTTGTGACAGTAGAGGGAATGGGTTTAGTACAGGAGAGGGAACGGGTTTGTTGTGACAGTAGAGGGAATGGGTTTAGTACAGGAGAGGGAACGGGTTTAAGACAGGAGAGGGAACGGGTTTGGGACAGGAGAGGGAACAGGTTTGGGACAGGAGAGGGAACAGGTTTGGGACAGGAGAGGAAACGGGTTTGGGACAGGAGATGGAAAGGGTTTGGAACAGGAGATGGAATGGGTTTAGGACAAGAGAGAGAACGGGTTTGGGACAGGAGAGGGAACAGGTTTGGGACAGCAGATAGAATGGGTTTAGGACAGGAGAGGGAACAGGTTTGGGACAGGAGATGGAATGGGTTTAGGACAAGAGAGGGAACGGGTTTGGGACAGGAGAGGGAACAGGTTTGTTGTGACAGTAGAGGGAATGGGTTTAGTACAGGAGAGGGAATGGGTTTAGTACAGGAGAGGGAACGGGTTTGGGACAAGAGAGGGAACGGGTTTAGGACAGGTAAGTATAAACTCTTTTTTTATCCCTTTCTCAGCCTCCATTTTATTATCTTTTTGGGTTCCGGAGAGACCTGAGAGAATAACAGACGTCTGAATGTCCGAACTGAATCTGACAGCCGATTCGAGCTGCCCAAAATAAAATTTCGGTAAATTTGCTCATCTCTAATTATAATCATCCCTTAGAGCCTGTGTGTAATATTAACCTACATACTAGAAATATATAAATTGTGCTAATTGATGATCCCAGAGAGCAGTCACCTAAACTGATGGACGCCTACATCCCCCCCTATTTAGTCTCCCCAAATTCTTATTAGCGATCCGAGATTCGTGGAACTGCCTGAGCGTTTTTTCTCTAATTGGACCTCTTAGGAATGAAATTGCAGATTTGTTCTCAGTGCTTCCCGCAGAACGCAGCCACGTGTTTGCCAATGCAGTGAAAGAGCTGAATGATTCTGCTGTGTCCTCTGGGAGGAGGGATGACTCAACATTGCTCAATCTGCAGCTCTGCCGCCCCAATCCTGTATTGCAGCAGATCAAGGCGGGGTGTCCTGATCAGCCCACACATCGCCAGCCCACCGGCCCAGCCCCTCAGGGACTATTCATCTACATCTAATCTCCATTACCTGCTTCCCTTACTCTGCCAAGTGCCATTAACCCACGTGAGGCCAAGACCATATTGAAATATTAACACATAAGTTAATATATCTATATGAAACAATTGCAAACAAAGTAGGGAAAAAGGGGTGCAATGTTAGTACACCCCCTCCATGAGCCTTATGAAAATCCAGGGAGGCAACCTTCCCCATTAGTGCTTTAGGTATAACCGCAGATATGTCCAATAAGGAAAAAATAAAATTGGATGGATGGACCACTTTATTGTCTTTTCGGCCGTCATTTAATATTATTTAATGATTAAAAGAACTTTATTTGATCACTTTAAGGGTTGTAAAATGATTTTAAACCAATAAAGGAGTGCTGTAATCTGTAGGAGAATCTGACAGCAAGTGTTCGAATCTCCAGCACTGCCCCCACAGGAGAGATGAAGTATTGCATGGTGCCCATTGAAATCAAAGAGCCGTGTGTGTAATCCATAGATGAGCCATGGCTCCGGTGCTCACCTCTGGTCTGGTATCTGTGAGGGTGTTTGCATCTTTCCAAGGATGGAGTGTAGACAATGGCAGTCTGGTTGCATCTACACTAAGCAGCAGCATGAAATGAAAGTGTGCACACAAAGTCTTTAAGACGCCGGCAGAATAGCTGAGTTTTGCAAGGCAAAGCCACATCAGGCGGTCTCTTTCCCGACACGGCTGAGTTTTCCAAGGCAAAGCCACTTCAGACGGTCTCTTTCCCGACACAGCTGAGTTTTCCAAGGCAAAGTCACTTCAGGCGGTCTCTTTCCCGACACGGCTGTGATTTCCAAGGCAAAGCCACTTCAGGCGGTCTCTTTCCCGACACGGTTGAGTTTTCCAAGGCAAAGTCCCTTCAGACGGTCTCTTTCCCGACATGGCTCAGTTTTCAAAGGCAAAGCCACTTCAGGCGGTCTCTTTCCCGACACGGCTGTGATTTCCAAGGCAAAGCCACTTCAGGCGGTCTCTTTCCCGACACGGTTAAGTTTTCCAAGGCAAAGCCACTTCAGGCGGTCTCTTTCCCAACATGATTGAGTTTTCCAAGGCAAAGCTATTTCAGACGGTCTCTTTCCTGACACGGCTGAGTTTTCCAAGGCAAAGCCACTTCAGGCAGTCTCTTTCCCGACACGGTTGAGTTTTCCAAGGCAAAGCCACTTCAGACGGTCTCTTTCCCGACACGGCTGAGATTTCCAAGGCAAAGCCACTTCAGGCGGTCTCTTTCCCGACACAGCTGAGTTTTCCAAGGCAAAGTCACTTCAGACGGTCTCTTTTCCGACACAGCTAAGATTTCCAAGGCAAAGCCACTTCAGACGGTCTCTTTCCTGACACGGCTGAATTTGCCAAGGCAAAGCCACCTTAGGCAGTATCTTTCTCGACACGGCTGAGTTTTCCAAGGCAAAGCCACTTCAGACGGTCTCTTTCCCGACACGGCTGAGATTTCCAAGGCAAAGCCACCTTAGGCGGTTTCTTTCCCGACATGGCTGAGTTTTCCAAGGCAAAGCCACTTCAGACGGTCTCTTTTCCGACACAGCTAAGATTTCCAAGGCAAAGCCACTTCAGACGGTCTCTTTCCTGACACGGCTGAATTTGCCAAGGCAAAGCCACCTTAGGCGGTATCTTTCTCGACACGGCTGAGTTTGCCAAGGCAAAGCCACTTCAGACGGTCTCTTTCCCGACATGACAAAGTTGGCAAGGGAAAGCCACTTCAGGTGGTCTCTTTTCCTACACGACTAAGTTTTTCAAGGCAAAGCCACTTCAGGTGGTCTCTTTCTCAACACAACTGAGTGTTCTAAGGCAAAGCCACTTCAGGCAATCTCTTTCCTGACACGGCTGAGTTTTCCAAGGCAAAGCCACTTCAGGCAGTCTCTTTCCCGACACGGTTGAGTTTTCCAAGGCAAAGCCACTTCAGACGGTCTCTTTCCCGACACGGCTGAGATTTCCAAGGCAAAGCCACTTCAGGCGGTCTCTTTCCCGACACGGCTGAGTTTTCCAAGGCAAAGCCACTTCAGACGGTCTCTTTTCCGACACAGCTAAGATTTCCAAGGCAAAGCCACTTCAGACGGTCTCTTTCCTGACATGGCTGAATTTGCCAAGGCAAAGACACCTTAGGCGGTATCTTTCTCGACACGGTTGAGTTTTCCAAGGCAAAGCCACTTCAGACGGTCTCTTTCCCGACACGGCTGAATTTGCCAAGGCAAAGCCACCTTAGGCGGTATCTTTCTCGACACGGCTGAGTTTGCCAAGGCAAAGCCACTTCAGACGGTCTCTTTCCCGACATGACAAAGTTGGCAAGGGAAAGCCACTTCAGGTGGTCTCTTTTCCTACACGACTAAGTTTTTCAAAGCAAAGCCACTTCAGGTGGTCTCTTTCTCAACACAACTGAGTGTTCTAAGGCAAAGCCACATCAGGCAATCTCTTTCCTGACACGGCTGAGTTTTCCAAGGCAAAGCCACTTCAGGCAGTCTCTTTCCCGACACGGCTGAGATTTCCAAGGCAAAGCCACTTCAGGCGGTCTCTTTCCCGACACGGCTGAGTTTTCCAAGGCAAAGCCACTTCAGACGGTCTCTTTTCCGACACAGCTAAGATTTCCACGGCAAAGCCACTTCAGACGGTCTCTTTCCTGACACGGCTGAATTTGCCAAGGCAAAGCCACCTTAGGCGGTATCTTTCTCGACACGGTTGAGTTTTCCAAGGCAAAGCCACTTCAGACGGTCTCTTTCCCGACACAGCTGAGATTTCCAAGGCAAAGCCACTTCAGGCGGTCTCTTTCCCGACACGGCTGAGTTTTCCAAGGCAAAGCCACTTCAGATGGTCTCTTTTCCGACACAGCTAAGATTTCCAAGTCAAAGCCACTTCAGACGGTCTCTTTCCTGACACGGCTGAATTTGCCAAGGCAAAGCCACATCAGGCGGTCTCTTTCCCGACACGGCTGAGTTTTCCAAGGCAAAGCCACTTCAGACGGTCTCTTTCCCGACACAGCTGAGTTTTCCAAATCAAAGTCACTTCAGGCGGTCTCTTTCCCGACACGGCTGTGATTTCCAAGGCAAAGCCACTTCAGGCGGTCTCTTTCCCGACACGGTTGAGTTTTCCAAGGCAAAGTCACTTCAGACGGTCTCTTTCCCGACATGGCTCAGTTTTTAAAGGCAAAGCCACTTCAGGCGGTCTCTTTCCCGACACGGCTGTGATTTCCAAGGCAAAGCCACTTCAGGCGGTCTCTTTCCCGACACGGTTGAGTTTTCCAAGGCAAAGCCACTTCAGGCGGTCTCTTTCCCAACATGATTGAGTTTTCCAAGGCAAAGCCATTTCAGACGGTCTCTTTCCTGACACGGCTGAGTTTTCCAAGGCAAAGCCACTTCAGACAGTCTCTTTCCCGACACGGTTGAGTTTTCCAAGGCAAAGCCACTTCAGACGGTCTCTTTCCCGACACGGCTGAGATTTCCAAGGCAAAGCCACTTCAGGCGGTCTCTTTCCCGACACGGCTGAGTTTTCCAAGGCAAAGCCACTTCAGACGGTCTCTTTTCCGACACAGCTAAGATTTCCAAGGCAAAGCCACTTCAGACGGTCTCTTTCCTGACACGGCTGAATTTGCCAAGGCAAAGCCACCTTAGGCGGTATCTTTCTCGACACGGCTGAGTTTTCCAAGGCAAAGCCACTTCAGACGGTCTCTTTCCCGACACGGTTGAGATTTCCAAGGCAAAGCCACTTCAGGCGGTCTCTTTCCCGACACGGCTGAGTTTTCCAAGGCAAAGCCACTTCAGACGGTCTCTTTTCCGACACAGCTAAGATTTCCAAGGCAAAGCCACTTCAGACGGTCTCTTTCCTGACACGGCTGAATTTGCCAAGGCAAAGCCACCTTAGGCGGTATCTTTCTCGACACGGCTGAGTTTTCCAAGGCAAAGCCACTTCAGACGGTCTCTTTCCCGACACAGCTAAGATTTCCAAGGTAAAGCCACTTCAGACGGTCTCTTTCCTGACACGGCTGAATTTGCCAAGGCAAAGCCACCTTAGGCGGTATCTTTCTCGACACGGCTGAGTTTTCCAAGGCAAAGCCACTTCAGACGGTCTCTTTCCCGACACGGCTGAGATTTCCAAGGCAAAGCCACTTCAGGCGGTCTCTTTCCTGACACGGCTGAGTTTTCCAAGGCAAAGCCACTTTAGGCGGTATCTTTCTCGACACGGCTGAGTTTTCCAAGGCAAAGCCACTTCAGACGGTCTCTTTCCCGACACGGTTGAGTTTTCCAAGGCAAAGCCACTTCAGACGGTCTCTTTCCCGACACGGCTGAGATTTCCAAGGCAAAGCCACTTCAGGCGGTCTCTTTCCCGACACGGCTGAGTTTTCCATGGCAAAGCCACTTCAGACGGTCTCTTTCCCGACACGGCTGAGATTTCCAAGGCAAAGCCACTTCAGGCGGTCTCTTTCCCGACACGGCTGAGTTTTCCAAGGCAAAGCCACTTTAGGCGGTATCTTTCTCGACACGGCTGAGTTTTCCAAGGCAAAGCCACTTCAGACGGTCTGTTTCCCGACACGGTTGAGATTTCCAAGGGAAAGCCACTTCAGGCGGTCTCTTTCCCGACACGGCTGAGTTTTCCAAGGCAAAGCCAGTTCAGACGGTCTCTTTTCCGACACAGCTAAGATTTCCAAGGCAAAGCCACTTCAGACGGTCTCTTTCCTGACACGGCTGAATTTGCCAAGGCAAAGCCACCTTAGGCGGTATCTTTCTCGACACGGCTGAGTTTGCCAAGGCAAAGCCACTTCAGACGGTCTCTTTCCCGACATGACAAAGTTGGCAAGGGAAAGCCACTTCAGGTGGTCTCTTTTCCTACACGACTAAGTTTTTCAAGGCAAAGCCACTTCAGGTGGTCTCTTTCTCAACACAACTGAGTGTTCTAAGGCAAAGCCACTTCAGGCAATCTCTTTCCTGACACGGCTGAGTTTTCCAAGGCAAAGCCACTTCAGACAGTCTCTTTCCCGACACGGTTGAGTTTTCCAAGGCAAAGCCACTTCAGACGGTCTCTTTCCCGACACGGCTGAGATTTCCAAGGCAAAGCCACTTCAGGCGGTCTCTTTCCCGACACGGCTGAGTTTTCCAAGGCAAAGCCACTTCAGACGGTCTCTTTCCCGACACAGCTGAGATTTCCAAGGCAAAGCCACTTCAGGCGGTCTCTTTCCCGACACGGCTGAGTTTTCCAAGGCAAAGCCACTTCAGATGGTCTCTTTTCCAACACAGCTAAGATTTCCAAGTCAAAGCCACTTCAGACGGTCTCTTTCCTGACACGGCTGAATTTGCCAAGGCAAAGCCACATCAGGCAGTCTCTTTCCCGACACGGCTGAGTTTTCCAAGGCAAAGCCACTTCAGACGGTCTCTTTCCCGACACAGCTGAGTTTTCCAAGGCAAAGTCACTTCAGGCGGTCTCTTTCCCGACACGGCTGTGATTTCCAAGGCAAAGCCACTTCAGGCGGTCTCTTTCCCGACACGGTTGAGTTTTCCAAGGCAAAGTCACTTCAGACGGTCTCTTTCCCGACATGGCTCAGTTTTCAAAGGCAAAGCCACTTCAGGCGGTCTCTTTCCCGACACGGCTGTGATTTCCAAGGCAAAGCCACTTCAGGCGGTCTCTTTCCCGACACGGTTGAGTTTTCCAAGGCAAAGCCACTTCAGGCAGTCTCTTTCCCAACATGATTGAGTTTTCCAAGGCAAAGCCATTTCAGACGGTCTCTTTCCTGACACGGCTGAGTTTTCCAAGGCAAAGCCACTTCAGACAGTCTCTTTCCCGACACGGTTGAGTTTTCCAAGGCAAAGCCACTTCAGACGGTCTCTTTCCCGACACGGCTGAGATTTCCAAGGCAAAGCCACTTCAGGCGGTCTCTTTCCCGACACGGCTGAGTTTTCCAAGGCAAAGCCACTTCAGACGGTCTCTTTTCCGACACAGCTAAGATTTCCAAGGCAAAGCCACTTCAGACGGTCTCTTTCCTGACACGGCTGAATTTGCCAAGGCAAAGCCACCTTAGGCAGTATCTTTCTCGACACGGCTGAGTTTTCCAAGGCAAAGCCACTTCAGACGGTCTCTTTCCCGACACGGTTGAGATTTCCAAGGCAAAGCCACTTCAGGCGGTCTCTTTCCCGACACGGCTGAGTTTTCCAAGGCAAAGCCACTTCAGACGGTCTCTTTTCCGACACAGCTAAGATTTCCAAGGCAAAGCCACTTCAGACGGTCTCTTTCCTGACACGGCTGAATTTGCCAAGGCAAAGCCACCTTAGGCGGTATCTTTCTCGACACGGCTGAGTTTGCCAAGGCAAAGCCACTTCAGACTGTCTCTTTCCCGACATGACAAAGTTGGCAAGGGAAAGCCACTTCAGGTGGTCTCTTTTCCTACACGACTAAGTTTTTCAAGGCAACGCCACTTCAGGTGGTCTCTTTCTCAACACAACTGAGTGTTCTAAGGCAAAGCCACTTCAGGCAATCTCTTTCCTGACACGGCTGAGTTTTCCAAGGCAAAGCCACTTCAGACAGTCTCTTTCCCGACACGGTTGAGTTTTCCAAGGCAAAGCCACTTCAGACGGTCTCTTTCCCGACACGGCTGAGATTTCCAAGGCAAAGCCACTTCAGGCGGTCTCTTTCCCGACACGGCTGAGTTTTCCAAGGCAAAGCCACTTCAGACGGTCTCTTTCCCGACACGGCTGAGATTTCCAAGGCAAAGCCACTTCAGGCGGTCTCTTTCCCGACACGGCTGAGTTTTCCAAGGCAAAGCCACTTTAGGCGGTATCTTTCTCGACACGGCTGAGTTTTCCAAGGCAAAGCCACTTCAGACGGTCTCTTTCCCGACACGGTTGAGATTTCCAAGGCAAAGCCACTTCAGGCGGTCTCTTTCCCGACACGGCTGAGTTTTCCAAGGCAAAGCCAGTTCAGACGGTCTCTTTTCCGACACAGCTAAGATTTCCAAGGCAAAGCCACTTCAGACGGTCTCTTTCCTGACACGGCTGAATTTGCCAAGGCAAAGCCACCTTAGGTGGTATCTTACTCGACACGGCTGAGTTTGCCAAGGCAAAGCCACTTCAGACGGTCTCTTTCCCGACATGACAAAGTTGGCAAGGGAAAGCCACTTCAGGTGGTCTCTTTTCCTACACGACTAAGTTTTTCAAGGCAAAGCCACTTCAGGTGGTCTCTTTCTCAACACAACTGAGTGTTCTAAGGCAAAGCCACTTCAGGCAATCTCTTTCCTGACACGGCTGAGTTTTCCAAGGCAAAGCCACTTCAGACAGTCTCTTTCCCGACACGGTTGAGTTTTCCAAGGCAAAGCCACTTCAGGCGGTCTCTTTCCCGACACGGCTGAGTTTTCCAAGGCAAAGCCACTTCAGACGGTCTCTTTTCCGACACAGCTAAGATTTCCAAGGCAAAGCCACTTCAGACGGTCTCTTTCCTGACACGGCTGAATTTGCCAAGGCAAAGCCACCTTAGGCAGTATCTTTCTCGACACGGCTGAGTTTTCCAAGGCAAAGCCACTTCAGACGGTCTCTTTCCCGACACGGTTGAGATTTCCAAGGCAAAGCCACTTCAGGCGGTCTCTTTCCCGACACGGCTGAGTTTTCCAAGGCAAAGCCACTTCAGACGGTCTCTTTTCCGACACAGCTAAGATTTCCAAGGCAAAGCCACTTCAGACGGTCTCTTTCCTGACACGGCTGAATTTGCCAAGGCAAAGCCACCTTAGGCGGTATCTTTCTCGACACGGCTGAGTTTGCCAAGGCAAAGCCACTTCAGACTGTCTCTTTCCCGACATGACAAAGTTGGCAAGGGAAAGCCACTTCAGGTGGTCTCTTTTCCTACACGACTAAGTTTTTCAAGGCAACGCCACTTCAGGTGGTCTCTTTCTCAACACAACTGAGTGTTCTAAGGCAAAGCCACTTCAGGCAATCTCTTTCCTGACACGGCTGAGTTTTCCAAGGCAAAGCCACTTCAGACAGTCTCTTTCCCGACACGGTTGAGTTTTCCAAGGCAAAGCCACTTCAGACGGTCTCTTTCCCGACACGGCTGAGATTTCCAAGGCAAAGCCACTTCAGGCGGTCTCTTTCCCGACACGGCTGAGTTTTCCAAGGCAAAGCCACTTCAGACGGTCTCTTTCCCGACACGGCTGAGATTTCCAAGGCAAAGCCACTTCAGGCGGTCTCTTTCCCGACACGTCTGAGTTTTCCAAGGCAAAGCCACTTTAGGCGGTATCTTTCTCGACACGGCTGAGTTTTCCAAGGCAAAGCCACTTCAGACGGTCTCTTTCCCGACACGGTTGAGATTTCCAAGGCAAAGCCACTTCAGGCGGTCTCTTTCCCGACACGGCTGAGTTTTCCAAGGCAAAGCCAGTTCAGACGGTCTCTTTTCCGACACAGCTAAGATTTCCAAGGCAAAGCCACTTCAGACGGTCTCTTTCCTGACACGGCTGAATTTGCCAAGGCAAAGCCACCTTAGGTGGTATCTTACTCGACACGGCTGAGTTTGCCAAGGCAAAGCCACTTCAGACGGTCTCTTTCCCGACATGACAAAGTTGGCAAGGGAAAGCCACTTCAGGTGGTCTCTTTTCCTACACGACTAAGTTTTTCAAGGCAAAGCCACTTCAGGTGGTCTCTTTCTCAACACAACTGAGTGTTCTAAGGCAAAGCCACTTCAGGCAATCTCTTTCCTGACACGGCTGAGTTTTCCAAGGCAAAGCCACTTCAGACAGTCTCTTTCCCGACACGGTTGAGTTTTCCAAGGCAAAGCCACTTCAGACGGTCTCTTTCCCGACACGGCTGAGATTTCCAAGGCAAAGCCACTTCAGGCGGTCTCTTTCCCGACACGGCTGAGTTTTCCAAGGCAAAGCCACTTCAGACGGTCTCTTTTCCGACACAGCTAAGATTTCCAAGGTAAAGCCACTTCAGACAGTCTCTTTCCTGACACGGCTGAATTTGCCAAGGCAAAGCCACCTTAGGCGGTATCTTTCCCGACACGGCTGAGTTTTCCAAGGCAAAGCCACTTCAGACGGTCTCTTTTCCGACACAGCTAAGATTTCCAAGGTAAAGCCACTTCAGACAGTCTCTTTCCTGACACGGCTGAATTTGCCAAGGCAATGTCACGGGTGTGTCGCCACGAAGATCGTCACGATTGCACAGCCTGACTTCTCGCAGCTGACTTTTTGGTGCTTTGTGTTTTTCGGCAGTGAGGGAGTTAATTCTCTCTCTGTGCTAGACGAGGTCCAGCCTCGCCCAGCTGCAATCAATGCTGCTGTAGTGAGACTCCTTCAAATGCCTGCTGGTCTGTTTGGGAAGTGTCGGTGAAAGCATTTCATGCAGACTAACAAAGCGGATCGTGGTATTTGGAGTTTCTGAGATAAGTGTATTTGGAGTGTTTTTTCCCTTCCTCGCTTTATCATTTATCTCCTTTCCCGTTGGTGTTCCCTCTGTTGTAGTTGTGTAGTTTTTGTATGCAAGGTGGTTTTGGTTTTTCCCTTGTACTGTCTCGTTCGTCTAAGTACTGTGTGTGGGCATATTATTACTTGTCCCCTTTTGTTGTGATCGGGGTCCTTCTCAGGACTAGATTACTTAGGTGCAGGGATCCTCAGGAGGTAGGGGTTACGCTGGTGGCCTGGACCTCTGTACCTTTAACAGTACCTCCAGGTTGAGGGATTAGTCAGGGCCCCAGCTTAGGGTCAGCTTAGGCCCCCTACCTCCAGTATACAGAGACAGAATGACATTTTCACCGACCCACTTAGTTTTTCTCCAGCTATCATGGATCCAGTAGCCGGTCTAGCTCGGCAGTTGCAGAGTTTGTCCATGGAGCTGGCGGACGTTAGGTCCAAGGTTTTGCATCCTCAGGAGCAAGCCGGACCAGAACCTAAAGTAGCTCTCCCTGACAGGTTCACTGGGGGGCGGGACAAGTTTTTTGTTTTCCGGGAGGCATGCAAGTTGTACTTTCGGCTGCGGCCTCGGTCATCGGGGAGTGAAGAACAAAGGGTGGGAATTGTCATCTCGCTCCTACAAGGGGACCCACAATCTTGGGCGTTCTCTCTTCCCCCGGGCTCCCCGGCTCTCCAGTCAGTGGATAGGTTTTTCGCTGCTCTGGGACTCGTATATGATGACCCAGATCGGATCTCCCTTGCTGAGTCTAAGTTACGTAGGATCCAGCAGGGAGATCGTCCGGCGGAGGAATTCTGTTCGGAGTTCCGTAGGTGGGCCACGGACACCCAGTGGAATGACCCGGCTCTTAGGAGCCAGTTTTGTCAAGGTTTATCCGACAAATTACAGGATGTGTTGGCACAGTATGACTCTCCCGCGTCACTGGAAGCCGCTATGGCCCTTGCTATTCGCGTTGACAGACGGCTTCGGGAGAGGTGCGGGATAACTCTACCCCCTGTGATGACTCCACCTCCTACAAGGTCCCCTCATATGGTGGTTCCCCTGGTCAGTCCAGAGGAGCCTATGCAATTAGGAGGGACATCATTTCGGGGGAGGGGACCGGTGGTGCGCCATAAGACAGGAAGGTGTTTCTTCTGCGGGAGAAAGGGACATTTTATTGGGGGGTGTCCATCCCGTCCCTTGCAGAGTGAAGAGTCGTCGGAAAACTGTTGATCCCAGGTTGTGTGGTGGACGGCAATCTGGGAGTAGGTATTTCGTCCCTAGGTTCGTCTCAGTTTCTCGTACCGGCGGAGGTGGTGGTGGGTACGAGAACTGAGAGGATATCTGTTCTTCTGGATAGTGGGGCCGGGGCTAATCTGGTTGATGCTCGGTTTGCCCGGGTTCAAGGTATGCGATTGAGTGAGTTGGCTAAACCCATCCCCATATTCTCGATCGATGCCAGGCCTCTCGGTCAGGGAAGTTTTTTGCAAGCTGTGCATGACGTAAAACTTCAAGTGGGGGCGATACATAAAGAACTGTTGTCTTGCTACGTGTTGGAGGGTCTTCCCACTCCTATAGTGTTGGGCCTTCCTTGGTTAACTAAGCATAACCCGGTTATTAATTGGCAAACCAGAGAGATAAGCCAATGGAGTAAATTCTGTAATAAAAACTGCATGAACACGGTCATCGGTGCGGTTACTCCTTGGGTCTTACCTCCATTTCTGGCGGACTTTGAGGATGTATTCTCGGAGAAAGGGTGTCAGGAACTACCTCCTCATCGCGAGTATGACTGTTCTGTAAAACTGCTCCCTGAGGCCAAGTTACCTAAAGCTAGGTTGTATAACCTTTCTGGTCCTGAGAGGCAGGCCATGAAGGATTATATTTCAGAAAGTCTGGCTAAGGGGCATATTAGACCTTCATCTTCACCGGTGGCTGCGGGGTTCTTCTTTGTTAAGAAGAAAGATGGAGGCCTACGCCCTTGCCTGGATTTCCGTGAACTTAATCGGATTACGGTCCGAGATCCGTATCCGCTCCCACTTATTCCCAATCTCTTTAATCAGATCGTGGGCGCCAAATGGTTCTCTAAGTTGGATCTCAGGGGGGCGTACAATCTGATTAGGATGAAGGAGGGGGATGAGTGGAAGACGGCGTTTAACACTCCGGAGGGGCATTATGAGAACCTTGTCATGCCATTCGGTCTGACTAATGCCCCGGCGGTGTTCCAACACTTTGTTAATGACATTTTTCGCCGCCTGGTGGGACAGTTTGTTGTCATATATCTGGATGATATCTTAATTTACTCGCCGGATCTGGTGTCTCATCAGGAGCACGTTAGGCAGGTGTTACAGATCTTGCGGGATAATAAACTGTATGCCAAATGGGAAAAGTGTGTGTTCGCCGTACAGGAACTCCAGTTTTTAGGCTTCCTGGTTTCAGCGTCCGGTTTTCGTATGGACCCTGGGAAAGTGCGGGCAGTTCTTGAGTGGGATCGGCCAGAGAATCTTAAGGCACTACAACGTTTCCTGGGGTTTGCTAATTATTACCGGAAGTTCATTCGTAATTTCTCGTCCATGGTTAAGCCTCTCACAGACATGACTAAAAAGGGGACCGATTTTTCTAGGTGGTCTGACAAGGCTTGTCAAGCATTCTCCTCCTTGAAAAAATGTTTTGCCTCGGCACCCATACTCATTCAACCTGATGCGTCACAGCCATTCATTGTAGAGGTAGAAGCTTCCGAGGTAGGGGTGGGAGCAGTATTGTCACAGGGTTCGTCCCCTGGTAAGTGGCATCCATGCGCCTTTTTCTCTAAAAAATTGTCCGCTGAGAGGAATTACGATGTCGGCAATAGGGAACTCTTGGCCATTAAGTTAGCTTTTGAGGAGTGGCGCCATTTTTTGGAGGGGGCAGTCCATCCGGTCACCGTCATCACCGATCACAAGAACCTGCTATATCTGGAGTCCGCGAAACGTCTGAATCCCAGACAAGCTAGGTGGTCATTGTTTTTTACCAGGTTTAATTTTGTCGTTACATATCGTCCTGGGTCAAAAAATGTAAAGGCGGATGCCTTATCTCGTAGTTTCCCTGGGGCCGGGAATACGGACGACCCGATTCCTATCCTTCAGGAGGGGGTGGTGGTTTCGGCAGTATGCTCTGAGCTGGAGGAGGAGGTATTGGAGGCTCAGGGGGACGCCCCTGTTGGACCTCCGGGGAGACTGTTTGTTCCAGATCAGTTGCGACAAAAGGTGATCGAGGCACACCATAACTCAGTTTTTGCAGGACACCCGGGGAGTAAAGCAACTGTGGATCTCCTCTCGCGTCGGTTTTGGTGGCCTAACTTACATAAGGAGGTGGTAACTTTTGTCGCGTCCTGTGGGGTTTGTGCGCGCTCTAAGACCTCACATACCCGTCCGTCTGGGGCCCTCTTACCTTTGAAGATCCCGGAGCGTCCTTGGACTCATCTGTCTATGGACTTTATTACGGACCTCCCTCCGTCTTCGGGTAAAACGGTCATACTCGTTGTAGTGGACAGGTTCAGCAAGATGGCACATTTTATCGCTCTTCCGGCTCTCCCTAATGCTAAAACTCTTGCGCAGGTGTTCATTGGGGAGATTGTGAGGCTTCACGGGGTACCCTCCGAGGTGGTGTCTGATCGGGGGTCTCAGTTTGTGTCCAAGTTCTGGAAGGCGTTTTGTGCACGGCGGGGGATGCATTTGTCATTCTCATCGGCTTTTCATCCTCAGACCAATGGTCAGACGGAACGTATGAACGAGAGCTTGGAGACATATCTCCGGTGTTTTGTGTCAGAGAACCAGGAGGACTGGGCTTCTTTCTTACCTCTGGCAGAGTTTGCTCTTAATAATAGGCGGAGCGAGTCCACTGGTAAGTCCCCGTTTTTTGGGGCATATGGTTTTCACCCCCAGTTTTGTACTTTCAGTAGGGGGGGCTCTTCGGGGGTTCCTGAGGAGGAACGATTTTCCTCATCACTCGCTTCAGTATGGAGAGGGGTGCTGAAGAATCTGAATACTATGGGGAACTGATACAAACGTATGGCTGATAGGAGGAGAGTGTCTGGTCCGGACCTAAGTGTGAACGATCGGGTATGGTTGTCTACCAGGAATATAAAACTTAAGGTTCCCTCCTGGAAACTGGGTCCCAGGTTCATCGGGCCGTACAGAATCAGTTCTATTATTAATCCGTCTTGACCTCCCCCCTACGTTTAAAATTCACAACGTGTTCCACAGATCGTTGCTTAAGAGGTATGTGGCGCCGGTGGTACCGTCACCTTTACCTCCCCCTCCAGTGATGGTCAATGGTAACTTGGAGTTTCAGGTATCGAGGGTCATCGATTCACGCTTTAATCGCCGGTCCCTTCAGTACCTGGTTCATTGGAAAGGGTATGGTCCTGAGGAGAGGATGTGGGTTCCTGCGTCGGATATTAACGCAGACCGATTAGTTCGGGCCTTCCACACGACTCACCCGGATAAACCTGGCCCTGAGGGTCCGGAGGCCCCTCGTAGAAGGGGGGGTACTGTCACGGGTGTGTCGCCACGAAGATCGTCACGATTGCACAGCCTGACTTCTCGCAGCTGACTTTTTGGTGCTTTGTGTTTTTCGGCAGTGAGGGAGTTAATTCTCTCTCTCTCTGTGCTAGACGAGGTCCAGCCTCGCCCAGCTGCAATCAATGCTGCTGTAGTGAGACTCCTTCAAATGCCTGCTGGTCTGTTTGGGAAGTGTCGGTGAAAGCATTTCATGCAGACTAACAGAGCGGATCGTGGTATTTGGAGTTTCTGAGATAAGTGTATTTGGAGTGTTTTTTCCCTTCCTCGCTTTATCATTTATCTCCTTTCCCGTTGGTGTTCCCTCTGTTGTAGTTGTGTAGTTTTTGTATGCAAGGTGGTTTTGGTTTTTCCCTTGTACTGTCTCGTTCGTCTAAGTACTGTGTGTGGGCATATTATTACTTGTCCCCTTTTGTTGTGATCGGGGTCCTTCTCAGGACTAGATTACTTAGGTGCAGGGATCCTCAGGAGGTAGGGGTTACGCTGGCGGCCTGGACCTCTGTACCTTTAACAGTACCTCCAGGTTGAGGGATTAGTCAGGGCCCCAGCTTAGGGTCAGCTTAGGCCCCCTACCTCCAGTATACAAAGACAGCGTGACAGGCAAAGCCACCTTAGGCGGTATCTTTCTCGACACGGCTGAGTTTTCCAAGGCAAAGCCACTTCAGACGGTCTCTTTCCCGACACAGCTAAGATTTCCAAGGTAAAGCCACTTCAGACGGTCTCTTTCCTGACACGGCTGAATTTGCCAAGGCAAAGCCACCTTAGGCGGTCTCTTTCCCGACACGGCTGAGTTTTCTAAGGCAAAGCCACTTCAGACGGTCTCTTTCCCGACACGGCTGAGATTTCCAAGGCAAAGCCACTTCAGGCGGTCTCTTTCCCGACACGGCTGAGTTTTCCAAGGCAAAGCCACTTCAGACGGTCTCTTTTCCGACACAGCTAAGATTTCCAAGGCAAAGCCACTTCAGACGGTCTCTTTCCTGACACGGCTGAATTTGCCAAGGCAAAGCCACCTTAGGCGGTATCTTTCTCGACACGGCTGAGTTTGCCAAGGCAAAGCCACTTCAGACGGTCTCTTTCCCGACATGACAAAGTTGGCAAGGGAAAGCCACTTCTGGTGGTCTCTTTTCCTACACGACTAAGTTTTTCAAGGCAAAGCCACTTCAGGTGGTCTCTTTCTCAACACAACTGAGTGTTCTAAGGCAAAGCCACTTCAGGCAATCTCTTTCCCGACACAGCTTCGCTGGCGGCTTTGCCATAGTTTTTGCTCCACCACCAGTGTCTTTGCTCTGCACTTTCAAGTGTGTAGCACGGCAACTCCCAAACGTTGCTCCCAAAAGAATGGTCATGTCACTCCTTTTGACTGCTCCAAGCTTTTTGAACTCTGAAGCAGACAAAAGAAGTAACAAAAGATGAAACATGTGCACAGCAATGTGTTTTTTATATTGCTGTGCATTTTGTTCATTTTTCCTGGTGCTCTTGCGGTGCCTTTTCTGGCTGATTCCAGGTAGAATCAACCTGAAAAAGACATTGTGTGCACATTCCCTTAGGCGTTGTTCACATAGTTTTTTTCCAGTTTAAAAAACTATTTGTTTTTCAAACAGAAACTACTTCTGCAAATTCTCAATTTTTCAGGGAGCTGTTTTCCTCACGCACTTTTTGAAAAGTTTTTGATGAGTTTTCTCTTTTTTTGCATCCTTTTGATTAGAAAGTTCCTAGTTTGGGGAAGTTTCCTTCAGGATCCTCTTCAAAGAAGTGACAGGCACTTTCTTTTTTCCCCAAGAGTTTTTTTTTTTTATTGCAGTGAAAGAAAAAACTAAAAAATCCTTGTCATATGAAAAGCAAAGTGGATTTCCCATATAAATTAATCTGGAGAGATTTCCAAGAGTTTCTGAGGCAGCTTTTGAAGTACATTTTGAAGAGGATCTGCTCCAAACAAAACGTATAAAAAACCTCAGTGTGAGCATAGCCTAAACACCACACGTCATCTCTCTACCAGTAGTCCAACACTATGTCCTGGTGGTCCTCACTATCTTGGTATATATATATTCATCTGGCACATGACCAATGCAGTCAGTCAATGACTTCAATGCTCACGTGCTGCTCCACTGGCATCATGGGTCTCATTGCTGAGCAGTGATGCCAGCAATAAGGTGAGTGATCATTGCAGAAACTGATTGGTTGCAGTGGTCATGTGCTGGCCGTTTGTAAATAAAGACCAGGAGGAACACCCGGTCATAGTGTTGGATCGCTGGTGGAAAGAAGAACACTATGCCCTGGTGGTCCTTCTGGTCTTTGTATACAATTGGTTGGCACATGACCACTGCAATCAATCAGTGGCTGCAGCGCTCACATTGTCATTTTGGCCCTCATCACCGAGTAGTGATGCCCTGACCACTCTGACCACTGACTGGCGTCTGCAATCACATGTTAACTGCTTGTAAACAGACCAGGAGGACAACTGGAGCATAAGCGCAAGAACGTCAGGGGAAAGTAAATGAAAGATAGTCAGGGGAAAGTAAATGAAAGATCGTCAGGGGAAAGTAAATGAAAGATTGTCAGGGGAAAGTAAGCACAAGATTGTCAGGGGAAAGTAAATAAAAGATCGTCAGGGGAAAGTAAATGAAAGATCGTCAGGGGAAAGTAAATGAAAGATCGTCAGGGGAAAGTAAATGAAAGATCGTCAGGGGAAAGTAAATGAAAGATCGTCAGGGGAAAGTATGCACAAGATTGTCAGGGGAAAGTAAGATCAAGATTTTCAGGGGAAAGTAAGCACAAGATTGTCAGGGGATAATAAATGAAAAATCGTCAGGGGAAACTAAGCACAAGATTGTCAGGGGAAAGTAAATGAAAGATAGTCAGGGGAAAGTAAATGAAAGATCGCCAGAGGAAAGTAAATGAAAGATCGTCAGGGGAAAGTAAGCACAAGATTGTCAGGGGAAAGTAAGCACAAGATTGTCAGGGGAAAGTAAATAAAAGATCGTCAGGGGAAGATAAATGAAAAATCGTCAGGGGAAACTAAGCGCAAGACCGTCAGGGGAAAGTAAACGAAAGATCGTCAGGCAACTATAGTTTCTTTTGCACCTTTTTTTTAGTATTTTTAGCTGTCTTAAATTTTCAGGTTCAGTAACTGAAACATTGTTATAAGAAAACCATGTGAAATCTATCATATTCCCACAGTGTATTATAAGTCTGAATTTGATGTGTTAATAAGATCACTGGCACCATTCCTTCCTTCCATTCTTGGAGAACTTAAAGCACTAGGCCCTCAATTACAAAGAAAAACACTGACTCTATTACTCCTAAGTGTCATCTTTCTTTCTAGGTGACATAGTCTTATCTGATGTGTCTAATCTGCAGTAGAGAGAGGGAACGTGGTGTGGAGATAATGGCCCCTGTGTCATTACTATTCCGCTTCTGTTATGGTGCACGCTAATCGCTGTCATACAACCTGTCAATGGTTTATCTATATAGTAGGAGAGCAAAGGTTGTGGTCATACCTGGACTCCAGAGAGTAGGGGAGTCAAAAATATTTCTCTCCTCCAAATGAGGAGAGCAGTACTATCAATGAGACTACACAGATGCAGGCCCTGATCCAGATGAGCTTTAAGAGTAGTCCAGGGTTACAAAACCATTCTAAAAACAGCACCACTCCTGTCCACAGGTTGTGGGAGGTATTGCAGTTCAACTCTACAGTAGTTGGAGTTGAGCCATATCTAACCTGTGGACACGCATGGTGCTGTTTCTAAATGAAAGCAGCCACGTTTTTCTAATCCCAATTAAAACAGGTTGTCCCACCTTGTACAAGATGTCACTGCTCCATTGGTTGGCCATTTAATATATAAGGGAAAGAAATGTAGTCTACCTGTAAGGCTGTGGTCAAGGGTTCAAAAACCAAGGTTGGTTAAACCTTGAGATGACTTTACTTTCTTTTCTTCGGAGATGTTAGGCTCACTTGTTGAGGTGGATCCTTCAAGCCCAAGGTCCCAATGGCCACATGGGCAGCAGGCAGGTGAGACACATGGGAAACAGGTAGCAGAGGTACTGGAGACTGTAGGCGGATATATACAGTACAGACCAAAAGTTTGGACACACCTTCTCATTTAAATATTTTTCTGTATTTTCATGACTATGAAAATTGTACATTCACACTGAAGGCATCAAAACTATGAATTAACACATGTGGAATTATATACTTAACAAAAAAGTGTGAAACAACTGAAAATATGTCTTATACTCTAGGTTCTTCAAAGTAGCCACCTTTTGCTTTGATGACTGCTTTGCACACTCTTGGCATTCTCTTGATGAGCTTCAAGAGGTAGTCACCGGAAATGGTCTTCCAACCATCTTGAAGGAGTTCCCAGAGATGCTTAGTGTAACGGGTCTGGGAGGCGGAACCTCTGAGCTACTATACAAGGGGGCGGTCCTTGTAAGGGAGCGGGTGGCGACCAGGCAGGCAGTCACAGCAGGTGACCGGGACAGTCTCTAGAAGAACGGGCAGGAGGTCACGGCAAGTGACCGGGGCAGTCTCTGGATGAATGGGCAGATGGTCACGGCAAGTGACCGGGGCAGTCTCTGGGTGAACGGGCAGATGGTCACGGCAAGTGACCGGGGCAGTCTCTGGGTGAACGGGCAGATGGTCACGGCAAGTGACCGGGGCAGTCTCTGGGTAAAGGGTTGGTATGACCTGTGGCGGCTGATGGTAGACGTGAGCTCCCAGGTGAGCAGGCGAGAGTCTCTGGATAAACGGGTGGTCACAGCATGTGACGGCGGAGCCTCCAGGAAGACCAACAGACAGGCGGCAGATGAGCGCTCCCAGGTGAGCGGGCAGAAGTCTCTGGACAGGCGGGTGGTCACAGCACGTGACGGCAGAGCCTCCAGGTAGGCTAGCAGGCAGGTAGCAGATGTGCGCTCCCAGGTGAGCGGGCAAGCTGGTCCATAGACAGACTGACAAGAGTTGGAAGGCAGACCGTCGGACCTCAGGCAAGCAGGCAGGTAGTTGATGTGCGCTCCCAGGTGAGCGGGCAAGCTGGTCCTTAGACAGACTGACAGGAGTAGTAAGGCAGACCGTCGGACCTCAGGCTAGCAGGCAGGTAGCAGAATATCAGGCAGGAATAAGACAGCAAGCTGGCAGGAATCTGGCAGGTATCTGGCAGGTAACTGGCAACGGGACCTGAGGGCTGAAGCAGAGTAGTGAACAGTGCAACAACATTGCTCGGGCACCTCCATTTTGGAGGAGGTGCCTTATATATGGTGAAGTCCTCCGGCCATTGGCCGGGGACTCCTTAGGACGGCGCGCGCGGCCCCTTTAAGAGGGAGGGAGAGCGCGCGCGCGCGCCCTAAGCACAGTGGCCGGGAAGGAGCGCGCGCTGCCAGCAGAGCGGGAGGAGGACGCCGGGCACGGAGCAGAGAGGTGAGGGGAACAGCGTCCCTGCCTAGCAGAGGGCAGGGACGCCGGCGCTACAGTACCCCCCCCTTTAGGCCCCCCCTTTTTTAGGCCAGACAGAAATTTAGCAAGGATGAGCGGGGCATGGATATTCTCCCGGGGCTCCCACGTTCTCTCCTCAGGACCAAACCCCTTCCAATCTACTAGAAAAAAGGTCTTTCCTCTTACCCTTTTGGTGGCAAGAATGTTCTCTACCTCAAACTCGTCCTCAGCAGAAACCGGAGCAGGAGGCGTACCTGTAGACTTGGAAAAAGAGTTAAGTACCACAGGTTTGAGGAGAGATACATGGAAGGAGTTAGGGATCCGTAAGTTGGCCGGGAGTTTCAATTTATAGGCCACCGGGTTGATCTGACTGATGACCTCCAGAGGACCGATGAACCGAGGCCCTAACTTGTAAGAAGGTATCTTGAGTCGGACATATTTAGATGAGAGCCAGACTTTATCTCCAGGACGAAATTGTGGAGGATCCAGGCGTTTTTTGTCAGCGTGTCTTTTCATCCGTTCGGACGACTGAAGGAGTGCGGATCGGGTACTCTCCCAAATGGAGGAAAATTTGCTAACGAGAGATTCCGCAGCCGGGTTGTCCACAGAGGTGGAGACAGGAAAAGGAATCCGAGGATGCTGACCGAAGACTACAAAAAACGGGGATTTGGAGGAGGATTCGCTCTCGTGATTGTTATAAGAGAACTCGGCCCATGGTAGGAGATCCACCCAGTCTGAATGATGGGCATTAACGAAGTGCCGGAGGTAACTGGTCAGGTTCTGATTGATCCGCTCCACTTGACCATTGGACTGTGGGTGGTAAGCGGAAGAGAAGTCCAGGGTGACGTCTAGCAGTTTACAAGTGGCTCTCCAGAAGCGTGAGGTGAACTGTACCCCACGATCCGACACGATGTGGAGGGGCAGGCCATGAAGACGAAAGATGTGACGAATAAAGTCTTTAGCTAGCTCGGGTGCAGACGGGAGGCCTGGCAGGGGAACGAAATGAGCCATCTTGGAGAAGCGGTCAGCGACCACCCAAATGACCGTACAACCGGCAGAGACTGGGAGGTCAGTTATAAAGTCCATTGCTATATGCTGCCAGGGGGCAGCAGGTACAGAAAGCGGAAGGAGGCGACCGGCTGGCAGATGTCTCGGAACCTTGTTGCGGGCGCAGGACACACAGGCAGAAACAAAGTCTATTACGTCCTTGTGCAGGGTAGGCCACCAGTAGTGCCGGGTAATAAGCTGGAGGGTCTTTTTCTGACCGGCGTGGCCAGCCAGTTTAGACGAGTGACCCCAGTGAAGGATCTTCTCCCGATCAGGTACTGATACGAACGTCTTTCCGGGAGGGAGACGATTTAGACTCACGGGAGCCACCTGCATTACTCTGGCGGGATCGATGATGTGTTTCGGATCTTCCTCGAGATCAGACACCAGAAAGGATCGAGACAAGGCGTCCGCCTTGACGTTTTTGTCAGCCGGGCGAAAATGAAGAACAAAATCAAAGCGAGCAAAAAACAAGGACCACCGGGCTTGGTGCGGGTTAAGTCTCTGGGCATGCTGGAGGTAAGCCAAGTTCTTGTGGTCAGTGTAAATTATTACCGGGTGAAGAGCCCCCTCGAGCAGGTAACGCCACTCCTCCAATGCCAGTTTGATGGCCAATAACTCTCGGTCTCCTATGGAATAATTGCGCTCTGAGGAGGAGAAGAGTTTAGAGAAGAAGCCGCAAGTTACCATCCTCCCGGAAGATGATTTTTGAGTAAGTACCGCTCCGGCTCCAGAGGAGGAGGCGTCAACTTCCAGGAAGAACTGCTTGTTGCCGTCCGGGCGATGCAGCACCGGGGCGGAAGAGAAGGCCTGTTTTAAGGAAAGAAAGGCCTCCTCTGCTTCGGGCGGCCACTCTTTGGGATTAGTACCCTTACGGGTGAGCGCGGAAATTGGGGCAGTCCGGGAAGAGAAGTGCGGTATGAAGAGGCGGTAGTAGTTGGCGAAGCCCAGGAACCGCTGAATGGCCTTCAACCCCTCCGGTCGAGGCCATTTCTCGATGGCAGACAGTTTCTCTGGATCCATTCGTAGGCCGGTCTGAGAAATAATGTAGCCCAAAAACGGAAGCGAGGTCTGCTCAAAGAGGCACTTCTCGTATTTAGCGAAGAGGTGATTCTGCCTGAGCCTGAGCAGGACCTGACGAACGTCCCTCCGGTGAGTCTGGAGATCCGGAGAGAAGACCAAGATGTCGTCCAGGTACACCACTACGCAGGAGTAGAGAAGGTCCCGGAAGATGTCATTGACCAACTCTTGAAAGACGGCAGGAGCGTTACAGAGACCAAAGGGCATTACCAGATATTCATAGTGGCCGTCCCGGGTGTTGAATGCCGTCTTCCATTCATCCCCCTGACGGATACGAACCAGGTTGTACGCCCCACGGAGGTCCAGTTTGGTGAAGATTCTAGCCCCCCTCAGACGATCAAATAACTCCGGAATGAGCGGAAGGGGGTACTTATTCTTCACCGTGATCTGGTTAAGGCCTCTATAGTCTATACAGGGACGGAGAGAGCCGTCCTTCTTTTTGACGAAAAAGAAGCCTGCTCCCGCCGGGGAGGTAGATTTCCGGATGAATCCCCTGGCCAGATTCTCCTCAATATATTCGGACATCGACCGGGTCTCAGCAGCGGATAATGGATAAATACGCCCACGGGGAGGAGTAGTACCAGGTAACAGGTCGATAGGGCAGTCGTATGGTCTATGAGGGGGTAGTGTCTCTGCCTCCTTTTTATTAAAGACATCAGCATAAGACCAATAAGGAATCGGAAGTTCAGGTAGATTAGCTGGGGTAGGAGAAGGACGGACGGGATGGACGGGAACCAGACAGGTCTTATGGCAGTCCTGTCCCCAGCGAAGGACTTCTCCGGTCTGCCAGTCAAGCACGGGTGCATGTCTCTGGAGCCAAGGTAGACCTAGCAAGAGGGCGTGAGAGAGTCCAGGCAGAACATGAAAGGAGATACTCTCAGAATGCAGCATTCCCACCTGCAGAGTAATGGATTTGGTGATGAGTTGGATGGGGCGTGGTAAGAGACCCCCATCCACGGCAGCAACAGACAAGGGTACAGCCAGAGGTTTGGTGGGGATGCGGTATTTCTCTACCAGGGACTGTGAAATAAGATTCCCGGCTGCTCCAGAGTCAAGTTGGGCTAGTTCGAAATAACGGTTCTCCCCGCAGACGATTGAGACTGACAGCAGCAGAGATGGAGAGGATTTATTCTTGTCTAGGTCGACCTCTCTGAGCGAACCTAGACACAGGCGTTTCCCGACCTCTCCGGGCAGGCACGGATCCGGTGCTCCTTACTGCCACAGTAGAAGCAGCTCCCCTCGGCACGGCGTAAGTCCTGACGGGTTTTGACCATCTTGGTCTGGTCGACCTGCATAGGCTCAGGAGAGTGTACCTGGGGAGAGACGGATTTCTGAAAAGTAGGAGCTAGACGTGGAAACCTCCTCTCACGGGTGACCTCTTTGGCACGCTCCTGGAACCGTAGGTCAATCCGGGTGGCAAGAGTTATTAGGTCATCGAGAGTGGTAGGAATGTCCCGACCGGCAAGTTCATCTTTAATACGGCCGGACAGACCCACCCAGAAGACGGATACCAGAGCGTCGTTATCCCAGGCCAGCTCCGAGGCAAGGGTACGGAACCGTATGGCATATTGGCCCACGGTGAGACTTCCCTGACGGAGGCGTAGCAGTGATGATGCGGATGAGGTCTTCCGTCCGGGTTCGTCGAAGACTTTCCGGAAAGCCATGAGAAAGGCAGGCAAGTCGGACACCAGGGGGTCTCCTCTCTCCCATAGAGGATTTAGCCAGGCCAGGGCCTCCCCGGTGAGATGGGACATGATGAAGGCAATTTTGGCCCGGTCGGAGTTAAACTGGTGGGACAGGAGTTCAAAGTGCAGGGTGCACTGATTTATGAAGCCCCGAGCCTGGGCGGAGTCGCCTCCGAAGCGAGGAGGTGCAGAAAGCCGGGGTCCGGGGTAGGATACCATGGTATTAGTGGACAGTGGAGCTGCCGGATTGCGAGTCATAGCACTGGCGGAGGTTGCTGGCGGAGCAGTCAGAGTGTCCAGGCGAGAATTGACATTCCGCAGGTGACCAAGGATGGACTCCTGTTGGGACCTCTGACGGGACAGTTCATGACACAGGTCCGAGAGCGAGGGAGCTTGGGTGCCACCGGGTTCCATGGCCCGAGCAAACTGTAACGGGTCTGGGAGGCGGAACCTCTGAGCTACTATACAAGGGGGCGGTCCTTGTAAGGGAGCGGGTGGCGACCAGGCAGGCAGTCACAGCAGGTGACCGGGACAGTCTCTAGAAGAACGGGCAGGAGGTCACGGCAAGTGACCGGGGCAGTCTCTGGATGAACGGGCAGATGGTCACGGCAAGTGACTGGGGCAGTCTCTGGGTGAACGGGCAGATGGTCACGGCAAGTGACCGGGGCAGTCTCTGGGTGAACGGGCAGATGGTCACGGCAAGTGACCGGGGCAGTCTCTGGGTAAAGGGTTGGTACGACCTGTGGCGGCTGATGGTAGACGTGAGCTCCCAGGTGAGCAGGCGAGAGTCTCTGGATAAACGGGTGGTCACAGCATGTGACGGCGGAGCCTCCAGGAAGACCAACAGACAGGCGGCAGATGAGCGCTCCCAGGTGAGCGGGCAGAAGTCTCTGGACAGGCGGGTGGTCACAGCACGTGACGGCAGAGCCTCCAGGTAGGCTAGCAGACAGGCAGCAGATGAGCGTTCCCAGGTGAGCGGGCAGGAGTCACTGGACAGGCAGGTGGTCACAGCACGTGACGGCAGAGCCTCCAGGTAGGCTAGCAGGCAGGTAGCAGATGTGCGCTCCCAGGTGAGCGGGCAAGCTGGTCCATAGACAGACTGACAAGAGTTGGAAGGCAGACCGTCGGACCTCAGGCAAGCAGGCAGGTAGTTGATGTGCGCTCCCAGGTGAGCGGGCAAGCTGGTCCTTAGACAGACTGACAGGAGTAGTAAGGCAGACCGTCGGACCTCAGGCTAGCAGGCAGGTAGCAGAATATCAGGCAGGAATAAGACAGCAAGCTGGCAGGTATCTGGCAGATAACTGGCAACGGGACCTGAGGGCTGAAGCAGAGTAGTGAACAGTGCAACAACATTGCTCGGGCACCTCCATTTTGGAGGAGGTGCCTTATATATGGTGAAGTCCTCCGGCCATTGGCCGGGGACTCCTTAGGACGGCGCGCGCGGCCCCTTTAAGAGGGAGGGAGAGCGCGCGCGCCCTAAGCACAGTGGCCGGGAAGGAGCGCGCGCTGCCAGCAGAGCGGGAGGAGGACGCCGGGCACGGAGCAGAGAGGTGAGGGGAACAGCGTCCCTGCCTAGCAGAGGGCAGGGACGCCGGCGCTACAGTACCCCCCCCCTTTAGGCCCCCCCTTTTTTAGGCCAGACAGAAATTTAGCAAGGATGAGCGGGGCATGGATGTTCTCCCGGGGCTCCCACGTTCTCTCCTCAGGACCAAACCCCTTCCAATCTACTAGAAAAAAGGTCTTTCCTCTTACCCTTTTGGTGGCAAGAATGTTCTCTACCTCAAACTCGTCCTCAGCAGAAACCGGAGCAGGAGGCGTACCTGTAGACTTGGAAAAAGAGTTAAGTACCACAGGTTTGAGGAGAGATACATGGAAGGAGTTAGGGATCTGTAAGTTGGCCGGGAGTTTCAATTTATAGGCCACCGGGTTGATCTGACTGATGACCTCCAGAGGACCGATGAACCGAGGCCCTAACTTGTAAGAAGGTATCTTGAGTCGGACATATTTAGATGAGAGCCAGACTTTATCTCCAGGACGAAATTGTGGAGGATCCAGGCGTTTTTTGTCAGCGTGTCTTTT
Organism: Phyllobates terribilis; assembly: GCF_046119375.1. Classification (NCBI taxonomy): domain Eukaryota; kingdom Metazoa; phylum Chordata; class Amphibia; order Anura; family Dendrobatidae; genus Phyllobates; species Phyllobates terribilis. The sequence continues at coordinate 560,221,793 of NW_027362771.1, forward strand.
CATCCGTTCGGACGACTGAAGGAGTGCGGATCGGGTACTCTCCCAAATGGAGGAAAATTTGCTAACGAGAGATTCCGCAGCCGGGTTGTCCACAGAAGTGGAGACAGGAAAAGGAATCCGAGGATGCTGACCGAAGACTACAAAAAACGGGGATTTGGAGGAGGATTCGCTCTCGTGATTGTTATAAGAGAACCCGGCCCATGGTAGGAGATCCACCCAGTCTGAATGATGGGCATTAACGAAGTGCCGGAGGTAACTGGTCAGGTTCTGATTGATCCGCTCCACTTGACCATTGGACTGTGGGTGGTAAGCGGAAGAGAAGTCCAGGGTGACGTCTAGCAGTTTACAAGTGGCTCTCCAGAAGCGTGAGGTGAACTGTACCCCACGATCCGACACGATGTGGAGGGGCAGGCCATGAAGACGAAAGATGTGACGAATGAAGTCTTTAGCTAGCTCGGGTGCAGACGGGAGGCCTGGCAGGGGAACGAAATGAGCCATCTTGGAGAAGCGGTCAGCGACCACCCAAATGACCGTACAACCGGCAGAGACTGGGAGGTCAGTTATAAAGTCCATTGCTATATGCTGCCAGGGGGCAGCAGGTACAGAAAGCGGAAGGAGGCGACCGGCTGGCAGATGTCTCGGAACCTTGTTGCGGGCGCAGGACACACAGGCAGAAACAAAGTCTATTACGTCCTTGTGCAGGGTAGGCCACCAGTAGTGCCGGGTAATAAGCTGGAGGGTCTTTTTCTGACCGGCGTGGCCAGCCAGTTTAGACGAGTGACCCCAGTGAAGGATCTTCTCCCGATCAGGTACTGATACGAACGTCTTTCCGGGAGGGAGACGATTTAGACTCACGGGAGCCACCTGCATTACTCTGGCGGGATCGATGATGTGTTTCGGATCTTCCTCGAGATCAGACACCAGAAAGGATCGAGACAAGGCGTCCGCCTTGACGTTTTTGTCAGCCGGGCGAAAATGAAGAACAAAATCAAAGCGAGCAAAAAACAAGGACCACCGGGCTTGGCGCGGGTTAAGTCTCTGGGCATGCTGGAGGTAAGCCAAGTTCTTGTGGTCAGTGTAAATTATTACCGGGTGAAGAGCCCCCTCGAGCAGGTAACGCCACTCCTCCAATGCCAGTTTAATGGCCAATAACTCTCGGTCTCCTATGGAATAATTGCGCTCTGAGGAGGAGAAGAGTTTAGAGAAGAAGCCGCAAGTTACCATCCTCCCGGAAGATGATTTTTGAGTAAGTACCGCTCCGGCTCCAGAGGAGGAGGCGTCAACTTCCAGGAAGAACTGCTTGTTGCCGTCCGGGCGATGCAGCACCGGGGCGGAAGAGAAGGCCTGTTTTAAGGAAAGAAAGGCCTCCTCTGCTTCGGGCGGCCACTCTTTGGGATTAGTACCCTTACGGGTGAGCGCGGAAATTGGGGCAGTCCGGGAAGAGAAGTGCGGTATGAAGAGGCGGTAGTAGTTGGCGAAGCCCAGGAACCGCTGAATGGCCTTCAACCCCTCCGGTCGAGGCCATTTCTCGATGGCAGACAGTTTCTCTGGATCCATTCGTAGGCCGGTCTGAGAAATAATGTAGCCCAAAAACGGAAGCGAGGTCTGCTCAAAGAGGCACTTCTCGTATTTAGCGAAGAGGTGATTCTGCCTGAGCCTGAGCAGGACCTGACGAACGTCCCTCCGGTGAGTCTGGAGATCCGGAGAGAAGACCAAGATGTCGTCCAGGTACACCACTACGCAGGAGTAGAGAAGGTCCCGGAAGATGTCATTGACCAACTCTTGAAAGACGGCAGGAGCGTTACAGAGACCAAAGGGCATTACCAGATATTCATAGTGGCCGTCCCGGGTGTTGAATGCCGTCTTCCATTCATCCCCCTGACGGATACGAACCAGGTTGTACGCCCCACGGAGGTCCAGTTTGGTGAAGATTCTAGCCCCCCTCAGACGATCAAATAACTCCGGAATGAGCGGAAGGGGGTGTAGCACCCTGAGGATTCGGCTGCTACAGGGGTATTACACCTCAAGCCAGAGGTGTGGTATTCCACTCCCGGGTAAGGATGGAGTGTGGAACTGAGCTTAGTAGGCTGCATGCACTACATACATCCCATTTCCGGGGGACAGAACTACGGTACTCCCACCAAGTAAATGTGCAGGTACGACAGCGTCTGTCCCTGGCTGGAGTGGGAGGGGGGTGGAACATCCCAGTAGTGTAGGGGCAGATAGGGGGAGCAGCCTGGGTAAAGCTAGGAGCTCATTGGGTGCTGGTCACCTGAGCTCACACATAGAGGGAGTATATAAGGTGGGCACCATCTTAGGACAGGGTCAGTCAGTCAGTCAGCCTGTGAGTCAGTCAGACAGTCTGTCTGAGAGCCTGAGAAGCAGAGCAGAGGAGAAGGAAGAGAGACCCAGAGGCGCAGGACGAGAGGGGACCCCAAGATCCCAGAATAAGGACAAAAGGGTGAAGGGTCGGCAAAAGGGTACCGGATCCCAAGCTGGCAGAGGCTACAGCACACCTTAGCCAGGAACCGGAGGTCGTGGGCAGGATCTGCCACGACCCTCACCAAATCCACTAGAAAGGCATACCAAGCATAGGGTCAGGGAGCCCAGAGGAGGCTTGACCACCAAGAGACCCGAGGGAGCCGGCAAAAAGTGGATCCCTGGTGGGAACGGCCAGAGGAAGGGAGAGTCAGAAAGGAGCTCAGGACCATACTCAAGAATTGCCCGGGAGTTGGCCGAGTCCAGGACATGGTGGACGCAGCACGGCTTGGGTGGTCACTGCTGTACACAGTGACCCGAGCAACACCAGTAAGTAAAACCCTGGAACTGCATTTTATGCCTCTGAGTCTCCTTGCTGCACCTTCACAACCACCATCCTCCACGTCTGACCCCCTGAGGCTATACCCCTCCCGTTGGGGGTTATACTACCACAGCTGCACACACACCACCAGCCTCAGCGGACCATCCTGCAGTGGCGGCCTTTTGACCGCAAATCAACGGGTGGCGTAGTCGACACAGAAACAACAACTACCAGGACTGCCGCACACTGAGTTTGACACCCTGGGCACGGACCGGGTCACAGCCACTCGGAGACTACAACCCCCATCTGATCCGGCTCCGGGTATCCCTAACAACATGGCCCAGGGGGCGCGTCAGGGGTACTTATTCTTCACCGTGATCTGGTTAAGGCCTCTATAGTCTATACAGGGACGGAGAGAGCCGTCCTTCTTTTTGACGAAAAAGAAGCCTGCTCCCGCTGGGGAGGTAGATTTCCGGATGAATCCCCTGGCCAGATTCTCCTCAATATATTCGGACATCGACCGGGTCTCAGCAGCGGATAATGGATAAATACGCCCACGGGGAGGAGTAGTACCAGGTAACAGGTCGATAGGGCAGTCGTATGGTCTATGAGGGGGTAGTGTCTCTGCCTCCTTTTTATTAAAGACATCAGCATAAGACCAATAAGGAATCGGAAGTCCAGGTAGATTAGCTGGGGTAGGAGAAGGACGGACGGGATGGACGGGAACCAGACAGGTCTTATGGCAGTCCTGTCCCCAGCGAAGGACTTCTCCGGTCTGCCAGTCAAGCACGGGTGCATGTCTCTGGAGCCAAGGTAGACCTAGCAAGAGGGCGTGAGAGAGTCCAGGCAGAACATGAAAGGAGATACTCTCAGAATGCAGCATTCCCACCTGCAGAGTAATGGATTCGGTGATGAGTTGGATGGGGCGTGGTAAGAGACCCCCATCCACGGCAGCAACAGACAAGGGTACAGCCAGAGGTTTGGTGGGGATGCGGTATTTCTCTACCAGGGACTGTGAAATAAGATTCCCGGCTGCTCCAGAGTCAAGTTGGGCTAGTTCGAAATAACGGTTCTCCCCGCAGACGATTGAGACTGACAGCAGCAGAGATGGAGAGGATTTATTCTTGTCTAGGTCGACCTCTCTGAGCGAACCTAGACACAGGCGTTTCCCGACCTCTCCGGGCAGGCACGGATCCGGTGCTCCTTACTGCCACAGTAGAAGCAGCTCCCCTCGGCACGGCGTAAGTCCTGACGGGTTTTGACCATCTTGGTCTGGTCGACCTGCATAGGCTCAGGAGAGTGTACCTGGGGAGAGACGGATTTCTGAAAAGTAGGAGCTAGACGTGGAAACCTCCTCTCACGGGTGACCTCTTTGGCACGCTCCTGGAACCGTAGGTCAATCCGGGTGGCAAGAGTTATTAGGTCATCGAGAGTGGTAGGAATGTCCCGACCGGCAAGTTCATCTTTAATACGGCCGGACAGACCCTCCCAGAAGACGGATACCAGAGCGTCGTTATCCCAGGCCAGCTCCGAGGCAAGGGTACGGAACCGTATGGCATATTGGCCCACGGTGAGACTTCCCTGACGGAGGCGTAGCAGTGATGATGCGGATGAGGTCTTCCGTCCGGGTTCGTCGAAGACTTTCCGGAAAGCCATGAGAAAGGCAGGCAAGTCGGACACCAGGGGGTCTCCTCTCTCCCATAGAGGATTTAGCCAGGCCAGGGCCTCCCCGGTGAGATGGGACATGATGAAGGCAATTTTGGCCCGGTCGGAGTTAAACTGGTGGGACAGGAGTTCAAAGTGCAGGGTGCACTGATTTATGAAGCCCCGAGCCTGGGCGGAGTCGCCTCCGAAGCGAGGAGGTGCAGAAAGCCGGGGTCCGGGGTAGGATACCATGGTATTAGTGGACAGTGGAGCTGCCGGATTGCGAGTCATGGCACTGGCGGAGGTTGCTGGCGGAGCAGTCAGAGTGTCCAGGCGAGAATTGACATTCCGCAGGTGACCCAGGATGGACTCCTGTTGGGACCGCTGACAGGACAGTTCATGACACAGGTCCGAGAGCGAGGGAGCTTGGGTGCCACCGGGTTCCATGGCCCGAGCAAACTGTAACGGGTCTGGGAGGCGGAACCTCTGAGCTACTATACAAGGGGGGCGGTCCTTGTAAGGGAGCGGGTGGCGACCAGGCAGGCAGTCACAGCAGGTGACCGGGACAGTCTCTAGAAGAACGGGCAGGAGGTCACGGCAAGTGACCGGGGCAGTCTCTGGATGAACGGGCAGATGGTCACGGCAAGTGACTGGGGCAGTCTCTGGGTGAACGGGCAGATGGTCACGGCAAGTGACCGGGGCAGTCTCTGGGTGAACGGGCAGATGGTCACGGCAAGTGACCGGGGCAGTCTCTGGGTAAAGGGTTGGTACGACCTGTGGCGGCTGATGGTAGACGTGAGCTCCCAGGTGAGCAGGCGAGAGTCTCTGGATAAACGGGTGGTCACAGCATGTGACGGCGGAGCCTCCAGGAAGACCAACAGACAGGCGGCAGATGAGCGCTCCCAGGTGAGCGGGCAGAAGTCTCTGGACAGGCGGGTGGTCACAGCACGTGACGGCAGAGCCTCCAGGTAGGCTAGCAGACAGGCAGCAGATGAGCGCTCCCAGGTGAGCGGGCAGGAGTCACTGGACAGGCAGGTGGTCACAGCACGTGACGGCAGAGCCTCCAGGTAGGCTAGCAGGCAGGTAGCAGATGTGCGCTCCCAGGTGAGCGGGCAAGCTGGTCCATAGACAGACTGACAAGAGTTGGAAGGCAGACCGTCGGACCTCAGGCAAGCAGGCAGGTAGTTGATGTGCGCTCCCAGGTGAGCGGGCAAGCTGGTCCTTAGACAGACTGACAGGAGTAGTAAGGCAGACCGTCGGACCTCAGGCTAGCAGGCAGGTAGCAGAATATCAGGCAGGAATAAGACAGCAAGCTGGCAGGAATCTGGCAGGTATCTGGCAGGTAACTGGCAACGGGACCTGAGGGCTGAAGCAGAGTAGTGAACAGTGCAACAACATTGCTCGGGCACCTCCATTTTGGAGGAGGTGCCTTATATATGGTGAAGTCCTCCGGCCATTGGCCGGGGACTCCTTAGGACGGCGCGCGCGGCCCCTTTAAGAGGGAGGGAGAGCGCGCGCGCGCCATAAGCACAGTGGCCGGGAAGGAGCGCGCGCTGCCAGCAGAGCGGGAGGAGGACGCCGGGCACGGAGCAGAGAGGTGAGGGGAACAGCGTCCCTGCCTAGCAGAGGGCAGGGACGCCGGCGCTACACTTAGCACTTGTTGACCCTTTTGCCTTCACTCTGCGGTCCAGCTCACCCCAAACCATCTCGATTGGGTTCAGGTCTGGTGACTGTGGAGACCAGGTCATCTGGCGTAGCACCCCATCACTCTTCTTTTTGGTTAAATATCCCTTACACAGCCTGGAGGTATGTTTGGGTTCATTGTCCTGTTGAAAAATGAATGATGGTCCAACAAAATGCAAACCGGATGTAATAGCATGCCGCTGCAAGATGCTGTGGTAGCCATGCTGGTTCAGTATGCCTTCAACTTTGAATAAATCCCCAACAGTGTCACCAGCAAAGCACCCCCACACAATCACACCTCCTCCTCCATGCTTCACGGTGGGAACCAGGCATGTAGAGTCCATTCGTTCACCTTTTCTGCGTCGCACAAAGACACGGTGGTTGGAACCAAAGATCTCAAATTTGGACTCATCAGACCAAAGCACAGATTTCCACTGGTCTAATGTCCATTCCTTGTGTTCTTTAACCAACACTGTTCAACCTAAAGACAGCGTATGGGTAATAACATTAACAACACTTTGCCTAGTTGGCAACTAGAACCGCAAACTAAAGCCCTTAAAACTTAACTTTTATTAAAGTATATAACTCTTTCAAGGATAGTGAGTATTAAAATATTTGCATAGGTACAGGCAGCAGAGTAGGGTCGGATATTGTAATCTGCAATATTGCTTTTCCACTATGTGGTTATCTGACCAATTCTCATTATCATGTGTTAGTTGCCGCGGACCACCTATCTCATATTTAACACTGCCTATGCCTTATCATAAAATCCAAAATTAAAGCCTCCCCTCCCTGACCCTACTCTGCTGCCTGTACCTATGCAAATATTCCTTGTGTTCTTTAGCCCAAACAAGTCTCTTCTGCTTGTTGCCTGTCCTTAGCAGTGGTTTCCTAGCAGCTATTTTACCATGAAGGCCTGCTGCACAAAGTCTCCTCTTAACAGTTGTTGAAGAGATGTGTCTGCTGCTAGAACTCTGTGTGGCATTGACCTGGTCTCTAATCTGAGCTGCTGTTAACCTGCGATTTCTGAGGCTGGTGACTCGGATAAACTTATCCTCAGAAGCAGAGGTGACTCTTGGTCTTCCTTTCCTGGGGCGGTCCTCATGTGAGCCAGTTTCTTTGTAGCGCTTGATGGTTTTTGCAACTGCACTTGGGGACACTTTCAAAGTTTTCCCAATTTTTCGGACTGACTGACCTTCATTTCTTAAAGTAATGATGGCCACTCGTTTTTCTTTACTTAGCTGCTTTTTTCTTGCCATAATACAAATTCTAACAGTCTATTCAGTAGGACTATCAGCTGTGTATCCACCAGACTTCTGCACAGCACAACTAATGGTCCTAACCCCATTTATAAGGCAAGAAATCCCACTTATTAAACCTGACAGGGCACACCTGTGAAGTGAAAACGATTTCCGGTGGTGGGCGAACAGATCCGCGCCCAGGGGTGGTACAGCAGAGGCAGGGGGCGCTAGCGGGGCTGCGGCGCCTGGGGGCACTAGGCCTTGCGACCAGGCCTGCGGTGGTCGTCTTCTGGTAGCACTCGGGGGTGACACAGCAGAGGCAGGGGGTGCTAGCGGGGCTGCGGCGCCCGGGGGCGTTAGGCCTTGCGACCAGGCCTGCGGTGGTCGTCTTCCGGTCGCGCCCGGGGTTAAAGGGCACGGCGCGGGGCGGGGCTCAACGGCGGCACCTGCGGCCTGGGGACCGGTAGGTAGCGGTGGAGGCGCGGTGACGGTGACGGTTCCCGGGGCTTCGGGCTCTGCAACAGGATGCAGGGACAGGTTGACGGCCCCAGGGCTTGGGGTAAGGACGCCTCTGTTACCTGCTTCCGCTACTGTGGCCTCCTCCGCGGCGTCGTCCTCGGCCTCCGATATGTTCTCACTGCCCTCGGAGGCAGGCGTGCTGCTGGGTGGTGGCAGCGCCTCCTGCTGCTGGGTCACGGCCAGCCGGGCCATCTCTTCCTTCCACCCGGCAATCACGTCCCGCTGCGCCCGGACCATCCTCCGGTCCAGCTCCTCCAGCGCAGCCCGCACATACTCCGGGTCTTCCTTGGGGAGTTGTGCTAGCAGCTCCGTGAAGCTGCATGGTGGTTCGGCCGGCAGCAGGCCCCTCGCCAGGATGCTGGAGCTGGCTCCTCTCTCCATCTCCGGGTGTGGTCCGGTGAGACTGATCCAATCCACACCCTGCCCCACAGTTTTCTTCTCTTTCCGCCCCCATTGGGGGTGGTCTTGGGGCAATCTGCTGACAATCACTCTCAGGGGCAGCCCCCCCACCTTGATGGACATCTCTACAGCCGCACTCATGGCTGTTGGGGGTGGGCTCCTTCTTTGGCACCATTCTGGGACCTGGCCCACGATGGGAGGTGGCTTCCTGTTATCTTTTGGCGCGCACATTATGGCGTCCGTTCTTCTGGGGCGGACGCCATCTTTAATACAGTAAAACAGTCTCTTTTCAGGCACGCAATACCCGTTTGTGGCGGGTTGGTCACAATCCTGCCGACTACGCCAAAGCTGACTCGCCCCCTGGGCCGTGGGGCACTCGGGACCGGGCTTCAGGGCAACGCTGGGAGTAGTAGTGGCAACCTGGTCCCGTGGCTCTGGGTGGTCAGACCAGTGGCAGTCTTTTATATGTTTTAGGTAATGTCCGACTACGCCACCCGTGGATTGCGGTCAGAGTGAACCGCCGCTGCAGAGCAGACCGCTGAGGCTGGTGTTGTGGGTGCAGCAGGGAATAGTACAACTCCCCACGGGAGGAGTGTAGCCTCAGGGCAGTGAGCGTAGATGGTGGGGGTTGTAGTGCAGGGAGTCCCAGTACTGTTAGTGCTGGCGCAGTAAGAAACACAACGACAACAAGTTGCAGTCCAGGGTCTTTTACTCACAGTTGGTTTCCAAGTCACTTCTGTCAGCAATGACTGCCCAAGCCGTGCTGCGTCCACCAGGTGAGGGGTTCGGTCAACCCCCAGGCAATTCAGGAGTATGGCACAGGACTCCCTTCTATCCTTTCTCTGGCTCGAGCCCCACCAGTGACCAAACTTCTGTCCAGCTGCCGCGGATCTATGCAGGCAAACGTGGGCCCCGTTTCCCGCTATCCTATATGGTGCCTTCCTAGCAGGTTTAGCAGGTGGCCGCACCAATAAATGATCACGACCTCCGGTTCTTGGCTGAGGGATAATTTACCTCCACCAATTTGGGATCCGGTACCCTAATTCTGCCTGACCCTTCACCCGTGATCTCGTGGGTTCTTAGGGTCTCTTCTGCCTTCTTGTTTCTGAGCCCTTCTGCTTCTCTGTCACCTCTCCTCCTTTCCTGTTCCTTCTTCTCCTCCTTCCTCGGCCTCTTCTCTAGGCCTACTTCTCCTTCTCCTCTCAGGCTCCGGCCTTCGCCCTAGGCCTGCCTTTGAGCAGAGCTCCTACAGAGCCTCTGCTCCCAGTCTTTTCCTCTGGACTTCTCTCTTCTCTTCCAGAACTAAGATGGTGCCCACCTTTTATACCTCTTCCTCTATGTGTGAGCTCAGGTGACTAGCACCCAATGAGCTCCTTCCTATGCTCTGAAACCATCCCCTTCTGCTCCTACATCACTAGGTTTTCCTCCCCCCTCCCCACTCCAGCCAGGGACATGGTCAGATGTGCCTGCATTACTATATAAATGGGAGCACTGAAGAGCTGTCCCCCGGAAATGGGGTGTGTGTGATGCATGCCGCTACCTGAGCCCTGGTCCACACTCCATCCTTACCCGGGAGTGGAATATCACACCTCTGGCAGAGGTGCAATACCCCTGTAGTGGCCGAACCCTCGGGGCGCTACACATACACCAACAGGTTCCTCATCATACTATTTGGTCTTAAGCTCAACTCCTCTCTCTTACAATGAATCAGCTAATCCATCCTCCAAGCCTCTCTGGCCGCCAACTCAAAGAAGAGCCACCAATGGAAGGCCCAAGTCTGCTACAACAGTGGCAAATTACAAGTATTTCATCTGCATTTTCCTTCTTGACACCAAACCACTTCCTTTTATCTGCTCCTGTCTGTGCCTCCGCTGTGACGCAGTGTGCCAGCGTAACAATGTACACTCCCACGTGAGTGGTAGCTCTCTCTTGGGTCATCCTAATGCTGGCACCTTCTCCTGTCCCTCCCTGGCCCTGCCTCACAGACACAGTGACTCTTCTACCTCTCTCTCTCTACCTGTCAAATAATCTGAATTATTCTCTTCTCCTCACACACTAATCTTCACACAAACTCCCAATACAGTTTCTTCATTGCTTTAGATCTTGCTATCTCTATGGCTGAGCTGAGACATCCTTTCACTACCCAGATTCGCCCTAAATGGCTGCTGCATTTCCTGCTTCAACTTTTATTCAGGCTATGATAGTCCCGTCTGATTGGTTGCGCTATACGATGTGATGTGATAGTGCTGCAAGGCACTATGGGTGGGGCAGCTGCCATGCCTCACCTCAGGTGATACTTCTCTGGCTGATGCAACCTTCTAATATGTGTAAAATGGTGGCAGCCATTACGCAAAGTGAATCGCTTATTTTTGAATTTGATGAGTTCAGTAAATTGTTGCTTCCAACAGCGCTATAGAGTTCAAGTTCTCTTTTTCTCTGAAGAGGCAATTTGCATATTAAATTTCCCAGAGGAGCATTGCAGAGCGAATAAGCCTCCTTACCTTGGCATGCCAGAGCCAATATGTCACTCTCCACAAGGAGAAACGTTACCCCTTAGACCTCAGTCCAGAGCCTCTCATCTAGCCAAATCAGTTCTCATACTTTGCACTGATGAGGGCAAACAGCCTGGAACACCGTATCTGCCAATTGAGATTTTGATTTGGCTTTTATCATAAGTCATATTACACGACTCGTTAAAGGGTTGACTGTGACTTGTAGGATTGCTGCTTCCAATAGGCGGCGCTATAGAGCTCAAGGCCTCTTTTTCTCTGAAGAGGCAATTTGCATATTAAATTTCCCAGAGGAGCATTGCAGAGTGAATAAGCCTCCTTGCCATGACATGCCAGAGCCAATATGTCACTCTCCACAAGGAGAAACGTTACCCCTTAGACCTCAGTCCAGAGCCTCTCATCTAACCAAATTAGTTCTCATACTTTGCACTGATGAGGGCCAACAGACTGGAACACCGTATCTGTAAATTTAGATTTTGATTTAGCTTTTATCCTAAGTCATATTACACGACTCGTTAAAGAGTTGACTGTGACTTGTAGGATTGCTGCTTCCAATAGGTGGCGCTATAGAGGTCAAGTCCTCTTTTTCTCTGAAGAGGCAATTTGCATATAAAATTTCTACACAATTTAATTAACAGAGTCAATGCACTCATCACCTTACCAGACCACTTTAGTGCCAGTGTATAGTGTGTCACACCATAGCATCAGCTGGAATCTGTGTAGATATGTAATAAAAAATGCTCACCTTTTCTGCAGCACCCCCACAGGAGAAATAAGGTATTACATTGTGCCTAATCAAATAAGTGTGATGTCCGTGAAATGCACGAATGTCCCAGAGAGGCACGCACTTTGTATTTGCCTTACAATTGATAAATGGGGGTCCTGAATTAGAGTCTTCGCTTTCTAAAGTAAAAATTTTATAATAGGAAATTGGATTTCTAATGGCTATCAAAACACACCTATATCTTAAATGAATATGGTATACGGAGAGACCACGACTACTTGCCATAAATGTCCTCCGCTAAAAGAAAACTGTGTCCACATGGCTTGACTTTTTATTTTGAGTAAAATGAAGCCAAGTTGCAGGCACAGCACTTTTATCTTTAGCTGACGGGCTCATTCACAGAGGCGTGATCGCGCTGTATAAACAGACGCATCCGAGGTGTTTTTGATTCTTCATGTGCCCTCGGGTTTACACAGCGCCATGATGATCTAAATGCGATTTACATCATACCCCTGTGATGTATATACTGTACAACCTCAAGGACACCCATAATAATGCAGTTTTCAAAATGAAAAATATCCCTTTAAATTTCAGGGGGTGTGTCTTTTCCTAGCTTTGCGATTGGTAGCGATCATAGTGATCAGATCACCGGTGGTCACACAGTAATTCTGCCACCAGTATATATGTAATATGTAGCTATAGCTGCTCAAAAGTTATGTGTCTCCCAACTTTAAAACCTCTATGCAAGGGACATTTTAGACCTTATCCAGGAATGCCCATTTTGTGACACATTTGATGCGCCCAGGGGATGCGGACGACTTGGCTCCCGGACCTTGCTGTTAGTTTTGGGGTATGCCGCGGTGGCCGGCTCCCGGGCCCGTACCTGTTATGTTCTGCTACCAAAGCTAAGGAAAGAGAGGAGATCTGTCCCTACTATAAGACTCAGCTGAATCCCTACGATGTAACAGGGAACCTGATCCTGCGATCAGACCTGCTAAAGTCCTAATCTAGTCTGTACGGAGACCTATAGATTTGGGGAGGGAATCCCTACAAGTACTAAGGACTGGGAGGAATATGGGACACCTCCTAACAGAAATAGTAGCAGACAGACGAACAAACAAAATAGATAGAACCTAGAGGTCCGTAGACCAAGCAAACTAACAGAGTTAGATACAGAGCACAGGCTAGCTAGAAAGTAGATATACAATGAAGTCCAGCAAAGCCAGAAGGGCGGAGCAGGATTAAATAGGCCAACAAGGTCATGTGACCAGCAAAGGAAAAAAAACCTAACAGCAAGGTTCTAACAGTACCCCCCCTTCTAAGAGGATCCTCCGGATCCCCTAGGACCAGGCTTATCAGGAAATCTCCTGTGAAACGCTCTGATAAGTCTGGACGCGGAAACATCATCTGACCTCACCCAAGAGTTATCCTCGGGTCCGAAACCTTTCCAGGCCACAAGATACTGCAAACTACCTCTATACCGTCTAGAGTCAAGGATGCGAGAAATTTCATATTCCCCGTCCTCCACCACCGGAGGAACAGAGGCAGAGGCGTCACCATCCGACAAAACAGCTTTTTTTAACAGAGAGACATGAAAGACCGGATTAATTCTCCAGGAGGTAGGAACCTCCAACCTAACAGCAGATTGGTTGACAACCTGAAGCACCTTAAAGGGCCCTACAAACTTGGGACCCAATTTCTTAGAAGGAATCCTCAACCGCAGATTCCTAGAGGACAACCAAACCATGTCACCAACAGCGAACAAAACCTCCTGTCGTTTCCTATCAAAGTAGTCTTTAGATTTTCTGTTGGCCTCCTGAAGATTACCACGCACATCCGTCCAAACTCTTTCCAAATCACCGGAAAAATTCTCCTCCTCAGGCACGGCAGATCCCAACTTGGAGAACGACCCAAACGACGGATGTCTCCCAGAACAACAAAAAAAAGGCGAACAACCAGCAGAAGAAGATGTATGATTGTTCAGAGCAAATTCGGCAAGTGGCAGAAACTCAGACCACCCCTCTTGATTGTCTGCCACAAAACAACGCAAGAACTGCTCAACATCCTGGTTTTTCCTTTCTGTCTGGCCATTAGATTCAGGATGATATCCGGACGAAAACGACAAATGAATTCCCAACCTGTCACAAAAGGCACGCCAAAAACGAGCCACGAACTGAGGACCCCTATCAGAAACAATGTCAGTAGGAACGCCATGAAGTCTGACAATTTCCTTGACAAAGGCCTTAGCGAGAGTTTTAGCGCAGGGCAGTTTGACGAAGGGAACCAAGTGACACATCTTGCTAAAACGGTCCACGACCACCCAGATGACAGTAAAACCCTCAGAGGGGGGAAGGTCAGTTATAAAGTCCATAGCCAAATGTGTCCAAGGAGCACTGGGGACCTCCAAAGGACAAAGAAACCCCGCAGCAGGAGTATGTGAGGACTTAGATCTAGCACATATAGTACATTGGCGCACCCACTTAATGACTTCCTTCTGCCATCCAGGCCACCAAAAACTGCGACCCACCAGTCTCTTGGTCTCAGAGATTCCGGGATGACCTGCCAACCGAGATTCGTGACACTCAACAAACAAATCTCTCCTAAAGGTCCCAGGCACAAACAACCTCCCATGAGGAGTGTTAGATGGGGCATTCTCCTGAGCTTTAAGAATCTCATCTTCCAAAACGGAGTCTAAAGCAGCTATCACAACACCTTCTTGTAAAATGTTTTCCTCTTTCTCAGCACCGACTATGGGAGAAAAACTGCGAGACAAGGCATCCGCCTTAACATTCTTAGTACCAGGGATGTAAGTAACGGAGAAATTAAACCGCGAGAAAAACAGTGCCCACCTAGCCTGACGGGCATTCAGGCGCTTGGCAGCGTCAAGATATATCAGATTTTTATGATCCGTAAGAACCTGAACGGGAAATTCCGCACCTTCCAAGAAGTGGCGCCAGTGTTCAAATGCGAGTTTAATAGCCAATAATTCCCGATTACCAATATCGTAATTCAATTCAGTCTCCGAAAATTTTTTTGAAAAAAATGCACAGGGATGTAATCCATCCCCGTTATCCTGCGACAATACTGCGCCAACCCCCACAGAGGAAGCATCAACCTCAACCAAAAACGGCCTAGTAACATCAGGCTGCATAAGGATGGGAGCAGAGGTGAACCTCTCCTTGAGATACACAAAAGCTTCAATGGCCTCAGAAGACCACTGAACCGCATCAGCACCTTTCCTGGTGAGATCAGTCAGAGGTTTGACAATACTAGAAAAATTTTTTATGAATTTTCTATAGTAATTGGCGAAACCCAAAAACCTCTGTATTGATTTCAAACCAATAGGCCTAGGCCATTCCTGCACAGCCTGAACCTTAACCGGATCCATCTCAAAACCTTTGCTGGAGATAATGTAGCCCAAAAAACTAATTCTCTGTACAGCGAACTCACATTTCTCCAGCTTAGCAAAAAGCGAATTGTCCATTAATAACTGTAATACCTCACGCACGCTCCGCCAATGAGACTCCAGATCTGGCGAATAAATCAAAATGTCATCCAAATACACAACCACATTTTTACCGATCAAAGGTCTAAGGATGTCATTAATCAGATTCTGAAAAAATGCAGGAGCATTAGTAAGACCAAAAGGCATAACCAGATTCTCAAAATGACCCACAGGAGTGTTAAAAGCAGTCTTCCATTCATCACCCTCCTTCATGCGCAACAGATTGTATGCCCCCTTAAGGTCAATTTTAGAGAACCACTTGGCCCCCAATAACTGGTTAAACAGATCAGGAATCAATGGCAGTGGGTAAGGATTGCGTACCGTAATTTTGTTAATCTCACGAAAATCCAGACAAGGACGTAAACCGCCGTCCTTTTTTTTTACAAAAAAAAATCCAACCGCCACAGGAGACTTAGAGGGCCTAATGTGACCGGCGGCCAAACTTGTCTGTATGTATTCCTCCAAAGCCTTCCTCTCAGGAATAGTAAGGTTAAATAAACGACTTTTAGGAAGAGTCGCTCCAGGGACAAATTCAATAGAACAATCATAGTCTCTATGGGGAGGCAAAACCTGCGATTCTTTCTCAGAAAAAACTCTCCAAAAATCCTGAATAGGAACAGGCAATTCTCCCCTATCCAAAGCTGCAATACGCCCATTACAACACTTGTCATAACATTTATGGCTCCAGGATTTAATTTCACTGGTAGACCAATCCAGTACAGGATTGTGAAATTTTAACCAGGGCAAACCCAATATTACTGGAGAAGGCAAGTTATTCAACACTACCAAATCCAATTTCTCATGGTGAACACCATTAATAGTGAGAGGAAATTCACTGACCTTGAGAGTAATATTCTTCAAAGGGGAGCCATCCACAGAAACCACAGCAATGGGGGATGATAAAGGTTCAGGTTTTAAATTGAGTTTTTCCACGAATCCCCCATCAATAACATTCAGTGTAGACCCGCAATCAACAAACACCCGAAATTCCATTAATTTTTCCTGAGCAATCGTGGAAGCAGCTAAAAATATACCCTTGGAATTTAAACAGGCAATACGGGCGTGACTGACCATTTTTTTTTCTTTCTTCATACGAAGCTCACAGCCTTTAATCAAATGACCAGATTTCCCGCAATAGAAACACAAGCCTTCTGAAAAACGACGGTGTTTTTCTTGAGAGCGAGGTGCCACCGATCCAATCTCCATCGGTTCACCACTGTTAGTACACACATTATCATAACCAGAAACTGACATAGCAGAGGATTTGCTCTCATTAACCCTAGCACGCAGTCTTCTGTCCACCCGTATAGCTAATTGCATAGCCTGTTGCAAATCCTCAGGTGTAGGATAAGCAATTAGCAGGTCTTTAACCTTTTCACTGAGCCCAGCAAGAAATAGACTTTTCAGAGCAGAATCGTTCCACCCTGTTTGAGTGGACCAACGACGAAAATGTGTACAATATTTTTCCATATTACCTGACCCTTGTTTTAAACGTCTCAACTCAGTCTCAGCTGATGCCACACGGTCAGGATCATCATATAATAGTCCTAAAGCAGAAAAAAAACTATCCACTGATCTGAAGCATGTATCACTAGGTTGCAAAGAAAAGGCCCACTCCTGAGGCTCTTTGCGCAAAAGTGACATTATGAACCCTACGCGCTGGGATTCATCCCCAGAGGACTTGGGTCTCAAACGAAAATACAATAAGCAAGCATTTTTAAATGAAAAAAATTCTCGGTGTTCACCAAAAAATAAATCCGGCAAACATACCTTAGGCTCCAAGAAATATGCTCCAGGACAGTTACTCACGTGCTGACGGAGCTCGGCCACTTCCAGAGAGAGTCCCTGCAGGTGTTTAGCCAAATCCTGAACCGACACCATGATGGAACAAAAAAAAAAATCTTTCCTTAGAGAATTTACAGGCTGGACTTACTGTTATGTTCTGCTACCAAAGCTAAGGAAAGAGAGGAGATCTGTCCCTACTATAAGACTCAGCTGAATCCCTACGATGTAACAGGGAACCTGATCCTGCGATCAGACCTGCTAAAGTCCTAATCTAGTCTGTACGGAGACCTATAGATTTGGGGAGGGAATCCCTACAAGTACTAAGGACTGGGAGGAATATGGGACACCTCCTAACAGAAATAGTAGCAGACAGACGAACAAACAAAATAGATAGAACCTAGAGGTCCGTAGACCAAGCAAACTAACAGAGTTAGATACAGAGCACAGGCTAGCTAGAAAGTAGATATACAATGAAGTCCAGCAAAGCCAGAAGGGCGGAGCAGGATTAAATAGGCCAACAAGGTCATGTGACCAGCAAAGGAAAAAAAACCTAACAGCAAGGTTCTAACAGTACCCTGGGGTCACTCTTAAAAACAAGAAATAATGGGGGAAAGGTGTATGGGATAGGGAAAGTTTGTGACGCCACCCGTGGTGTCTGGTGAGGATCACCAGCGCTGCTACAGTCCTCTGAGGCCGGTGATCAGGCAGCTTAGTTGGTATAGCTCCCCACAGGTGGAGCGGGGCCTCAGGGCAGCATAGGAGAAGGGATGCAGGACAGAGGGGACCCAGCCCCGTCAGAGGAAGAATAGGCACACTCACAACAGTTCACTTCAGTGCCTTTACTGGTGGTGTTTCAGGCACGATCCAGGGCACTGAAGGGTGAAGGGTGCATATCGGGACTCTCCCCAGTAAGCGGGTGTGGGGCCTCTTGTTTCTTGCCTTTTCCTGATAAGTTTATGACCTGCCTGGAGCTAGGCCTAACTTGATCTCTGTCTTGCACCTGCTGACCTGGTGGTAGGGCCTTCTGTTGGAGTTCACACTCCCTGGTCTCTTGGGCCTCAGTGACTCCTGACCCTGGTATGAGAGTCAGCTTTTGGTATTCCTGGGACATGTAGTTTGCCAGGGGTTTCGGTTGTTTCTGCTGGTCCTAGAGATCCTTGCAGACACGGACCCGGTGTCCGGTATATGGTCTTGAGGTGAGCTGGCTAAGCTCCTCTGCCCCTATGTAGCTCGCTTACTCCACTTGCCTTCGGCCGCGCTCGGGGCCCTGACTAGGCTTCACACTGGCAGTAGGCCTCGCTACTCTTCACCGCTCTTATGGCGTCGGCAATCCTTAGGCTCACTAACCTGAGCGCCTTGAGTCTGGGCTGTCTCTAGAGGGACTGGAACTACCTCTGTCCCCTGAGAAAACTGTTCTCTAGACTGAGCTCCAATGCAGGCTGACCTCTCAGGCTCATCTACTGCAGGAACTGAACTGCCTAGCTCCACCTTCCCTATTTATATCCCTATCCGGGCTCCCTCTGGTGGTCTGAGGTGGAAGGTGGAGGAGTGTGTATGCTGTGAGGGCCTCTTGTGGAGGAATCCATCCATGCACCCCTCTAGGATCTGTGGCACCAATGCGCTGCACGGGCGCCACACATTTACAAAACCCCACCCCTTTATGATCACACCCCAAATAAGGAGGATCTGATAGAAGAGAAATAACCAGATTATTCATAGGAATTGAATAATTATGATATTGTATTTTAAGCTTTCTGCTGTTATGGCCAAAATCGGTGCTGTACCCAAAAATGGTGCAATTTAAAACAAAAACTTGCCCTATAAGCCCTCATACATTTATGCTATTAAAAAAAGTTATGGATTTGAAATGTGGCGAAGAAAAAACAAATAAGATAAAAATCTATGCACTGTCCAGGATCACCAAGGATTTATAGTAAGTAAATTTTGTGTTTTTCCCCTTTTTGGCTATTATTTAGTGATCACGGACAACCCCTTTAAAGAGGACCTCTCGCCAGGTCAAAAGTGCCCAGTTTTTTCTCTTATTTTATTCCCACCGCTCCCTTGAGTATTCCGTTTTTTTATTTTTTGTAAATCCCCCATATGGTTTTAGAGATATGGGCTTTTTTATTTACTGCTAATTTTCATGGCCTTTACCAAGGAGGGCGTGGCTCATAGGGTAATTATGCAGAGCAGTCTAAAGACACGCCCACAGATAATTTGTCAGCCACACCCCCTAGATGAAAACCAAAAAAGTTAGAACTAAATAAAAAAGCTCATATCTCTGGAACCGTATGGTGGATTTTGAAGAAACAAAAAGCAAATTATTCAAGAGATCGGCGAAAATAAAATAAGAGCAACAGGTCCTCTTTAAGAAGTTTAAAATTTTTTCCTTAAAATTGTAATGATTCTGCTCGCTTATTAGCATGAAACTTTCTTACAA
Source organism: Phyllobates terribilis (assembly GCF_046119375.1). Classification (NCBI taxonomy): domain Eukaryota; kingdom Metazoa; phylum Chordata; class Amphibia; order Anura; family Dendrobatidae; genus Phyllobates; species Phyllobates terribilis. The sequence goes on from NW_027362771.1 coordinate 560,241,043, forward strand.
AACGCACACTATCTGGTGATACATTTTGATGGAGCTGCAATGCTATGATGCTACAAGGAACTTTGTATGCACCATCCATGTGTTCAATATGTCCAGACCAAACTATATTCTGTGGCTGTGAATTTAATAGCTTCTGTTGTAAGACTGCCAAATTGCATCTGTACTTCCTGGCCTGTCAGGATACTGCTGATTATTGGTGGTCATTATGGGAATGGAGAGGTTGGCTCTAAACAGAAAGCCCTGCCGATCCATAGATTTACAGTAGGCAGAAGGCTATTATGAATATTTAGAGGGTATATTAGCTATTAAAAATATGCTGTTTATTACTTTAATCTACCATACTTGCAATCTGTTAACATCATGTCATTGTTAGGTCCAACATTATGTGCTGATTCATTTCTTGATATATTATTATAGATGTCAGAGGTCCATTTTTCTGAGACGCAGCTCCACATCCTCTACACAGTCATAATGTTACATGGTAAAGCTATTGATCCCTGCCTCTACCACTAGAGGGAGCTCGCTGTATACTGTTTTATTATTGGGCTCCCTCTAGTGGTGGCTGCAGGTATCCAGGATTGTATCGTTTACTCATATGTCTATACAAGGGATTTGGGGCTCTGTTTTAGAAAAAACTGCTCAATCTCCCAGAAAGATATATTAAAGGGGTTGTCTTGTTTCAGGGTTTTTGTCTTGGATTGCGTCCACAGTGACAGATCAGCAAAGTTTGTAATTGGTTCTCATAAATTGCGTCCTCCCGCTCTTGCACTGCTCCAGATGGTGACGTGACTCCGTCAGCAATTGCTGTGCACTGATCTGTCAGGTCAACAGCTATTTAATCAAAATGACAGCAAGCAGCTCAGTAAGTCATACATCGCTGGTATCAGGGTCTCTGCCCCTACATCATGCTGTTCTCACATGAGGTTACAGAAACTTGGTGAATCCCTTTTAAGGAGATTATCCTGGACAAAACTGAATTTTGAAACTATTTATATTTAAGGGTTTTTTCTGGGTTGCAACAAGTTATAATCTATAATCCGCAGAATAGGTGATTTCTAGAGATGATCAAATCCTTTGAAATTCAAATTCTCCGTCTTTCTGAAATTTTTCCTCCGAATTTGTACTGCAGCGAATCAATTCACCGCAAATTGTAATGTCATGTCCCACTACTTGGGAATCATACAGTACTGCAGTTTTTACCCTGCTGTGCAATAAGGTTTGCAACTTTTAGAAGTTTGTCCTCCATCTCCCCCTCTCTGCCTTGCCTAGATCTGGTGTCAGTAACCCCTCCCTTCTCCCTTATTGTGTGTGTCAGCCATCTTAAGAACCTCATGTCTTGCAGCTCTGGTTCAGAATAGTCTTTTTTTACCTTCTGCAGCTGCTGCTACTGTAATTGTGCATAACTACAAGAATTCAGCTTGAAAATAAACCTTCTTCTGGAATCTTAATACGTGCCTCTGCAGTCGAGTCAAGCTACCTGATGAAATCGCTTTGTGTGAGTACTGGTACATATTGAGGCAGCCTAGACACGATGTCTCTACCCTCACAACCTAGTTATGGAGTCAGAATATGTAATACTGCAAAGCCTCCAACTGCCCTTACAAGACGTGTGTAACACTCAAGGACCCTAGGACTGTACTGAATTCTTTTCTAGCTCTTTAGCACAAACAAAGTCTTAAAGGGAACTGTCAGCACAAAATGACTGTTCAACCCAAGTACGGGCCCTCAATGCACCATGCTGTTGCCAAACATATAACTACAATTTCTGACCTGCTTTACGTTTCCCTTCTATTGTAGGGATGTGGACTGTCTTACCCTGTTCCTGCCACTGAAGACAACAGTCGTGCTGTGCATATAGTATAGTGTCATGCAGTTTTACATGTAATAATGATGTGCATCTTATATGTGTTATAGTAATGTAAAGCATATAAGCCATGTAAAGTGTGAGTAGTGTATAGTGCAAGGTAAGCACAGGACTAGCTTTAGGATAGCATAAGTACAGTTTATATAGTAAGTGGTTTAGCAACAGTATAGGACATAGGTTAGGAACGAAAAGTTTAGTTTATAGGATAGGAAATAGTGAATGATGGAACTAACCCAATGGGTGGGAACCAGTGTTTATAAAAGGGGGGTGGGCACTTCTTGCTGCTGTGTGGTTAGAGTGCAGTGCCAAGGTCAAGTTCAGGTGCAGTGGGCTGCTAGGGGCAGCATGGACAAATCGTTCTAGGCAGTGATATTGAGTTCCTTGAGGGACATTTCTGTAACGTCTAGAGCCTAGGGCTCAGGCCAGGTACCATGGAGCGGGCCTGGTCTTCTAACATCTCGAGGTCGGTGGACGTGGAATTACGTGGAGGCAGGTAGCCGTTCCCAGGTGCACTGCTGGAGTGGACAAGAAACCCATGAGGCTGAAAGAGTCAGCGGGCTTGAGGATAGTCCAGAATGAAAGGGTGCAAGGGCTGAAGAGGTACTGTAATAAGGAATGAAGAAAAAAGAATTGCTGTGCGCTATCCCACATGTCACCACCTGATGAACTTGAACTGACCAGTAAACGTTTGCCTGTAGTAAAAAACTTGGTGTCCCCTGAATTGTGTGTGGCGGCTCCTGAGGACGAAGGCCTGGAGACAGCGGAGGCCTGCGGCCTACAAGTGAGTGTGATGCCCCCACACCTGACAGCACACTCGGGACTGGGACGCCGTTTGTCCCTGAAGTGTCAGAGCAAAACCGGAAAGCAGCCTGCTCTGCAGAACTTTACAGTATGTCCTCCTCACCTCTTCTTTGATTGACAGTTCTGGCTTTATAGAGCCAGTGAAGACAGAGATGGATGGGAAATAAGCAGGTGGAAAGGTGTACTTAACTTTTGGGGATTTTTAGGGGTCGAAACTTCAGGTCAGATGTTGGTAAACCTCAAAAGTTTCTCTGGTCACCTCTGATTTAAAGTCAGTACATCCATGCTTCAGCATTTTGCAGCATAGACACTAAGTTTCGACACTTAATAATCTCTCGATTAATCCGGAACGCAGGGGCATGTTTAAGTGTGGAAACAACAAGTGTCTATGCTGGAGAATGATGAAGCATGGATGTACTGACTTTAAATCAAGGGTGACCGGAGAAACTTTTGAGGTTTACCAACATCTGACCTGTGGTACGTCATTCGCTGTTTACCTGTTGGAATGTGGGTCCGGTCTTCAATATTTGGGACGTACCATGCAGCAGGTTCACGGCAGAATGAACGGCCATAGGCACAACATCAAAAACGGAGTAACAAACCATAGCCTGTCGAGGCATTTCCTAATGTATCACCAAAAAAGACCTGATAATTTACGTTTGACCATTCTTGAACATATACCTGAGACCAGTCCGGATTGGATACGTCAGTGCCTATCCATTTAAAGCACTGAGGGTGGTATACATTTTGTAATCACCTGATGAAGGGGAAGGATCATCCCTGAAACGAGTTGTGTGTTGAATAAGTCGACTTTTCTTATATGACCTGGGTGACCCCTGACTCAGAGCGTGGCCCCTGTGAATTTCCACCGCCCACCTTTTTACTTCATTATCAAATCATTATTATTTTTCATCTGCTGCGGGGGGCCTCCAAAAAACGTAGGGCCTATAGGCTGGTGCCTATAATGCCTAAATTGTAATACGGCACTGCTCATGGGACTGTGGATCGGTGATAATTATCTGATCGCTGGGGTCCCACTAGCAGGACTGTAGAGAGGTGGTAAATGTCTGATCGCTGGGGTCCCACTAGCAGAACTGTAGAGAGGTGGTAAATGTCTGATCGCTGGGGTCCCACTAGCAGGACTGTAGAGAGGGGGTAAATGTCTGATCGCTGGGGTCCCACTAGCAGGACTGTAGAGAGGTGGTAAATGTCTGATCACTGGGGTCCCACTAGCAGGACTGTAGAGAGGTGGTAAATGTCTGATCGCTGGGGTCCCACCAGCAGAACTGTAGAAAGGTGGTAAATATCTGATCGCTGGGGTCCCGCTAGCAGAACTGTAGAGAGGTGGTAAATGTCTGATCGCTGGGGTCCCACTAGCAGGACTGTAGAGAGGGGGTAAATGTCTGATCGCTGGGGTCCCACTAGCAGAACTGTAGAGAGGTGATAAATGTCTGATTGCTGGGGTCCCACTAGTAGGACTGTAGAGAGGTGGTAAATGTCTGATCGCTGAGGTCCCACTAGCAGGACTGTAGAGAGGTGGTAAATGTCTGATCGCTGGGGTCCCACTAGCAGGACTGTAGAGAGGTGGTAAATGTCTGATCGCTGGGGTACCACTAGCAGGACTGTAGAGAAGTGGTAAATGTCTGATCGCTGGGGTCCCACTAGCAGAACTGTAGAGAGGTGGTAAATGTCTGATCGCTGGGGTCCCACTAGCAGGACTGTAGAGAGGTGGTAAATGTCTGATCGCTGGGGTCCCACTAGCAGGACTGTAGAGAGGGGGTAAATGTCTGATCGCTGGGGTCCCACTAGCAGAACTGTAGAGAGGTGGTAAATGTCTGATCGCTGGGGTCCCACTAGCAGGACTGTAGACAGGTGGTAAATGTCTGATCACTGGGGTCCCACTAGCAGGACTGTAGAGAGGTGGTAAATGTCTGATCGCTGGGGTCCCACTAGCAGAACTGTAGAGAGGTGGTAAATGTCTGATCGCTGGGGTCCCACTAGCAGGACTGTAGAGAGGTGGTAAATGTCTGATTGCTGGGGTCCCACTAGCAGGACTGTAGAGAGGGGGTAAATGTCTGATCGCTGGGGTCCCACTAGCAGGACTGTAGAGAGGTGGTAATTGTCTGATCGCTGGGGTCCCACTAGCAGGACTGTAGAGAGGGGGTAAATGTCTGATCGCTGGGGTCCCAGTAGCAGAACTGTAGAGAGGTGGTAAATGTCTGATCGCTGGGGTCCCACTAGCAGGACTGTAGAGAGGTGGTAAATGTCTGATCGCTGGGGTCCCACTAGCAGGACTGTAGAGAGGTGGTAAATGTCTGATCGGTGGGGTCCCACTAGCAGGACTGTAGAGAGGGGGTAAATGTCTGATCGCTGGGGTCCCACTAGCAGGACTGTAGAGAGGTGGTAAATGTCTGATCGCTGGGGTCCCACTAGCAGGACTGTAGAGAGGTGGTAAATGTCTGATCGCTGGGGTCCCACTAGCAGAACTGTAGAGAGGTGGTAAATGTCTGATCGCTGGGGTCCCACTAGCAGGACTGTAGAGAGGTGGTAAATGTCTGATTGCTGGGGTCCCACTAGCAGGACTGTAGAGAGGGGGTAAATGTCTGATCGCTGGGGTCCCACTAGCAGGACTGTAGAGAGGGGGTAAATGTCTGATCGCTGGGGTCCCACTAGCAGAACTGTAGAGAGGTGGTAAATGTCTGATCGCTGGGGTCCCACTAGCAGGACTGTAGAGAGGTGGTAAATGTCTGATCGCTGGGGTCCCACTAGCAGGACTGTAGAGAGGGGGTAAATGTCTGATCGCTGGGGTCCCACTAGCAGGACTGTAGAGAGGTGGTAAATGTCTGATTGCTGGGGTCCTACTAGCAGGACTGTAGAGAGGGGGTAAATGTCTGATCGCTGGGGTCCCACTAGCAGGACTGTAGAGAGGTGGTAAATGTCTGATCGCTGGGGTCCCACTAGCAGGACTGTAGAGAGGTGGTAAATGTCTGATTGCTGGGGTCCCACTAGCAGGACTGTAGAGAGGGGGTAAATGTCTGATCGCTGGGGTCCCACTAGCAGGACTGTAGAGAGGGGGTAAATGTCTGATCGCTGGGGTCCCACTAGCAGAACTGTAGAGAGGTGGTAAATGTCTGATCGCTGGGGTCCCACTAGCAGGACTGTAGAGAGGTGGTAAATGTCTGATCGCTGGGGTCCCACTAGCAGGACTGTAGAGAGGGGGTAAATGTCTGATCGCTGGGGTCCCACTAGCAGGACTGTAGAGAGGTGGTAAATGTCTGATTGCTGGGGTCCTACTAGCAGGACTGTAGAGAGGGGGTAAATGTCTGATCGCTGGGGTCCCACTAGCAGGACTGTAGAGAGGTGGTAAATGTCTGATCGCTGGGGTCCCACTAGCAGGACTGTAGAGAGGTGGTAAATGTCTGATTGCTGGGGTCCCACTAGCAGGACTGTAGAGAGGGGGTAAATGTCTGATCGCTGGGGTCCCACTAGCAGGACTGTAGAGAGGGGGTAAATGTCTGATCGCTGGGGTCCCACTAGCAGAACTGTAGAGAGGTGGTAAATGTCTGATCGCTGGGGTCCCACTAGCAGGACTGTAGAGAGGTGGTAAATGTCTGATCGCTGGGGTCCCACTAGCAGGACTGTAGAGAGGGGGTAAATGTCTGATCGCTGGGGTCCCACTAGCAGGACTGTAGAGAGGTGGTAAATGTCTGATTGCTGGGGTCCTACTAGCAGGACTGTAGAGAGGGGGTAAATGTCTGATCGCTGGGGTCCCACTAGCAGGACTGTAGAGAGGTGGTAAATGTCTGATCGCTGGGGTCCCACTAGCAGGACTGTAGAGAGGTGGTAAATGTCTGATTGCTGGGGTCCCACTAGCAGGACTGTAGAGAGGGGGTAAATGTCTGATCGCTGGGGTCCCACTAGCAGGACTGTAGAGAGGGGGTAAATGTCTGATCGCTGGGGTCCCACTAGCAGAACTGTAGAGAGGTGGTAAATGTCTGATCGCTGGGGTCCCACTAGCAGGACTGTAGAGAGGTGGTAAATGTCTGATCGCTGGGGTCCCACTAGCAGGACTGTAGAGAGGGGGTAAATGTCTGATCGCTGGGGTCCCACTAGCAGGACTGTAGAGAGGTGGTAAATGTCTGATTGCTGGGGTCCTACTAGCAGGACTGTAGAGAGGGGGTAAATGTCTGATCGCTGGGGTCCCACTAGCAGAACTGTAGAGAGGTGGTAAATGTCTGATCGCTGGGGTCCCACTAGCAGGACTGTAGAGAGGTGGTAAATGTCTGATCGCTGGGGTCCCACTAGCAGGACTGTAGAGAGGGGGTAAATGTCTGATCGCTGGGGTCCCACCAGTGGGACTGTAAATAGGTAATAAGCTTTGATTCTGGAAAACCCTTTCAAATCCCCCCTAATTTAATACTACAATGGGGTAATTAATGCAAATTTGCCCTCTCCGGGGTGAGTCAGCAGGATTGCTCAGCATGCAGGTAAATTGTTCGCTCTCCACCTGAAAGCATGTGAATCCACCCCAGAAGATGGAATAAAGAGAATCACTTCCCATGTAGCAGAACATTTTACCCTGCGGCCAATTCTTTATACCAGGGAACAAATCCTGTCACCGAGACTTGTGTTCTCGAGGTGTCAGAGCCTGAGCTGTTCATTATTCCTTTTTTTTTCCATACATCCACTTCTCCGATGAGAAAATCCTTTTTACTTGCATCGCGTTATTATACTCCCAATCTGTTATAGGGGTTGTACAGGATTAGAGAATATGTCTGCTGTTTTCCAGAAACAGCATCATACAAGTAAGTAGATTGTATCTGGAAATGCAGCTCAGCTACACTGAAGTGAATAGGGCTGAAGTGCAATACCACAAACAGCCTCGGGGCTGGTGTGGCGCTGTTTTGGAAAAAAAAAGGCTTTTTTTTTTTCTTAATCTGATACAACCTTTACAAATGTATATGAGCTGATTACCCTATAATCTGCGTGATAGTGGCTTATAATTAGGATAGGCTATCAATATTGGATCAGGGAGGGCCTGACTTCGGAAAACCAGAACAATCAGCTAATTGAAGGGGCTGGAGCACTCCTGGAAGCCCCCCTCCATTGTTTAATAGACACTGTGCCTGGTACTACAGTTTGGTCCCATTTACATTGTAAAAGTATTTTTGAGGTTTTCCCAAAATTGTCCCCTTGGTGGCAAATGTTATTTACCAGTTAAATTCTCCTGGTTGAAGCGCTTTAATCTGTTGGAATCTCCTGGTACTGTAAATGATGACATCCCATACATTAGTCACCTGACCACTGGTATCTCCAGTAATATTAGTAGAGCACATCATCCTACATGTAAAGGAGGGTGGAGCTTCCTACTTCCTGGGACAGGAAAAAGACCTATCCCACCCCCGAAAAAAAAGACCAGCTTCCACTTCCTGATGAAAGACAAAGTCCATCCCCATATCCTATGAAGAAACAAAGACCCGCAACCACTTTCATAAGAGAAACAAAGAGCAGCCCCCACTTCCTGATGACAAACACCTGCCCCCATTTCCTCATGAAAGACAAAGATAAGCCTCCTCTTCCTTCTGAAAGACAAAGACCTGCCCCCACTTACTGATGAAAGACAAAGACCTGCCCCCACTTACTGATGAAAGGCAAAGACCGACCACCACTTACTGATGAAAGGCAAAGACCTGCCCCCACCTCCTGATGAAAGACAGAGACCGACCACCACCTCCTGATGGAAGCCAAAGACCTATGTCCACTTCCTGATGAAAGACAGAGACCTGTTCTCGCTTCCTGATGAAATACAAAGACTCGCTCCTGTGGCACCCCAGGGGTCTGGTTTCCACAGTAATGTAATGTTATGTCTGAGAGCAGGTGGGAGGTCCTTTGGTCAGGGATCCTGTGCATGCCACACCTCCTGCCCAGTCTTGGGAGGGGAAGAACTTCCCCTATATAAACCCGGGGCTGAGGCAGGGTTAGGAGTCAAGGAGAGTAGAGACGAGAAACAGTCATAGGAAGAAACAGCAGAAGCTCAGTGGGAGCAATACTACTACGAGTCAGGGGCTGGCAGCTGCAGAGCTCGCCCTGACTGAGAAGCTTTCTTACCGGACCCGGCGTCCGAGGCTGTGGGGACTAACTCTTACCCAGCAGCAGAATCCGTCAGGCAGGGGATTTCAGGTCCTCTGGCCAAGAAACCCGAAGGCAAGGTCACACGCGTGGGACCAGCACCGCCATCGTGGAGCGGAAGCCATTAGAAGGCCCCGAGTCACCGGCCATACGGGTGAGCACCACACGGCACACTCAGGGACGTGGGCTACTTATATCCGCTTCTAGCAAGGTAGCCAGAAGAGTACAGTCAGTTTGGGAGACCTACAACTCCGCCTGGCCAGGGGAGATCCCATCTGCTCAAGGACTGACCAGGCCCCGTTCGCTAGCAAGTACTCCGGGAGGGTCTATCGTTGTTACCAGTAAAGACCCTGAATTACACCGCACCGTCTCTGAGTGGTTCCTGCTACCCCCATCTTCCACGTCGGCTGCCCTGAGGCCATACCCCTCCCGTTGGGGGTTATACTATCACGCTGCACAATTCTACACCGGCCTCAGCGGTCTGCCCTGCAGCGGCAGCTCCATAGCTGCAAATCAACGGGTGGCGTAGTCGACACTCAAATAACACCTATCAAGACTGCCACACACTGAGTTTGACTCCCTGGGCACGGACCGGGTCCCCGCCACTCGGAGACTACAACCCTCATCTGATCCGGTTCTGGGTAAGCCCCCGTGCGCGAGACGCTGCACGACACAGCAGGGCCAGGGGCGCGTCAACTTTGGCGTAGTCGGCAGGATTTCGTGCCCGCAACCACCGGGTACTGCGTGCCTGAAAAGCAAAGACTGTTCAAACTTACCAGTGGTGAGGTTTCCCGCCATCCGGCGCCATCTTCTGCCTTCTTCCCGCCATCCGCGAAGTTTTCCCGCCATCCGGCGCCATCTTCGGCCTTCTTCCCGCCATCCGTGGAGTTTTCCCACCATTGGACGCCATCTTGAGGACGCCGCGCGGGAAGAAGAGGGGCGTGGACTCCGAAAGCGCGCGAGAACTGAAGCCCCGCCTCACGTCCGGACGTTGCGTAAGGTCCTGGAAGGAGCCCAGCAGACGCCGACGTCACAGGAGCGCGACGGAAGGTCCTCAACCCTGACGATCTACTGCGGAGCCGCGGCCTACGGAACAGGATCATCGCAAGGTAGGCCACGGTCCACTAGGGGGGAGGAAGATGTCGGATGCGGAGGAGAGCTTCACTGCCTCAACCCCCGCCAGCGCCACCGCTGCTGCAGTTATGCCCTTCACCATGCCCTATATCCCGGGAGCAGCTTGGCTACCCCAGTACTCAGGGGAGTAACATACCCTGCATGACTTTAGAGAAAAGCTGGATAGCCTCTTCCAGGTGTACCCCCTCACAGAAGAGCAAAAAGTGAGCATCCTGGTGTCCCAACTAACCGGGGCAGCCAAAAGGGAAGAAAAATCCTGGCCACCTGGGAGGAAGACTGTCGCAGGGATACTAACCCGGCTGAAGGATACCTTTGATACCCGCACCTCAGCCGAGATTAAGCTTAGATTCTACGGGTGCAAGCAGCGAGCGCATGAGAGTATAAGGGACTATGCACTAAACCTACAAGAGGCCCTGAGGGCCATTAAGCAGACCGACCCTGATGGAGTGGGAAACGAGGACAGGCTGTTGACCGAACAATTTATAGAGGGACTATATTGTAATGCCCACCGAACCCAGTTGCGGGCGATGGCCTTACAGGATCCCCATCTGGGCTTTGCACAGTTCAAGGACAGAGCCATCCGGGTGCTCCGAGAACCGGCACCGGGTGGCGTTGTGACCCACAGGCGCCCAGCTATCACTTACCACCAGGAGGCGGCGCCCTTGTCGGCAGGGCCTGTGGGAGCTGATGCGCAGGCTTTGGACAATGACCCGGCTCCAGACCTACACCATCAGGTCCAAGAGCTAGCTAAGAGCGTTGCTGCGCTAACCCGAACTGTGCAGTCTTTACAGGTTTCCACCCCAGGGAAGATCCAGCTGGCATCCGGACCGGAGGACATCCCGTGGCGTCGACCAAGGAGGACCCCACCGGCCAGAGGAAGACCCAGTGACCGAAACAGCGAAGACGGACGACCCATCTGCCGCCGCTGCAATCAACCCGGACATATGGCAAGGTACTGTTCTTTAAACGGGCACAACCTGGGGTAGAGGGCCAACCCCCAGGAAAAAGATCACCAGGCCCATCGAACTGGCGCGACAGATATGTGGGAGGACGTCTAGTCTTGCCTGTGGTACTGGATGGCATTCCCATGAGTGCCCTACTGGACACCGGGTCACAGGTCACCACCATCCCGTACGTGCTCTTTAAGCAGTACTGGAATGACTCGGATATTACCCGCTACCCTGACGACGACTTGAGTATCATCGCCAGCAATGGCCAGCCCGTGCCACAGATCGGATTTAAAGAGGTGACCATCAAAATCGGTAGAGTCGAACTGGCAGCACAGGGACTGATCATTGTAGATATTGACAAACATGAGAGTCACCCAAAAATAACTCTAGGAACTAATGTAATTGAAAATTGTCTTGCAGAGGTGATTTTCCTTTTACAGCAGGTTGCCAAGAACGCCAGCTCCGGCGAGCAGCGGGTGCTCCAGAAAGAGATCCGGGCACTGATGCGACGGCAACAGGTGGAACTCTCCGGCGGTGAGATTGGTAGCGTAAGAATGTGTGACCCTTTTCCTATTGCCATGCCCCCAAAAAGTGAAATGATGATTTGGTGCCGGGCAGCTATTGGTCTGAGAGGTAGGGATTACCAGGCAATGGTAGAACCAGTTTACTCGGACAGTAGGCCCACCATTTTGACAGCACGGGGGGTGGTTGATGTACGCCATGGGAGGGTGCCCGTTCGCATTATAAATATCGGGGAGAGGGAAGTGTACCTGCCCCGGTATGCCACGCTAGCCAAATTATATACCATTAACCAAAATTCTATACAATCTGTGGAACCCTTGCCTCCATCTCACCCGGAGGAAGGTAACGGCTGTAAGAAAAACATGGAGGACTGGTGTCAGCAACTACATCTGGGTACTGACTCCACTCCCGCACACCAGAAACAAGGAGTCTATCGGGTGGTTCAAGAGTACGAGAGAGTGTTCAGTAAACACCCGTTAGACTTCGGGCGAGTCAAGGGGGTAGAACACCACATCCCCACGGGAGACCATCCTCCTATAAAAGAGAGGTATCGACCCGTACCCCCTGCCCACTACCAACACGCCAAGGGGATGCTTAGAGACATGAAGGAGGCTGGGGTGATCAGGGATAGCTGTAGCCCCTGGGCAGCTCCACTAGTCTTAGTCAGAAAAAAAGATAACACCATGAGGATGTGTGTAGATTACCGGAAAATCAACCGTATCACACACAAGGATGCGTACCCCTTACCAAGGATAGAGGAGTCATTGGCTGCTTTAAGATCTGCTAACTTCTTCTCTACCTTGGATCTCACTAGCGGGTACTGGCAGGTTCCTGTAGCAGAGGCGGACCGGGAGAAGACCGCATTCACCACCCCGATGGGACTTAGCGAGTTCACCTGCATGCCGTTCGGACTCTGCAACGCACCAGGAACCTTCCAACGACTAATGGAGTGTTGTCTGGGCCACAGAAACTTCGAGACGGTCCTGTTGTACCTGGACGATGTCATCGTATATTCCAAGACGTATGAGGACCACCTGAAACACCTGGCGGAAGTGTTCGAAGCTCTGGCGAGTTACGGCCTAAAGGTGAAACTCTCCAAGTGTCACCTCCTGAAACCAAAGGTGCAGTACCTGGGACACGTGGTGAGCGCTGACGGAGTGGCTCCCGACCCTGATAAGATCACCGCAATTAAGGAATGGCCAAGCCCCTCCAGCGTAAAAGAAGTGCGGCAGTTCCTCGGGTTGGTAGGCTACTACCGAAGGTTTATTCCCGGTTTCACCAAAAAGGCAGCACCTATGCAGGACCTCCTGATAGGCCAGTCCCGGAAGGCCAAGAACCAGAAGCCGCCCTTCAAATGGGAGGAGCTGGAAGAAGAGTCCTTCCGCCAGCTGAAGATGGCCCTCACGGGGGACGAAATCCTGGCGTACCCGGATTATAGCCAGCCCTTTATCCTCTACACCGACGCCAGTAACATCGGGCTAGGAGCCGTACTGTCCCAGATCCAGCAGGGGAAGGAACGAGTAATCGCCTACGCCAGCCGAAAGCTGCGACCCACCGAAAGGAACCCCGAGAATTACAGCTCATTTAAGCTAGAGTTCCTGGCCGTAGTATGGGCAGTCACCGAGCGCTTTAAGCATTACCTCGCTTCTTCCCGGTTCACCGTGTACACGGATAACAACCCGTTGACACACCTGGACACGGCAAGACTCGGTGCCCTGGAACAGAGGTGGATGGCCCGTCTGTCCAACTACGAGTTCACAATCAAATACCGGGCCGGACGCTCCAATACCAACGCGGACGCCCTGTCCAGGATGCCCAACCTGCCGGACGAAGGAGAAGATCCGGAGGGACTGGAAGAAGTTGAACTCCCTGCGTTCCACCGTCATGGGACTATCCAGTATTCCCACCGGGTAAGGAGTAAGCAGGCTGCTACGTTGAACCCCTTACCTCACTACAACTGGGCGGAAACGCAAGACAGCGACCCTGCCGTCCGACTGGTGAAGGAGATGCTGACTCGCCCGGAGGCTTGCCTTGAACCAGACGCTCCGGAGGAAGCCAAACAACTATGGGCAGAGAGGAGTCGACTGTTCCTTTACAAGGGGAAGTTGTGCCGCAGAATGGTTAACTCCCGGACGCATGAACTACTCTGGCAAGTAGTGGTGCCACGAAGAGACGCAGCCATGGTGATGGAGGCATACCACGACGGAGCTGGACACTTCGGGTGGAAGAAGCTGGAGTTCCTGCTGCGCGAGCGATTCCACTGGGTAGGCATGAGGGGAACCATTGAGAAGTGGTGCAGAGACTGTGGCCCGTGCAACCTGAGAAGGAAGGACCGTGCCAGCCAGAAGACTCCCCTGCAGTCCATCGTCACCCGGCAACCGTTGGAACTGGTAGCCTTGGATCATGTAAAACTGACCCCAAGCAGAAGTGGCTACGTCTACGCACTAACCATCGTGGATCACTACTCCCGGTTCTTGGTTGTCGTCCCCGTCAAGGACTTAACAGCTCGAACAGCAGCGAGAGCCTTCCAGCAGCATTTCTGCCGTCCACACGGGTACCCGGACCAAGTGTTGACAGACCAGGGACCTGCCTTTGAAGCGGAGGTCTTCCAAGAATTCTGCACTCTGTATGGCTGCCGGAAGATAAGGACGACACCCTATCATCCGCAAACTAATGGACTTTGTGAGAAAATGAACCAGGTGGTAATGGATCTTCTGAAAACGTTGCCCCTGGAAGAACGCAGTCTGTGGCCTGAGAAGCTGCCCGATCTGGTGGACCTATACAACCACATCCCGGTAGGTTCCACCAACTGTACCCCGGCTTACCTAATGAGGGCGAGACCTGGTAAGTTACCTGTTGACCTGGAAATGGGAGTCCTGACACCTGAGGACACTTCACCAGAAGCAGACTGGGACACAGAGAGGCAGCAGCAGTACCGGAGAGTACAGGAGAGCGTGGAGCGAAGTCTCTGTCAGGCTAGGGAAAGACAAGAGAAAACTTACAACCAGTATGCTCCCGCTGTTCCCCTGGTACCCGGAGAGCAGGTCTTGAAGGGAAAAAGACGGCTCCACAAGTTGGACGACCAGTGGGAGAAGGACCCGTACACCGTACTGCCCTCAAGCCACGACAACCCAAAGGTCTGTACCATCAGTAAAGACGGAGGGGAAACCACAGCCATTGTATCCCGGGACCACCTGAAGAAGTGTCCCGAACAACTGAGGAACCCTGAAGAGGAACAAGAAGACCATCGACCCGTAGAGGAAAGGGAAGATATGGTTAGTACTGTGCTCGGGGACTTCCCTCGGTCTTGGACTCAAGTCAATGGTGCAGTTGTGGTACCCGTACTCACCTTCCTCCAACCAGCATCCCAAGCACCTACGGAGCAACAGGTAGAGCTGGAAGAACAGCCGGTCCAGGAGGCAGAAGACCCCACACCCGCAGACCAGGAGGATCAACCCTCTGCTTGCAGTGAGCCTGCCATATCCCTAGTGAGCCAAAGAGCCGGTAGACAGCTGCCCAGTTTACCCTTGACAGCTCCTACACCCTGTAGTTCAGGGCTAGACAGTCAGCTCCGTAGGTCCACTAGGGCCACTAGAGGCCAGTTACCCGCACGTTGGAGGATTTGAAGTGTATAAATTGTTTTATTTATGTTTACCTGTGTATTGTTGCTTGTGTATAATTTTGTGTTTCTAGTTATTTGTAGGAGTCCTTGGTGGATTTACCGGGAATCCTTTGTACATAGTTGGAGCGTAACCCAGGACGGACTAAAGACTGTTAAGGACTCGGGGCAGGACAAACCCCTACCTGGTTACGTCTCCCTGTTTTGGTGAAATGGACACCTTGCTTTTCTTCAAAGACTGCACCCGGTTACGGACATGCCGTGACCACCTTTATGTGTTTCTTCTTATTGTACTATTATTGTTGTTATATCTTGTTATGTTTTTCTAAAATATGTTTAGTCCCGGAGTACTAAATTTCACTAGGGGGGAATATCCGCTTCTAGCAAGGTAGCCAGAAGAGTACAGTCAGTTTGGGAGGCCTACAACTCCGCCTGGCCAGGGGAGATCCCATCTGCTCAAGGACTGACCAGGCCCCGTTCGCTAGCAAGTACTCCGGGAGGGTCTATCGTTGTTACCAGTAAAGACCCTGAATTACACCGCACCGTCTCTGAGTGGTTCCTGCTACCCCCATCTTCCACGTCGGCTGCCCTGAGGCCATACCCCTCCCGTTGGGGGTTATACTATCACGCTGCACAATTCTACACCGGCCTCAGCGGTCTGCCCTGCAGCGGCAGCTCCATAGCTGCAAATCAACGGGTGGCGTAGTCGACACTCAAATAACACCTATCAAGACTGCCACACACTGAGTTTGACTCCCTGGGCCCGGACCGGGTCCCCGCCACTCGGAGACTACAACCCTCATCTGATCCGGTTCCGGGTAAGCCCCCGTGCGCGTGACGCTGCGCGATACAGCAGGCCCAGGGGCGCGTCACTCCCTTCTCACTGAGAGACAAAAACCCACCTAAACCTCCTCCAATCCGTCTCAGCATCTGTGCTGCTAGAGATGGATTGCACTTGGCAACAGGCAGCAAGTTTTATAGAAGGGAGACACCTAGTGGTGGCACTTTGGACTGATTTTTTCGGGTGTAAGACGTTATAATATATGAATAAAGTGATTCACAGATTGATTATGTATCACATCATCTATTAATTAGATCAAGTTGTCTCAATGTATTTGAAATGATTGCTGTATATAAAGTGACCATTACTTTAAATATATAACAGCTTCCATGCGCACTCACAGAAATATGGAAATGATCCAGTATTGTATTCTTGCATCTGAATGTGAGTTATCATTATCAATTACCAGCCATTTTCTGCAGAGGTATGCTAAGACAGACTGGCTGCAATGTCATTCAATGAATCTCTGACAAGACGTCCCCAGGGTGACATTAAATATCTATTACTCCCCCCCTCCCAAATACAGTCTTGTCTCAAACATTTTCTATTATTTTTTTTGCTTTGTGGGCACAGTTTAGCTATTCCAGATGTCTTTGCCATTTTGATGAATTTGGCTCAATAAATATCAGCGAATACCACAAGATAAAAAAAGAGAAATTAATCGGGAGCCATTGTGCCAAAAGAAGAATATCCCCAATGTGGTCATGGTTTAAGGCACTATATGGTGATCCATAGCGTAAACGTGAAGCCATGTCCTCGAATCTGCTATGTACTGTCAGACCTCATTCAGATGTCTAATTTTTTCACATACGAGAAAATCGGGCCAATTATTCTAATGAGAGTTTGAATAGAGTTTGATCAGAGTGTGCTAAGAGTGTCTTCTTATTTTCTTGTATGTGGAGAGATAATAAATAATAAAGAAAATTCTCTACCTTCCCCATTCTGAGAGTCCACGAAAATCGAACTGCATTCGAATGTCATCTGAGTGCAGTCCGATTTTTTTCATGGACCCATTTATTTGCATTTGGACCCTTGGATCAAAATCGGACATGTCTCCGATATTTGCCCCTTGGACATGTGAATGGTGCCATAGAATATCATGGGTATGAAGGTCATCTGGGAAAATCATGGGTAGCACATCTGAATGAGGTGTCAGCTTTAGTGCATGTATATACAGCTCTGTGATATCTGTATATAAGCACATTTAATGCTCTATACTTGGACCATAGTTGGATAAGTGTGAGACCTAAGGGCGTACATTTATGGGGTGCAGATGTAGCACCTGGATTCTGGAGCCTTCAGGGGGTAAAGGCTTTCAATATTAAAAATGGAACATGACTAATGGGGTACCAGATTTTACATTGGTGCTGAACATCTCAGATAAAGCAACATGTACATATATATAGACACATATATACGCATGTATATATACAGACACATATAGTATATACAGCTCTGGCAAAAATTAAGAGACCACTGCAAAATTTCCATTTTCTCTGATTTTTCTCTTTAAAGGTATATTTTTGAGTAAAATGTACATTGTTGTTATAGTCTATAAACTACTGACAACATGTCTCCGAAATTCAAAGATAAAAATGTATTTATTTGCAGCAAATGAAAAATCGTCAAAATAATAAAAAAGAATCAGAGAACCAGAGAACCAGTGCTGTCAGACATCAAATAATGCAAAGAAAACAAGTTCTAATTAATTTAGAAACAACAATCCTCATGTTTTATCTCAGGAAGAGTTCAGAAATCAATATTTGGTGGAATAACCATGGTTTTTAATCACAGCTTTCATGCGTCTTGGCATGCTTTCCACCAGTCTTTCACGCTGTTTTTGGGTGACCTTATGCCGCTCCTGGCACAAAAATGTAAGCAGTTCTTCTTTGTTTGATGGCTTGTGACTATCCATCTTCCTCTTGATTACATTCCAGAGGTTTTCAATGGGGTTCAGGTCTGGAGATTGGGCTGGCCATGACAGGGTCTTGATGTGGTGCTCCTTCATCCACACATTGATTGACCTAGCTGTGTGGCATGGTGCATTGCCCTGCTGGAAAAACCAGTCCTCAGAGTTAGGGAACATTGCCTGAGCAGAAGGAAACAAGTGTTTTTCAAGGATAACCTTGTATACGGCTTGATTCATACGTCCTTCGCAAAGATTAACCTGCCCAATTCCAGCCTTGCTGAAGCATCCCCAGATCATCACCGATCCTCCACCAAATTTCACAGTGGGTGCAAGACACTGTGGCTTGTATGCCTCTCCAAATCTCCGTCTAACCATTAGACGCCTAGGTGTTGGGCAAAGCTGAAAATTAGACTCATCAGAGAAGATTACCTTACTCCAGTCCTCTATGGTCTTTGGCAAACTTCAGCCTGGCTCTCCTTTGCTTCTCATTGATGAAAGGCTTTTTTCTAGCTTTACATTACTTGAGGCCTCTAGGAGCCTGTTACAAACTGTTCTTGCTATGCACTTCACCCCAGCTGCCATTTGCCATTCCTTTTGTAGGTCACTTGATGTCATCCTGCGGTTGCTGAGTGACATTTGAATAAGATGACGGTCATCCCGGTCAGTGGCGAGTCGCTTTCACCCTCTGCCGGTCTGTAGCTTTGTTGTCCCCAATGTCTGCTGCTTGACCTTGTTGTAATGGACTGCCGTCTTTGAAATTTTAAGGATGGAGGCAACATGGCGCTCACTGTATCCCTCTGCTAGTCAAGCCAGAATTGAGCCCTTCTTTTCCTCACTCAAGACTTTTATTTTCAACTCCTTTGGCATGGTTAAAAGTTATTTTTTCATTCAAATTACTTTTGGGCTATTCCTAGCACTTGTTTTGCCATCCAGCTTGTCCTATTGCAAGAGGATTGTGAAGACCACAGCAGTGTTTTTTATACTTTCCCTCGTTACATTAGATTTGGTTCAGGTGATCACCCAATCAGAAGCACATAAAGTAGAATGAGGTGAACTGTGGTTGGAATTCAACTGACCCTGGAATGGAATGGCTGTCAGACATGTAGAGAAAACTGTGCAGTGGTCTCTTAATTTTTGCCCGAGCTGTGTATTCTTTGCTTTTCGCCTCTCCCTGGCACAGTCAGCGAGCCGGTGTGCATCTGATAAGACCGGACTCATTGCAGCATCTGAGATTCCAGCGGAGGTTGCATTGTTCTGGAGATGATGAGGTCATCCTCCTCCTCCTCCTCCTCCTTTCTCTGACATTGAGAATATTTCTGGATATATTAGCGCAGATCTGCAGGGACCACACCTCTCCTAATATCCAGACTGTGGGACGTCAGCCATATAATATCGCCGCACTCTCTTCTTTTACATCAGTCTCGTCACTGCTTTTATATTTATGGCTGAAGGTGTAAAATCACCAGACTCCGCTCTACAGACATGAATGCTAATTATTTCGCATTAACTTTTTCCTGTCGCACTTTTGATTTTTTTCCTCCTCCCCTTCTTCCACACATTTTTATCTTTCCATCGACACATCAGTACGAGACCTTGTTTTTTTTTTTTTTTTGCCGGACGAGTTGTGCTTTTGTATCACACCGTTCACTTTACCGCATAATTTAAAGCGGAATATTAAAAAAAACGAATGCATTTCGGCCATATTTTTTTTTTAGGTGGAGTGAAGTGGTGGTAGTTATTATGGTGTTCATTGTGTGACCAATATTATTGCCCGGATCAGTACAATTACGGCGATATTAAACTTTTAGATTTTTTTTATACTTTAGTAGTGTAAATAAATTCCGAATGTTGTAAAAAGTATTTGTTTTTTTTTTCCCCTTTTCAGACACCTGTAATTTTTTTTTCATTTTTCTAGTGATGGCGCTGTGTGAAGACTTTTTTTTTCTATTATTTTGGGGTACATACATTTTACTCTCTTTTTATTGCATTTTGCTAGATGAAAATTTGTGTAGATGGCGATAAATATGTTTCGCTTATAATTTGCTTAATTGGGAAAAGGGAGTAATTCATGTTTTTATGAACTTTGAGGTGGTTTCTGGCGGCCATGGCAAATCATGATCATGTCATAAGGGGAAGACGCATCACTGGGTTAATACGACCACTTAAATGTCTGAGATTGAAATTGGCATTTAAGTGGTTAAACAGCAATGGACAGAACTAGTGACGCGCCCCCTGGGCCAGTGTTGTTAGGGATACCCGGAGCCGGATCAGATGGGGGTTGTAGTCTCCGAGTGGCTGTGACCCGGTCCGTGCCCAGGGTGTCAAGCTCAGTGTGTGGCAGTCCTTACTGATGTTACTAAAGTTCTTTATGTCGACTACGCCACCCGTTGAATTGCGGTCACTACGGCCGCCGCTGCAGCAGGGTCCGCTGAGGCTGATGGTGTTTGTGCAGCCCAGGTAGTATAACCCCCAACGGGAGGGGTATAGCCTCAGGGGGTCAGGTGCAGAGGATGGTGGTTGTGGAGGTGCAGTGAGGATGGTAATGAGAGTCAGAGTCGGGCTGTGCAGTTCAGGGTTTGTTTACTTACTGCTGTTCTTGTACCGGTCACTCCGGCCTTAAGTGACCACCCGAGCCGTGCTGCGTCCACCAGGTCCTGGACTCGGCCAACCCCCAAGTAGTTCTGGAGCGTGGTTCTGAGCTCCCTTTCTGTCCTGTCCTCGTCTCTGGCCTTCCCCACCAGGGATCCACCTATGTCCGGCTCCCTCGGGCCTCTTGGTGGTAAACCCTTGTCTCTGGGTTCCCTGACCCTATTCCTGGTCTGCCTTCCAGGTGGATTTAGTGGGTGATCGTGGCAGATCGGTCCTGCCCACGACCTCCGGTTCCTGGCTAAGGTGTGCTGTAGCCTCTGCCAGCTTGGGATCCGGTACCCTGTTGCCAACTCTTCACCCTCTGGTCTAATTTGGGCTCTTGGAGTTCCTTCTTTCTCCCCCTCTGGGTCCTTCTTTCTCCTCTCTCTCTCTGGGCCTTGGAGCTGCTCTTCTCCTCTGCTCTGCTTCTCTGACTCAGCTCTGACAGACTGACCTCACTCTGCAAAAGACCCTGTCCTAAGATGGTGCCCACCTTATATACTCCCTCTATGTGTGAGCTCAGGTGACCAGCACCCAATGAGCTCCTAGCACTACCCAGACTGCTCCCCCTATCTGCCCCTACACTACTGGGATGTTCCACCCCCCTCCCACTCCAGCCAGGAACAGACACTGTCGTACCTGCACATTTCTCTAGTGGGAGTACCATCGGTCTGTTCCCCGGAAATGGGATGTGTGTAGTGCATGCAGCCAACTGAGCTCAGTTCCACACTCCATCCTTACCCGGGAGTGGAATATCACACCTCTGGCTGAGGTGCAATACCCCTGTAGCAGCCGAATCCTCAGGGTGCTACACTAGCGTCACTAGCTGCTGGTAGAAGTGGGTGCCAGCTGTATAACACAGCTGGCACCAGCGGCATACCGCAGACCACATGGCCGCTATGGGGCCCATGAGTCTGGGGGGGCCCAGTGTCAGCACTGGCAGCGGGCCCCCCCTCTGCGTCATACTTTCGACTGTTTCGGCATCCTGGAAGCCGATACACTTAAAAACAATGATGGGAGAGGGACCTGTCAGCTGACAATGCCTCTACCATCTGAGCTCTGTGACATCTCAGCTCGGAGGGCGCGATGACGTCACTACAGAGCACCCTCAGTGCTGAGTAGTGCAGAGGGTGAGAAGACGCGCTGCAAAGACCAGAGCAGCGGGGAATGGGCAGAGGTGAGTATCTATTTATTTATTTATTTTTAATGTGGGGCCCATTATACTGTATGGAAAACTATATGGGGCCCATAGTAATGTATGGAGGACTACATGGGGCACATAGTACTGTATGCAGGACTACATGAGGCCCATTATACTGTATGGATGACTATATGGGGCCCATTATACTGTATGGAGGACTATATGGGGCCCAAAATACTATATGGAACACTACATGAAGCCCATAGTACTGTATGGAGGACTACATGGAGCCCATAATACTGTATCAAAGACTATATGGGGCCCATAATACTGTATGGAGGACGATATGGGGCCCATAATACTGTATGGATGACTATATGGGGCCCATAATACTGTATGCAGAACTATTTGGAACCCATAATACTGTATGAAGGACTATACAAGGCTCATAATACTGTATGGAGGACTATGTGGGGTCTATTATACTGTATGGAGGAATATGTGCAGGCAATTATACAGTGTGAAGGTTTTCGTGGGGTACATCATACTGTATAGGGGTCAGTATGGTGTTCGGAGGGCTGGGTGAGGGCCAATATACTGTTTGGAGGGCTAGTGGGGGCCATTATACAATGTGGATGGTTGCATTGGGGCAATCATACTGAGTAGAGGGGTGAGGGAGCCATTATACTGTATGGAGGCCTATTATACTGTATGGAGATCTGTATGGTGATCACAGTTGGGGCATCATACTGTGTTGGGGTCACTATATTTTCCCGGGGGAGGATTGAGGGAGACGGGGTACAGTGGGTCATCATACCGCGGAAGAATTTACTGTGAGGTTATCACATTGTGTTTTGGGGGACCAATATTGTTAGCATCATACTTTATAGGGGCAACGAAAGGGCTATCCAGGGGCTTCAAGAGGAGGAAAATTATTTTGTAGGGGCTACAAAGTTGTGGGTTATTCTCTTCTGTGATCTCACCGAATATTAAGGTGCTTTTTTTTTGCAGGCGGGGGCCAGTTAGAACTTCAGTTTTTAGTATCATCTCTATGCTGATGACACCCAATTATACACCTCTTCTCCGGACATCACCCCTGCATTATTACAAAAGACCAGTGATTGTCTTTCTGCTATATCTAACACTATGTCCTCCCTCTATCTACAAACTGAATCTGTCAAAAACTGAACTACTCGTATTTCCTCCCTCCACTAATCTACCTGTCCCTGATATTTCCATTCCCATTTGTACCTCCACCATTACTCCCCAACAACAAGTCCGCTGTCTTGGGGCCATACTCAATTCAGATCTTTCCTTCACTCCTCACATCAAATCACTCACTTGTTCGTGTCATCTACACCTCAAAAACATCTGTAGAATCAGAACTTTTCTTACCTTTGACTCGGCAAAAACTCTTACTGTTGCTCTTCTTCATTCTCGTCTGGACTACTCTCTACTAATCGGGCTCCCTCTTTCTAAACTTTCCCCTCTCCAATCCATCCTGAATGCAGCAGCCAGGAATCATATTCCTCTCCAACCGATACACTGATGCCTCTTCCCTGTGCCAGTCATTGCACTGGTTGCCCATCCAATACAGAGTTCTATATAAACTTATCACTCTTACCCACAAAGCTCTCCACGATTCAGCACCACTCTACATCTCCTCCCTCATCTCAGTCTACCACCCTTCCCGTGCCCTCCGTTCTTCTAATGACTTAACCCTCAACTGGTGAGGTGGGGTTTGCCACACCCCAGGGAATTTTTGTTCGGCTGCCATTCATTGAAAAATGCTGGTATGATGATACGTGTCTCACTAGCTTCCATCCATTTGTGGGTGTCAAAAATTTGTTATACTCATGTGTAATCAATCGCCAATAAGAAAACGATTAAAACAAATGTGATCTTTGCATTTTCTGTAAAAATAAGAGATTTCTAAACACTGGGGTATTGGAAACCCCACATCACCAGTTGCGTGACAAAAACCCCACCTCACCAGTTGAGGGTTAAAACTAAAATCCTCCTTAATCCGAACCTCCCACTCCCGTCTCCAAGATTTCTCACGTGCTGCGCCAATTCTTTGGAATGCACTACCCAGGACAATTCGATTAATTCCCAATACCCACAGCTTTAAGCATGGCCTAAAATCTCATTTCTTTAGACTGGCGAATCGCCTTAACATACTTGTCTAACTGTCCCAGTTTGGCCCATAACAAAATTTTCTTAAAAATCATGCTCATACCATCCATGCACTGATTAGCCTCTGTCTGTACTGTACACATACTGGCTGGCAACCAGTTCATGTAGTGCTATGTACTTACCCTATTTAGCATATTATGGCTGTATTAAACAATATTTGTACATTTTACCTTTTGTGTCCCCCCCTATTTCCTCATAGACTATAAGCTTGCGAGCAGGGCCCTCACTCCTTTTAATATCTGAGTTATGCTTATTTTGTAATGTCTTTTTGTCTTTTAAAGCCCCCTATTATTATTATTATTATTATTATTATTCTTAGAACTTCCACTATGGGGCCCCATGATTTCTATGTCTGCCCCTGGCTGCCACACATCATTTATGGAGCAGGTACAGCTCCTGAGCCCGCTCTATATACCCGCACCTGACATGGGTTGTACATGTCTGACGGCTCTAATTGGTTGCTGTGGGAAACAAAAACAGTCTACTTTTAGGCAGTTGTGATAAATGAGGTCCTGAGTGGATGTCAAAGATCAAGGAGAACTTGTTCAATAGGCCTCGTTTATGAAAACTTTGTTGCCCATAGCAACCAATCGGAGTCCTGCTTTCATTCTTACAAAGCAGTTGAATAAATGAAAGCTGTGTTCTGATTGGTTGCTATGGGCAGTTAAGACAGTACTAGTTACGGATCTGGATAATACAAATCCATGATAGGCCTGGGCACTCAGAACTATCAGGGTCAGCATTAAAAGTGTGCTGCCCCTCTGGTCACAGCTGTCAATATCCTAAAAAAATCCATCCAAATACATTCCGCCGATATACGCAGAAGAGTTTTTGGATGACATTTCTGAAAATCTTAAAAAAACGTAACAAGCTGCAGCTTATATCAATTATTCACACTAATCCTGCCAACAATCGTATTAAGGAACCCTCTAGTGACCGGTCTGAAATGGCTGATAACAGAGAACAATAGACTGCATTCAAATACGGGGTCCACACATTGAGTAGGGGCAGATTTTCTTCACGAAAAATCTGCAGCATTTTGTCAGCACCTGCAAAATGGATGACATTTAACTTAAAGGGGTTGTCCAGTGAAAACACGTTATCACCAATCCACGGGATAGATGATAATTACTGATCGGAAGGGGTCCGACTGCACGGACTAGAATGATCGGAAGATCTGGGAATTTTTAGTTTCAAATATTTTATTGAAATTTTTGTATTAGAGGATACAAAAGAGAAAAAAAAGGGATAGGATGAAGGTGGGGAGTGGGTCAAAGGGATAACAGGAGATCTGGGAATTTTTATCCCTGATTGGGAACTTTTATAACATGAAAAAGCAAGAAAGGATCACATCACGAGATCCGGAAATGAATCAATCTATAAGGGCGCGGTGCTTGGAGAGAGATCTCCCGGGCAGGAATAGCTGAGTAAAATGACAGATATCCAGCACCCGTATTGAGAAAAATTATAAAATCATCAGTTATAAATTGCTCTTAAAAAGTCAAAAAAGGGAGGATAAAAAGGGAGAAACACTCGGCCTTTGCGTTTCGAGCTCTAAGGCACTTAGTCAAGAGTCTATACATTTCATACTCTTAGTCAAGAGTCAAACAGCCTGAAACGCGTAGGATGAGTGTCTACTCCTTTTTCTAATTTTTAAAGCAATTAATAAATGATGATTTTATAAGTTTTATCACTGAGGTTGCCTGATACCTGTCTTTGGGACTTTTATACCTGTTACAAAATGGCTTAAGAGACCGGACCATCAATCGCTGCTTTATTCATTATCTATGGGCTTGCTGGATCAGTGCAGTGCCTGGCAGTCCCATAGGGAATGAATGGATCAGCAGTCGAGTAAGTGCACTGCCACTCCATTCCCTGTTCTCCTTAATCCCCACTGATCAGTAAGTTATCATCTACTTGGCCATGGCCCCACTATCAGTATTTGTTCAGTATTCGGTCAGTATTTTTTCTTAGGAGTGGGAGCCAAAACCAGGAGTGGGTGATAAATGCAGAATTGGTGACTTGTTTCCATTTTTCCTTTTCTCTGATTGTTCCACTCCTGGTTTTGGCTCCCACTCCTGAGAAAAAATACTTTTTTCCGAATTACCGAATACTGATAGTGGGGCTGTAGCCTTTCATTGCACCCCCTGCCCCCTTTAATCTCATCCACATGCTGCTTTTTATTTTTTTTTGGTGGTTTATCCACATGTATATTGCTTTTTGGTGCTTTTTTTGAAAATTCCAGCATGGCCGTTTTAGATACAGAAATACTCTTTTTTGGTGCATTTTTTTTACCCATTTATTTCAACAGGGACCCTGAAAACTGCATATTAAACCGCTAGTCTTGACTAGTGTTGTTGCGTTGTTTTTTTTTGTGTGTGTCAAGTTTCTTCAACAACACCACCCCCCTGCATAAATAAGTGTGGAAAATATGCACCGATTCTGGTTGCAGAAATGCTGCAGATTTCAGTTTAGAAATCCAAATCTTCACAAATTCCTTAACCAAGGACTGACGGTCCCTGCCCATATGCTTCATGAGGTCCCGAGGACATCGTAGTGGAGGGGTCCCTTGCTTAGGACCCCCTATAATCACTAGATCAAGAAAGAGAGAGAAATGGATGTTTGCTTGAGTTAGGGAAGACGGCTCCATTAGAAAGAATAATGGACATGAGCACATTCTGTGTACGGTGCTGTGGAATATGTCAGTGCTTCATAAGTATTGAGAAATATAGAACATTTTTTTAAATTGCCCCTTTAAGAAGTTTCCAATTAAAGGGGCAGCGTCATGATGCATTAGGAAGTTATAGGTATCATTCACCTTGAGATTTCAATTACTAACCTGGAGAAAATCACTATGTGGGCTTAAACAATGTAGAGATTCACCAAACTGTACTGATGTCATTAAGACGTCTCTAGCAACATTTCATTTATCTCTTAATTAATTTATCTGTTCTGATGCATCAATAACTTATGATATATTCATAAGGGGCAGGATTCGACAGTAGACGAGGTGGGAGAGATCCAAATACCAATGTTCATGTAAAGGGGTCAGGCTGTTACATTGCGATAGAAATTTTTATCCTTAAAGGGATTTTCCCCCTAAAACACATTTATCACCTATCCCAAAGATGCTAAATGTATGATCACTGGGGGTCCAACTGTTGGGAGCCCCACTAATATTGAGAACGGGGGTTCCAGAATCCTCTGAATAGAGTGGCTTCTATGGTGAAAACCCCTTTAAAGAGGACCTGTTACTTGCCATAAATAGATTTTTTTTTAACCTGATATAAATGCCGCTGTTCTCCTGAATCCGGCGATATCTTTTTTTTGCTCCTGTGACTCACCATTACTGAGATATGGTCCCTACTTTCATGTATATAAATCTAGTCTTTTTAGCCAAAAGGGTGTGTTTATCAATTCTATTCTGTGGGCGTTTTCTTGACTATCACACCCACTTGGCTAAAAAGACGAAATTTATGTACATGGAAGAATGGGCCATATCTCAGGAACGGAGAGGCGCAGGAACAAAAGAAAAACAACGCCGGATTCAGGAGAACAGTGGCTTTCATCTTAAATCAATCAAATAAATATATATATATTTATGGCTAGTCACAGGTCCCATTTAAAGACCTCCCATTATGAGGCAATGATGGGCCATAGGAAGCCTAATCTGATAATATTATGTGATAGAAACAAACATATTATTTGTCAGGGATGCTGGGAGTTGTAGTTGTGCAAGAACTGGAGAGGCTCGGGATGAGGACTAATCACTTATAGACTCATAAAAATAAATCTATACATATAAATGGTTTGGGACTTCCGCAGAGCAAATCTGCCAAAAAACACATCATGATACTGTAGGTGTAGATGGGGCTTTAAAATCCTCATGTATTGGGTAAAAGAAAAAAATCAGCGTGGAGAATGAGCATGCCGGGGATTTTCACATTCTCACAATGTTGCAAAAAGGTAATTTTCACTGCATACTGGGGTGAAATCTGTGTTAAAGCCGCAGCACAACCTGCACACGTGGGAGCAGATTTTTCCATCTCATGTGAACATAGCCCTAGAAATTTAGAAGGGTATAGAGCTGGGCGTCCATAGTGTGGTATAGGGTCTTATGTGGTTGCCCAAAGCAAACCTATTGAAAGTTATCCATAACACAATTTTACTTAAAGGGATTCTCCTCTATCTTTTTTTTAACAGATGTATCGGGGACATGATTTTGTGACACTAATACATAAGTTTTACAGATTATTATAGTTTTCCTCACTGACTGCACAGCTCTGCTGTTCTCAGAATGGCCACTAATGGAGGAGCATGTGACCGGACACGCCCACCGGCCTCCTCCAATTGAGAAACACTGCACAGGGAAAAGCTGTTTTCAATTGGATGAGGCGGGTGGGTGTGTTTGGTCACATGTTCCTCCTTTAGTTGTCACCTTAAGAACAGGAAAGCTGTGCAGTTTGTCAGGAAGTCTAGAACTTAGAAGTACAGGAGGAAAACCTGTAATAGTTATGTATTAGTAAATCACGTCCCCCAACACACCTGTGAAAATACAGATCAAGGGGACAACCCCTTTAAATGACAAACATTTTTGCAATTTCAGTTTCAATAAGACGCGCGTCAAGGATTTCCAATATGACCTTTTATTGAGCAAGGTTTTTGCTTTGACATAAATGACATAAACTGACAGCAAGTTGTGTTAAACTCATCCAGGTTCTCTCATGACCTGCAGTCTATTAATTGCACCAGTGAGGTAAACATAATTATAGGTTTCTTTTATTAAGGCGAGAAAACATCTGTTTCACGGTCCCCTCCCTCCCTCTTTTTTTTTTTGGCTCAGTTAGTTCTTTGCATATTTTTGTCTCAGGACTCGTCTCAAGGATCTGGAATCTGTTCCCGGACCCACGACAACTTAGGAAACTCTCATCTCTGTTCTTTCTTTGACAAATCATGCAGTAAATTGTATTTTTTTTAGTGAATTCCCCAAGTTGTGTGGGAGGGCCACATCTCTAGCTTGCATGCATTTCCCCGCCCCGAGTATTGCACAGGTAATAATACAGTATCTGGAGCCCCCACCCCACGAGAGAACCCCCTTCTGCTAGAAGCCCATTAGAAGCTGTCACTTTACATGCAGTTTATCTTATGGCTTTTCAGTCCTGCTGCTTTGCTGGAAGAAGTGCTATGACTATGTTTTCACTTATTCTCAGCAACTTCTTTAACTACTGCATGTGAAGTGACTTTTTCCACCTTCTTCGTGGACACGGATTTCTCCTGGACGGTTTCTTCATGTTCCTCCACCTTCTGGGTGACTGTCACAGACTTGGTAATGTATTTGGTTCCGTCTTCACCTTCGCTGGTTGTGGTCTCAATCTTTTTGGTGATGACAACAGTTTGCTGGCTCTTGCTGCTGTCTTTGTCCTCTGAGGGGCTGTCATCGAGACCATTGGTGACTACACCTTTGTCCTCACTCTCTTCCTGCACATCTCCATTTACTGCAGTATCTTCCTTCCCGTCATCCTTGGGGCTGCTTTCTTCTTCTTCTGCTTCTTCTTCTTTGTCTTCCTCTTTTTCTGTTCCGACAGAAGCAGCCTTAGATGCAGGGATGGTCTCCTCCACACTTTCTTCAGGAGACTCTGCCTTTTCCTCCTCTGTTTCAGCCTCTTTATCCTCTCCAGATTCTTCCTCAGCTTTATCTTCCCCAGTTTCTTCCTCTTCTTTGGTCTCTCCTTCCTCTCCCTCTTCTTTCTCCTCATCTGTTCCTGCTTTCTCCTCTTGCTGCTCTGAGCTTTCATCTGCTGCTCCCTCTTCTTCCTCTTCTCCAGCCTTTTCCTCCACTTCTTCCTCTCCCTTCTCTTCCCCTTCTTCATCACCCCCCTCTTTCTCCTCCTCTGCTTCCTCTTTTGTCTCTTCTACTTCTGCCTTCTGCACTGCTGCTTTTACCCTTACAACCTTAGTCTCCACAAAAAGCTCCTCTACTACTTCTTCCTGTTGTGTCTCCTCAGTAGCCTCTTCCTCTGCCCCTTCTGCCTCCTGCTCACCTTCTGCCTCCTCTGTGTCCCCCTCTTCTCCTTCTTTCTTTCCACCTTCTTCTTCTGCTTCTCCCTCTCCACCTTCTACCTCTGCTTCTGCTCCTTCCTCTTCTCCCTCCTCTCCCTCTTTTTCTCCTTCCTCTTCTCCCTCTTTCTCTCCCTCATCTTCTTCTTCCTTCTCACCTTCCTCTTCTTCTGTCTTTCCCTCTTCTTCTCCTCCTTCTCCTTCTTCTTCTCCTTCCTCTGCTTTCACCTCTTCCTCCTGTTCTGCTTCCTCTTCTACTTTCTCTCCTTCCTCTTCACCTTCCTCTTTTTCTCCCTCTTCTTCTACCTCTTCTTCTGCCTTATCTCCTTCCTCTTCTTCCTCACCCTTTTCTCCCTCCTCCTCCTCTGCTTCTTCATCTCCTTTTTCCCCTTCTTCTTCCTCTGCTTCTTCTTGCTTTCCCTCTTCCTCCTCCCCAGGAGCTGCTGCCTGTACAGTAGACTCTACAGCAGCTACAATCTCCTCTTCAACCTCATCTTCTCCCTCCTCCTCCTCTTCTTTCTCCTCCTCACCTTCTTCTGCCTCTTCCTCTTCTCCCTCCATAAGCCCTGATGCAAACTCTTCTGCCATCGCAGCCAATGCTGCCTCCATATCTGACCTTTCATCTTCCACTTTGGTTTCCTCAATGATCTCCTCCACAAACTTGTGCTGCACTTTGACTCTGGGAGGCTCCGCTCGAGTCTGCTGTACTCTGGAGGTTACTGTAACAGGTCCCTGTCTGTGTGGAGCTGATGGCCCTGAAGGGAGGCTGGAGAATGAGCAGAAGCGGGTTTCTTCTCCCTCAAGGAGTTTCCTGTGGAGCAAAGAAATGAATTGTTAAAACTACTATTTAAAGAGAAGGAGGAGTTTACTACTCAAACTAATATGGCTGTATAGGTCCTTGTATAACCATAAAAATGATACCCATTTTGTAGCGATCCTATGTGCCAGTGCTGAGAAATTGAGCTTCCAAGACATGTAGGAAGTACATTTAGGGGGTGTCGGCTTACTGAGTGCATTGACACGCCCCCAATGCACTTCCAGGCTAATTTGCAAGTGTCTTCAAAGCTTGTTTTCTCACCACTGGAGCTTCGAATTACTGCTAAATATTATTATTGTCCTGCGACTTACACCACCATACCAGTAGTTTCAGTACTAAAATCGTCCCGACAAGTGTCACTTAAGCTATACTAATTTTAAAGGACCACTCCATATAAAACAGATCGCCTGTGTATTCATGTGTTACGCCTCCTCGAGATTTACTTGGCTAATTTTGCTGGGATTTGAATAAAAGCTGATATACATCCCTTGCAGCAATTATATTAAGTATTTTTTAAAAAAATTGTCCCTTATTTGACAAGGGGGAGTGGCTTTGAGCCACTGTAATGTTTCATGCATTTTAAGACTGTGTAGTCTAAGGTTAGACTGTTTAGGATTAGTCAATTTATCCCAGTGTCACTATTTTTATCTAAAATGTTCCTTAACCCTTAAATAGTGTAAAGGGTGTAAAAAGTAATAAACTCCTTTCCAGAGATATTGCCCTTTTTATTTAATGCTAATTTTTAGGTAATTTTTGGATAATTTTTAGGCTCTGGGCGTGTCTTTAGACTGCTCTGCAGTCTTACCTTCTTAGTCACGTCCACATCATAAAGACAATAAAAATTATCACTGAATAATTAGGCCGATTATGGGAACCATATGGCGGATTTAAAAAACACAAAAAGCAAATAACTCAGGGAAGCAACGGGAATAAAATAAGAGCAAAAACTTGTCACTTTTAACCTGGTGACAGGTTCTCTTTAACAACTAGACCTGCCAGTAGATTAATGGCCTTGTAGCACTTACTATTTATTTCACGTAACATAAACCAATGGAAATGAATCCTACAGATGTAGCAGAGGTGAGTCTGTCATTAACCGACTAAAGAGATAAGCCACAGATAACACTTTGTTAATTGCTAAATGTGCAGAATTTGTGCCCAAAAAAATTATATTCATGGCTTGCACCATATTTATGATGTGTTTTAGACACATTTTACAATTTTTTAGGGGCATGGCCTCAATGGGTGTGGGTAAAAAAAAAAGTGAAAATGCACCAAAAATGTGGCCCAAAGTAAGCCAACTAATAGAGGGCGTACACTTAGACTAGGCAGTCTTAAAATTAGATTGGTTTATCAAAATGCATGAACCACTACGATTTTAAGACTGTCATGTCTACGTTTGCCCTGTCTAAGAATTAGCTTTTACAGTATTTTCTGTCCCCATACTAATTCTATCTATCCCCTACAAGAAGGTGATGAAACAGATTTTGGCTATATTCTTATTGTATGCTATGCTAATACTGGGGTGTTATTGGTGTATTGGGCTTATGTGTTACTGGTCTATAAGGCTCATGTTTCAGAGTTTCTAGCATTAACCCTATGTCATGCTGTGATGATACTGGTGTGTTGGGCTCATATTTTTTCAATTTTTTGGACTTTTTTTGCTTTATCCTTATTGCATGCTATGCTAATACTGGGATATTACTGGTCTATTGAGCACATATATTTCAGAGTTTCTAGCATTAACCCTATGTCATGCTGTGATGATACTGGTGTGTTGGGCTCATATTTTTCCATTTTTTGGACTTTTTTTGCTATATCCTTATTGCATGCTATGCTAATACTGGGATATTACTGGTGTTTTGGGCTCAAATGTTACGGGTCTATGGGGCTCATGTTTCAGATTTTCAAGCATTAACCCTGTTTCATGCTGTGATGATAATGGTGTGTTGTGCTCATATTTTTCAATTTTTCAGACTCTCTTGCTATATCTTTATTGCATGCTATGCTAATACTGGGATATTACTGGTCTATTGATCACATATGTTTTAGAGTTTCTAGCATTAACCCTATGTCACGCTATGATGATACTGGTGTGTTGGGCTCATATTTTTCTATTTTTCTGACTTTCTTGCTATTTCCTTATTGCATGCTATGCTAATGTTACTGTTCTATTGAGATCATATGTTTCCGAGTTTCTAGCATTAACCCTATGTCACGCTGTGATGATACTGGTGTGTTGGGCTCATATTTTTCGGACTTTCTTGCTATTTCCTTATTGCATGCTATGCTAAT
Source organism: Phyllobates terribilis (assembly GCF_046119375.1). Taxonomy (NCBI): domain Eukaryota; kingdom Metazoa; phylum Chordata; class Amphibia; order Anura; family Dendrobatidae; genus Phyllobates; species Phyllobates terribilis. Next base: position 560,273,946 of record NW_027362771.1, read on the forward strand.
ACTGGGATTTTAGGAATCTATTGGGCTTATATGTTACTGGTTATTGCATGCTATGCTAATACTGGGATTTTAATAATCTATTGGGTTTATATGTTACTGGTCTATTGAGATCATATGTTTCAGAGTTTCTAGCATTAACCCTATGTCATGCTGTACTGACACTGGTGTATTGAACTCATATTTTTTTGGACTTTCTTGCAATATCCCTATTGCACGCTGTCTGATTGGATGTCATTGCTTCCAGTTTCCCTCCCACTCTCTTCGATGTGAAAGTTTTCCCATCCTGCTGCTGCTGGCTGCAGTCTCTGCAGTGCTATTAATATTCTGCTGGCTCTGCCCTTGTACCTGTATGCAGCAATTTCTATATCCAGAGCCATTTTGACATTGAGAAGATCTTGGTATTCTCTCAGGTGACGGGACATCTCCCATTTAGTTCCTCGCAGCTCATTGTCCAGCTGTTGGATGGTTTCCTATAGGAGGAAGAAAACCCATTGAATTAAGGGAGAGGATTATTTTACGCTGATGTGTCATACGACCTACGGTGACATCTATCTCGTCCTGTTGTCACATTGCAGCAGCTGTACACACAGGCACTGTCATATTGCACCACACACGGAGCCACACCTCCTGGATTAGACGCCTAATTGCACAAACTCACTGCAGCAAAATCTAAACAGGGCACTAATTTATTCTGTCCCACTAGGATACATATCACAGAGCCGCTCCACACCCCCACCCCATACTTACAGACATGCACTGTCATTGCACCACACCCTCCATAAGCAACAGCCACACTGCGTCACACTACCCCCCCACAAGGAACCACACTAACTGCACCACACCCCCTACACGTGTTACTGCAGAACTTGCAAACCCATTGCAAAACCTATGTCACCCTCATCACATTGGACACACCCATAGGAAATCCCACCTAGGACTCTGGAGGGATCTATGCATCTGATGGCTAAAAGGTAAGTGATTGTTACTGTAAGATCTGAAGATGACAATGTTACAACAGAGGTCCATATACTTGAGACATTTAGGTGCAGATAAATGGTAGATCCAGCTAACTTTAGTATCATGTGCTGTTAATATTAATATGCGCCACCACCATAGACATTCAATTCTCGACTAAAGTGATTACTTATAACTCAATCGAGCACCATGGACAGCTCCTTTCCATAGCCCCAATCCCCAATTTCTAATAAATGGGTTAACTTACCTGGTAACTGGTCAAGTCATTGTTGTGTCTCTCCTCGATATCATTCAACTGTCTCTCCAGTGACTCTTTGGTTCCTTTAACTGACTCCAGCTCTACAGTTTTGCTGTGTAGTTGCCTTCTGTATTCGGCTAGCTCCTCTTTGGCAGATCTGATAGCTTCTTTGTTCTGTTCTGCAGCTTCTGTTAGCTTGGCATACCTATTTTTAAAGACCTCCTCTGTCTGGACCATGTTGTTGTTGGAGTGCCCTTCTAGCTGAGATCTGATTTCCCTTAAGGCAGAGGCCAAATCTGTCTTCTGGAAGTCCTTCCTCTCTACTGTGATGTGGGAGGCCTGGATTTGGGCTAGCAGCTCACTAACTTCTTCTTCATGGTTGTTTTTGAGGAAGGCAATCTCTTCTTGCAGGGACTGGACCTTCTTGTCCAACTCCACCTTTATCAAGGACGTGTCATCGATGTCCTTCTTCATCGCCCTGATAGTGGCCTCTGTGTCGTCCCTAATCCTGACCTCTTCTTCATACCTGTCTTTCAGCCTCTGGAGGTCTTCCTCAAGGTGTTCAGAGTCTAACAGAACCTGCGCCTTGTCGTGGTTGACATGTTCCAAGTTAGACCTCAACTCTCTTAGCTCTTGTTCGTAGATCTCACCCAACTGGCTGTATCCACTCTGCTTTTGCCTTAGGGCCTGAATTTCTGCTTCAATTTCCTTGTTCTGTTGCTCCAGGTAGTGGACTTTTTCGATGTAACCAGCAAAACGATCGTTGAGTCCTTGTAGTTGCTCCTTTTCGCTTGATCGTACTTGCTTGAAGTCTCCATTGTAGCCGGAGGACTGACTAAGATCCAAACTGTCACTGGAGCTGAACCCTCTGGGCGCTGCTAGGTTGCTTCTCTTATAGGAGGAGGAGATGGTGCTAGGGGTGCTTCTGGACCAGCTCTGAGACCTGAAACCGCTGGATGGGGAACTGCTTGTCCTTGAATAGCTGGTCCTTATCTCAGCCATCCTCCTATAAGAGGGGCTACCTAATGTTTCCAGAGAGTAGCTCATGCTGGAAGACTTTCTAGTGTGTGTGTGGCTCACAGCGCAGGATTTGCTCTCGCCTGCTCTTTATATATCCAGGGAAGATCAGCTAACATGGCAGGAACCGGCTCTCTGCTCCCTGATTGATCTGCGTTAGGATGGGAGTGGTGCTTCTTGCCCTACACGTGGGGCGAGCTTTCCTTGGTTTAATGTGCTGCCTACCCCTCCCCCCTTTCAGTGTGCAGCAGAGAACTGTTCTGGAAGGTGCTCAGAGGAAGAAATATCGCCAGCCTTTCTCTAGCAGAGGAAGCCTAAGAATTTTCACTACTATTCATAGGGGCGCTATCTCCTTGTACAATCCGCGCCGTTAAACCTTTAGAGGTCATATACTTTTATATGCACTTTGCATATTGACTGGCATACGAGTAGATGAATATTCCATATACTTCTGTCTGTAAGTAAATTTGCAAACCCTGTCTTTCCCTACTTCAGACTGAAAATGATGGCTTGCATGCTGCCCATGTCATAGTCAATGACAGGGTTCAGCACCACGGACAGCGGCCGCTAAAAACTGCATTGTCTGTGCATTGCGGGGATCCTTCACTACAATCTGCTACACATGGCAGCTATTGATCTGAAACTACTGCAGCACCTGCCCAGATATTCCTAAAATGAGCTGTGGGTGAACAGAGATGTCATATGTCTTCATCTGTGTTCTTCTCTAACCCCACCCATGTGCAGTCACTCAGGACCTCAGTGTCATGAAGCCATGTGTTCTTCTGTACCCCCACCCATGTGCAGTCACTCAGTACACCGGTGTCATGAAGCCATGTGTTCTTCTGTACCCCCACCCATGTGCAGTCACTCAGTACACCGGTGTCATGAAGCCATGTGTTCTTCTGTACCCCCACCCATGTGCAGTCACTCAGTACACCGGTGTCATGAAGCCATGTGTTCTTCTGTACCCCCACCCATGTGCAGTCACTCAGTACACCGGTGTCATGAAGCCATGTGTTCTTCTGTACCCCACCCATGTGCAGTCACTCAGTACACCGGTGTCATGAAGCCATGTGTTCTTCTGTACCCCCACCCATGTGCAGTCACTCAGTACCTCAGTGTCATGAAGCCATGTGTTCTTCTGTACCACCACCCATGTGCAGTCACTCAGTACCTCAGTGTCATGAAGCCATGTGTTCTTCTGTACCCCCACCCATGTGCAGTCACTCAGTACCTCAGTGTCATGAAGCCATGTGTTCTTCTGTACCCCCACCCATGTGCAGTCACTCAGTACACCGGTGTCATGAAGCCATGTGTTCTTCTGTACCCCCACCCATGTGCAGTCACTCAGTACACTGGTGTCATGAAGCCATGTGTTCTTCTGTACCCCCACCCATGTGCAGTCACTCAGTACACCGGTGTCATGAAGCCATGTGTTCTTCTGTACCCCCACCCATGTGCAGTCACTCAGTACCTCAGTGTCATGAAGCCATGTGTTCTTCTGTACCCCCTCCCATGTGCAGTCACTCAGTACACCAGTGTCATGAAGCCATGTGTTCTTCTGTACCCCCACCCATGTGCAGTCACTCAGTACACCGGTGTCATGAAGCCATGTGTTCTTCTGTACCCCCACCCATGTGCAGTCACTCAGTACCTCAGTGTCATGAAGCCATGTGTTCTTCTGTACCCCCACCCATGTGCAGTCACTCAGTACCTCAGTGTCATGAAGCCATGTGTTCTTCTGTACCCCCACCCATGTGCAGTCACTCAGTACACCGGTGTCATGAAGCCATGTGTTCTTCTGTACCCCCACCCATGTGCAGTCACTCAGTACCTCAGTGTCATGAAGCCATGTGTTCTTCTGTACCCCCACCCATGTGCAGTCACTCAGTACCTCAGTGTCATGAAGCCATGTGTTCTTCTGTACCCCCACCCATGTGCAGTCACTCAGTACACCGGTGTCATGAAGCCATGTGTTCTTCTGTACCCCCACCCATGTGCAGTCACTCAGTACCTCAGTGTCATGAAGCCATGTGTTCTTCTGTACCCCCACCCATGTGCAGTCACTCAGTACCACAGTGTCATGAAGCCATGTGTTCTTCTGTACCCCTACCCATGTGCAGTCACTCAGTACCTCAGTGTCATGAAGCCATGTGTTCTTCTGTACCCCCTCCCATGTGCAGTCACTCAGTACACCGGTGTCATGAAGCCATGTGTTCTTCTGTACCCCCACCCATGTGCAGTCACTCAGTACACCGGTGTCATGAAGCCATGTGTTCTTCTGTACCCCCACCCATGTGCAGTCACTCAGTACCTCAGTGTCATGAAGCCATGTGTTCTTCTGTACCCCCACCCATGTGCAGTCACTCAGTACCTCAGTGTCATGAAGCCATGTGTTCTTCTGTACCCCCACCCATGTGCAGTCACTCAGTACCTCAGTGTCATGAAGCCATGTGTTCTGTACCCCCACCCATGTGCAGTCACTCAGTACCTCAGTGTCATGAAGCCATGTGTTCTTCTGTACCCCCACCCATGTGCAGTCACTCAGTACCTCAGTGTCATGAAGCCATGTGTTCTTCTGTACCCCCACCCATGTGCAGTCACTCAGTACCTCAGTGTCATGAAGCCATGTGTTCTTCTGTACCCCCACCCATGTGCAGTCACTCAGTACACCGGTGTCATGAAGCCATGTGTTCTTCTGTACCCCCACCCATGTGCAGTCACTCAGTACCTCAGTGTCATGAAGCCATGTGTTCTTCTGTACCCCCACCCATGTGCAGTCACTCAGTACCTGAGTGTCATGAAGCCATGTGTTCTTCTGTACCCCCACCCATGTGCAGTCACTCAGTACACCGGTGTCATGAAGCCATGTGTTCTTCTGTACCCCCACCCATGTGCAGTCACTCAGTACACCGGTGTCATGAAGCCATGTGTTCTTCTGTACCCCCACCCATGTGCAGTCACTCAGTACACCGGTGTCATGAAGCCATGTGTTCTTCTGTACCCCCACCCATGTGCAGTCACTCAGTACCTCAGTGTCATGAAGCCATGTGTTCTTCTGTACCCCCACCCATGTGCAGTCACTCAGTACACCGGTGTCATGAAGCCATGTGTTCTTCTGTACCCCCACCCATGTGCAGTCACTCAGTACACCGGTGTCATGAAGCCATGTGTTCTTCTGTACCCCCACCCATGTGCAGTCACTCAGTACCTCAGTGTCATGAAGCCATGTGTTCTTCTGTACCCCCACCCATGTGCAGTCACTCAGTACCTCAGTGTCATGAAGCCATGTGTTCTTCTGTACCCCCACCCATGTGCAGTCACTCAGTACCTCAGTGTCATGAAGCCATGTGTTCTTCTGTACCCCCACCCATGTGCAGTCACTCAGTACCTCAGTGTCATGAAGCCATGTGTTCTTCTGTACCCCCACCCATGTGCAGTCACTCAGTACCTCAGTGTCATGAAGCCATGTGTTCTTCTGTACCCCCACCTATGTGCAGTCACTCAGTACACCGGTGTCATGAAGCCATGTGTTCTTCTGTACCCCCACCCATGTGCAGTCACTCAGTACCTCAGTGTCATGAAGCCATGTGTTCTTCTGTACCCCCACCCATGTGCAGTCACTCAGTACACCGGTGTCATGAAGCCATGTGTTCTTCTGTACCCCCACCCATGTGCAGTCACTCAGTACCTCAGTGTCATGAAGCCATGTGTTCTTCTGTACCCCCACCCATGTGCAGTCACTCAGTACCTCAGTGTCATGAAGCCATGTGTTCTTCTGTACCCCCTCCCATGTGCAGTCACTCAGTACACCGGTGTCATGAAGCCATGTGTTCTTCTGTACCCCCTCCCATGTGCAGTCACTCAGTACACCGGTGTCATGAAGCCATGTGTTCTTCTGTACCCCCACCCATGTGCAGTCACTCAGTACCTCAGTGTCATGAAGCCATGTGTTCTTCTGTACCCCCACCCATGTGCAGTCACTCAGTACCTCAGTGTCATGAAGCCATGTGTTCTTCTGTACCCCCACCTATGTGCAGTCACTCAGTACCTCAGTGTCATGAAGCCATGTGTTCTTCTGTACCCCCACCCATGTGCAGTCACTCAGTACACCGGTGTCATGAAGTCATGTGTTCTTCTGTACCCCCACCCATGTGCAGTCACTCAGTACCTCAGTGTCATGAAGCCATGTGTTCTTCTGTACCCCCACCCATGTGCAGTCACTCAGTACACCGGTGTCATGAAGCCATGTGTTCTTCTGTACCCCCACCCATGTGCAGTCACTCAGTACCTCAGTGTCATGAAGCCATGTGTTCTTCTGTACCCCCACCCATGTGCAGTCACTCAGTACCACAGTGTCATGAAGCCATGTGTTCTTCTGTACCCCCTCCCATGTGCAGTCACTCAGTACACCGGTGTCATGAAGCCATGTGTTCTTCTGTACCCCCACCCATGTGCAGTCACTCAGTACCTGAGTGTCATGAAGCCATGTGTTCTGTACCCCCACCCATGTGCAGTCACTCAGTACCTCAGTGTCATGAAGCCATGTGTTCTTCTGTACCCCTACCCATGTGCAGTCACTCAGTACCTCAGTGTCATGAAGCCATGTGTTCTTCTGTACCCCCACCCATGTGCAGTCACTCAGTACACCGGTGTCATGAAGCCATGTGTTCTTCTGTACCCCCACCCATGTGCAGTCACTCAGTACACCGGTGTCATGAAGCCATGTGTTCTTCTGTACCCCCTCCCATGTGCAGTCACTCAGTACACCGGTGTCATGAAGCCATGTGTTCTTCTGTACCCCCTCCCATGTGCAGTCACTCAGTACACCGGTGTCATGAAGCCATGTGTTCTTCTGTACCCCCACCCATGTGCAGTCACTCAGTACCTCAGTGTCATGAAGCCATGTGTTCTTCTGTACCCCCACCCATGTGCAGTCACTCAGTACCTCAGTGTCATGAAGCCATGTGTTCTTCTGTACCCCCACCCATGTGCAGTCACTCAGTACCTCAGTGTCATGAAGCCATGTGTTCTTCTGTACCCCCACCCATGTGCAGTCACTCAGTACCTCAGTGTCATGAAGCCATGTGTTCTTCTGTACCCCCACCCATGTGCAGTCACTCAGTACCTCAGTGTCATGAAGCCATGTGTTCTTCTGTACCCCCACCCATGTGCAGTCACTCAGTACACCGGTGTCATGAAGCCATGTGTTCTTCTGTACCCCCACCCATGTGCAGTCACTCAGTACCTCAGTGTCATGAAGCCATGTGTTCTTCTGTACCCCCTCCCATGTGCAGTCACTCAGTACCTCAGTGTCATGAAGCCATGTGTTCTTCTGTACCCCCACCCATGTGCAGTCACTCAGTACACCGGTGTCATGAAGCCATGTGTTCTTCTGTACCCCCACCCATGTGCAGTCACTCAGTACACCGGTGTCATGAAGCCATGTGTGCTTCTGTACCCCCACCCATGTGCAGTCACTCAGTACCTCAGTGTCATGAAGCCATGTGTTCTTCTGTACCCCCACCCATGTGCAGTCACTCAGTACCTCAGTGTCATGAAGCCATGTGTTCTTCTGTACCCCCACCCATGTGCAGTCACTCAGTACACCGGTGTCATGAAGCCATGTGTTCTTCTGTACCCCCACCCATGTGCAGTCACTCAGTACCTCAGTGTCATGAAGCCATGTGTTCTTCTGTACCCCCTCCCATGTGCAGTCACTCAGTACCTCAGTGTCATGAAGCCATGTGTTCTTCTGTACCCCCACCCATGTGCAGTCACTCAGTACACCGGTGTCATGAAGCCATGTGTTCTTCTGTACCCCCACCCATGTGCAGTCACTCAGTACCTCAGTGTCATGAAGCCATGTGTTCTTCTGTACCCCCACCCATGTGCAGTCACTCAGTACACCGGTGTCATGAAGCCATGTGTTCTTCTGTACCCCCACCCATGTGCAGTCACTCAGTACCTCAGTGTCATGAAGCCATGTGTTCTTCTGTACCCCCACCCATGTGCAGTCACTCAGTACCTCAGTGTCATGAAGCCATGTGTTCTTCTGTACCCCCTCCCATGTGCAGTCACTCAGTACACCGGTGTCATGAAGCCATGTGTTCTTCTGTACCCCCTCCCATGTGCAGTCACTCAGTACACCGGTGTCATGAAGCCATGTGTTCTTCTGTACCCCCACCCATGTGCAGTCACTCAGTACCTCAGTGTCATGAAGCCATGTGTTCTTCTGTACCCCCACCCATGTGCAGTCACTCAGTACCTCAGTGTCATGAAGCCATGTGTTCTTCTGTACCCCCACCCATGTGCAGTCACTCAGTACCTCAGTGTCATGAAGCCATGTGTTCTTCTGTACCCCCACCCATGTGCAGTCACTCAGTACACCGGTGTCATGAAGCCATGTGTGCTTCTGTACCCCCACCCATGTGCAGTCACTCAGTACCTCAGTGTCATGAAGCCATGTGTTCTTCTGTACCCCCACCCATGTGCAGTCACTCAGTACACCGGTGTCATGAAGTCATGTGTTCTTCTGTACCCCCACCCATGTGCAGTCACTCAGTACCTCAGTGTCATGAAGCCATGTGTTCTTCTGTACCCCCACCCATGTGCAGTCACTCAGTACACCGGTGTCATGAAGCCATGTGTTCTTCTGTACCCCCACCCATGTGCAGTCACTCAGTACCTCAGTGTCATGAAGCCATGTGTTCTTCTGTACCCCCACCCATGTGCAGTCACTCAGTACCACAGTGTCATGAAGCCATGTGTTCTTCTGTACCCCCTCCCATGTGCAGTCACTCAGTACACCGGTGTCATGAAGCCATGTGTTCTTCTGTACCCCCACCCATGTGCAGTCACTCAGTACCTGAGTGTCATGAAGCCATGTGTTCTGTACCCCCACCCATGTGCAGTCACTCAGTACCTCAGTGTCATGAAGCCATGTGTTCTTCTGTACCCCTACCCATGTGCAGTCACTCAGTACCTCAGTGTCATGAAGCCATGTGTTCTTCTGTACCCCCACCCATGTGCAGTCACTCAGTACACCGGTGTCATGAAGCCATGTGTTCTTCTGTACCCCCACCCATGTGCAGTCACTCAGTACACCGGTGTCATGAAGCCATGTGTTCTTCTGTACCCCCACCCATGTGCAGTCACTCAGTACCTCAGTGTCATGAAGCCATGTGTTCTTCTGTACCCCCTCCCATGTGCAGTCACTCAGTACACCGGTGTCATGAAGCCATGTGTTCTTCTGTACCCCCTCCCATGTGCAGTCACTCAGTACACCGGTGTCATGAAGCCATGTGTTCTTCTGTACCCCCACCCATGTGCAGTCACTCAGTACCTCAGTGTCATGAAGCCATGTGTTCTTCTGTACCCCCACCCATGTGCAGTCACTCAGTACCTCAGTGTCATGAAGCCATGTGTTCTTCTGTACCCCCACCCATGTGCAGTCACTCAGTACCTCAGTGTCATGAAGCCATGTGTTCTTCTGTACCCCCACCCATGTGCAGTCACTCAGTACCTCAGTGTCATGAAGCCATGTGTTCTTCTGTACCCCCACCCATGTGCAGTCACTCAGTACCTCAGTGTCATGAAGCCATGTGTTCTTCTGTACCCCCACCCATGTGCAGTCACTCAGTACACCGGTGTCATGAAGCCATGTGTTCTTCTGTACCCCCACCCATGTGCAGTCACTCAGTACCTCAGTGTCATGAAGCCATGTGTTCTTCTGTACCCCCTCCCATGTGCAGTCACTCAGTACCTCAGTGTCATGAAGCCATGTGTTCTTCTGTACCCCCACCCATGTGCAGTCACTCAGTACACCGGTGTCATGAAGCCATGTGTTCTTCTGTACCCCCACCCATGTGCAGTCACTCAGTACACCGGTGTCATGAAGCCATGTGTGCTTCTGTACCCCCACCCATGTGCAGTCACTCAGTACCTCAGTGTCATGAAGCCATGTGTTCTTCTGTACCCCCACCCATGTGCAGTCACTCAGTACCTCAGTGTCATGAAGCCATGTGTTCTTCTGTACCCCCACCCATGTGCAGTCACTCAGTACCTCAGTGTCATGAAGCCATGTGTTCTTCTGTACCCCCACCCATGTGCAGTCACTCAGTACCTCAGTGTCATGAAGCCATGTGTTCTTCTGTACCCCCACCCATGTGCAGTCACTCAGTACCTCAGTGTCATGAAGCCATGTGTTCTTCTGTACCCCCACCCATGTGCAGTCACTCAGTACACCGGTGTCATGAAGCCATGTGTTCTTCTGTACCCCCACCCATGTGCAGTCACTCAGTACCTCAGTGTCATGAAGCCATGTGTTCTTCTGTACCCCCACCCATGTGCAGTCACTCAGTACCTCAGTGTCATGAAGCCATGTGTTCTTCTGTACCCCCTCCCATGTGCAGTCACTCAGTACACCGGTGTCATGAAGCCATGTGTTCTTCTGTACCCCCTCCCATGTGCAGTCACTCAGTACACCGGTGTCATGAAGCCATGTGTTCTTCTGTACCCCCACCCATGTGCAGTCACTCAGTACCTCAGTGTCATGAAGCCATGTGTTCTTCTGTACCCCCACCCATGTGCAGTCACTCAGTACCTCAGTGTCATGAAGCCATGTGTTCTTCTGTACCCCCACCCATGTGCAGTCACTCAGTACCTCAGTGTCATGAAGCCATGTGTTCTTCTGTACCCCCACCCATGTGCAGTCACTCAGTACACCGGTGTCATGAAGCCATGTGTGCTTCTGTACCCCCACCCATGTGCAGTCACTCAGTACCTCAGTGTCATGAAGCCATGTGTTCTTCTGTACCCCCACCCATGTGCAGTCACTCAGTACACCGGTGTCATGAAGTCATGTGTTCTTCTGTACCCCCACCCATGTGCAGTCACTCAGTACCTCAGTGTCATGAAGCCATGTGTTCTTCTGTACCCCCACCCATGTGCAGTCACTCAGTACCTCAGTGTCATGAAGCCATGTGTTCTTCTGTACCCCCACGATTTTAAATATAGGCTTACGGAGCTGTTCAGGTGTCCACTACCTGGAGCATTACCTTATCTACCCTAACTCTTATGTCCGAGGCTGCAGAGACATTATACCCGTGTGTTTGATTTTAGCTGATGTTCTCTTACAGGTCGGCCATTAACATTAACCGCCGAGGCCCCGCTACTGCATTAGCGTACTGCGCCTGTTCCATTTGTGTAGCATTACTTAAAGGTTTAACATGTGCTATGAATTAGATTACTGGGGTTTTCCACTTCAAAAACAAACTGGACCCCAAATGCAATTATATACCGAAAATAGCAAGCATAGCATGTACTCACGCTCCCCCGGGTCCAGCACCGGCCCCCCGCCACTGGTCTCGCTGTTCTTGTTCTGCATCAGTGACGTTACATTGCAGCCAATCACTGCGCTCAGTGGTTCATGGCGTCTGGTTGAGCAACCGAACACGGTGATTGGCTGCAGCCATGATTGCACTGACGATGTGACGTCACTAAGACCCGAGCTGCGGTTTGGAGATGGCGCTGGACTCAAGCAGGGTCAGTACATGCTATGTTATTTTAGGTACACATCAGTGTTTGGGGCCCACTTTTCTGAAAGTTTAGTAAAACCACTTAGTTCATAGGCAGAGTTTACGACCACTGATATAATGACATTTAGTTAGTTGTTAGTGGTCGTAACCATGGATACCTAAGGTCATGCAATGCCTGCACATGAGGAAAGAGACATAGAAGTGTAGTATAGTTTTTCAGATTCACTTTGTCTCTTTCCTCATGTGCAGGCATTGCAGGACCTTAGGTATCCATGGTTACGACCACTAACAACTAACTAAATGTCATTATATCAGTGGTCGTAAACCTGGATACCTAATCTACTGCAATGCCCTGCACATGAGGAAAGAGACATAGAAGTGTAGAACAGTTTTTCTGATTCGTCATATCTCTTTCCTCATGTGCAGGGCATTGCAGTAGCTTAGGTATCCATGGTTACGACCACTAACAACTAACTAAATGTCATTATATCAGTGGTCGTAAACCTGGATACCTAAGGTCATGCAATGCCTGCACTTGAGGAAAGAGACATAGAAGTGTAGTATAGTTTTTCAGATTCGCTTTGTCTCTTTCCTCATGTGCAGGCATTGCAGGACCTTAGGTATCCAGGTTTACGACCACTGATATAATGACATTTAGTTGGTCGTAACCATGGATACCTAAGCTACTGCAATGCCCTGCACATGAGGAAAGAGATATGGTGAATCAGAAAAACTATACTACATTTTTAATTGGAGGTATTTGCAAATATTATTAATATTATTACACCTACTACATATTGGGAGAGGATCTTGAAGATGGGAATACCTGTCCATTGATTTTAGTGTAATGCTTAATTTCTACTGTGGTGGCGCTGCGGAGCGTATGAGCACTCACTGCCATGATTACCAGACATGATAGCTTAATGATGGGGGTCTCAACAAACAGGGTACTCCATATTGTTAATTTTTAAGAGTCCCTTCTAAGAAAAATGTATTTGTCCAATGCGGGTAATCGCTTTAAGCAACTATTAAGTGATAGTTTACTCCCTCAAATTTTTACATCACCCCAAGGAGTGACAGTATTTTAGAAATTGAAATACTTAGGAGTCCAGTGGGCGGTCCTTCTTCTAAAAACCGCCTTTGCATAAGTGAGGATACTAAAATAACTAGGACCGCCCACTGGACTCCTAGGCCCAGACTGAGCCTCTAATACATGACATTTATCTCATACACATTTAATATTAAATTGGTAATGAAGACGCACAATGTATTGACCCCACGCCCCATCTTCTGCTATGAGCTTATAAACACGTCAGTGTGAAGATGTCCCGGACTCTGGTTTTATCTTCCTAATCCCATAGTGGCTGATTAGCTGACAGTCTCTCCGAGATCACGGCATCGGTTTCTTACCTTGATGCCTCTACGGCTGTGGTCTGGTGTATGGGATATATTCTGCAGTCCATGAATATACAGCAGCCATTATACAGATGAGCTCGGCTAAAAAGCTTCTGGATTGAAATGTCAGGTAAAGTAAAAGGCAGAGTGAAATAAAGTAGGGGAAAAAAAAATCACTCGACGCTGGTGCTCACCGTAGACGGCTCGTCGTGTGACTCACCTCTTTTTACGGCATCTTACTGTCAGTAGGAAAATAATGAAATAATCATTTAAAACCTAAAGGGGATGTCCAGTTGTTTGTTCAAGTATTTCCTAAAAAAGGATCAGTATTGGGCGTACATCTGTTAAAGGGAACCTGTCACCGGGTTTTCTCCGAATAAAGTACGGCCACCACCATTAAGGCCTCTTTTCTTTAGCTTTCTGGAAGGCTGTAAAAAAGACCCCAATCCCTTTTGCAGATCCAAAAAAATACTTTTTATTATACCAACTGATGTCATGGTCTGGTCCGATTAGTCTTGATCCGGTGCCTCCTGTTTTCCTTCAAACGCCGTTGTCCTTCTTGTCCAAATGACATCATCCACACAGCGCCCCCCAATCTCACTCCTGCGCAGGCACACTTCTCTCTCCCCTGTGGAGGGGGGTACAAAAGTACTGTAGTTGGCTGCGCATACGCCGGGAAAGGCCAAAGAGCGCCGATGACCCAGAACTTTTGTCCACCCTCCACAGGGGAGAGAGAGGTGCGCCTGCGCAGGAGCGGGATTGGAGGACTCTGTTAGAATGAGGAAGCCGGAGGACTGCGATTTAAGGAAGAGCGGAGGCGTCGGATCATGACCAGAAACACCCATCAGACTGGACCAGGCCAACTATGGGTGTGATAAAAGGTCTTTTTTGGGATTCTAGTATGCTGGTATGTACTAGATTGGGGACTTTTTTTTAAAGCATTCCAGAATGATATAAAGGAGGGCTTAATGGTGGCGGCCGTACTTTACATGGGGAAAACCTGTTGACAGATTCTCTTTAAAGTCCTCAAAGTTTGCCCCAGCTCCCCATATACTAACAGCTATGGTCTTGTGTCCATAAGAAGGAACATGGGAGTAGTCAATGATTGGGTTCACATGTCCTCATTCTATGCTTTCCCTTTCAGTGACCCTCGGTGCCATTCCCTAAATTGCTAACAATGTTGATTGTACTGTAGTCCAGCTCAGCTATGTACCATCTGGAAACAAAAGGGATGGGGCCAACCAAGGTTGTGACTCTCTTTCCAAGAGCCCCATAAGTTCCAGACGGTCTGGGTCTATAGGACGTATGAGTCCTGTTATATTGCACCGCAGAAAGAAACTGAATTGCGTGTAATTACCTTGGTAAACACGTTGACACGTCTCTTAGAGTTGTGAGTTTCCATTAAGTTCCTAAATGCTATTTTTCCCTGTGGACGTCAAATCTTTAATTCTCAGCTCCTTCATTAGGTGATGGCCAATATTTACATTATCTGACGAGGTTGTCTACCCTGGAATATACAGTATATATATATATATATATATATATATATATATATATATAATCTTCACCCACTGATCTTTACACGTGGTACAACTGTCTGTAGGACCTTGTGTCCCATCCAACTGCAAATGGAAGACTGTTGTGCTAGCATGCAGGTTAAAAACAGACCAAAGGTGACTATAGACCTTCAATAGCTATTCTTGTACACATGTATGCGCTATTCAGCCAAGCGTACATGTGTTCTCAGTGGAGAGATGGGAATAAGTCGCTGCAGGAACCTCTGGTAGGTTATCTCCTTTGGGAGCAAAGAATTAGATATCTTCAAAACCAACATGTCCAATCATTTTTCTCCTCCCTGACATCTACTGAACATGTGTCAGCTGAACATCGATGATACAATAGATAGTCAGCTGGCCCTGTAAGGGTGTGTGAACGCCTGCGCACACTCTGCATTGTCCCCTGATAAAACAGGTGCAGTGTGACATATCATGTATGCCTTGTAATGCTAGAAATGCTAATGTGTGTTAATGTATTGTGATAAAATAGTATAGGGAAAGAATAGATATAGGAGTATGATAGAGTTAAATAGGAATTAGGGGTTTAGATTAGGGAGGTGCTGTAGTCATGGGGATCTTAGTGTTACTTGGGACTTTCCAGAGTAGGAGGAGTAGAAGTTATAAATAGGGGGAGTATTTCCTGGTATAGATCAGATAGGGTATGAATATAGTGGTGGAGGAGCACAAGAGAAAAGAAGAGAGTTCAGGGCCCTGGTGGCTGAAGGTCAGAGGAGATGCAGCAGGAAACTGAAAAGAGAGAGGGCAGCATGAGGAATGAAAAAGCAGACAACTCTGAGGAAACTTCCCGAAAAGGTCGGGGGCCTACGGCCTGAAGAGGGACTGGAGGAGCCAGCCTTTATTACTCACATGGAAGGGAAAATGGACGAGGATGCACCTGGGGAGAGTAGTAACGTGTTCCTAGAGGCTGCGGAACCGGGTGAGCGATACTTGGTGGAGGAAGAGTTAGAGGAGCAAGGGACAGAGAAGGGAACTGAGACTGTATCGGTGGTGTCCCAAAATGCTGTATCTGTAATCAGAACTGAACATTGGCAAAAGTTAAGTAAAGTTGACCTGTTTGAAAAAGAAACAGTCTGGTAATGTTTGTTTGTCTGCAGCTGAAGCTGGAACCCTGAAGCAGATGGGAACTTCCAGGAAAACCATGAGTGTTGTGCAGTACTCCCAGACCACTAGGCAGACTGGACATTATTTATTCTTTGTGGGGAGTCAGGGTGTGGGAGCACAGCAGCAGCCTCTCACCACAACTACCACCCTGTACCCTTCACAGCCCTGCCAAAATACTTAATTCAGCCAACCTTAGTCTGACGTGTATGGACACCTTAACGAGGTGCCACACATCATCTGGTCTTAACATTTTGGATCCCCCTGACAGGTATCATTTGATCCTACTCGTTAACTTCTTTCATTCCCATGTCAGTTCTCTGTGATACCCACCCATAATGCGACACTTATCTTACGAGGTTTTTATACGTTCATATGAAAGATATCATTGCGTTCTTTCTCGGATGTTGTATGGATGGAAATTTTCCCCTGATTGGAGGATGATTTGGAGCCCGAATCTTCAATTCTCTCCCTTGGTATTAAGTTGGGCAGCTTCACTTTTGGAGTGTTTCCCATGTTGGCACATGCCAAGTGGGTAGCATGGGTTCGGGGAAAAGTAACTAAAGCAGCCCCTAACCGAGTAATAATGCCTCCTGATTACCCCATTAAAGCAAAACAATCTGGCTGGAGTGCCCCTTTATAAAGTATCAAACCCATCTTAAAAAATAATGATGCCCTCTGAGTGCGCCCACCAAAAGAATTAATGCCAATTTTCTGCCACTATGTATCCCCACCACAAAAAATGAAATAAAATTATACTAATCTGAGCAACTAAATTTTCTTCTCCCCTGCACACAGAGACGGCCGGCACAGCTGGCACAATGTAATGAAGTTATAGCACGGTCTGCGCTGGGATACTGACGTCTTGTAGACTATAGATCTTCATGAGGATGCGGTGTACAGGATAGAGAGTAGTGGCAGGCTCTACCATAGGAACCAACTGCATCATGCTGACATTGATACAGACCTGGAGATTCGGGGCACCTGGCCAAAGGTCCAGGGCATATGCATGGCATCACAAAGCATGCACGGGCATATGCATGGGCATCACAAAGCATGGGCAACAAACAAGGAGAATTGGAACTACTAACGCAGGAAAAGAAATATGATGTCATTGGAATCACTGAAACTTGGTGGGACGATACACATGATTGGAATACAAGGCTAGAAGGATACAACTTATTTGCAAGAAACAGACTTGATAAACGAGGAGGAGGTGTCTCTTTGTATGTTAGAAAAGCGAATATCTGCACAGAGATTGAAGCTTCAGAGACTGGGAGTTCTGTGGAAACTGTTTGGGTAAGAATACAAGGAGAGAACAACGGAAAGGACACCATTGTAGGCATTTACTACAGGCCACCTGGGCAAGCTGAAGATATGGATGAACTCTTTATGTATCAAATGACCAAGTTCTCCAAAAAATATGACGTAGTGGTCATGGGAGATTTCAACTATCCAGACATTTGTTGGAATCTCTCTCAAGTAAAACTAACAGGTCAAGCAAATTCTTATCCGCTCTTGCTGACAACTTTATCTTCCAAAAGGTAGGGGAGAAAACAAGGGGATCTGCTACTTTGGATCTAATCCTTATAAACAGGGAGGAAATGGTTGAGGAGGTAAAAGTGTCTGGGACCCTCGGAGGCAGCGATCATAATATTATAGAATTTTGGATAACTAGTGGAGGAAGACGTGTGAAGACTCAAACGTCAAGGTTAGATTTCAGAAAGGCAGATTTTAAGCGACTCAGAAAGAGAATAGGAGGGATCCAATGGCTGGATGTCCTTAAGGACAAAAATGTCCAGGAAGGATGAGAAATTTTTAAAAATGAGATTCTTAAAGCACAATCGTTAACAATCCTGAAAAGTAGGAAGAATGGGAAGCATTTAAGGAAACCAGGATGGATGAACACAGAACTTAAACACATTCTAAAAAGAAAGAAAGAAATGTTTATCAAATGGAAAGAGGGAGGCATGTCTAAAGAAGATTATAATGCAGTCTGCAGATCCTGCAGGGCACGTATCAGGTTAGCTAAAGCTGACAATGAATTAAGGCTGGCAAGAGATGTCAATAGCAATAAAAAAGGATTTGGGGGTATGTCAAAAGTAAAAGAAAAGTCAAAGATACTATAGGATTTTTACAGGATGAAAATGGTGAAATGGTAAGAAAGGATGTTGAGAAGGCCAAACTTTTTAATTCGTATTTTGCATCTGTTTTCTCTTAGAAAGAAAATGTAACATCAACTGATCTTCACTGTCCTATTAAAGGAATAGAAGAATCCAGGTTATCTGTAAACAGAAAGATTGTGAGGGAATATTTAGCTAACATAAATGAGTTCAAGTCTCCAGGTCCAGATGAATTACACCCCAGAGTACTGAAGGAGATCGTAGAAGAAATTTTAGAACCACTCTCCATAATCTTTGAAAATTCTTGGAGAACAGGAGAAGTCCCTGAAGACTGGAGAAGAGCAAATGTTGTTCCTATCTTCAAAAAGGGGAAGAAGGTGGACCCAGGGAGTTATAGGCCGGTGAGTCTGACTTCTATACCAGGAAAGATCTTTGAACAAATTATTAAACAACATGTATGTAAGTATCTGGATAAGAATGAAGTGATTAACCAGAGTCAGCATGGGTTTGTAACTAACAAGTCATGTCAGACTAACTTAATTTCCTTCTATGACAGAATCACTGACTGGGTGGATCAGTGCTGTAGATATAGTATATCTTGACTTCAGGAAAGCATTTGACAAAGTATCTCACACCATCCTTATTGAAAAAATGACCAAGTATGGAATGGACAAGGCAACTGTTAGGTGGATTCATAACTGGCTTAGTGATCGGACTGAAAGAGTGGTCGTAAATGGCTTCACATCCAGCTGGATGAATGTCTCAAGTGGGGTACACAGGGCTCTGTCCGGGAAGCCTGTATTGTTCAACATCTTTATCAATGATTTAGATGAAGGAATTGAGGGTAAACTGATTACATTTTCTGATGACACAAAGCTAGGAGGGATAGCTAATACTAGAGAAGAGAGAGAGAGGATTCAAAAAGACCTAAATAAACTGGAGCAGTGGGCAGCAACCAACAGAATGGTTTTTAACAGGGAAAAATGCAAAGTACTACATCTGGGCAATAAAAATGAAAAAAGCATATACAAAATGGGAGGAACAGTACATATGAAAAAGACTTAGGTATACTAATAGATCATAGACTGAACATGAGTCAACAGTGTGATGCAGCAGCAAAAAAGGCAAATACAATTCTGGGATGTATTAACAGAAGCATACAGTCTAGATCACGTTAAGTTATTATCGCACTTTACTCCTCTTTGGTCAGACCTCATCTGGAATACTGCGTCCAGTTTTGGGCACCACATTTTAAAACGGACATCGACAAACTGGAGCAAGTTCAGAGAAGAGCGACCAGAATGGTGACTGGTCTGCAAACCATGTCCTATGAGGAACGGTTACAGGATTTGGGAATGTTTAGCTTGCAAAAAAGAAGAATGAGAGGAGACTTAATAGCGGTCTACAAATATGTCAAGGGCTGTCACATTGTAGAAGGATCATCTTTATTCTCATTTGCACAAGGAAAGACTAGAGGCAATGGGATGAAACTGAATGGGAGGAGACACAGATTAGATATTAGAAAAAACTTTTTGACAGTGAGGGTGATCAATGAGTGGAACAGGCTGCCACGAGAGGTGGTGAGTTCCCCTTCAATGGACGTCTTCAAACAGAGGCTGGACAGACATCTGTCTGAGATGATTTAGTGAATCCTGCATTGAGCAGGGGGTTGGACCAGATGACCCAGGAGGTCTCCTCCAACTCTACCATTCTATGATTCTATGCATTGCCCTGGATCTTAGCTGCTAGCTGTTTCTCTTTCCAGGGCAACCACTCAGGTTTACCCCCGCCATGATAATCTCCTGCACATGACTAGTGCTAGGTGTGAGGGTTCCAAGCTCACTGAATAATAAAAATGGCTAGGCCAACCCCTTTCCCCATCTATGTAATGGCTGTGAAAGAGAAGAGGACTGGCTTTACTATTGAGTGATCAGACAGCCTGCCTCCTTCTCAGTCTATATATTGGCTGTGAAAGAGAAGAGGACTGGCTTGTCTATTGAGTGATCGGCCAGCCTCCTTCTCTGTCTATGTATTGGCTGTGACGGAGAAGAGGACTGACTTGGCTATTGAGTGATCAGACATCCAGCCTCCTTCTCTGTCTATATATTGGCTGTGAAAGAGAAGAGGACTGGATTAGCTATTGAGTGATCAGCCAGCCAGCCAGCCACCATCTCTGCCTATATATTGGCTGTGACAGAGAAGAGGACTGGCTTGTCTATTGAGTGATCGGCCAGCCTCCTACTCTGTCTGTGTATTGGCTGTGACAGAGAAGAGGACTGACTTGGCTATTGAGTGATCCAACAGCCAGCCCCCCTTCTCTGTCTATATATTGGCTGTGAAAGAGAAGGAGACTAGCTTAGCTATTCAGTGATCCAACAGCCAGCCCCCTTCTCTGTCTATATATTGGCTGTGACAGAGAAGAGGACTGGCTTAGCTACTGAGTGATCCAACAGCCAGCCCCCTTCCAAACCAACACAGAGTCAAAAGTGGAGGTATCAAACCCGGGACTTAAGATTGGGTATGTTATTACTTTCTTTCTTTATTTTTTTCCATCTTAAAGTAATTTTTGACAACCACCTTAACTCCTTTAACCCCTTGCCTTCTGTGGTCTCATGATCAATTTTGCTACACATATAAAACATGTATATAAATGTACTTATAGTGGATTGAAAAAGAAAGGCAGGGACCACAGGGTGATTGCTCACTGGCCATAAGATGCCCACCCCTGACCTTCACTACCAGTATCAGGTGGCACAGGCAATGGTCAGCTGGCACTTTAACGCACCGGCACCTTCAATTAAGCTGATAATTCTCCAGTCAATCAATACATCAGCAAGTAGATTTTATTATGACATAAACTAATGGCAGAAATAATAAAATTCTATGGTCTGATTGCCAAAAATACCCATCTCGGATTATACTTGCTCTGCTGTGCACGATGCCAAGTCCTGACTACATTGCAGACACTGTTACTGCAGTCGCTCCTGACTCTTACTGCAGTCCTGTTGGCAGCACAAACATCTGCTGCGGGCAGCACTGAGCGGGCACTCAAGAACAAAGTCTTGGAAAGGTTGAAAAGACTCACCTATAAGATCTAGAAGAAGATACAGTCGGCAATGCTGACTTCCCGTAATCCGACCATAGTAAAAAAAAATAAGACTTTTCCTTCCTCTATGTATTTTAATCTTTAATTAGACCTAAAGGGTTATACTCAGCAGAATGACGGAGCAGGCGAATACAAGACACTCAGCAGTTCACCACCGCGCCAAGACTATTCTTAGGAGGGAGTTTATGTTGATTTTGTTTACCGGGCCGGCTATAATTTATACCATTACATGGATATCTAGGATTGTGTCTACACAATGACACGAAGGGTGCACAATATGGACTATGTGACAACAAAATGCAAAGACATATGTTAAACCGATTGTATCGATGTGCGTTATGGCATCTGTGAATGAATAGACTAATTTATTTTGTATAATTAGAAATCACTGGATGACATTCATTTTCCAATATAATGGCCGTCAAAGAGTAAGACAGAAACGAGTTTCATTAATATTTTAAAAAAAATATCCAAATGTTGATACTCCCATCATGGGATGAAAATAAAGGGCACCTGGTAGGGTGACTAGATGACTATATTTGAGAAAGGTTTAGTTATTTTTCAGTTCCAGGGTGGAGGGATGCTTTATCTCCTATACTGAGGTCTGACCTTTGCAGTAGGGGTCCTCGGGTTGTGTCTGCAAAGTAGCTTCTTCCCAATTGGAGTCAGGGGAAGCCGAGTCTAGAGACATTAGGCAAAAAAGGTGCCAAGGGTCAAAACAATAAGGCCATCCAGGGATTAATCAGGAGAATGGTCCGGAACTTAGTCGGGTCAGAACACAGAACTTTAATCCAAATAGCATGCCAGGGTAATGTCCAAAGTGTATGTGTTACCCCATTACAATGGGGATGGGCAAGTGCTTCTGCCTTCACCTATATGCATGTACTAGCCATTCAAAATGAGTATCATCCTCCCCTGGGAAGAGTAAAAATAGACTATAATGTAGAGGAGTCTGACATTTGCTGTAGGGGTCCTTGGGTTGTGTCTGTGAAGTAGTTCCTGACCAGTGTGAAGAAAAGAATAGACACCTATCAGTCACCTATAGTCATCATCCAAGTGCAGGGGTCTGACCTTTGCTGTAGGGGTCCTTGGTTTGTGTATATGAAGTAGCTACTGACCAGTGGGAAGAAAAGAATAACCACCTATCAGCCACCTATAATCATCATCTAAGTGCAGGGGTTTGACCTTTGCTGTAGGGGGTCCTTGGGTTGTGTCTTCGATGTAGCTCCTGATCAGTGCGAAGAAAAGAATAGTAACCTGTTAGCCACCTATATTTATCATCCAAGTGCAGGGGTCTGACTTTTGCTGTAGGGGTCCTTATGTTGTGTCTATGAAGTAGCTACTGACCAGTTGGAGGAAAAAAATAGCCACTTATATTCATCATCCAAGTGCAGGGGTCTGACCTTTGCTGTAGGGGTCCTTGGATTGCGTCTTTGATGTAGCTCCTGACCAGTGGGACGAAATGAATAGCCACCTACCAGCCACCTATATTCATCGTCTAAGTGCAGAGGTCTGACCTTTGCTGTACAGGTCTTTGGGTTGTGTCTGCGAAGTAGCTACTGGCCAGTGGAGTGAGCTGAGGGATAACCCAATTAGAACAGGAAGACAAGTCCAGGAACTAAATCAGAGGTGATAAGCCAAAAAAAGTGTCATTGATCAAAACAGTAAGGGCATCCAATACAGGAGAAGAGTCAGGGAACTTAGTTAGGTAAGAACACAGAACTTTAATCCAAATAGCATGCCAGGGTATTGCTCAAAAGTGTATGTGTTCCCCTACTACAGCAGCAGCGATATGCTACAGAATATAATATTACACTGAACAGGAAGGAATCTCACTAGGAACTCCTCGGGGGACGGACAAGTCACTGTCTGCATTGCACATCTATAGATATCGGCATTAGGCTTATTATATTCTGTCTGCCTTGATATACATGGATTGGCACCAAGCCCTTTACTTTTGAAACACAGGTTTACATGTATGTGCATGTTCATAGATGGCCTTTCAAGCAATTTAATAACCTGGTCCTGGTGGTGGTAGAGGGATCTCTGTGTCCTACATTCTCCTTTATTATGTCTTGTCAATGTGTATTATTATGTCGACTATTTAATAAAGGTTATCACATTTGCATATTTGGGCTTCTTTGTTTCCTTTCTTTCATTCTCTCTGAATACGGCAGTCAAGGTCATATTTCAGTCCAGCCATTAGACCGATACCTCCACCTTGTGCCAGTCATTGCACTGGTTACCCATTCGCTACAGAAAATAGTACAAACTTATCAGTTCTCTGGAATACACTACCTCAGAAGATCCGACTAATAACTAGCTCCCGCGTTTTTAAACATGCTTTAAAAACACATCTCTTTGGACAGGCCTATCATCTCAATTCACTAGACTAACTCTCCCCGTTCCCTGTATCTAAATTTTTCTCAGACTCTGGTCCCTCCTATTCATCTGTCTCCACTTCCTCCATGCACCCA
The DNA here is from genome assembly GCF_046119375.1 of Phyllobates terribilis. Classification (NCBI taxonomy): domain Eukaryota; kingdom Metazoa; phylum Chordata; class Amphibia; order Anura; family Dendrobatidae; genus Phyllobates; species Phyllobates terribilis. The sequence continues at coordinate 560,297,491 of NW_027362771.1, forward strand.
ATAGCAGACGGTAACTGTGCTTAGACAGATACTGGCTGATGACCGGATCATGAAGCTTTTTTAAAATGCCCTATTTATTATAATAATGGCCGGACCTTACATGACAAGCACGTTCTACCTATTGTATCCCCCCATTTCCTTATAGATTGTAAGATTGTGAGCAGGACCCTCACTCCTCCTGTAACTGTTCAATTATGTGTTACTTTGTATTGTCTTTACTGTTTGTACATGTCACCGATTAATTGTAAAGTTCCAAGGAATATGTTGCCGCTATATAAATAAAATTATTATTATTATTCATACAAGCATGAAAATACACGATTTGGAAAGAAGGAGCATTATGGACTCCTCCATAATGCACCTACATGACATCCATTCTACATACATAGGCATGAATATGGAGTACCCCCCCATCCTCGATAACAGCTTCCACTCTTCTGAGAAGGCTTTTTGCAAGGTTTTAGAGATGTCTGGGAGTTTTTGCTCATTGTCCGGTGTTGACGGTTTTACACCACTCCATCCGACACTTGGCATTGCGCTTGGTGATGTAAGGCTGCATGCATCTGCTCGGCCATGAAGCTCCCCGCGGTGGCGCAGTGTTTGTGATCATGTTAATAACCAGAGGAGATCTGAACTCTGCATTTATGGGGTCAGAAGAGCATTGGTGACTTTTCTGCCCTCTGCTCCTCAGCACTCGGCCCCCTGCTCTGTAACGTTACGTGGTCTCCACTTTGGGGCTGAGTTGCTGTGGTATTTTCCACTTCTCAATAATATCACTCACAGGTAGTGAGGGAAGACTTATGAGGGAAGAAAGCAATTCTGTTACAGGTTAGTAAAGGCAGATGGCAGGTTATACACTGGGGGGGGGTAAGGGGCAGGATGTTATACACCGGGGGTGAGAGGCCAGATGTTATACTCCGGGGGCCAGATGTTATACACCGGGGGTGAGAGGCCAGATGTTATACTCCGGGGGTGAGAGGCCAGATGTTATACTCCGGGGGCCAGATGTTATACACCGGGGGAGAGAGGCCAGATGTTATACACCGGGGGTGAGAGGCCAGATGTTATACTCCAGGGGCCAGATGTTATACACCGGGGGTGAGAGGCCAGATGTTATACACCGGGGGTGAGAGGCCAGATGTTATACTCCGGGGGCCAGATGTTATACACCGGGGGTGAGAGGCCAGATGTTATACTCCGGGGGTGAGAGGCCAGATGTTATACTCCGGGGGCCAGATGTTATACACCGGGGGAGAGAGGCCAGATGTTATACACCGGGGGTGAGAGGCCAGATGTTATACTCCAGGGGCCAGATGTTATACACCGGGGGTGAGAGGCCAGATGTTATACTCCAGGGGCCAGATGTTATACACCGGGGGTGAGAGGCCAGATGTTATACACCGGGGGCCAGATGTTATGCATCGGGGGTGAGAGGCCGGATGTTATACTCCGGAGGCAAGGGGGCGGATGTCATACACCGGGGGGCGAGTGTTGATGTTATACATTGAGGGCGAGGGGCCAGATGTTATACACCGGGTGTGAGATACTGGATGTTATACTCTGGGGGAGAGGGGCCGGATGTTATACACCGGGGGTGAGAGGCCGGATGTCATACACTGGGGATGAGGGGCCGGATATTATACTCCGGAGGCAAGGGGGTGGATGTTCTACACAAGGGGTGAGAGGCCAGATGTTATACACTGGGGATGAGGGGCCGGATATTATACTCCGGAGGCAAGGGGGTGGATGTTCTACACAAGGGGTGAGAGGCCAGATGTTATACATCGGGGGTGAGCGGCCGGCAGTTATACTCCGAAGGCAAGGAGGCGGATGTTATACACCGGGGGGCGATGGCTGGATGTTATACTCCAGAGGCAAGGGGGTAGATGTTAAACACAGGGGGGCGAGGGTCGGATGTTATACACTGGGGGGTGAGGGCCAGATGTTATATGTTATACACCGGAGGGCGAGGGTCGGGTGTTATATACCGGGGAGCGTGGATTTGGATATTATACACCGGGGTGGGGAGGGGGGATGTTATATCCAGGGAAGTGAGGGGCTGGATGTAATACACTAGGAGCAATGGGACTGAATGAAAAACCTGAATTCAGTGATAAAGACAGGCATTCATAGGGTTATACATGTAGTTTTTGTCACAGGGAGGAAGAACATGAAAGTTACATTCAGGGGTTAGAATAGAAATTGGGTCATCCGTTGCATTTCCTATACCCTTGGAAAAGATTGAACTCGCCATGGCTAAAGCAGAGTGGCTTGATGGCATCCACTTTCTCAGACTGCACCCCGGGCTCATGTCCCACCAGCCTTCCCCGAGTTATACATCTGGATGGGGATGGGCAAGTCCTTCACGCTACACCTATATGCATGTACTAACCATGCAAAACTGAGCATCATCCTCCTCAGGAAGGAATAAAATTACGGTAGATATAATGTATGTTAATACCATCTGCCACCTATATTCATCACCCAAGAGTGGAACATTATCCTATATGATTTTGGTAATTGACAAGTACAGATCACCCTTCTTTTCCAGAGCCACTCAGCAGCGGAAGATAAGTACATTATGATAAGTCATGATGCCGAATGCAGCAATTTCAGGATATCGTAAAAAATCAGCAGGGGGGATATCTGCATTTACTGTGAGCATCAGCCAATTCTGCAGCGAGGAGACATCAACCAATGTGCTGGGCTGAGGGATGGAGCAGAGCGCTGGCACCGATCCCCACCCTGCATTAGGAGATATCCACGACCAGTACAGGGTGAGGCTTCAGCACTGGGCTGTGACAGTGACAGATTGTCAGGGCGCTGGCATGTAAATTAATCAGCCATTTACACTGGGATCCAGAAGCTTCTGCATTGCCTTAATATTGCGGAGAAATATTTAAGAGGAAGACCACATGGTGGGGGTGGGAGAGGACCACATGGCGGGGGTGGGAGAGGACCACATGGCGGGGGTGGGAGAGGACCACATGGTGGGGGTGGGAGAGGACCACATGGCGGGGGTGGGAGAGGACCACTGGGGATAGCACTATGCTTCACAGAGGAGGGGGCGTCTTCAGTTTGCTGAGCTTGGGGTAGTGGTTCAACAGGATCAATTTACAAAAGGGAAAGTTAATCAATATTTAACCCTCTGTGCTCACAGCCTATTAATTCAGAAACCCCGCTCATTAGTGCTTTAGTTACTGTGCCAATTCAGACCTACAAATCATTGTTAAAGGCACCCATCACATAAAACGCTGAAATGCAAATAAAAAGGTGATATATAGCCACATATAGTATATACAAAGATACAAACTTTCTTCTGTCTGCAATAAACCAATCACGAACAACATAAATAGCTCAACCCAACTAATATAACAAGTGGTTTCTCCAACTTCAGCACAAAATGCCACTTTTACTGCTGCAGTCTAAGAGTTATTCCCCCTTATATGATAAGTGACTTTAGTATAGTAAAGCTCCCCTGGCTGTTATGATCTGCCGCAAATATGATGCATAGCCAGACACAGTGGCATAACTAGAGTCCAATGGGTGCGGTGCAAAATTTAGACCTGCATGTTGGTCAGATGTCCTTGTAGCGTTCTAGATCCTATAAAGACATACATGTTTGCCCCCCATCATGTAATAATGTACACCATCCTGGGTCCCTTCCTGCTATAATGTCCCCTATTGTGGGGCCATTCATGGTATAATTCCCCACTAGCTCAGAAGCACACCCGAATTTTTGCATCACTTTACATTGACAGAACATTATGCACACAATCCCTGGGGTCTGTTAAAGAAGACGAAGAAGCAAAGTAGACACCATCCCCTCTATTCTGTTCCAAATCTGCAGTATGATCAATAATATCCAATGATACTGTGTATGCTCACAGGAAAATCTATTCCCTTCACTAATGCTCTTATAATGACCACTGACAGACCACTCACTGCGGCAACACACTGAAGACCACACCGCCCTCTCCAGAGACCTAACTTGAAGCTTCTGGGCCCCAATACAAATTTATAACATGGCTTTTTCCCAACATGGCCTCCAACTATTTTGGGTCTATCTTAGTATTGGTCTTTTCATATGGACCAAAGAGAGCTTTTGGGCCATCTAGGCTCCATAGCCCTGGTGTGACTACAACCCCTGCATCCACGCACAGTCACATCCCTGCTTACCACGCACTGTTTATAATATGGGTGTCTTTTTTTGTAATAAAGCTTAATTTAGCACCAAGGCAGTGCCTTACTTATAAGCGATTCAGAGGTAGTTGCAAATTAACCTTGGTGCTTGAGTGGACCCAAAGATCACGTGACGCCCTCCCTGAGCTGCGGGGATTACTCGGAGCCGGGTCGGTGTAGGTGTCGCGGGGTAATGCAGTCGTGGCCTGGACCGGTTCTGTGCCCAGGGCTGTCACATAAAAATAATGGGCTTTCAAGTAAGAGTAGTATTTCGACTACGCCACCTGCGGTTTCCGGTGATAGACACCAGCGCTGCTTCAGTCCACTGAGGCTGGTGTTACGGGCAGCTAAGATGGGACGGCTCCCCGCAGGCGGAGCTGGCCTCAGGGCAGTGTGAGAAGGAATGGTGGGTGCAGTGCCGCGCAGGAAATAACAGGCTGAGGCGGTGTGTGAAGTCATCCGGGTCTTTACTCACTTTCAGATGAATTTTCAGCCGCAAAGCTTCTCTCTGCTACACACGGCGTACTGCGGCCACCGGGAAGGGGGTTCAGCACTTCCCAGGTAGATCAGGAGCACCTGTCGAGACCCCTCTGGTGTGTTCCTCTCCTTGGTAAGTTCTCCCACTAAGTCTTCTCCTGACTGTGTGTGGTACGAACGTGGTGTAAGGTCGGGTCCCACTGGATAAACGCAGTGTAAGGGATACAGGTGGCGTAGGCCGCTCCGTCCGTATCCCTCCTGGGATCCACTTAGCCTCTGGGGTTTTCTGACTGAGACGTGAAGTGACAAAGTCAGATATCGGGGGCCGGTCACCCCTCTTGCAGCAGGTATCCCTCTGACTAGGCCAGAGTAAAGAATACAGGTGGCGACTCCGCTCCGTTCGTATCCCCCTGGGATCCTTTTGCCTGTGGAGTCTATCTCCTCCGCTCCCCTCCAAGGCCTTCTTAGGTCAGGACCTTGACCGGGTAGAGACAGTGGTTAACTCTGACCCGCTCCTTGTCTCAAGGCCAGAGAACGAGGACCGTGTATCTTCAGTCAGCTGCAGACACATGCTGGACCCTGGCCGAAGACCACAATCAAAGACCTTGAACTTAAGATGGCTGTAGATTAAATATGAATGAATAAGTGTTTCCTAAAAGTGTGTCCTCCACCCTCACCCACTACATGGTTCCCCCTATCTTTGGTTCCCCCCGATCTCCTCAATCACGGGCCGGGGCAGCACCCTGGTGCATTTAAGCCCCTGTCAGGACAGGAGTGGTGTAGTGTTGAGTGGTGAAGTGGGGTCCTAAGAAGTGCTCCATCCTTACCTGGAAGAGGAGATACCACACCTCGAACTAAGGTGCAGTACCCCTGTGGTGACTGAACCCTCAGGGGCGCCACACATATAAGAAGACACCAGTGGCAGATGGTGCAGATTTTGCACTAAGACCCAGCAGGATGTACTATCTATTGACCTCTTTTAGGTAAGCCCTAGACTTGGGGCCTGAAGGGTTTTCACTATTAGAAATGACACATGGTAGTCCCGGATCCACTTTTTGTAGTAGGGCAAATGAGCTTCATGTTACTCCTCTGGGCATGGTTTTGACTACTACCCATTTATCTTTTTTATGCCTTCGTACCCCAGGGTTCCTAAAAGTCAATCTGACACCTAGGTAGTCATTAACACTGTAAATGGCACATGGTAAATGGTGGGCCAAATATGACTACTGCCCATTCACCCCTTTTAGGTGAGCTCCAGCTTTGGAACTTGAAGGTTTTAATTGACCCATAAGAAGACAACAGTGCTATAAATGGCACATGATAGGTGTTAGACCCCCCCAGATATATTTTTTGCAATAAGTTTCAGGAGATTCATGTTACACCTCTGGGTTGGTTGTGACTCATAACTATTCACATACCTATTTTAGATACATCTCTGCCTGAGGGATCTCAGAGATCTCACTGCCACAAAAATGGACACCTGTATTGCAAATGGCACATAGTAGGTGATAAACCTCAATACAGTTTTGGCAGTAGGGCGCAGGAGTTTCATGTTGCAAATCTGGGCTTGGTTGTGACTGCTACCTTTCTTCCTCTGCCTTGGTGTCTGAGGGTTTTCAGAGGTCCTCCTGCCACAAGAGTTGGCTCCCCATATTGTACATGGCACATGCTGTGTGATGGCTTCCCTTCTCCCAAAACTTTGGGTGTAGAATAGGCAATACTGTCTATAATTGGTTTTCATGTTGTGTTTTACCATTGTAAAGACGCTTCTTAAATGTGAGTTACCCTGGTTGTAGAACTTGAAGCCATTTAAGGGACCTGCATCTAGAGACTTATGCCAACCTCGCACATTCTTCTTCAAAACTAGGCTACAATTGGATTTAAGTTGCCCATAAGTAAAATTTGATCAATGTCCCAAGTATTTCCAGTTTTTTTTCCAACAACAAACATGAGCATGTGTGTCCTCTAAAAACCATTATGCTCATTATTAGGAAGGAATCGACCCTACTCCAACTGATGGTGCAATCTCTGGAAAAAGTGATTTGTCATCAAGTGAATTGATTTCCCTGGGAGCAACATTTCCAGAGATGCTCCTGGTTCTCTGATATTTGTCCTTGAAGGGTCTGTCCCTGATAATGATTGCATTGTTTTTTTTTTTTATATATTAGTCAGTGTTTTCTGTGTTAAACACTTACTAGATGAAATCTTTTGTAGCTACTCTTGTCTCGGACAATAGCTCCTCACCACCTGATACCATGTCATTCCCTGATCTTCTTGTGTGGAGGATGGGAGGGCATGTAACACATCGATCTATTATCGTCAAGAGAGGACAATGGCTGAATATATATAGAATGAGTAAAATGATGTCCATACCAAATTATTAATGGATTTTTCACAGGTCAGATGCAATGGCCTCTTTAAAGTGACTTTATCTTTAGATAATGGTATAAAACATGCTCCTCAACCTTACCACTGCATACTTGACCATGCCACTCCAAAAGTAATCTCCACTTATAAAACAACCTTCTCTCTACCATTTTACACTTCTTATTCCTCACCATGTCATCCAAACATACTGCATCCTTCACTCATCACAAGACCTTCTTTCCTCATTTCCACTAATTTTTCACATTCCTGGTCAAATGTCCCCAAATGTACCCTCCATTTATCACAAGACCTTCTTCTATCTGCTACTCACATTTCCAGCCAGGCCACCCTAAATGGAGACTCCACTTATCATATGACTTTCTTGTCTCTACTATTCTGCTCCTCACATTTCAGATCATTCTGCCCAAGCAATATCTACATTCAATACAAGACTAGTCTACATTTTTCACGAAATATACCCTTCACTCATCACAGGACCTTCTTCTCTCTATTCTGCGGCACACATTTCTGATCATACTGCCCCAGAAATATCTCCATTCAACACAAAACTAGTCTCCTTATATAACCTCCTCTCATCATAAGACCTTCTTCTCTATACTCTGCTTGGCTCTCTTCCCTTTCGTATTGGTCTCTTTATTCGGTATGACTACATTTGCCTGTGGACTGATGTATGTCCACCTTCATAGATTCGGTCTTACTTCCCATCTACTTGATTCACCATATTTCCTTTATATTAGTTCCATTAGCGAGAACCTCAGCCAAACCCTGAATGTAGTGAAGGATCAGACCACCGTTGTAAGTGAAATCCATATGTCCTGCTCTGAGATTGCACACTGCATGGCCACAGGGCCAGATATAGACCCGTAATAATCTGTTTCTAGACAATTAGAATGATGTATAACAATAGAAGACATTATGGCCATAGATCCTCATTTGCATAACGTTGCATTGACAGCGCAGGTGGACCATGTCCATGGTGAGCAGAGATAATTGGCTGAGCATTGATTTTATAAGTGAGCCGACGTTATAAACATGGATGGGCCCCATCTGTGCGTTAAGCACACTTTACATTAAATTAAGTGATACCTCTACTACGCCGATCTGCATGAGTTGGGGTCAGACCACCCCCAACCTCACCGATGACTTCATCTGCGGAGGGCTATACCTCGTGTGGTGCCATCTACATGCCAGGTCATATGTATATAATATAGAAATCTTTCCAACGGATTACTTCATTTCCAGGAATGTATGTTCCTCCAAGGCCAAATGCACATTGCTGCCTCCGCTGCTGCCTTTCCCCAGGGTAGACCATATTATTTATTAAGACCCCTGAGACAGCAAAGTTCAAAGGGCAAGTGTGACACCATACCATTAATAATAAGCTTAAAAGCTTCTTTCTGGCAACTCTGACAGCGGAGAAGTAAAGGTCGGATTCATTAGGATTGTCATTTATGGTTACTGTCCGTTCACACTAAACAAAATATAAAAAAATAAAATCTTTTCTTATGTTGTCCCCTAATTCGTCCAGGGGATTGGTGCAGAAAAATGCACTCATTTAAAGTAGTAAATCTTGGATTTCCAAGATCTGCCAAACCAAAAATATGGAATTTAAGGGCTTAACGGGATTGTTCACCTGTGGAAGCAATTTTTTTCGTTAAAATTTTTGCACGGTTTGGCTTTTGCAGGTTCTTTGTTTCCCTACACCTTCAACTCTGATGTGCTCTGTGGCCATAAGCGATTTAAGAGGAGCTCAGAAAAAGAAAGATGAAAGAGTTACAGGCTCTCCCTCTGAATGAAGTCAGTGATGGTTTCTCAGTTAACTCATTCTGCAGTCAGCAATAGGTGGTAACACAGAGGCTACAGAAGGCAAATTCTGCAAAATTTGTAATGAAACCCAATTGTAAAAATTGTTTTTCGCCCCAAATATGTTCATTTAAGTAAAAAAAAAAGCCTTGCAAAGGTGGACAACTCCTTTAATTTAATCGTCTGTAGACTGAGTCGCCCACCCTAAAATGCATAATGTCCAATGGAGAACCAGGAACCTCAGTGTCACCCCTTAGCTAACCCCACTCCCAAAAAATAGCAGCAATCAGCAGGTGATTAATTATGCAAAACCTAATATATTGTGCAGGTTGGAAGATACCAAGGGAAAGGGTATTTCCTGAGCTACTTGTATCTCTCATTTCCAGGTTTAGTGTTCCTTTAAAGGGAATCCATCAGCAGGGTTTCACCCCCCTCAAACTATTTATATGTGCATATAGCTCTTTCAAAGACCTATCCAACAATACCTTCACATGGCCAGTCTGATCCTCCGTTACTGAGAAATCAGCGTTTGAATTCATATGCAAATGATGCTGAAGAGCTATGGTAGAGCTGAAGCCTCTGTCACTCCAGCTCTATTCTCCACCCAGTGCTGTTTCCTCCTGCTTAACTGCCAGCCTTTATGCTGTGTGACTTCAGGCAATGGAGCCGTCAGGCAAGCAGGTGGAGACTCTGGGTCATTACAAGTGTGAGACATGTAATGACTGACAGTCTGCTCTCCTGATCTACATTCTCCTGGAGATTTATGTCCGGCCCATAGATCTTAACAGCTCATTTATATATTAAGATAAATGTGAATCTTGAATAAAACATTGAATCGCAGATATCAAGATATCACTGACCAATATAACTTCATTTTCTCCCTTCAGCCGCTGCTCCAGTTTCTCCCTTCAGGCGCTGCTCCAGTAATCCGGCCACAGAGAGTTTGAACCTTATCTACCTGCAGATTTCCCCTATATCTGCAGGTGACAGGTTCCCTTTCACAATCAGCTGCTCGGATGATCCTTTAGTCGGAAACAAAAATTTTAACTATATAAGAATAAAGCACACAAGCCTTATGTGTATAATCCTGAATCAGCGGAGAATACCCGCAGGGAAGATTCTGACTGATAAGACATGATAAATGATCAGATGGAAAAGAAACACAAATTGCTTTTTGCTCCAGGCTGTTGGGTCCAAGTGTCGGGCAGGTAAGAGTCTATGAGCTACAGTGAGATGTTACACATTTTATCTAGAACGTGGGAACTCCAGGGTCATGTCTACAAGAGTAAAAACACATCAGATCCCTGACGCCACAATTTTTTTTGTGCATAGAAGAATATTAAATCTCTACTGCAGGGCAGATGTAATGTCCCCAAGCCCTTGGGCTGCCGCCTGCCGGCCCCTTTTTACAGCCCTTAATTATTCTACACATGCATGCTGAGCTCACTACTGAACGCTGCGGCGCATGCAGTGCTGGTGCGCTGGAGGAAAGACGTTCTTTGTGGGCAGAATTAAAATGCTTCTGTCCAGCTACTTTCTGTGATGAATGCAGCATATTTGGTGTCATCTGTGTGATGTATACAGCAGTCTCAGTGTCTCCTATGTAATGTGTATACAGCAATCTCAGTGTATACTATGCATATATACAGTCTGTGTATCATATGTAATGCATATACAACAGTCTGTGTCTCTTATGCCATATATATACAGCAGTTTCGGTGAATCCTATGTGTGTATACACAGCAGTCTCAGTGTCTCCTATGTAATGTATATACCGCAGTCTCAGTGTATTCTATGTGGTGTTACAGCAGTCTTGGTGTCTCCTATGTGATGTATACAGCAGTCTCAGTATCTCCTATGTGGTGTATACAGAGTCTTGGTGTCTCCTATGTGGTGTATACATCAGTCTTGGTGTTTCCTATGTGATGTATACAGCAGTCTCAGTGTATTCTATGTGATGTATATACAGCAATCTCAGTGTATACAATGTGATACAGGTGCATCTCAGTAAATTAGAATATCATCAAAAGTTAATTTATTTCAATTCTTCAATACAAAAAGTGAAACTCATATATTATATAGAGTCATTACAAACAGAGTGATCTATTTCACGTGTTTATTTCTGTTAATGTTGATGATTATGGCTTACAACACAAAAGTCATTATCTCAGTAAATTAGAATACTTTATAACAACTGCTTGAAAATTGTTTTTAAAATCCAAAATGTTGGCCTACTGATATGTATGTTCAGTAAATGCCTCATTACTTTGTCGGGGCTCCTTTTGCATCAATTACTGCATCAATGCGGCGTGGCATGGAGGCGATCAGCCTGTGGCACTGCTGAGGTTTTATGGAAGCCCAGGTTGCTTTGATAGCTGCCTTCAGCTCGTCTGCATTGTTGGGTCTGGTGTCTCTCATCTTCCTCTTGACAATACCCCATAGATTCTCTATGGGGTTAAGGTCAGACGAGTTTGCTGGCCAATCAAGCACAGTGATACTGTTGTGTGTAAACCAGGTATTGGTACTTTTGGCAGTGTGGACAGGTGCCAAGTCCTGCTGGAGAATGAAATTTCCATCTCCAAAAAGCTTGTCGGCAGAGGGAAGCATGAAGTGCTCTAAAATATCCTGGTAGACGGCTGCTCTGACTTTGGTCTTGATATAACATAGTGGACCTACACCAGCAGATGACATGGCTCCACAAACCATCACTGATTGTGGAAACTTCACACTAGACTTCAGGCAGCTTGGATTGTAGCCTCTAAACTCTTCCTCCAGACTCTGAGACCTTGATTTCCAATTGAAAATTGTAATTCTTGGACCTTGTGGAGTGTGTCAATGACTGCCTTCTGGACATCTGTCAAGTCAGCAGTCTTCCCCATGATTGTGGAGCCTACTGAAACAGATTAAGGGACCTTTTTAAATGCTTAGGAAGCCTTTGCAGGTGCTTTTGTTAATTATTTTAATTTACTGAGATAATCAACATTAAAAGAAATAAACACTTGAAATAGATCACTCTGTTTGTAATGACTCTATATTATATATGAGTTTCACTTTTTGTATTGAAGAACTGAAATAAATGAACTTTTTGATGATATTCTAATTTAGTGAGATGCAACTGTATATATATACAGCAGTGTCGGCGTCACCTATGTGATGTATGCAGCAGTTTGAGTGTATGCTATGTGATGTATGTACAGCAGTCTCAGTGTCTCCTATGTAATGTATATTCAGCAGTCTGTGTCTCATATGTGATGTATATGCTGCAGTCTCTGTGTCTCCTATGTGATGTATATGGCAGTTTCTGTGTCTCCTATGTGATGTATATGGCAGTTTCAGTGTCTCCTATGTGATGTATATGGCAGTCTTGACGCCGTCTACCTGCAGTGTAATATACATCTGGGTTTGGAACAACTTACTGCTGCAAGTTCTTCACAAAACTTATCATCAAATTGTTGCCTGTGCACCAGACTGACGCAAACCTGGGAAAGCAGTTGCAAGTAGCAACATCATCCATACCACTTAACATCACACACCTCACTAAAGTGAAGCAGCTCCAGCTGTCACATTAGGGGGGAGTTAATTAAATGTTTGACCAAATATAGCAGGATCATTATTAAGTTGATAATTGTGTACAGCCCCTGAATGATGTTAATAAATATCCAAATTGCTCTTGGCAGTAAAACAGGTTCCCCGCCCCTCCTCTACTGGCTTACTAGACTGCCAGTTTTGGCATTGGAATATATTACATTATTACATTCATCTAATTTCTGAGACAGGCAACCAAAAACATTTCTCTCTGACTTGTTTACATTGTACAATAACATTCGTCTTCTAGTCAGTTGCTGAGCCAGAAATGTGCCAACAGGGCACTGAGTCCATGATAAAGGATGAAGCCCTACTGTCGCTGCCTCTGTATACAGTATCTTCTCAAGCTTCAGCAATAATAAGCCCCAGCTTTCAGAGACTTGGAGCTCAGAAAAAAAGATTAGGGGATGCTTCTACAATTTGCCAACTCTTCGAGAAGTCTTGGAAGTCTTTCTTCTAGGAGCCTTCTGGGTATGCAACTTGGCAAATATGCCCTTTAATTAGCTGATCAATGGGGGTGCCAGGAGTCGGACTGATCATAAAATAATGACTAAATTGATTCTATATGAACTAAATTAGTTTAGAAGTTTAGAATTTCCCAAAATTCATGGATTTAGGAGAATCCAAATTTTGGGTGATTCGTTCTCCATAAATACAGCAAGAAGCTGAGGCATAACTTTAGTGAGTGCATGGGTTGCAGTTGTACCTGTGTCCTGCAGCCCAAATGGTCTCTTTTGCTCATATCAGAAGACCACAACTATTAAAAACCTTTGATAGTTGTTGGGCACTGTTGGAGATTTTACATTGGGGCACATGAGCTTCTAGTTACGCCCCTGGGAACACATTTTCCTGGTTGTCTGCTTGCAGGGGTAGGAAGTGTTGGTCAGTAGTAGTGGATGTACTGATATTATCGTGAGCAAAGTGGGGCTGAGATGCTGACCTACAAGGCTAGTAAGAGGAGGCGTACAGGCGCTTAGTGTTTGGCATAAATTTGTGCGTATTTACCAACAATAGAGTTGTGGCAAGATTAAGTTTTGCCCCCCAGTCACACACAGGAATGCCTTGACCCTCCCAGAAACACCCCTGATCCACCAGCAGACAACCATTTTTGGGAGAAGCTTACTTAAACCTAATCTTTTGGCCTGGGACAGATGCAAATTTAGGACAGTTGGCAAGCATGGTGTGTGTGCACGGTGAGGTACATGACAAGCTCAGAGACCTGGTCTGAGAGTGACCAGAGGAAAGACCTGCCATGATCAAGGTGGTGGACCAAAAGATGCCGAGGAGTGACAGAAAGCCCAAGTGAGCATGAGAATGGTGAGAGGACTGGAGTAGCTGCGTTGAGGAAATTAATGCATGCTAATAGTGGGACTCGTAGATCCAGAGAAACCATGAGAGTACAGGAGCTCATAAGAGTGAGAAGCATGAGGGCTCGTCCGTAAGAAGAGGGAATGAAGCATGTAGGAACTTAGATTTGGTGGGCCAAGGAACATATCAACCAAAGTCAATAGCAGCTCACAATAGGACTGGCCTAAAGATGGGTCTGTAGAGACTATATCCAGATAGATGAGAGCTATTGCGCAGTAAGACGACCATATAAATTGGACCGCAATGATTGGACTGGCTGGAGGATCTCTCGACCAGAGCATGACAGTTGCATAGAAACGCATAAGGCTGTCACAATGGGTAGGGAGAGCCTCCAGGCAGTCCGTGCACTTTGGTCCAATTTTGTACCAATTTATACCACCATCTGACTGCGCCCTTAGATGAGAACAGGAACGCGTCTGCAATTGACTGAACCATAAGCCAAGTATTTGCCAATGAAGCCTCTTTCTGTAAGGTACTTGCTTCTGTAAAAGAGTATGGCTGGAAGTCATCAACTGACATAATTGCACAAAAATGTATACCAAAATGTGGTGTAAATTATAGTAGACATTTTCTCCAGCCCATGACTGGATTACATTTCTCACTCTGGTGTATGGGCAGCAGTAAAAATGTGCAAAATTCATTAAGGGCTTGTCCACTTTTGAGGAAATCATTTCTGCTATGGGGTTTCATTGAAAAAAATTGCATCGTTTTGCTTTTGCAGGCTCTTTGTGTCGCTGCACCTTCAATATTAGTGTGGTCTGTGGTCATCAATCAGCTAGAAGGAGGTCAGAAAAAGACAGATAAGGGAATTACAAGCTCCCTGTCAGACCGTCATGGCGAGCATACTGATGGATTCTCACATAACCCATTCTGCAGCCAGTAATAGATAGTGCAGCACCGCGGCTATAGAAGGCAAACGGTGCAACATTTTTAATGAAAACCAATTGCAAAAATGTGTTTAGCCCCAAATGCATGCATTTAACTAAAAAATATAATTGTTCCCAAAAGTGAACTACTCCTAATGAATTTGGCACATCTTACTCTAGCAGACTTTTGATCATTACTAGTGTATCAATCACCAGTCTTGATGAATCCCCCCTAAGAGTTGGGAGGAGAAGTGAGGAGTGTGCCAAATTTGAGGTAAGCAAAGTAATTGAAATATTGATGTCCCAGTTTGTATGTACACAGGCTCTTAGGGGCCGATTCAAAATGCTTACACCAGCAACAAACACGAAACTGCACAAAAATTTTGCGACTATAGACGTTTTCATGCCAGTCACAGCCAGCTCCACCAAAATGGACCAAAATGGATGGAGCACGGGCGGGACAATGCGTGGCAACACTCACTCTCCAAATTCTTCATAAGTTACGCCACTTCAGTTGACTTCACTTACTTACCACTTCACTTGCTCCAGAAAAATTACTTCAGTCCATGCCTGGTGAAACATCTAACGAGGTGCACAAAGGCGCATGCCACTCAGAAGATGTGCCGATTTCATAAAATGGTGTGCGTGTGCCCCTCTTAATGAATTTGGTACATCTTACCCAACCACACTAGTTTACAACCCCGAGCTTAATAAATTGGCCCCTTAAAGAGATGTAGTTCCAATACCAATCAATTAGGTCCCACTGTTTTCACATTTTTTTGACCTAACATTTTTGCACAACTTGGAAGTGGGGGAAAATTTTTTGCAACTTATGTCATTTTCATGCCAATTTTGGCCAGCTCCGCCAAAATGGACGGAGCATGGGTGGTACGTCTCATGGGTACGTCTGTCTATCTAATTCATAAAGAGTAAAGTGGCGTAACTTTGGCCAGAAATGTACTCCAGTCCCTGGAGGCGCATGGTACTTGTCTGCACCTAAATCATTAAGTTATGTGCACTTCTTATTTAATATCTTACTCCTGATCCCCCTTTTATTAAGACTGGGGTGAGGCAATGCCGGTCAGAATGAATTGGGCCCCTTAGACTTGAATTTTCTGGACCACCCATTAGTTGTCGAAAATATTTTGGCACCACTTAAAGTTGTCCAGCATATGAGTTTTGTTGGTGGTATGGAGGTTACTTCCCAAAAAAGTATTGGCTTAGTGGTCACAAAAACTCATGGAGGTTCTGGGCAATCACAGACGTGTGGCTAATGCAACCTTGCACGTAATACCTCGCTTGGTTATGCTTTAGCAGTGGGTAGCCTTCCTGAGATCTACATAGGCACAAAAGTTTCAGGCAACAGCTAGTAGGCATTATGGGATCAACATGACCCTTTTAGGGATATTTAGTGGGTCTCACAATCCATTAGGTTCTGGTAAGAGACCACCATATCCAAAGAAGAGTAGAGTAGAGTAGGTTCCTATCACGTGTGCGTGTAACCACCAAGCTTCGTATGCTACGTAAAGTAACTGTAACCACTAAGCTTGTTTTGCCTCTGCGTCTGTGTAAAAATATAGCTATCACTCTGCAATATTCCTGCAGAGTGCCAGCCCTTTTACAGGAGCATCACTTTAATTTTTTGTGCTAGTAATATCAATAGTCACTGGAACTTCCAAGAAACATTGAAGAATCTATCGAAAGAGTCAAGAAAACACCAATAGATTTTCACTTAAGAATAATTGCATTTTCCCGCTGCTGTCCGGTCTGTGCTCCTTCAGCCTCATTACTTCCACATCACTCCATTTATAAAACTGTGATGTTGGATGTGACAATCATTAGATGTGCGTTCCCTGCAGCAGATGCTACTGTCTTCATTTGATCCGCTCACCTCTTTGCTATTGCCTAAATTAATGGAGGCGCCGTTCTTCATCGCATAAACCGTTGGGTTTGGGAATTTCATAGGAATTGAAGGTCGTAAGGGAGACGCTGATTAAGTGATTGACTTATTGATCTTGAGGAGGCAAAATCTTTCCTCGTGCACTTTACAAATACTGACTCTGCGCAAAATAATGCTCCACTTTGCAGCCACTTTAAAAATGATCTTGCAAGTCATGCACGTTTACTTACGGAGAGGTGCACCTTTACATTTTCTTACATTTTATTAAGGATTCTAATTTCTAATTAAAAAAATTAACACAATGTCTCATGATTCTAACAAAACCCATGACAGGACGCAATTCACATTACCACCACCAGGTGAACACAGGCGCACACACATACAGCATACACATCGCGCGGCAGAGTATCGTGAAATCATGTTTTTTTTTTATTAGCTGGTCATCTTCTGCTACACATCTCGGGTTATGGTGAGCTAAGAGCAAAGGTAAGGACGGACCCATCTGTACCCTTTTACTGTATTGATTTTGGCAGATTTTTTCCATCTGTAATGACAAGAAGGACCATACTATGAACATCAAGTTCTCCAATGTGACATCTGATGTGCAGATGCTTGAAGGTCATAAATCTTCAGATGGAAGTTCTAAAAGCTTTACTCTAATTGACTTCAGGTACGGTTAAGTGCCTGAGGCTGAGAAGCTTTAGACGTTATTCCGGTCTCTATAAACTAAGGACAAACCATGTAGGAAGTTGTAAGGTGCCCGGTAGCTGGTACTGTTATGCAGGCACTGTATGTGTCACTGTTATGCAGGCACTGGATCTGGCACTGTTATGCAGGCACTTGATCTGGCATTGTCAAGAAGGCACTGGATCTGGTACTGTTAAGCAGGCACTGTATGTGGCACTCTTATGCAGGCACTGTATCTTGAACTGTTGTGCAGGCACGGGATCTGCCACTGTTATGCAGGCACTGGATCTGGATTTGTTATGCAGGCACTGGATCTGGCGCTGTTATTGTCACGGGTGTGTCAGAGGTGACAGACAGTCACCCTGCAGTTGGTTGCAGGAGATCTCTACGTTTGGCATTACAAACATCTTCCCATAGGCTGGCTGTCTCTAGGACCCAGCGGCTACCACTGGCTAATTAGTTCTCTGGCCTGGGTATATAAATACCTGGTGTGTCTGAGAGGGAGGTGCCGGTGATATTCATTACTACTTGTGAGGCTTTAGCAAGAGCAGTACTTCGTCCTCTCTGGAGCTTGAGGCCGTATGCGCATTTGTTTGGAGTCGTCTAAAGCTAAGCAATTCCCCCCTGTTTGTCTACCCTTATTGTCTATAGAGTTTAGTGGAGATCGACTAGTGCTCATCTCCTTCCTTCCCTAGCCTTAGCCAGGGAAAGTCAGGGCGAGGCACGCGTGCGGCGATTGGTGAAGAGCCAATACAGGGACAGTAGTTGAGACAGGGTGACAGTAGACCAGACTAGGAGGTCTCCACTCTCACCTTTCCCTAGTGTCTGGGCTCCCTTTCCGTTTTTCCCTCTGTATTGCACTAAGTCTTTCCCACACCTGGCGTGACAGTTATGCAGGCTCTGTATGTAGCTGGCCCTGTTATGCAGGCTCTGTATCTGGCACTGTTATGCAAGCTCTGTATATAACTGGCCCTGTTATGCAGGCTCTATATCTGGCACTGTTATGCAGGCACTGTTATGTAGACTGTACCTGGCACTGTTATGCAGGATCTGTATCTGGCACTATTATGCAGGCACTGTTATGAAGGCACTGTAGCTGACACTGTTATGCAAGCACTGGATCTGGCACTGATATGAAGGCACTGGATCTGGCATTGTTATGAAGGCACTGTAGCTGGCACTGTTATGTAGGCACTGTAGCTGGCACTGTTATGCAGGCACTGTAGCTGGTACTGTTATGCAGGTACTGGATCTGGCACTGTTATGCAGGCTCTGTATGTATCTGACCCTGTTATGCAGGCTCTGTATCTGGCACTGTAATGCAGGCACTGTTATGTAGACTGTATCTGACACTGTTATGCATGTGTGGCGCCCCTGAGGGTTCGGTCGCCACAGAGGTATTGCATCTCATCCAGAGGTGTGGTACCTCACTCTCAGGTAAGGAAGGAGTATGGCTCAGGATCCTAACACCAGCATTCACTACACCACATTTCCGGGGGACAGGGCGAGATTGCTCCTACGGGAGAGCACAGTCCCTGATCCCTGGCTGGAATGGGGGGAACCACCTAGAGAGGGGGAACCATGTAGTGGATGGGGTGGAGGACGTAGATCCTGGGAGCACTTGAGTAGGAGCAGTATAAAATAGGGACACCATCTTAGATAAAGGGTGGAGTTCAGTCAGTGCAGTCAGAGGAGGAGAAGTGTGGGAGCAGAGGCTCTGCATGAGCTCTGCTCCAGGGTCGGGCCTAGCCTGTGAGGCCCAGGACTGAAGGAGAGAAGAGAGGAGTGGGAGCAGGAAGGCTCCAGGAACCGAAGGGACCCTAGGGGTACGAGCTGTGCAGAAGGCCACCTGTACGTCCGCTGCTACCAGGAGGTAGAGGGGTCAGGCCTGATAAGGGGAACCGGTCCCTCAACTAGCGGAGAAACAGCAAGACTCAACTAGAAACCGAAGGCTGCAGCACTTTAAGTACCGTAGGCCAAAAGTCCACACCAGTCACACTAAGAAGGTAGCCGCATAGGACCCACGGGACGGAACACACGTCGCCCGCCAAGGCCCGAGGGTACCGGATAGAAGTGTCACTGGGTGTGAGGTGCTGGTAGAAGGCCAGAGAAAGGACACACAGAAGGGGGTCCTGATAAATACTCCGGAGTTACCTGGGGGTCGGCTGAACCCCTCACTGAGTGAGCACAGAACGACAAGGGCCGTTACATGGGTCCCTGTAACCGGAACTGCAACAACTGTGAGTAAAAGATCTTGGGACTGCATCACACGGACTCTGTGTTCATTACTGACTCCCTGCACTACAACCACCATCATTCACCCACACTGCCCTGAAGCTACACTCTTGCTGTGGGGAGTAATAATACCCTTGCTGCAATATCACCAGCTTCAGAGGACTGTTCCGCAGCGGCGGCCCCCTTTAGCCGCACTCCACAGGTGGCGTAGTCGGACATTATAAAACCCATACAAATAACCCCTTGGATTGACAGCCCTGGGTCACGGACCGGGTCACCGCCACGGTGACTACAACCCCCAGCATCTACCGGCTCGGCTCCGGTTACCCCACGGCCCAGGGGGCGCGTCACAGGCACTGTTATGTAGACTGTATCTGTGGGGCCCCTGAGGGTTCAGTCGCCACAGAGGTACTACACCTCACCCAGAGGTGTGGCATCTCCTCTCAGGTAAGGATGGAGTACTGCCCGGGACCCCAACACCTGCACTCAACACTACACTTCTCCAGGCCGGCTGGAGGGGCATTATGCACTTCTTCTGCTGTCCCGTCCATGGCTGCAGTGGGGAGAACCAAAAGTGAGGGGGAACCAAGTAGTGGGTGTGGGTGGAGGACGCAGAACAGGGGAGCACTTAAAGAATAAATATAAAAAGAGAAGCCATCTTAGAGTCAGTGGATTCAGTGAGAGAGAAGAGGAGAGGAGCAGAGTCTCTTCAGGAGCTCTTCTCCAGAGTGGGGCCTAGTAAGAGAGGCCCAGGAGTGAGAGGGGAGCGGAGGAGAAAGGCTCCAGTATCAGAAGGGATCCCAGGGGGTACGGTGAGTGCAGGACGGCACCCGTACGCCCGAATCTGCCAGGCGTCAGAGGGATCAGGCCGCAAGAAGGGAACCGGTCCCTGGACTAGCCTCAAGTCTCGGCAGGAAAACCGGAGGCTTCTGCACTTACAGGGTGCAGTTGCCACATTCGCACCTAAGCCGCCAAAAAGGGCACCAAGTCAGGTCCGGGAACTTCAAGTTGCCCAGAGGGATCTCAAGGTACCCGATCGGGACTTTGTGTGGCGAGGCGCAGGGCAGGAGGGAGAGACCCAGCGCGGGAAGTCGGCTAAGGAAGGAACATACAGAAAGGGGTCCCGTTAAGTGCTCTTGAGATACTTGAGGGAGTGCTGAACCCCTGCCTGGTAAATGCAGCGCGACGTGCGAGGCTGACACCTGTACAGTGTCACCTGAAGAACCTAAATAACTGTGAGTAAACTCGGATGACTGCAACCCACTGTTTCTGTCAGTTACTTCCACCACGTTATCTGTGCTCTGCCTGTGGAGAGCCGCACCAACCCAGCTGCCCTAACATCTGCTCCAGAGGTCTACAGCAGCGCTGGTACCCATTACCGGGAACCACAGGTGGTGTCACGAGACAAAACTGTTATTCATCCCTTCAAGTAACAAACCCCTTTTAAAGAGTGACCCCAGGGTACAGGCCCGGGAAGCCGACTTCCGTGACATCCCAAGAAGGTAAAGGCCCGGGTACCAAGTCTCCCCCATATCCCCCTGGGCGAGTCATATCTGGCACTGTTATGCAGGCACTGTTATGTAGACTGTATCTGGCACTGTTATGCAGGCTCTGTATCTGGCACTGTTATGCAGGCACTGTTATGTAGACTGTATCTGGCACTGTTATGCAGGCTCTGTATCTGTCACTGTAATGCACGCACTGTTATGCAGACTGTATCTGGCACTGTTATGCAGGATCTGTTATGTAGACTGTATCTGATACTGTTGTGCAGGCACTGTTATGTAGACTGTATTTGGCACTTTAATGCAGGCTCTGTATCTGTCACTGTAATGCACGCACTGTTATGTAGAATGTATCTGGCACTGTTATGCAGGCTCTGTATCTGTCACTGTAATGCAGGCACTATTATTCAGACTGTATCTGGCACTGTTATGCAGGCACTGTTATGTAAACTGTATCTGACACTGTTGTGCAGGCACTGTTATATAGACTGTATTTGGCACTTTATTGCAGGCTCTGCATCTGGCACTGTAATGCAGGCACTGTTATGTAGACTGTATCTGACAGTGTTATGTAGACTGTATCTGACAGTGTTATGTAGACTGTATCTGACACTGTTGTGCAGGCACTGTTATATAGACTGTATTTGGCACTTTATTGCAGGCTCTGCATCTGGCACTGTAATGCAGGCACTGTTATGTAGATTGTATCTGACAGTGTTATGTAGACTGTATCTGGCACTGTTATGCAGGCACTGTTATGTAGACTGTATATGGCACTGTTATGCAGGCTCTGTATCTGGCACTGTAATGCACGCACTGTTATGTAGATTGTATCTGACAGTGTTATGTAGACTGTATCTGACACTGTTGTGCAGGCACTGTTATATAGACTGTATTTGGCACTTTAATTCAGGCTCTGCATCTGGCACTGTAATGCAGGCACTGTTATGTAGACTGTATCTGACACTGTTATGTAGACTGTATCTGACACTGATGTGCAGGCACTGTAGCTGGCACTGTTATGCAGGCTCTGTATCTGGTACTGTTATGCAGGCACTGTTATGTATACTGTATCTGACACTGTTGTACAGGCACTTGGTCTTGCACAGTTATTCAGGCACCATAACTGAGGATCTCTGGCTAGCACTCTTATCTGGCCCTTTTTTGACACTGTTATGGGGCTCTTTAGCTGACACGTTTGTAGAAAACAGTAGGTGACTTTGTTGTGGGGGCATTTTGGCTGACACCACTGGTCACTGTGGCTCTGTTCTGTTGACACTATGCCAGTGACTTCAACCATCCTGTACACTGTAATGGGGGCACTGTGACTCACTGTTATGGAAGCCCGCTGGCTGACACTATTAGTGGTCTGTGGCTGACATTGTTGTTGGAGATTTTTTACACAGTTCTGGGGATATTGAGGATGACACTATTATGTGGACCCTATTGACAACAATGTTATGGGGCCACTTACGATGTTCTATGGCTCACATTGTTGTGCCTGATACTATTATGAGGATCTATGGCTGACAATGTTATGGTGGCCTTGTGTCTAACACTGTTGTGGGCTCTGTTGCTGACACTGATGTGGTGGGCTGTAGATGACATTGTTGTGGGGAGATGATTTTGTGTCATCTGTTATTTTGGTGTGAATTATACCTTACATTTGGGCACCTGACTACAGACATACACAGCATATTCTCTACATAAAACATGAAGCCTGAACAATCGGGGACATAATATTCTCAGTAAGTGTCCGAAAAGATCCTCTGCACATAGGTGACAATAATGTATTACTCACAATGTAGAGAACTCAACAGAGTATGGAAACACGATCCCCGGGATATCCAGATATTACAGATTGACACCTCCAGCTTCAGCCTAACACCAACGCTACAACCGTCTACAGCGTCAGCTCTAATGGGAGAAGAAGAAATAATGTCATCCGCTGACTGTAATGGTGGAAAAACTGTTTCTCGTAAGTGACAAGAATAATGTGTCATAAATACTGATGAGCTTATATCTATACAATGTGTGTTATCATCTGCCATCACAAGATCCAACCAATCTCACCGGGGTGCACCGTCCTCCTCTTACGAAACCTTTATATTTTCTCCCTACTACTATTCTCTTCACGCTGAGTCCTCCCCTTATATCATTGGGGGGATGACAATGTAAAATGCCCTCATATCCTCTCCTCTTATTCTTAAGCCGGCCATACACATTAGATGGCTGTTGGCCAAACCATGCTGTGGCCGATCGTTTGGTGACAGCCATCTCCTCCGTCTCTCCCATACACAGGAGCACTCAGACAGCCACCGACTGACACGTAAACCGACGGCTTATCTCTGAGAGAACAATGCAACTAGCAGTTCGAAAAGAGACATGCATGATCACCATCTCTCCTGATAATCAGACGGCGGCGCCCCCTTACACATCAGACAATCTGATGAACCCGTCAATATCGGCAGGTTCAGCCTACATTAGTCTAATGTGTATGGAGGCCTTTACCTCTACACTGTGTCATCTCCTCTTATATCCCCTCCATGATTCATTCTCTGTTCTTTTCATCCCATTTATAATTTATTTTCCCCCTTATCATTTGCTCTACATTTTATTCTCCCCTCATATCATCCCCTACACTGTGCCGACCCTTCTTATTATCCCTCTACACTGTGCCGCCCCTTCTTATCATCCCCTCTACACTGTACCGCCCCCTCTTATTATCCCCTTTACACTGTGCCGTCTCTTATCATTCCCCTACACTCTACCGCCCCTCTTATCATCCCCTCTATACTGTACCGCCCCCTCTTATCATCCCCTCTACACTGTACTACCCTTCTTATCATCCCCTCTACACTGTACCTCCCCCTCTTATCATCCCCTCTACACTGTACAACCCCTCTTATTATCCCCTCTACACTGTGCTGCCTCTTATCTTCCCATCTACACTGTATGACCCTTCTTACATCTCCCTACACTGTGTCACCCACTCTTATCATCCCCTCTACACTGTACCGCCCCTCTTATCAACCCGCCACACTGTACCACCCCCTCTTATCATCACTTCTACACTGTGCCGCCTCTTATCATCCCCTCTACGCAGTACCGCCCTTATCATCCCTTCTACACTGTGCCACCCCCTCATATCATCCCTTCTACACTGTGCCGCCTCTTATCATCCCCTCTACACTGTACCACCCCCTCTTATCATCCCTTCTACACTGTACCACCCCTTATCATCCCCCTACACTGTACCGCCCCTTATCATCCCTTCTACACTGTACCGCCCCTCTTATCATCCCCTCTACACTGTGCAACCCCCTCTTATCATCCCTTCTACACTGTACCGCCTCTTATCATCCCCCTCCCCCTATACTGTTACCGTCTCTCTTTTCATCCTCTCTACACTGTACTGTCCCTCTTATTATCCCTTGTACACTGTGCCGCCTCTTATCATCCCCTCTACACTGTACCACCCCTATTATCATCCCCTCTACACTGTACCACCCCTTATCATCCCCCTACACTGTACCGCCCCTTATCATCCCTTCTACACTGTACCGCCCCTCTTATCATCCCCTCTACACTGTGCAACCCCCTCTTATCATCCCTTCTACACTCTGCCGCCTTTTCTTATCATCCCCTCTACACTGTGCCCCCCTCTCATCATCAGCCCTTCTACACTGTGCCGCCCCTTCTTATCACCCCCTTTACATTGTGCAACCCCCTGTTATCATCCCTTCTACACTGTGCTGCCCCTCTTATCATCCCCTCTACATTGTACTGTGCAACCCTGCTGCCACAGGTACCACAGGACCCAAAAGGGTGCATGGATGGATTTCTCCACAAGAGGCCCTCACTACAAACAGACACCTCCACCCTTCCACCTCATACCACCAGAGGGAGTCCTGTTAGGGATATATAAACCGGAGGGTGGAGTCAGTTAGGGGGTCGTCGTCAGTCAGTCAGAGAGTGTGCTGACATTGAGAGCAGTGAAGACGCAGTACGTCTGCTGCTGTACTGAGGGCCCCGAGTGTGGCCGAGGCAAGGAGAGAGAAGAGAGGAGTTAAGGGGGCAGAGGAGCGTATGAAGCTCACCCCAAGACACAAGACGGACACCGGGTCCGTGCCTACAGGGTTCTCTACACCCAGTACCGGCATACCAGGAGGCTTCCAGACCCCTGGTCATCCTGAAGCTGCCATCAATTACAGGACTAGGAACCACGAAGGCCCCGGCGTCCAGGGATAGTGGTTGCCAGAGAAAAGTCCTACTACCAAGAAGTCAGGTGAGAGCGCAAAACAATATAGAAGCTAGGCCAAGTTCCAGGCTGGCCAGAAGCTTAGAGAGAGGAAGACACGGACCAGGAGGCCTACAACCCGCTCACTGGGGAGAGTTCTGAAGTGCACCCTTCCTATTAAGTACCCTGGACCCTACCTGCCGTTACACCAGTAAAGGTACTGAAGCGAATCCCCTGTGTGCGTGTCCGTCATTCCCCTGACCCGACCGGGCCACCTCTCACCTGCATCCCTTTCATCAACCCTGCCCCGGGGGCCAGCTCCACCTGTGGGGAGCAGAAACATCCCAGCTGCCATCCCATCACCCCGGAGGTCTGCAGCAGCGCCGGTACTCATTACCGGGAACCACAGGTGACGTCACGAGACAAAACTGTTAACAAACCCCTTTTTTAAAGAGTGACCCCAGAGGACGGGCCCGGGAGCCGACTGCCGTGACATCCTACAAAGAAGGTAAAGGCCCGGGTTCCGAGTCTCCCCCCATATCCCCCCTGGGCGAGTCAGTACCCCTCCTCTTATCCTTTCTACACTGTGCCATCTCTTATCATCCCCTTTACACTGTGCCACCCCCTCTTTTCATCCCCTCTACACTGTACTGCCCCTCTTATTATCCCTTCTACACTGTGCCCCCTCTTATCATCCCCTCTATGCTGTACCACCCCTCTATTCATCCCGTCTACACTGTACCACCCCTCTTATCATCCCCTATACTGTACCGCCCCTTATCATCCTCCTACACTGTACCGCCCCTTATCATCCCTTCTACACTGTACTGCCCCTTATCATCCCTTCTACACTGTGCCGCCTCTTATCATCCCCTCTACACTGTACTGCCCCTTATCATCCCTTCTACACTGTACTGCCCCTTATCATCCCTTCTACACTGTTCCGCCTCTTATCATCTCCTCTACACTGTGCCGCCTCTTATCATCCCCTCTACACTGTACCGCCCCTCTTATCATCCCCTACACTATACCACCCCCTCTTATCATCCCCTCTACACTGTACCGCCCCTCTTATCATCCCCTACACTATACCACCCCCTCTTATCATCCCCTCTACACTGTACTACCCTTCTTATCATCCCCTCTACACTGTACCGCCCCCTCTTATCATCCCTCTACACTGTACCACCCCCTCTTATCATCCCCTACACTATACCACCCCCTCTTATCTTCCCCTCTACACTGTGCCGCATCTTATCATCCCCTCTACACTGTACTGTCCCTCTTATTATCCCTTCTACACTGTTCTGCCTCTTATCTTCCCCTCTACACTGTGCTGCTTCTTATCATCCCCTCTACACTGTACTGCTGCCTCTTATTATCCCCTATACACTGTGCCGCCCACTCTTATTATCCCCTACACTGTGCTGTTCCTTCTTATCATCCCCTGACACTTTATCCTTCTCTTATCATCTTCACTACACTGTGCCGCCCTCTTTTAACATCCTCCTACACTGCACTGCCCTCTTATCATTCCCTACACTATACCACCCCCTCTTATCTTCCCCTCTACACTGTGCTGCTTCTTATCATCCCCTCTACACTGTACTGCTGCCTCTTATTATCCCCTATACACTGTGCCGCCCACTCTTATCATCCCCTACACTGTGCTGTTCCTTCTTATCATCCCCTGACACTTTATCCTTCTCTTATCATCTTCACTACACTGTGCCGCCCTCTTTTATCATCCTCCTACTCTGCACTGCCCTCTTATCATTCCCTACACATTGTACCCTTTTTTATCATCCCTCTGTACTGTATCCTCCCCCCTCTACACACGGTATCCCCCCTCATCCTCTGTACACTGTATATTCTTTTATCATCCCCTCTACTCCATATCCCTTCCAATTATTCCATTATATAAAAAAATATTGTCTTATAAATAATTCTGCCCAATAATTTCTTAGAACCCTACGTTGTGCTGAACCTATGTTATTTCTCCTGGAAAATGTAGACATAAAAGCTAATTTGGAGCTTGCATTGTTATTGTCAATAGGGTGAGTCTCTATTTAATTGATATTGACTTTTTGGATTGTTACCCCCAATAGGTGGCACTAGATTTGCATTTTTAAATTTCCAGAGGAGCATTACATGGCCTTTAAGTCTCCTTACACTGTCTTAGAACTCTCCACAAGGAGAAGTGTTCCCTCTTAGACCCACTGTCAGAAGCTTCTCACCCAGCCAATTCAGAGCTGTGTACTGGTGAGAGGCAGGCACCCTGAAACAAGTGTCTGCAAATGGACTGTCTGGTTTGGCTTTTTATCCTAAGTCCAGTAGCAATGCTCTTTAAAGGGTCAATATTGACATTTAGGATTGTTACTTCCAAAAGGTGGCGCTAGAGTCTACCCTCTCCTCCTCTGGGAAGAGGCTGCTTGCTTATCTACACAGTCTAACATAGTCCAAACCAAACATCTCTTCAAATATTTCCCTTGATATTACCTGTTGTCAATGTATTCAACTATTTCCAGAAGGAGTAACATAGGAACAACACAATACAGAGATTTAAGAAATGATTCTTCAGTATTGGTATTTTATAAGGAATTCATGTGTTCATTAAAACTGACATATTAGAAACGCTGGCAGCCCCTCTTTATATGTGGTCCTCAACAGCACCTCTTTATAGGTGGTCCTCGACAGCACCAGGTCTGCACAAACCATTCAACCAGATCCATATATTTGGACGCTATTACAAAGACTGCTAATAACAACTCTGCAAGAAGAGTGTGAGGTCCTTACCCTCCAGCATATCTACACAGTCTCATATTTAATAATGAATTTAATTATTATTTATTTTTAGGGCTCCATTGATTTCATGGTGCTGTACATGAGAAGGTTCTACATACAAAATACGAATATATATGACAGGGAACAAACTAACAATGACAGACTGGTACAGAGAGGAGAGGACCCTGCCCTTGCGGACTGACAGTCTACAGGGTAATGGGGAAGGATGTTTCTGCTCCCCACAGGCGGAGCGGGCCCCCCGGGGCAAAGTTGATAGAAGGGATGCAGGGCGTTGTAACGTAGAAGGGATGATGGTGCAGCGGCAATAACCGACAGACAGTGGGCTGCAGTCATCCGATTTTACTCACAGTTCTTTTTAGATTCCACAGGTACACTGTACAGGTTACCGCTTCCCGCGTCGCGCTGCATTCACCAAGCAGGGGTTCAGAAGTCCCTCCGGCAATTCGAGAGTACTTATCGGGACCCCCTTTCTATATGTTCCTTTCCTCAGCCGACTTTCCTCGCTGGGTCTCTCCCTCCTGCCCCGTTCCTCACAAACTGAGTCCCAAGATGGCGTCCTCGGATCCCTCAGGGTCACCTGGAGTTCCCTGATCCTACACGGCTACCTTTCTTGGCTACTCGGATGCGAGTATGGCAACTGCACCATAAAAGTCAGAAGCCTCCGGTTTCCTAGCCGAGGCTTGAAGCGACACGACTAGCCCAGGGACTGGTTCCCTTCTTGCGGCCTGGTCCCTCTGACACTTGACAGATTAGAGCATACGGGTGGCTTCCTACTCCTTCCGTACCCCTGGGACCCCTTCAGTTACCGGAGCCTTCCTCCTCTGCTCCCCTCCTCTTCTCTCCTCCGCTGGGCCTCATTCACTAGGCCCCCTCTGGAGCAGAGCTCCTGCAGAGCACCTGCTCCTCTTACTAGACACAGACACCTCTCTCTCAGACTCACTACTTTACACTCTCCCTCTAACTAAGATGGATCCCCTTTTTATACTCCTAACAAATGCTCCCCTAAACTCCTTCTTCCACCCACACCCACTACTTGGTTCCCCCTCACTCTGGTTCCCCCCACTCCAGCCAGGGACAGGGCTCAGCAGGAAACACATTGCATCTTGCCCTTCCAGCCGGCCTGGAGCAGTGTAGTGTTAAATGTGGGTGTTGGGGTCCCAGGCTGTACCCTTTCCTTACCAGAGAGTGAGGCACCACGGATGCAGTACCTCTGTGGCGACTGAACCCGCAGGGGCGCCACACTTATCTTCCTGGCCTATAATACTCCACACTGTTAGCTCAGGGAGTCTAACTGACCTTTGTTTAGCTTCCCTCCTTACCTGAATTCTGTTCCCTTGCCTTCTATTTTATACAGATCATAAGCCACCTTTCTCTTCCGCCAGACTAATAAACAACTTCCCAACAATCCCCCTGGGGCTCTGCTAGAACACTCCCTGTCTCCTGTGACTGTGTTAACACCTCTAGTTGCTGGATGTTTCTGGAGCACAACACTTCCTGTCTCCTGTTCTTGTGCTACTTCTAATAGTAGCTGAATGCTTTTAAAGTAACAGCACCACTTCTGCAAGTCACAGCTGTAAACTTTCCTGTAGAGATGAATTTTAAGGTTCCGTATGAAAGTTCTGAATGTGGTGGAATCAAACGTATTGGGGCACAGAATTCCAGATGATGGAGGATACTCGGGAGAAGTCTTGGAGGCGATTGGAAAATATCGGAAGATTAGTTCGGAGATATACGGAGGAGACAGGTTATGTACGGCTTTGTAGGCCATTGTTAGTAGTTTGAACTGGATACTTTGGGGAATTGAGAGCCAATGAAGGGATTTGCAGAGGGGAGAAGCGAAGGAGAGAGGTGGATTAGTCGAGCAGCAGAGTTAAGGATGGACTGGAGAGTTGTAAGAGGATGACCGGGACGTTGTACTTTGTGTTTATATATGAATATGTATATGACCTAATGTCTGATGTGTTAGTTACAGGGTCAGTATAGGTTAGTGTAGGTAGAGTATTAGATTAGTAGAAGGGTAGTGCAAAGGTGGGCACTATAGCATAGGGAGTATGTAGTTATAAGTTAGGAAAGAATTAAGGGGTTTAGGAGCTGCTCCAGTGTGGCAGGAGCAGGTTCAGTGAACAACTAAGGGACTTCCTGATTGCAGGCAGTACTAGTGAGAGTGAGATTAAGAAGGAGAGATGTGACAAGAGCAGTAGTTGGAGGTCCATAGGGCACAGGAAGCACGGCCTATCCAGCAGCTGAGGAACGTCAGTCAGGAACTCTGAAATAGACTTTCCCTTACCGTTCGGGGCCTACGGTCCACAGGAGCCAGCAGAGCAGCTTGTCTCAAAATCTTCCAGGAAGGGAAGTCAGACGGGGAATAGTACAGAGAAGACAGTACGGGACTCTTAGAGCTGTGAGCGTCTCATAATCCAAAAAGGTTGACTATGGAAGGGACAGCTCAGGACAAATGGACAGTGAACATCACTACGTGCGGTGCAACGAACGGTAACCCTGGAAAAGTATGTGATAAATGCTGCATGCTATATGAAGTTGAATCCAAACGTTCAAGTAAAGTTCTTTTTTATAAAATGGAGTGGAAGTCCCTAAATGTGTGTGTGGTGGTTCCTGGAGTGGAGGAACCGAAGACAGCAGAGACCTGCGACCGAAACGTGAGTGTTACACACCACACGCACAGCACAGGAGAATTGGGACAATTTTATTTGTCAGGGAGCCAGGGTGTAGACACACATCAGCCCCTCGCCACAACTACCACCCTGAGCCCCTCACAGAGGTGCGAGAGTGTTAGCAGGGAGGCCACAGAGAAGGATGTTGCAGTAGTCGAGGTGGGAGATGATGAGGGCGTGCACTAACATTTTACTAGATTCAGGGTTGAAGAAAGGATGGATTCTGAAAATATTTTTGAGTTTTTTGAAGGACATGGCAGTGTCGAGGGTTACTCAGAGGCAGCAGACTTCAGGTACAAGGTATTTTGATAGATCAGGTAGGGGAGTTAGGTAAGATGGAGGAAAGATAATGAGTTCAGTTTTGTTCACATTGAGCATTAGGAAGTGTGTTGAAAAAAAAAAGGATGTGGCTGATAGACACTCCGGGATTCAGGACAGCAGAGAAGTGTCATCAGCGTATAACATTTTTCATGGTCTGTCGTGTTAGTAGGGTTAATGTTAACATCTGTCATGGTCAGAAGCAATATAGGAATCAACCGCAACATTCTAAATGGTGAAAAGCTTAGTGGTCACATTCTTGGTGGGTCTAAAGCAGCTAGGGAGTCAATGATAACATTCCTGATGGTCTGTGTTGGTAGTGAGTTTAATGTTAACATCCCTGGTGGTCTAGGCACATTTTTTGGTGATTTAGGGCAATAAAGGGTTGTTAGAAACATCCTTGATGGTGATCTAGGACATTGAAGGGGTTCATGACTCCCCCCAAGGGGGTTAGGGTAATATTGAGTGGCCAATTACAACAGGAGCCGAGTATTAAGTCGCTGCATTAGCAGACACTTTGGAAGGTATGTATTTCTGAAGTTAGAACTTTTTCTATTCCCATATAATTATCTGGTGGGAGACATTAGTGGATGAAATGACTAAGATGCATATCGTGTTGCTTTACTAAAATTCCTAGAATCTGCTGCACGTATCTTCCTCACAAGATAATTCTTTTCGCTGTAGTCCCCAGAGATTGTTCTCCCTCACTTTCTGGTCTATTCTGATCTTCCATCCTTTGCAATTCATGCATGGTCTCCGGCAGTGACCTTGTGAAGGTCAGGATGTACTGAGCAGGCTTCATGTCAGATAACAAGTTCATCAGTCTGTCGGATTTTTCCCCACAAACACATTTTCAGTTTCTGATCATTTAATG
Organism: Phyllobates terribilis; assembly: GCF_046119375.1. Taxonomy (NCBI): domain Eukaryota; kingdom Metazoa; phylum Chordata; class Amphibia; order Anura; family Dendrobatidae; genus Phyllobates; species Phyllobates terribilis. The sequence goes on from NW_027362771.1 coordinate 560,329,396, forward strand.
ACATGAAGATAACAGATGGAGAAATAGCGAGGCAATGGTAGACCAGAGACACAGAGGCAAAGGATGGCCATCATATGAGTCACATGGTTTTTTGTTTTTTTCTGTCATAGTTGGCAGTGACCATTTTCTTGAAATATTTTTTAATATTGTATTTGTAGTTTCACCAACTTTGGCTAAATCAGTGGTACAAGGGAATGTCATGTTAGAATCTAACAAAAGTATCAGAGAAAAGTAACAAATATATCAATCAGAAAAAAATATATTTCCTTCTCCACTGAGGAGCCACTTTCCCTCTTTCCCTGCACTTTTGAAGGACAGAAAAAAATTCACAGGTATCATATTGTCTAGGAAAATGGGAGATGGAGGTAGGAACAAAGTAAAAGACAGAAACACATATAGATGGTTGTCAGGACTTGAACCCAACAGCTATTGTGCACCAGGCAGCAGCTCTTCCCTCTGATCTATTTAGCTCTCTGGACAGTTCCTTGCTAACCCAGATACCAGTACCTGTGTTGCTCCTGATTGGCTTCATCTTGTGATTGCCTGTTTGAACACCCTATATAAATCTGGCCTGGCACCTCCTTCCTTGTGAGATTATTGAGCTCCCAGCCTTTAGTCAAGCTCTTCTTTCACCTGTTGCTTCATCCAAGACTATACTGCTATTCCTGTGTGTAGGGGGGTTGAAGAAGAGGAAGAAGACGCTGAGACAACAAGAGGGTTGTTAAGTGTTTTATATGTTATATGTTTATGTGGTCATGATAAAGTGTTTGCTGTGAAATCCCTATGGCCGATTATTGTATGCCGGTTCTCCTATAGGCTTTGCCTAAGGCCGTCCCTGGGATGCGGGAGATCTGCCCAGAAGGGCGAACTATACAATAGAGATAGGGCTTCAGCTGCACTACACTGCTTAGACACTAGAGAGTTAAGACAGGGGTTACATCATCAGCTGGGAGGAGTTACAGCATTAGAGCAGTTTTTATAGAAAATCATTTCCTGGTTACAGACAGTCTAGGAGGGGAGAGTGAGTAGTGAGGAGCATTAGGCAGCAGTGTACGCCTGCCGTTAGGGGAGGCCTGTGTCAGGCCACTCTATTCCTGGGTTCAAGACCCGAGTGCACAGAACCGGGGTAGGTTCTGTTCCTATACACAGAGAGAGACGGAGTGTGGAGGACGACTGAGCAGATAGGAAAGCTGACTCCATCATCAGTATCAGCAGTCAAGAAGTGTTTTATCTGTGCAAGTTATCAGAACAGAATGAGGACACATTTGAGGCAGAATCTATATGCTGGCATTGTTCTAGGCTCATGGCCTGTTAGAGGTGCCCAAGGCGAGGCCTCTGTTTCCCTAAAGGGGAGTTTCTCAGCTGGGTCCCAGAAGATGTGGAAGATGTTGAGATGTGGAAGATGTTGATTCTCAGGCAGAGACAAGAGCAAATGTGGCACCCCAGGGGTCTGGTTGCCACAGTGGTAGAAATACGATGTCTGAGAGCAAGCATGGGTTTTCCTGGTCAGGAGCATTATTGCATGCCACGCCTCCTGCCCCAGTCCAGGGAGGGGAGGAACCTGCCCTTTATAAACTGGATCTGGGGCGGGGTTAGCAGAGAAGTTAGTTCCAGAGGAAGGGACAGAGGAGCAGCAAGGAGCTCTGTAGGAGACAGGAGCTGAAGGCCAGGGATTGGAGCTGATAGAGCTCATCCTGGCAGAAGACGCAGAGAACCGGCCATCGGAGTCCGAGGCTGTGAGGATATCCACATCCAGCAGCAGAAACCACCTGGCAGGGGATTTCAGGTCCTCTGGCCATAGAAAGCCCGGAGGCTCAGTCACACGCAAGGGACCGGCACCGCCATCAAGGAGCGTAAGGTACCAAAGGCCCCAAGTCACCAGCCATACGGGTGAGCACCACACGGTACACTCAGGGACGTGGGCTACTACACGACTACAGCAAGGTAGCCAGGAAGAGTGCAGTCAGACGGGAAGGCCTACACCTCCACCTGGCTAGGGGGACTCTTGTTCGCTCACAGACTGACCAGGCCTCTAATGTTAGCCAGTACTCCCGGCAGGGCCTTCTTCATTACCAACAGTAAAGACCCTGAAATGCAATGCACGGACTCTGAGTCATTTCTGCTGCGCCCATGCACCACAACCCTCACCATCTACACACGCTGCCCTGAGGCTATACTCCTCCCGTGGGGAGTTATACTACCCTCTGCTGTGCACCCAACATCAGCCTCAGTGGTCTGCCCCGCAGCGGCGGTTCTCAGTGACCGCAATCCACGGGTGGCGTAGTCGGACATTTAAACATTACAAAACCAAGTAAACAGATCCGCCACTGGTTTGACCACCCTGAGCCACGGGACCGGGTCGCCGCCACAGAGACTACAACCCCCAGCATTACACAGAGATCCGGCTCCGGGTATTCCCCCACACACGGCCCAGGGGGCGCCTCACAAACACTGGAAATGCACATTACCAAGGGTACTTCACTAAGCAAAGAACTTGTCTTGATCTGTATACTGCAACCGTGTATGGAAGAATTGCACCGTAAAAGTGAGTCTGTTAACCCGGATCTACAATCTTCAGTCTTGCTTGAAGTCGGTGTCGGTCCAAGGGACGTTGTTACAGTGAGTACAGCAAATGCTCCAATGCAGCACACACTCCGGTCTCAGTCCTTAATAGTAGAGGTGGCATTGGGCGAAGAAAAGATAGTTCTGGAACACAGCATGATGGTAGTGGCCCCGTGTGCTCCCCTCTACATGTGTACCGACCTCTGGCTGTTCCTGACTATGCAACAAGCTTATCCTTCAAACTATACTGCTGCTCCCGTATACTGACCTCTGGCTATTCCTGACTACGCTACCTGCTGGTCCTGCCCCTAGTGGTATCAATACCACTATTCCAACCCAGATCAGTTCATAACAATGGTATTGCTGCTTTCTGCTTAATGCTGAACTCACAGCTACACTGCTCAGTACTGCTGTATATTTTCCTCCATGCTCCTGTTTCTGAACATGTGATACAAAGAGACACAAGATCGGGTCTCTCTCTGTGAACTGTGAGTAGGAGACATCATAGCAGCTAGCACCATCCAATTCAGGGACAATAGAAAATTAGAGATAAAGCTTTGTAGTGCGGCAGTGTTCACACTGTGCGGTAATGAGGCAGTGACCCAAGGAAAGTTCAACTTAAATGTCTTTATTTTCCAAAACTCACAACTCAAATGCAAAAGCTGTCCTCCGGATCGCAGCCGGGATATCCACACAGTCGTGTAAACCTGTTGCCGTGGGAGATGGCCGCGCCATGTCACTTAGTGTGCATCAGATACATTGCCTTCACAGGCCTGTGTTCAGCTTCACATAGGCTGGCAGTGCAGAGCCTCCTGCTCTGCTGCTAGCAATCCCAACACTGACACACGCAAACCTTTGCTGCAGGTTTTTAAATGGAATCTGTGGCCATGAGCCACTTGTAATATCCGGCTGGAGGGAGTGATCCGCCCCACTGCCACCTATAGATCACTCCCAAAATAAAAGCCCATGCTGGGTTTTCTTACATCCAACTTAGCCAAATAGTTTGACCAAGTCCAAACTTTACTTTTATCTTGCACTGCAACCACAGATGTATCGGTTATTGTAATGCACTCCAGCCGTTTCAATATGCCTCTAAGCACATCCTGGGGGATACATACCATTCCTCGCATATGATCCCTCTCACTGCCTCACAGCTTGAACAGGGAAAAAACAGGTGAAAAATGTAGGAAACAAGTAAGGGCCAGAAATAGTGTTACTTTTAATGTACACAAAGTTTATTCTGAAAAAAACCCACTTCAAACAAAAGCTGTTCTTTAATCAGTAACCTTTATTTATTTTGTTAAATCAAAATAATGTTTATAAGGAGTTTCAGAGAAAATATACTTTGAAGATCCGGCCATAGCTGGAGACCAGACTAGTCTAGTGTTGCCCCTGGCCGGCTCTTCCCAGCAACACTCCAGGTTACTGATAGATCTCTCCCTTGCGTCTACATGACTCTGATATAGGTTGTTTCCCGTCGTTGCAGTTGAAAATCAATTTGAAAAACACGACCCCAGTAACCAGAGTTACATGTCTGTGTCAAAACCATTACACATCGAAGTGAAAGAATATTTAAAAGATCTCATCAACAGAGGTTGGGCCCAAAAGTCAAAGTCGTCTTATTCCTCTCCTATTGTTTGTGTTAAGAAGAAGGACAGTACGTTGAGACTCTGCTGTGATTACGGGGAACTAAACTGAAAGTCAGAACCTGATCGGCGCCTGATACCAACGATTCAAGATATGCTGGAACCTGGTTCTCTGTCCTCGATCAGGGTAAAGCATACCATCAAGGGTTTGTTGAAGAGTCCAGTAGAACTTTGACAGCATTCTTCACACCATGTGGGTTATATGAGTGGATCCGCATACCGTTTGGGCTCAGTAGAGCTCCAGCAGAATTCCAGAGGAGCATGGAGACATGTTTAGAAGGATTGAGGGACGATATCTGCCAGCCATACTTGGATGACAGTGTGGTACATGTTGAACACGTGAGGACCGTATTACAGCAGTATCAACAACACAGAGTTAAGTTGACCCCAAAGAAGTGTGAACTGTTCAAAATGCAAGTCCGATTTCTAGGGAAAATTGTGTCCGGAGTAGGATATACTATGGACCCAGCAGAAATCGCTCCGGTACTGGCCTTAAAAGACAAGCGGCCCTCTACTATCGGGGAGTTGAGGCTAATATTAGGATTCCTCTCCTACTACCGTACTTACGTTCAGAACTTCTCCAGGATTGCCGCCCCACTATACCTCCTCTTGGAGAAAACACCCACAGAGAAAAAGAAGAACGTGGGTAGGACCGGGCTTAAAAGAAACAACGCCGTTTCATCCCAACAGTCCATTCTCTGGACAGCAGACCACCAGGAGGTATTGGAAGAACTAGTAGACTACCTGGTAAAATCACCCATCTTGGGATATCTTGATTTCAACTTACCATTTGTTCTTCATTGTGATGCTTCTCAACTCGGACTGGGAGCTGCGCTGTATCAGCAACAAGATGCAAAAATTGAGAGTCATCTGTTACGGGTCTAGAACATTGACAGACGGTGAGAAGAATTACCATCTACATTCTGGAAAATTGGAGTTCCTGGCATTGAAATGGGCTATCTGTGAACGATTTAGAGATTATCTCTATTACAGCAAAGAGTTTGAGGTATACACTGACAACAACCCTTTGACCTATGTCCTTACTACAGCCAAACTGAATGCAATGGGTCAGAGATGGGTCGCTGAACTAGCTGACTTCAATTTCAGCATCAAGTACAGGCCATGAAAATGCAATGCGGATGCTGACGGATTGTCGAGAGTGCCACTAGAGTCTGAGGAGTTCATGCAAGAATGCTCTGAGTAAGTCAGTCTGGAAGCAATTGAGAGCGCTACCCAAGCAGTACAAGCTTATCAAGAGGAAGACACACCATTGTGGTGTCCGTTGACGGTGAAATCCGTCTTATCTTATCTTATCTTATCTTAAAACCACCATAAAAGCGAGAGAACAAGATCACCCCCTGTCTATTCAACAACTACCAAAAGGAAAAATCCATAGAGCACAACGGGAAGATCAGATAATTGGTAGAATACTACTTTATGTGGACCAAAATCGGTTTCCAAGTAAACGAGAGAGAGATAATGAGTCACCTGCAGTATCTGTTTTAGTTAAAGAATAGAGGAAGCTCTACCTCAGTGAAGACAGTATCCTGGATCGTAAAGGAGGACAAAACCGGCAGTTGGTACTACCCAGAGTATTCCGTACGTTGGTCTTCAAAGAACTCCATGAAAATATGGGACACCTGGGAGTGGAAAGGACAACAAACTTGATCCGTGAACGTTTTTTTTGGCCTGACATGCAGAGAAATATTGAGAGGTACGTGACCAGGGAGTGTGGGTGTCTGAAAGATAAACGTCCCAACACATCAACCCAGGCACCTATGGGCAACATCCAAACTATGTATCCGTTCGAGATGGTCTCAATAGACTTTCTACATCTCGAGACGTGTAAGGGTGGCTACGAATGCATCTTGGTGGTGATGGACCATTTTACTCGACTTGCTCAAGCATATGCCACCATCAATAAATCGGCTCGAACAGCGGCAGAGAAGATCTTCAATGATTTTGCTTTGAGGTTTGGGTTCCCTACGAGGTTATACCATGACCAAGGAAGAGAATTTGAGAACCAGCTCTTTGCCAAGATAGGAAAGTACTGTAGAATTCAGAGATCCCACACAATGCCCTATCACCCTATCACCCAGAGAGTAATGGACAAGTGGAACATTTTAACAGGACATTATTGTCGATGTTGCGCACTTTAACAGCTGATGAGAAGAAAGACTGGAAGAGTTCTCTGTCAAAAGTGGTACATGCCTATAACTGTACAAAGAGTGATGCAACGGGTTACTTCCTATTGTTTGGACGATCGCCTATACTGTCAATCGACATCATGTTTGATACTCCGGTGTGTAAGGCAGCGCTAGTCATCATACTGGGGGACACTCGCTGCACCGGGTCAATTAAAGCACACATGCCATGTCTTTCTGGTATTTCACAATGCAGCAGTTTATTATTTATCATAAACCGCATATCACACATGTAATGTCCACGAGCCTTTCCAGTGGCAGCTACGCCCACTTGGCTCCAGGTACAGCCTTCAGCAAGGTAATAATATAAATGTCCACATTAAGCAGTGTTTTTACCTTTGCCGGGATTTAGCTGCTTCAGTCAGTTTGGTCTGCCACCACTGTGGCTTTACGGCTTCCCAGATGGGGGTCTCCAGCCGTCGTCCCATCCAAGGCTACTGGTATGTTTTCTCACCTACAACATCCAGCCTTCGCCTTCCAGGACTCTTGCCTTCCAATCCGGCTTTCCCAGATGGGGGTCTCCAGCCCTCGTCCCGTCCAAGGCTACTGGTATGTCTTCACACTTGACATCCAGCCTCTGCCTTTCAGGACTCTTCACTAGGCCTCACACTGACGGTGTCCCACACGGGAACAGGCCTCATGCCTTTCACGCACTGTCTCAAAAGCACCAGGGTTTATATATCATCCAATGCACACCCACAGGACCTGTGCTGATGTCACAGTCATGTGATCAGACCTTCCGTGTGCAAAGGACCTGTGCTATGTCACAGTCATGTGACCAGTCACCTGAGGGGGGGGTACATGGTCAGCCAAAACACACACTGGACTATTACAGTAATGCCGCGGCATTACAGGTGTCAGAGACTTACAGAATGTATCCGGAGTACGTTCGGAAATGGAAGGAACGGATGGCAGAGGCATACAACATAGCGTCCAAAGTGGTTACACAAGGACAGAGCAAGAGTAAGGAGTACTATGATCAAAATTGTTATGGAGCAGAATTGGCACCGGGAAGCCGGGTGCTAGTCAAGAACGTACGTGAGAAAGGCGGTCCAGAAAAACTTTGTTCGTACTGGGAAGACAAGGTGTATATGGTCATAAGGAGGAAAGCTGATGACAGCCCAGTGTATGAAATCCGATTGGAAACGGGAAACAAGAAAACCAGAATAGTCCATCGGAATTTACTACTACCCTGTGATTATCTCCCACCACAACAAGACTTCCCAGAAGTAGACCGACATTGTCCGAGATCGTCTAGGGACCACCATAGACTGAACCTATCCTGTGCCTGAGAGAAGCTGCAGCACATGGTCTATGGTCTCCCTGAGTAACGGTTCCCCCAGGATTCCAACTAATTCATGTAACCGGTCTCGCCCCTACCTGAACTTAGGCGGCGTACGTGGAACATTACCATGACCATTTTAGCAAAGACTGGGCATAACCATTCTCCTTTTCATAGGTGCATGTTCTCACAGGTGTTCTTAGGCTTTCCTTTGGACAGGACAAAGTTTGAGTCCCCTACCTTTTCTAAAACTTGCCACCACCTTTCGTGCTCCAGGACTGACGCATTTGCTGCCTTCTGCAGTGTAAAGGTTGACATCCAGCTATGTACTGTGATTTATAGAGGCTGCAGAAGCCAAAATGTTTAATCCTATTATAAAATTGCTTTTAAGACAAAAATACATGAATTTAAGTAAAATGCTATCAGACATCCATATCCTAAAAAACTACCTATAATTAGCTGATTCAGAAGCATTATCATGGAAGCAATCCAGTACACGTGCTATGCATGCTATGGGGGCAGAGATGGTTTACATCAGCATGCATGGGCTCATCAATGTGCCGCTATTATGGGCACAAATCCTGGCCTGACCCATGGTGTATAATTGCCTACTGGCCTGAACTTGCTGGGACTGTACCAAATTTTTGGAACCAATCCTTGTAAATTGGGGCAGGTCCCAGCCTGAAGAGGGGCAGATCTTACGTCAGCTCTGGCTATGAATGCAGGTTCCTGGCTTATATTACCAAGTGCTATGTTGGTAATGGTGAATACAGTGTACTAATGACTGCAACTACCAGGAGCAGGGATAGCATGAAAGTGTCTGATACTGTTATGGGGCACCGCGGCTGACACTGCTATGGGACACTGTAACTGACACTGTTATGGGGTACTGTGTGACATTGTTATCGGGCACTATGGCTGACATTGTTATGAGGCACTGTCTGACACAGTTATGGGCACTGTGTGACACTGTTATGGGGCACTGTGTGACACTGTTGTGGGGCACTGTTTCTGACACTGCAATGGGGCACTGTGTCTGACACTGTTATGGGGCACTGTATCTGAAACTGTTATGGGGCACTGTGTGACACTGTTTTGGGGCACTGTGTGACACTGCTATGGGGAACTATGGCTAACACTGTTATGGAGCACTGTGTCTGACACCGTTATGGGGCACTGTGTGACCCTGTTATGGGGCACTGTATCTGAAACTCTTATGGGGCACTGTGTGACACTTATGGGGCACTGTGTCTGACATTTATATGGGGCACTGTGTGACACTGCTATGGGGCACTATGGCTGACACTGTTATGGGGCACTGTGTCTAACACTGTTATGGGGCACTGTGTCTGACACTGTTATGTAGCTCTTTGTCTGACACTATTATGGGGCACTTTGTGACACTGTTATGGGGCACTGTGTGTGACACTGTTATGAGGCACTGTCTGACACTGTTATGGGGCACTATGGCTGACACTGTTATGGGGAACTGGGTGACACTGTTATGGGGCACTGACAGCGTTATGGGCACTATGTGACACTGTTATGGAGCACTGTCTGACACTGTTATGGAGCACTGTGTCTGACACTGTTATGGGGCACTGTCTGACAATGTTATGGGGCACTGTCTGACAATGTTATTGGGCACTGAGTCTGACACTATTATAGGATACTGTGTCTGACACTGTTATAGGACACTGTCTGACACTGTTATGGGGCACTATGGCTAACACTGTTATGGGGCACTGTGTGACATTGTTATGGGGCACTGTGTCTGACACTGTTTATTGGGCACTATGGCTCACACTGTTAAGGGGCACTGTGTGACACTGTAATGGGGCACTGTGTCTGACACTGTTATGGGCACTATGACTGACACTGTTATGGGGCACTGTGTGACACTGTTATGGGGCACTGTGTGACATTGTTATGGGGCACTGTGTCTGACACTGTTATGTAGCTCTGTGTGTGACACTGTTATAGGGCAATGTGTGTCACTGTTATGTGGCACTGTGTGTGACACTGTTATGGGGTACTGTGTCTGACACTGTTATAGGGCACTGTGTGACCCTGTTATGGGGCACTGTGTCTGACACTGTTATGGGGCACTGTATCTGAAACTGTTATGGGGCACTGTGTGACACTGTTATGGGGCACTGTGTGACACTGTTATGGGGCACTGTGTCTGACACTGTTATGTAGCTCTGTGTCTGACACTGTTATGAGGCACTGTCTGACACTATTATGGGGCACTTTGTGACACTGTTATGGGGCAGTGTGTCTGACACTTCTATGGGGCATTGTGTCTGACACTGTTATGGGGCACTGGGTGACACTGTTATGGAGCACTGTGTCCAACACTGTTATGGGGCACTCTACGGCACTGTTATGGGGCACTGTCCGACACTATTATGGGGCACTGTGTCTGACACTGTTATGGGGCACTGTCTGACACTGTTATGGGGCACTGTCTGACAATGTTATGGGGCACTATGTGACACTGTTATGGGGCACTGTCTGACACTGTTAAGGGGCACTATGGCTTACACTGTTATGGGGCACTGTGCAACGCTGTTATGGGGCTCTGTGTCTGACACTGTTATGAGGCACTGTCTGACACTGTTGTGGGGCACTATGGCTGACACTGTTATGGGGAACTGGGTGACACTGTTATGGAGCACTGACAGCGTTATGGGCACTATGTGACACTGTTATGGAGCACTGTCTGACACTGTTATGGAGCACTGTGTCTGACACTGTTATGGGGCACTGTCTGACAATGTTATGGGGCACTGTCTGACACTGTTAAGGGGCACTATGGCTTACACTGTTATGGGGCACTGTGCAACGCTGTTATGGGGCTCTGTGTCTGACACTGTTATGAGGCACTGTCTGACACTGTTGTGGGGCACTATGGCTGACACTGTTATGGGGAACTGGGTGACACTGTTATGGAGCACTGACAGCGTTATGGGCACTATGTGACACTGTTATGGAGCACTGTCTGACACTGTTATGGAGCACTGTGTCTGACACTGTAATGGGGCACTGTGTCTGACACTGTTATGGGCACTATGACTGACACTGTTATGGGGCACTGTGTGACATTGTTATGGGGCACTGTGTCTGACACTTATGTAGCTCTGTGTGTGACACTGTTATAGGGCAATGTGTGTCACTGTTATGTGGCACTGTGTGTGACACTGTTATGGGGTACTGTGTCTGACACTGTTATAGGGCACTGTGTGACCCTGTTATGGGGCACTGTGTCTGACACTGTAATGGGGCACTGTGTGACCCTGTTATGGGGCACTGTATCTGAAACTGTTATGGGGCACTGTGTGACACTTATGGGGCACTGTGTGACACTGTTATGGGGCACTGTGTCTGACACTGTTATGTAGCTCTGTGTCTGACACTGTTATGAGGCACTGTCTGACACTATTATGGGGCACTTTGTGACACTGTTATGGGGCAGTGTGTCTGACACTTCTATGGGGCACTGTGTCTGACACTGTTATGGGGCACTGGGTGACACTGTTATGGAGCACTTTGTCCAACACTGTTATGGGGCACTGTCCGGCACTGTTATGGGGCACTGTCCGACACTATTATGGGGCACTGTGTCTGACACTGTTATGGGGCACTGTCTGACACTGTTATGGGGCACTGTCTGACAATGTTATGGGGCACTATGTGACACTGTTATGGGGCACTGTCTGACACTGTTAAGGGGCACTATGGCTTACACTGTTATGGGGCACTGTGCAACGCTGTTATGGGGCTCTGTGTCTGACACTGTTATGAGGCACTGTCTGACACTGTTAAGGGGCACTATGGCTGACACTGTTAAGAAGCACTGCCTGACACTGTTATGGGGCACTATGGCTTACACTGTTATGGGGCTCTGTGTCTGACACTGTTATGAGGCACTGTCTGACACTGTTATGGGGCACTATGGCTGATACTGTTATGGGACACTGTGTCTGACACTGTTAAGAGGCACTGTCTGACACTGTTAAGGGTCACTATGGCTGACACTGTTATGGGACACTGTGTCTGACACTGTTAAGAGGCACTGTCTGATACTGTTATGGGGCACTGGGTGACACTGCTGTGGGGCACTGTGTGACACTGTTATTGCACATTGTATGACACTGTTATGATGCACTATGGGACACTGTTATAGGGCACTGTGTCTGACACTATTATGGGGCACTGGGTGACACTGTTATGGAGCACTGTGTGACACTGTTATGGGGCACTATGTGACACTGTTATGGGGCACTGTCTGACACTGTTATGGGGCACTGTCTGACACTGTTAAGGGTCACTATGGCTGACACTGTTATGGGACACTGTGTCTGACACTGTTAAGAGGCACTGTCTGACACTGTTATGGGGCACTGTGTCTGAACCTGCTATGGGGCACTGTGTGACACTGGTATGGGGCACTATGTGACACTGTTATGGGGCACTGTGTCTGACACTGTTATAGGGCACTGTGTGACCCTGTTATGGGGCACTGTGTCTGACACTGTAATGGGGCACTGTGTGACCCTGTTATGGGGCACTGTATCTGAAACTGTTATGGGGCACTGTGTGACACTTATGGGGCACTGTGTGACACTGTTATGGGGCACTGTGTCTGACACTGTTATGTAGCTCTGTGTCTGACACTGTTATGAGGCACTGTCTGACACTATTATGGGGCACTTTGTGACACTGTTATGGGGCAGTGTGTCTGACACTTCTATGGGGCATTGTGTCTGACACTGTTATGGGGCACTGGGTGACACTGTTATGGAGCACTGTGTCCAACACTGTTATGGGGCACTGTCCGGCACTGTTATGGGGCACTGTGTCTGACACTGTTATGGGGCACTGTCTGACACTGTTATGGGGCACTGTCTGACAATGTTATGGGGCACTATGTGACACTGTTATGGGGCACTGTCTGACACTGTTAAGGGGCACTATGGCTTACACTGTTATGGGGCACTGTGCAACGCTGTTATGGGGCTCTGTGTCTGACACTGTTATGAGGCACTGTCTGACACTGTTGTGGGGCACTATGGCTGACACTGTTATGGGGAACTGGGTGACACTGTTATGGAGCACTGACAGCGTTATGGGCACTATGTGACACTGTTATGGAGCACTGTCTGACACTGTTATGGAGCACTGTGTCTGACACTGTTATGGGGCACTGTCTGACAATGTTATGGGGCACTGTCTGACAATGTTATTGGGCACTGTGTCTGACACTATTATAGGATACTGTGTCTGACACTGTTATAGGACACTGTCTGACACTGTTATGGGGCACTATGGCTAACACTGTTATGGGGCACTGTGTGACATTGTTATGGGGCACTGTGTCTGACACTGTTTATTGGGCACTATGGCTCACACTGTTAAGGGGCACTGTGTGACACTGTAATGGGGCACTGTGTCTGACACTGTTATGGGCACTATGACTGACACTGTTATGGGGCACTGTGTGACATTGTTATGGGGCACTGTGTCTGACACTGTTATGTAGCTCTGTGTGTGACACTGTTATAGGGCAATGTGTGTCACTGTTATGTGGCACTGTGTGTGACACTGTTATGGGGTACTGTGTCTGACACTGTTATAGGGCACTGTGTGACCCTGTTATGGGGCACTGTGTCTGACACTGTAATGGGGCACTGTGTGACCCTGTTATGGGGCACTGTATCTGAAACTGTTATGGGGCACTGTGTGACACTTATGGGGCACTGTGTGACACTGTTATGGGGCACTGTGTCTGACACTGTTATGTAGCTCTGTGTCTGACACTGTTATGAGGCACTGTCTGACACTATTATGGGGCACTTTGTGACACTGTTATGGGGCAGTGTGTCTGACACTTCTATGGGGCACTGTGTCTGACACTGTTATGGGGCACTGGGTGACACTGTTATGGAGCACTGTGTCCAACACTGTTATGGGGCACTGTCCGGCACTGTTATGGGGCACTGTCCGACACTATTATGGGGCACTGTGTCTGACACTGTTATGGGGCACTGTCTGACACTGTTATGGGGCACTGTCTGACAATGTTATGGGGCACTATGTGACACTGTTATGGGGCACTGTCTGACACTGTTAAGGGGCACTATGGCTTACACTGTTATGGGGCACTGTGCAACGCTGTTATGGGGCTCTGTGTCTGACACTGTTATGAGGCACTGTCTGACACTGTTAAGGGGCACTATGGCTGACACTGTTAAGAAGCACTGCCTGACACTGTTATGGGGCACTATGGCTTACACTGTTATGGGGCTCTGTGCAACGCTGTTATGGGGCACTGTGTCTGACACTGTTATGAGGCACTGTCTGACACTGTTATGGGGCACTATGGCTGATACTGTTATGGGGCACTGGGTGACACTGCTGTGGGGCACTGTGTGACACTGTTATTGCACATTGTGTGACACTGTTATGATGCACTATGGGACACTGTTATAGGGCACTGTGTCTGACACTATTATGGGGCACTGGGTGACACTGTTATGGAGCACTGTGTGACACTGTTATGGGGCACTATGTGACACTGTTATGGGGCACTGTCTGACACTGTTATGAGGCACTGTCTGACACTGTTAAGGGTCACTATGGCTGACACTGTTATGGGACACTGTGTCTGACACTGTTAAGAGGCACTGTCTGACACTGTTATGGGGCACTGTGTCTGAACCTGCTATGGGGCACTGTGTGACACTGGTATGGGGCACTATGTGACACTGTTATGGGGCACTGTGTCTGACACTGTTATAGGGCACTGTGTGACCCTGTTATGGGGCACTGTGTCTGACACTGTAATGGGGCACTGTGTGACCCTGTTATGGGGCACTGTATCTGAAACTGTTATGGGGCACTGTGTGACACTTATGGGGCACTGTGTGACACTGTTATGGGGCACTGTGTCTGACACTGTTATGTAGCTCTGTGTCTGACACTGTTATGAGGCACTGTCTGACACTATTATGGGGCACTTTGTGACACTGTTATGGGGCAGTGTGTCTGACACTTCTATGGGGCATTGTGTCTGACACTGTTATGGGGCACTGGGTGACACTGTTATGGAGCACTGTGTCCAACACTGTTATGGGGCACTGTCCGGCACTGTTATGGGGCACTGTGTCTGACACTGTTATGGGGCACTGTCTGACACTGTTATGGGGCACTGTCTGACAATGTTATGGGGCACTATGTGACACTGTTATGGGGCACTGTCTGACACTGTTAAGGGGCACTATGGCTTACACTGTTATGGGGCACTGTGCAACGCTGTTATGGGGCTCTGTGTCTGACACTGTTATGAGGCACTGTCTGACACTGTTGTGGGGCACTATGGCTGACACTGTTATGGGGAACTGGGTGACACTGTTATGGAGCACTGACAGCGTTATGGGCACTATGTGACACTGTTATGGAGCACTGTCTGACACTGTTATGGAGCACTGTGTCTGACACTGTTATGGGGCACTGTCTGACAATGTTATGGGGCACTGTCTGACAATGTTATTGGGCACTGTGTCTGACACTATTATAGGATACTGTGTCTGACACTGTTATAGGACACTGTCTGACACTGTTATGGGGCACTATGGCTAACACTGTTATGGGGCACTGTGTGACATTGTTATGGGGCACTGTGTCTGACACTGTTTATTGGGCACTATGGCTCACACTGTTAAGGGGCACTGTGTGACACTGTAATGGGGCACTGTGTCTGACACTGTTATGGGCACTATGACTGACACTGTTATGGGGCACTGTGTGACATTGTTATGGGGCACTGTGTCTGACACTGTTATGTAGCTCTGTGTGTGACACTGTTATAGGGCAATGTGTGTCACTGTTATGTGGCACTGTGTGTGACACTGTTATGGGGTACTGTGTCTGACACTGTTATAGGGCACTGTGTGACCCTGTTATGGGGCACTGTGTCTGACACTGTAATGGGGCACTGTGTGACCCTGTTATGGGGCACTGTATCTGAAACTGTTATGGGGCACTGTGTGACACTTATGGGGCACTGTGTGACACTGTTATGGGGCACTGTGTCTGACACTGTTATGTAGCTCTGTGTCTGACACTGTTATGAGGCACTGTCTGACACTATTATGGGGCACTTTGTGACACTGTTATGGGGCAGTGTGTCTGACACTTCTATGGGGCATTGTGTCTGACACTGTTATGGGGCACTGGGTGACACTGTTATGGAGCACTGTGTCCAACACTGTTATGGGGCACTGTCCGGCACTGTTATGGGGCACTGTGTCTGACACTGTTATGGGGCACTGTCTGACACTGTTATGGGGCACTGTCTGACAATGTTATGGGGCACTATGTGACACTGTTATGGGGCACTGTCTGACACTGTTAAGGGGCACTATGGCTTACACTGTTATGGGGCACTGTGCAACGCTGTTATGGGGCTCTGTGTCTGACACTGTTATGAGGCACTGTCTGACACTGTTGTGGGGCACTATGGCTGACACTGTTATGGGGAACTGGGTGACACTGTTATGGAGCACTGACAGCGTTATGGGCACTATGTGACACTGTTATGGAGCACTGTCTGACACTGTTATGGAGCACTGTGTCTGACACTGTTATGGGGCACTGTCTGACAATGTTATGGGGCACTGTCTGACAATGTTATTGGGCACTGTGTCTGACACTATTATAGGATACTGTGTCTGACACTGTTATAGGACACTGTCTGACACTGTTATGGGGCACTATGGCTAACACTGTTATGGGGCACTGTGTGACATTGTTATGGGGCACTGTGTCTGACACTGTTTATTGGGCACTATGGCTCACACTGTTAAGGGGCACTGTGTGACACTGTAATGGGGCACTGTGTCTGACACTGTTATGGGCACTATGACTGACACTGTTATGGGGCACTGTGTGACATTGTTATGGGGCACTGTGTCTGACACTGTTATGTAGCTCTGTGTGTGACACTGTTATAGGGCAATGTGTGTCACTGTTATGTGGCACTGTGTGTGACACTGTTATGGGGTACTGTGTCTGACACTGTTATAGGGCACTGTGTGACCCTGTTATGGGGCACTGTGTCTGACACTGTAATGGGGCACTGTGTGACCCTGTTATGGGGCACTGTATCTGAAACTGTTATGGGGCACTGTGTGACACTTATGGGGCACTGTGTGACACTGTTATGGGGCACTGTGTCTGACACTGTTATGTAGCTCTGTGTCTGACACTGTTATGAGGCACTGTCTGACACTATTATGGGGCACTTTGTGACACTGTTATGGGGCAGTGTGTCTGACACTTCTATGGGGCACTGTGTCTGACACTGTTATGGGGCACTGGGTGACACTGTTATGGAGCACTGTGTCCAACACTGTTATGGGGCACTGTCCGGCACTGTTATGGGGCACTGTCCGACACTATTATGGGGCACTGTGTCTGACACTGTTATGGGGCACTGTCTGACACTGTTATGGGGCACTGTCTGACAATGTTATGGGGCACTATGTGACACTGTTATGGGGCACTGTCTGACACTGTTAAGGGGCACTATGGCTTACACTGTTATGGGGCACTGTGCAACGCTGTTATGGGGCTCTGTGTCTGACACTGTTATGAGGCACTGTCTGACACTGTTAAGGGGCACTATGGCTGACACTGTTAAGAAGCACTGCCTGACACTGTTATGGGGCACTATGGCTTACACTGTTATGGGGCTCTGTGCAACGCTGTTATGGGGCACTGTGTCTGACACTGTTATGAGGCACTGTCTGACACTGTTATGGGGCACTATGGCTGATACTGTTATGGGGCACTGGGTGACACTGCTGTGGGGCACTGTGTGACACTGTTATTGCACATTGTGTGACACTGTTATGATGCACTATGGGACACTGTTATAGGGCACTGTGTCTGACACTATTATGGGGCACTGGGTGACACTGTTATGGAGCACTGTGTGACACTGTTATGGGGCACTATGTGACACTGTTATGGGGCACTGTCTGACACTGTTATGAGGCACTGTCTGACACTGTTAAGGGTCACTATGGCTGACACTGTTATGGGACACTGTGTCTGACACTGTTAAGAGGCACTGTCTGACACTGTTATGGGGCACTGTGTCTGAACCTGCTATGGGGCACTGTGTGACACTGGTATGGGGCACTATGTGACACTGTTATGGGGCACTGTGTCTGACACTGTTATGGTGCACTGTGTGACACTGTCATGGGGCACTGTCTGACACTATTATGGGGCACTGGGTGACACTGTTATGGGGCACTGGGTGACACTGTTATGGGGCAGTGTGTCTGACACTTCTATGGGGCACTGTGTCTGACACTGTTATGGGGCACTGGGTGACACTGTTATGGAGCACTGTGTCCAACACTGTTATGGGGCACTGTCCGGCACTATTATGGGGCACTGTCTGACAATGTTATGGGGCACTATGTGACACTGTTATGGGGCACTGTCTGACACTGTTAAGGGTCACTATGGCTGACACTATTATGCGGCACTGGGTGACACTGTTATGGAGCACTGTGTGACACTGTTATGGGGCACTATGTGACACTGTTATGGGGCACTGTCTGACACTGTTAAGGGTCACTATGGCTGACACTGTTATGGGACACTGTGTCTGACACTGTTAAGAGGCACTGTCTGACACTGTTATGGGGCACTGTGTCTGAACCTGCTATGGGGCACTGTGTGACACTGGTATGTGGCACTATGTGACACTGTTATGGGGCACTGTGTCTGACACTGTTATGGTGCACTGTGTGACACTGTTATGGGGCACTGTCTGACACTATTATGGGGCACTGGGTGACACTGTTATGGGGCACTGGGTGACACTGTTATGGGGCTCTGTCTGACACTATTATGGAGCACTGTGTCTGACACTGCTATGGGGCACTGTATCTGACACTTGTGGGGCATTATGGCTGACACTGTTATGGGGCTCTGTGTGAAACTAGTATGGGACACTGTGTCTGACACTGTTATGGGGCACTATGTGACACTGTTATGGGGCACTATGTGATACTGTTATGGGTCAGTCTGTGATACTGTTATGGGGCACTGTGTCTGACACTGTTTATTGGGCACTATGGCTCACACTGTTATGGGGCTCTGTGTCTGACACTGTTATGAGACACTATGGCTGACACTGTTATGGGGCACTATGTGACATTGTTATGGGGCACTGTGTATAACACTGTTATGGGGCACTGGTTGACACTGTTATGCAGCACTGGGTGACACTGTTATGCAGCACTGTGTGACACTATTATGGAGCACTGTGTGACACTATTATGGGGCACTGTGTGACACTATTATGGGGCAACATGTGACACTGTTATGGGGCACTGTCTGACACTGTTTTGGGGCCCTGTCCAATACTATTATGGGGCACTGTGTCTGACACAGTTATGGGGCACTATGGCTGACACTGTTATGGGGCACTGTGTCTGACACTTTTATGGTTTACTGTCTGACACTGTTATGGGGCACTGGGTGACGTTGTTATGGGGCACTATGGCTGACACTGTTTTGGGGCACTATCTGACACTGTTATGGGGCACTGTGTCTGACACTATTATAGGGCACTGGGTGACACTGTTATGGGGCACTGTGTCTGACACTATTATAGGGCACTGGGTGACACTGTTATGGGGCACTGTGTCTAATACTGTTATGGAGCATGTGACACTGTTATGGGGCACTGTCTGACACTATTATGGGTCACTGTGTGACACTGTTATGGGACACTGGGTGACACTGTTATGGGGCACTGTCTGACACTATTATGGGGCATTGTTTGACACTGTTATGAGGCACTGTGTCTGACACTGCTATGGGGCACTGTATCTGACACTGTTGTGGGGCATTGTCTGACACTGTTATGGGGCACTGTGTGACACTAGTATGGGACACTGTCTGACACTTATGGGGCACTATGTGACACTGTTAAGGGGCACTATGGCTAACACTGTTATGGGGCACTGTGTGACACTGTTATGGGGCACTGTGTCTGACACTGTTTATTGGGCACTATGGCTCACACTGTTATGGGGCACTGTGTGACATTGTTATGGGGCACTGTGTCTGACACTGTTATGGTGCACCGTGTGACACTGTTATGCGGCACTGTGTCTGACACTGTTATGGGGCACTGTGTAACACTATTATGCGGCACTATGTGACACTGTTATGGGGCACTGTGTCTGACACTGTTATGGGGCACTGTGTAACACTATTATGGAGCTCTATGTGACACTGTTATGGGGCTCTGTGTCTGACACTGTAATGGGACACTGGGTGTGACACTGTAATGGGACACTGGGTGATGCTGTTATGGAGCACTGTGTGACACTATTATGACACACTATGTGACACTCTTATGGGGCACTGGGTGACACTGTTATGGGGCACTGGGTGACACTGTTATGGGGCACTATGTGACACTGTTATGGGGTACTGTCTGACACTGTTAAGAGGCATTGGCTGACACTGTTTTGGGGCACGGTCCGACACTATCATGGGGCACTGTGTCTGACACAGTTATGGGGCACTATGGCTGACACTGTTATGGGGCACTGTGTGAGACTGTTATGGGGCACTGTGTCTGACACTGCTATGGGGCACTGTGTCTGACACTGTTATGGGGCACTATGTCTCAATCTGCTATGGGCCACTGGGCGACACTGTTATGGGGCACTATGCAGGGTCGGCTCCAGGTTTTTGTGGACCCCGGGCGAAAGAGTCTCACTGGGCCCCTTTAACACATACCACGATTCATGATGCACAGATACAGCAGAGAAATATATATATATATATATATATATATATATATATATATATATATACAGTACAGACCAAAAGTTTGGACACACCTTCTCATTTAAAGATTTTTCTGTATTTTCATGACTATGAAAATTGTACATTCACACTGAAGGCATCAAAACTATGAATTAACACATGTGCAATTATATACTTAACAAAAAAGTGTGAAACAACTGAAAATATGTCTTATATTCTAGGTTCTTCAAAGTAGCCACCTTTTGCTTTGATGACTGCTTTGCACACTATTGGCATTCTCTTGATGAGCTTCAAGAGGTAGTCACCGGAAATGGTCTTCCAACAATCTTGAAGGAGTTCCCAGAGATGCTTAGCACTTGTTGGCCCTTTTGCCTTCACTCTGCGGTCCAGCTCACCCCAAACCATCTCGATTGGGTTCAGGTCTGGTGACTGTGGAGGCCAGGTCATCTGGCGTAGCACCCCATCACTCTCCATCTTGGTCAAATAGCCCTTACACAGCCTGAAGGTGTGTTTGGGGTCATTGTCCTGTTGAAAAATAAATGATGGTCCAACTAAACGCAAACCGGATGGAATAGCATGCCGCTGCAAGATGCTGTGGTAGCCATGCTGGTTCAGTATGCCTTCAATTTTGAATAAATCCCCAACAGTGGCTCAAGCAAAGCACCCCCACACCATCACACCTCCTCCTCCATGCTTCACGGTGGGAACCAGGCATGTAGAGTCCATCCGTTCTCCTTTTCTGCGTCGCACAAAGACACGGTGGTTGGAACCAAAGATCTCAAATTTGGACTCATCAGACCAAAGCACAGATTTCCACTGGTCTAATGTCCATTCCTTGTGTTCTTTAGCCCAAACAAGTCTCTTCTGCTTGTTGCCTGTCCTTAGCAGTGGTTTCCTAGCAGCTATTTTACCATGAAGGCCTGCTGCACAAAGTCTCCTGTTAACAGTTGTTGAAGAGAGGTGTCTGCTGCTAGAACTCTGTGTGGCATTGACCTGGTCTCTAATCTGAGCTGCTGTTAACCTGCGATTTCTGAGGCTTGGGATTCGAATAAACTTATCCTCAGAAGCAGAGGTAACTCTTGGTCTTCCTTTCCTGGGGCGTTCCTCATGTGAGCCAGTTTCTTTGTAGCGCTTGATGGTTTTTGCAACTGCACTTGGGGACACTTTCAAAGTTTGCCCAATTTTTCGGACTGACTGACATTCATTTCTTAAAGTAATGATGGCCACTCGTTTTTCTTTACTTAGCTGCTTTTTTCTTACCATAATACAAATTCTAACAGTCTATTCAGTAGGACTATCAGCTGTGTATCCACCAGACTTCTGCACAACACAACTGATGGTCCCAACCCCATTTATAAGGCAAGAAATCCCACTTATTAAACCTGACAGGGCACACCTGTGAAGTGAAAACCATTTCCGGTGACTACCTCTTGAAGCTCATCAAGAGAATGCCAAGAGTGTGCAAAGCAGTCATGAAAGCAAAAGGTGGCTACTTTGAAGAACCTAGAATATAAGACATATTTTCAGTTGTTTCACACTTTTTTGTTAAGTATATAATTCCACATGTGTTAATTCATAGTTTTGATGCCTTCAGTGTAAATGTACAATTTTCAAAGTCATGAAAATACAGAAAAATATTTAAATGAGAAGGTGTGTCCAAACTTTTGGTCTGTACTGTATATATATAGTGCAAGGCCAAAGATTTCACTTCTGACATTACATGACTGATATCTATTGTAAATTCCACAACAGCTCAGAAACCGGTGAATCGCTCCCTACAGAATAATGGCCCCCATAAAATGCTCCATACAGGATACTGGCCCCCATATTACGCTCTGTACAGGATACTGGCCCCTTTATAATGCTCCATACAGAATACTGGCCCCCAAATAATTCTCCTTGTAGGATACTGGCCCCCATATTACTCTCTGTACAGGATACTGGCCCCCTTATAATGCTCCATACAGAATACTGGCCCCAAAATAATGCCCCATGCAGGATACTGGCCCCCATATTACGCTCTGTACAGGATACGGGCCCCTTTATAATGCTCCATACAGAATACTGGCCCCAAAATAATGCTCCATGCAGGATACTGGCCCCCATATTATGCTCTGTGCAGGATACTGGCCCCCTTACAATGCTCCATACAGAATACTGGCCCCCAAATAATGCTCTATGCAGAATACTGACCCCTATATTATGCTCTGTACAAAATACTGGCCCCCCTATAATGCTTCATACAGAATACTGGCCCCCAAATAATTCTCTATGCAGGATACTGGCCCCCATATTACGCTCTGCACAGGATACTGGCCCCCTTATAATGCTCTATACAGAATACTGGCCCCAAAATAATGCCCCATGCAGGCTGTTCCCCCCACATAATGCCCCATGCAGGATGTCACCTCTCCCCTCCCTTATAATGCCCCATGCAGGATGTCACCCCCTTATAATGCCCCATGCAGGATGTCACCCCCCTTATAATGCCCCACGCAGGATGTCACCCCCCTTATAATGCCCCATGCAGGCTGTTCCCCCCACATAATGCCCCATGCAGGATGTCACCCCCTCTTATAATGCCCCATGCAGGATGTCACCCCCCTTATAATGCCCCATGCAGGATGCCACCCCCCTTATAATACCCCGTGCAGGCCGTTCCCCCCACATAATTCCCGATGCAGGATGTCACCCTCCCCTTATAATGCCCCATGCTGGATGTCTTCCCTCATTTAATGCCCCATGCAGGATGTCGCCTCTCATATAATGCCCCATGCAGGATGTCACCCCTCATATTATGTCCCATGCAGGATGTCACCTCTCCCCCTATATAATGCCCCATGCAGGATGTAACCTCTCCACCTATATAATGCCCCATGCAGGATGTCACCTCCCCCCCCCCATATAATGCCCCATGCAGGATGTCACCTCTCCGCCCCCCCATATAATGCCCCATACAGGATGTCACCTCTCCCCCCCATATAATGCCCAATGCAGGATGTCACCCCCTCTTATAATTCCCCATGCAGGATGTCACCCCCTCTTATAATGTCCCATGCAGGATGTCACCCGCTCATATAATGCCCCATGCAGGATGTCACCCCTCCCCTATAATGCCCCATGCAGGATGTCACCCCCCCTCATAATGCCCCATGCAGGCTATTCCCCCCAAAAATGCCCCATGCAGGATGTCACCCCCCCTTATAATTCCCCAATGCAGGATGTCACCCCCCCTTATAATGCCCCATGCAGGATGTCGCTCCTCATATAATGCCCCATGCAGGATGTCACCCCTCATATAATGTCCCATGCAGGATGTCACCTCTACCCCTATATAATGCCCCATGCAGGATGTCACCTCTCCCCCCATATAATGCCCCATGCAGGATGTCACCCCCCATATAGTGCCCCATGCAGGATGTCACCTCTCCCCCCCACATAATGCCCCATGCAGGATGTCACCTCTCCCCCCCATATAATGCCCAATGCAGGATGTCACCCCCTCTTATAATGCCCCATGCAGGATGTCACCCCCTCTTATAATGTCCCATGCAGGATGTCACCCCCCCATATAATGCCCCATGTAGGATGTCACCCCCCTTATAATGCCCCATGCAGGATGTCATCTCTACCCCCCCCTTATAATGCCCCATGCAGGATGTCACCCCCCCCTTATAATGCCCCATGCAGGATATCATCTCTCCCCCCATATAATGCCCCATGCAGGATGTCACCTCCCCCCATATAATGGCCCATGCAGGATATCATCTCTTCCCCCATATAATGCCCCAGGCAGGATGTCACCTCCCCCCCATATAATGCCCCATGCAGGATATCATCTCTCCCCCCATATAATGCCCCATGCAGGATGTCACCTCCCCCCCATATAATGCCCCATGCAGGATATCATCTCTCCCCCCATATAATGCCCCACGCCTCCATATATTAAAAAACAAAAAAACAAATACTCACCTCACTCCTCACCTGCTGCTGCTGCGCCGGACTCCTCAGTGTCGCCGGTGTCTTCCCGCTCTGCGCTGTGACGGCTCAGGAGAGAGCGCGGTGTAAAGACGTCACTGCGCCCTCTGACCTGAGACGTCACTGTGCAGTAGCCACGGAAGAGATCGGAGCCACTGCGGAGGCACGGGGAGAGGCAAGTATTGTGCCGGGGCCCTGAGCAAGTGGGGGGGAGCGGGCTCTGGCACCGCACCGCTCACAGGTCTCATAGCGCGCAGGGGTCCCCGACAGTGAGTGGGCCCCTCCGCCTGCTCAAGGCCAAGGCACTTGCCCGGGTGCGCCGGGTGCTGACACCGGCCCTGGCACTATGGCTGACACTGTTATGGGGCACTATATAACACTGTTATGGGGCACAGTGTCTGACATGGTTATAGGACACCGTCTGACAATGTTATGGGGCACTGTCTGACATTATTATGGGGCACTGTGTCTGACACTGTTATGAGGCACTGTCTGACACTGTTATGGGGCACTATGTGACACTGATAAGGGGCACTATGGCAAACACTGTTATGGGGCACTGTGTGACACGGTAAAGAGGCACTGTCTGACACTGTTATGGGGCACTATGGCTGACACTGTTATGGGGCACTGTGTGACACTGTTATGGGGCAATGTGTGTCACTGTTATGTGGCACTGTGTGTGACACTGTTATGGGGCACTATGGCTGACACTGTTACGGGGCACTCTTTCTGACACTGCAATGGGGCACTGTGTCTGACACTGTAATGGGGCACTGTGTGACACTGCTATCGGGCACTATGCCTGACACTGTTATGGGGCACTGTGTGACACTGTTATGGTGCACTGTGTGACACTGTTATGGGGCACTGTGTCTGACACTGTTATGTAGCTCTGTGTCTGACACTGTTATGGGGCACTGTCTGACACTATTATGGGGCACTGTGTCTGACACTGTTATGGGGCACTATGGCTCACACTGTTATGGGGCTCTGTGTGACACTTATGGGGCTCTGTGTGACACTGTTGTGGGGCACTGTGTCTGACACTGCTATGGGGCACTGTGTCTGACAATGTTATGGGGCACTGTGTGACACTGTTATGGGGCACTGGATAACCCTGTTATTAGACACTGGGTGACACTGTTATGGGGCACTGTGTGATACTGCTATAGGGCACTGTTTGACACTGTTATGAGGCACTGTGTCTTACACTGCTACGGGGCACTGTATCTGACACTGTTGTGGGGCATTATGGCTGACACTGTTATGGGGCACTGTGTGAGACTGTTATGGGGCACTGTGTCTGACATTGCTATGGGGCACTGTGTCTGACACTGTTATGGGGTACTGTCTGACACTGTTATGGGGCACTGTGTGACACTGTTATGGGGCACGGTGTCTGACATGGTTATAGGGCACTGTCTGACAATGTTATGGGGCACTGTGTCTGACACTATTATAGGGCACTGTGTGACACTATTATACATCACTGTGTGACACTGTTATGGGGCACTGTCTGACACTATTATGGGGCACTGTGTCTGACACTGTTATTTGCACTGTCTAACACTGTTATGGGGCACTATGTGACACTGTTAAGGGGCACTATGGCTAACACTGTTATGGGGCACTGTTTGACACTGTTATGGGGCTCTGTGTCTGGCACTGTTTATTGGGCACTATGGCTCACACTGTTATGGGGCACTGTGTGACACTGTTACAGGGCTCTGTGTGACACCGTTATGGGGCACTGTGTCTGATACTGTTATGGGGCACTGGATGAAACTGTTATGGGGCACTGTCTGACACGGCTATGGGGCACTGTCTGACACTGTTATGGGGCACTGTGTGATACTGTTATGGGGCACTGTGTGACACTGTTATGGGGCACTGTGTGTGACACTGTTATGGGGCACTGTGTCACACTGTTATCGGGCAATGTGTGAAGCTGTTATGGGGCACTGTGTGACACTGGTATGGGGCACTGGATGACACTGTTATGGGGCACTATGTGACACTGTTATGGGGCACTGTGTCTGACACTGTTATGGGGCACTGTGTCTGACACTGTTATGGGGCACTGTGTGGCACTATTATGAGACACTGTGTGGCACTGTTATGGGGCACTGTGTCTGACACTGTTATGGGGCACTGTGTGGCACTGTTATGGGGCACTATGGCTCACACTGTTATGGGGCACTGTGTCTGTCACGGTTATGGGGCACTGTGTCTGACACTGTTATGGGGCACTGTGTGGCACTATTATGAGACACTGTGTGGCACTGTTATGGGGCACTGTGTCTGACACTGTTATGGGGCACTGGGTGGCACTGTTATGGGGCACTGGATGACACTGTTATGGGGCACTGGATGACACTGTTATGGTGCACTATGTGACACTGTTATGGGGCACTGTGTCTGGCACTGTTATGAGACACTGTTTGACACTGTTATGGGGCACTGTGTCTGACACTGTTATGGGGCACTGGGTGACACGGTTATGGGGCACTGTGTCTGACACGGTTATGGGGCACTGTGTGGCACTATTATGAGACACTGAGTGGCACTGTTATGGGGCACTGTCTCTGACACTGTTATGGGGCACTGTGTCTGACACTGTTATGGGGCACTGGGTGGCACTGTTATGGGGCACTGGATGACACTGTTATGGGGCACTGGATGACACTGTTATGGGGCACTATGTGACTCTGTTATGGGGCACTGTGTCTGACACTGTTATGGGACACTGTGTGACACTGTTATGGGACACTGTGTGACACTGTTATGAGACACTGTGTGACACTGTTATGGGGCACTGGGTGGCACTGTTATGAGACACTGTGTGACACTGTTATGGGGCACTGGGTGACACTGTTATGGGGCACTATGTGACACTGTTATGTGGCACTGTGTGACACTGTATTATGGGGCACTGGGTGACACTGTTATGGGGCACTGTGTGTCACTGTTATGTGGCACTGTGTGACACTGTTAAGGAGCACTGTGTGACACTGTTATGGTGCACTATGTGACACTGTTATGGGGCACTGTGTCTGGCACTGTTATGAGACACTGTTTGACACTGTTATGGGGCACTGTGTCTGACACTGTTATGGGGCACTGGGTGACACTGTTAATGGGCACTGGATGACACTGTTATGGGGCACTGTGTCTGACACTGTTATGGGGCACTGTGTGGCACTGTTATGGGGCACTGTTTCTGACTCTGTTATGGGGCAATGTGTGGCACTGTTATGGGGCACTGTCTGACACTGTTATGGGGCACTGTGTGACACGAGTATGGGACACTGTGTCTGACACTGTTATGGTGCATAGTCTGACACTGTTATGGGGCACTGTCTGACACTGTTATGGGGCACTGTGTGATACTGTTATGGGGCACTGTGTGACACTGTTATGGGGCACTGTGTCACACTGTTATCGGGCAATGTGTGAAGCTGTTATGGGGCACTGTGTGACACTGGTATGGGGCACTGGATGACACTGTTATGGAGCACTGGATGACATTGTTATGGGGCACTATGTGACACTGTTATGGGGCACTGTGTCTGACACTGTTATGAGGCACTGTCTGACACTGTTATGGGGCACTATGGCTGACACTGTTATGGGGAACTGGGTGACACTGTTATGGGGCACTGACAGCGTTATGGGCACTATGTGACACTGTTATGGAGCACTGTCTGACACTGTTATGGAGCACTGTGTCTGACACTGTTATGGGGCACTGTCTGACAATGTTATGGGGCACTGTCTGACAATGTTATTGGGCACTGTGTCTGACACTATTATAGGATACTGTGTCTGACACTGTTATAGGACACTGTCTGACACTGTTATGGGGCACTATGGCTAACACTGTTATGGGGCACTGTGTGACATTGTTATGGGGCACTGTGTCTGACACTGTTTATTGGGCACTATGGCTCACACTGTTAAGGGGCACTGTGTGACACTGTAATGGGGCACTGTGTCTGACACTGTTATGGGCACTATGACTGACACTGTTATGGGGCACTGTGTGACACTGTTATGGGGCACTGTGTGACATTGTTATGGGGCACTGTGTCTGACACTGTTATGTAGCTCTGTGTGTGACACTGTTATAGGGCAATGTGTGTCACTGTTATGGGGCACTGTGTCTGACACTGTTATGTAGCTCTGTGTCTGACACTGTTATGAGGCACTGTCTGACACTATTATGGGGCACTTTGTGACACTGTTATGGGGCAGTGTGTCTGACACTTCTATGGGGCACTGTGTCTGACACTGTTATGGGGCACTGGGTGACACTGTTATGGAGCACTGTGTCCAACACTGTTATGGGGCACTGTCCGGCACTGTTATGGGGCACTGTCCGACACTATTATGGGGCACTGTGTCTGACACTGTTATGGGGCACTGTCTGACACTGTTATGGGGCACTGTCTGACAATGTTATGGGGCACTATGTGACACTGTTATGGGGCACTGTCTGACACTGTTAAGGGGCACTATGGCTTACACTGTTATGGGGCACTGTGCAACGCTGTTATGGGGCTCTGTGTCTGACACTGTTATGAGGCACTGTCTGACACTGTTAAGGGGCACTATGGCTGACACTTTTAAGAAGCACTGCCTGACACTGTTATGGGGCACTATGGCTTACACTGTTATGGGGCTCTGTGCAACGCTGTTATGGGGCTCTGTGTCTGACACTGTTATGAGGCACTGTCTGACACTGTTATGGGGCACTATGGCTGATACTGTTATGGGGCACTGGGTGACACTGCTGTGGGGCACTGTGTGACACTGTTATTGCACATTGTGTGACACTGTTATGATGCACTATGGGACACTGTTATAGGGCACTGTGTCTGACACTATTATGGGGCACTGGGTGACACTGTTATGGAGCACTGTGTGACACTGTTATGGGGCACTATGTGACACTGTTATGGGGCACTGTCTGACACTGTTATGGGGCACTGTCTGACACTGTTAAGGGTCACTATGGCTGACACTGTTATGGGACACTGTGTCTGACACTGTTAAGAGGCACTGTCTGACACTGTTATGGGGCACTGTGTCTGAAACTGCTATGGGGCACTGTGTGACACTGGTATGGGGCACTATGTGACACTGTTATGGGGCACTGTGTCTGACACTGTTATGGTGCACTGTGTGACACTGTCATGGGGCACTGTCTGACACTATTATGGGGCACTGGGTGACACTGTTATGGGGCACTGGGTGACACTGTTATGGGGCAGTGTGTCTGACACTTCTATGGGGCACTGTGTCTGACACTGTTATGGGGCACTGGGTGACACTGTTATGGAGCACTGTGTCCAACACTGTTATGGGGCACTGTCCGGCACTATTATGGGGCACTGTCTGACAATGTTATGGGGCACTATGTGACACTGTTATGGGGCACTGTCTGACACTGTTAAGGGGCACTATGGCTTACACTGTTATGGGGCACTGTGCAACGCTGTTATGGGGCTCTGTGTCTGACACTGTTATGAGGCACTGTCTGACACTGTTAAGGGGCACTATGGCTTACACTGTTATGGGGTTCTGTGCAACGCTGTTATGGGGCACTGTGTCTGACACTGTTATGAGGCACTGTCTGACACTGTTATGGGGCACTATGGCTGATACTGTTATGGGGCACTGGGTGACACTGCTGTGGGGCACTGTGTGACACTGTTATGGCACATTGTGTGACACTGTTATGATGCACTATGGGACACTGTTATAGGGCACTGTGTCTGACACTATTTTGGGGCACTGGGTGACACTGTTATGGAGCACTGTGTGACACTGTTATGGGGCACTATGTGACACTGTTATGGGGCACTGTCTGACACTGTTAAGGGTCACTATGGCTGACACTGTTATGGGACACTGTGTCTGACACTGTTAAGAGGCACTGTCTGACACTGTTATGGGGCACTGTGTCTGAACCTGCTATGGGGCACTGTGTGACAATGGTATGGGGCACTATGTGACACTGTTATGGGGCACTGTGTCTGACACTGTTATGGTGCACTGTGTGACACTGTTATGGGGCACTGTCTGACACTATTATGGGGCACTGGGTGACACTGTTATGGGGCACTGGGTGACACTGTTATGGGGCTCTGTCTGACACTATTATGGAGCACTGTGTCTGACACTGCTATGGGGCACTGTATCTGACACTTGTGGAGCATTATGGCTGACACTGTTATGGGGCTCTGTGTGAAACTAGATGGGACACTGTGTCTGACACTGTTATGGGGCACTATGTGACACTGTTATGGGGCACTATGTGATACTGTTATGGGTCAGTCTGTGATACTGTTATGGGGCACTGTGTCTGACACTGTTTATTGGGCACTATTGCTCACACTGTTATGGGGCTCTGTGTCTGACACTGTTATGAGACACTATGGCTGACACTGTTATGGGGCACTATGTGACATTGTTATGGGGCACTGTGTATAACACTGTTATGGGGCACTGGGTGACACTGTTATGCAGCACTGGGTGACACTGTTATGCAGCACTGTGTGACACTATTATGGAGCACTGTGTGACACTATTATGGGGCACTGTGTGACACTATTATGGGGCAACATTTGACACTGTTATGGGGCACTGTCTGACACTGTTTTGGGGCCCTGTCCAATACTATTATGGGGCACTGTGTCTGACACAGTTATGGGGCACTATGGCTGACACTGTTATGGGGCACTGTGTCTGACACTTTTATGGTTTACTGTCTGACACTATTATGGGGCACTGGGTGACACTATTATGGGGCACTATGGCTGACACTGTTTTGGGGCACTATCTGACACTGTTATGGGGCATGGTGTCTGACATGGTTATAGGACACTGTCTGACAATGTTATGGGGCACTGTGTCTGACACTATTATAGGGCACTGGGTGACACTGTTATGGGGCACTGTGTCTGACACTATTATAGGGCACTGGGTGACACTGTTATGGGGCACTGTGTCTAATACTGTTATGGAGCATGTGACACTGTTATGGGGCACTGTCTGACACTATTATGGGTCACTGTGTGACACTGTTATGGGACACTGGGTGACACTGTTATGGGGCACTGTCTGACACTATTATGGGGCATTGTTTGACACTGTTATGGGGCACTGTATCTGACACTGTTGTGGGGCATTGTCTGACACTGTTATGGGGCACTGTGTGACACTAGTATGGGACACTGTCTGACACTTATGGGGCACTATGTGACACTGTTAAGGGGCACTATGGCTAACACTGTTATGGGGCACTGTGTGACACTGTTATGGGGCACTGTGTCTGACACTGTTTATTGGGCACTATGGCTCACACTGTTATGGGGCACTGT
Source organism: Phyllobates terribilis (assembly GCF_046119375.1). Taxonomy (NCBI): domain Eukaryota; kingdom Metazoa; phylum Chordata; class Amphibia; order Anura; family Dendrobatidae; genus Phyllobates; species Phyllobates terribilis. Next base: position 560,361,326 of record NW_027362771.1, read on the forward strand.
GTGACATTGTTATGGGGCACTGTGTCTGACACTGTTATGGTGCACCGTGTGACACTGTTATGCGGCACTGTGTCTGACACTGTTATGGGGCACTGTGTCTGACACTGTTATGGGGCACTGTGTAACACTATTATGGAGCTCTATGTGACACTGTTATGGGGCTCTGTGTCTGACACTGTAATGGGACACTGGGTGTGACACTGTAATGGGACACTGGGTGATGCTGTTATGGAGCACTGTGTGACACTATTATGACACACTATGTGACACTCTTATGGGGCACTGGGTGACACTGTTATGGGGCACTGAATGACACTGTTATGGGGCACTATGTGACACTGTTATGGGGTACTGTCTGACACTGTTAAGAGGCATTGGCTGACACTGTTTTGGGGCACGGTCCGACACTATCATGGGGCACTGTGTCTGACACAGTTATGGGGCACTATGGCTGACACTGTTATGGGGCACTGTGTGAGACTGTTATGGGGCACTGTGTCTGACACTGCTATGGGGCACTGTGTCTGACACTGTTATGGGGCACTGTGTCTCAATCTGCTATGGGCCACTGGGCGACACTGTTATGGGGCACTATGCAGGGTCGGCTCCAGGTTTTTGTGGACCCCGGGCGAAAGAGTCTCACTGGGCCCCTTTAACACATACCACGATTCATGATGCACAGATACAGCAGCGAAATATATATATATATATATATATATATATATATATATATATATATACAGTACAGACCAAAAGTTTGGACACACCTTCTCATTTAAAGATTTTTCTGTATTTTCATGACTATGAAAATTGTACATTCACACTGAAGGCATCAAAACTATGAATTAACACATGTGGAATTATATACTTAACAAAAAAGTGTGAAACAACTGAGAATATGTCTTATATTCTAGGTTCTTCAAAGTAGCCACCTTTTGCTTTGATGACTGCTTTGCACACTCTTGGCATTCTCTTGATGAGCTTCAAGAGGTAGTCACCGGAAATGGTCTTCCAACAATCTTGAAGGAGTTCCCAGAGATGCTTAGCACTTGTTGGCCCTTTTGCCTTCACTCTGCGGTCCAGCTCACCCCAAACCATCTTGATTGGGTTCAGATCTGGTGACTGTGGAGGCCAGGTCACCTGGCGTAGCACCCCATCACTCTCCTTCTTGGTCAAATAGCCCTTACACAGCCTGGAGGTGTGTTTGGGGTCACTGTCCTGTTGAAAAATAAATGATGGTCCAACTAAACACAAACCGGATGGAATAGCATGCCGCTGCAAGATGCTGTGGTAGCCATGCTGGTTCAGTATGCCTTCAATTTTGAATAAATCCCCAACAGTGTGACCAGAAAAGCACCATCACACCTCCTCCTCCATGCTTCACGGTGGGAACCAGGCATGTAGAGTCCATCCGTTCACTTTTTCTGCGTCGCACAAAGACACGGTGGTTGGAACCAAAGATCTCAAATTTGGACTCATCAGACCAAAGCACAGATTTCCACTGGTCTAATGTCCATTCCTTGTGTTCTTTAGCCCAAACAAGTCTCTTCTGCTTGTTGCCTGTCCTTAGCAGTGGTTTCCTAGCAGCTATTTTACCATGAAGGCCTGCTGCACAAAGTCTCCTCTTAACAGTTGTTGAAGAGAGGTGTCTGCTGCTAGAACTCTGTGTGGCATTGACCTGGTCTCTAATCTGAGCTGCTGTTAACCTGCGATTTCTGAGGCTGGTGATTCGAAAAAACTTATCCTCAGAAGCAGAGGTAACTCTTGGTCTTCCTTTCCTGGGGCGGTCCTCATGTGAGCCAGTTTCTTTGTAGCGCTTGATGGTTTTTGCAACTGCACTTGGGGACACTTTCAAAGTTTGCCCAATTTTTCGGACTGACTGACCTTCATTTCTTAAAGTAATGATGGCCACTCGTTTTTCTTTACTTAGCTGCTTTTTTCTTACCATAATACAAATTCTAACAGTCTATTCAGTAGGACTATCAGCTGTGTATCCACCAGACTTCTGCACAACACAACTGATGGTCCCAACCCCATTTATAAGGCAAGAAATCCCACTTATTAAACCTGACAGGGCACACCTGTGAAGTGAAAACCATTTCCGGTGACTACCTCTTGAAGCTCATCAAGAGAATGCCAAGAGTGTGCAAAGCAGTCATGAAAGCAAAAGGTGGCTACTTTGAAGAACCTAGAATATAAGACATATTTTCAGTTGTTTCACACTTTTTTGTTAAGTATATAATTCCACATGTGTTAATTCATAGTTTTGATGCCTTCAGTGTAAATGTACAATTTTCAAAGTCATGAAAATACAGAAAAATCTTTAAATGAGAAGGTGTGTCCAAACTTTTGGTCTGTACTGTATATATATAGTGCAAGGCCAAAGATTTCACTTCTGACATTACATGACCGATATCTATTGTAAATTCCACAACAGCTCAGAAACCGGTGAATCGCTCCCTACAGAATAATGGCCCCCATAAAATGCTCCATACAGGATACTGGCCCCCATATTACGCTCTGTACAGGATACTGGCCCCTTTATAATGCTCCATACAGAATACTGGCCCCCAAATAATTCTCCTTGTAGGATACTGGCCCCCATATTACTCTCTGTACAGGATACTGGCCCCCTTATAATGCTCCATACAGAATACTGGCCCCAAAATAATGCCCCATGCAGGATACTGGCCCCCATATTACGCTCTGTACAGGATACGGGCCCCCTTATAATGCTCCATACAGAATACTGGCCCCAAAATAATGCTCCATGCAGGATACTGGCCCCCATATTATGCTCTGTGCAGGATACTGGCCCCCTTACAATGCTCCATACAGAATACTGGCCCCCAAATAATGCTCTATGCAGAATACTGACCCCTATATTACGCTCTGTACAAAATACTGGCCCCCCTATAATGCTTCATACAGAATACTGGCCCCCAAATAATTCTCCATGCAGGATACTGGCCCCCATATTACGCTCTGCACAGGATACTGGCCCCCTTATAATGCTCCATACAGAATACTGGCCCCAAAATAATGCCCCATGCAGGCTATTCCCCCCACATAATGCCCCATGCAGGATGTCACCACTCCCCTCCCTTATAATGCCCCATGCAGGATGTCACCCCCTTATAATGCCCCATGCAGGATGTCACCCCCCTTATAATGCCCCACGCAGGATGTCACCCCCCTTATAATGCCCCATGCAGGCTGTTCCCCCCACATAATGCCCCATGCAGGATGTCACCCCCTCTTATAATGCCCCATGCAGGATGTCACCCCCCTTATAATGCCCCATGTAGGATGCCACCCCCCTTATAATACCCCGTGCAGGCCGTTCCCCCCACATAATTCCCCATGCAGGATGTCACCCTCCCCTTATAATTCCCCATGCAGGATGTCACCCTCCCCTTATAATGCCCCATGCTGGATGTCTTCCCTCATTTAATGCCCCATGCAGGATGTCGCCCCTCATATAATGCCCCATGCAGGATGTCACCCCTCATATTATGTCCCATGCAGGATGTCACCTCTCCCCCTATATAATGCCCCATGCAGGATGTAACCTCTCCACCTATATAATGCCCCATGCAGGATGTCACCTCTCCCCCCCCCATATAATGCCCCATGCAGGATGTCACCTCTCCGCCCCCCCCATATAATGCCCCATGCAGGATGTCACCTCTCCCCCCCATATAATGCCCAATGCAGGATGTCACCCCCTCTTATAATGCCCCATGCAGGATGTCACCCCCTCTTATAATGTCCCATGCAGGATGTCACCCGCTCATATAATGCCCCATGCAGGATGTCACCCCCCCTATAATGCCCCATGCAGGATGTCACCCCCCCTCATAATGCCCCATGCAGGCTGTTCCCCCCAAAAATGCCCCATGCAGTATGTCACCCCCCCTTATAATTCCCCAATGCAGGATGTCACCCCCCCTTATAATGCCCCATGCAGGATGTCGCTCCTCATATAATGCCCCATGCAGGATGTCACCCCTCATATAATGTCCCATGCAGGATGTCACCTCTACCCCTATATAATGCCCCATGCAGGATGTCACCTCTCCCCCCATATAATGCCCCATGCAGGATGTCACCCCCCATATAGTGCCCCATGCAGGATGTCACCTCTCCCCCCCACATAATGCCCCATGCAGGATGTCACCTCTCCCCCCCATATAATGCCCAATGCAGGATGTCACCCCCTCTTATAATGCCCCATGCAGGATGTCACCCCCTCTTATAATGTCCCATGCAGGATGTCACCCCCCCATATAATGCCCCATGTAGGATGTCACCCCCCTTATAATGCCCCATGCAGGATGTCATCTCTCCCCCCCCTTATAATGCCCCATGCAGGATGTCACCCCCCCCTTATAATGCCCCATGCAGGATATCATCTCTCCCCCCATATAATGCCCCATGCAGGATGTCACCTCCCCCCCATATAATGCCCCATGCAGGATATCATCTCTTCCCCCATATAGTGCCCCAGGCAGGATGTCACCTCCCCCCCATATAATGCCCCATGCAGGATATCATCTCTCCCCCCATATAATGCCCCATGCAGGATGTCACCTCCCCCCCATATAATGCCCCATGCAGGATATCATCTCTCCCCCCATATAATGCCCCACGCCTCCATATATTAAAAAACAAAAAAACAAATACTCACCTCACTCCTCACCTGCTGCTGCTGCGCCGGACTCCTCAGTGTCGCCGGTGTCTTCCCGCTCTGCGCTGTGACGGCTCAGGAGAGAGCGCGGTGTAAAGACGTCACTGCGCCCTCTGACCTGAGACGTCACTGTGCAGTAGCCACGGAAGAGATCGGAGCCACTGCGGAGGCACGGGGAGAGGCAAGTATTGTGCCGGGGCCCTGAGCAAGTGGGGGGGAGCGGGCTCTGGCACCGCACCGCTCACAGGTCTCATAGCGCGCAGGGGTCCCCGACAGTGAGTGGGCCCCTCCGCCTGCTCAAGGCCAAGGCACTTGCCCGGGTGCGCCGGGTGCTGACACCGGCCCTGGCACTATGGCTGACACTGTTATGGGGCACTATATAACACTGTTATGGGGCACAGTGTCTGACATGGTTATAGGACACCGTCTGACAATGTTATGGGGCACTGTCTGACATTATTATGGGGCACTGTGTCTGACACTGTTATGAGGCACTGTCTGACACTGTTATGGGGCACTATGTGACACTGATAAGGGGCACTATGGCAAACACTGTTATGGGGCACTATGGCTGACACTGTTATGGGGCACTGTGTGACATTGTTATGGGGCACTGTGTCTGACACTGTTATGGTGCACCGTGTGACACTGTTATGCGGCACTGTGTCTGACACTGTTATGGGGCACTGTGTCTGACACTGTTATGGGGCACTGTGTAACACTATTATGGAGCTCTATGTGACACTGTTATGGGGCTCTGTGTCTGACACTGTAATGGGACACTGGGTGTGACACTGTAATGGGACACTGGGTGATGCTGTTATGGAGTACTGTGTGACACTATTATGACACACTATGTGACACTCTTATGGGGCACTGGGTGACACTGTTATGGGGCACTGGGTGACACTGTTATGGGGCACTATGTGACACTGTTATGGGGTACTGTCTGACACTGTTAAGAGGCATTGGCTGACACTGTTTTGGGGCACGGTCCGACACTATCATGGGGCACTGTGTCTGACACAGTTATGGGGCACTATGGCTGACACTGTTATGGGGCACTGTGTGAGACTGTTATGGGGCACTGTGTCTGACACTGCTATGGGGCACTGTGTCTGACACTGTTATGGGGCACTGTGTCTCAATCTGCTATGGGCCACTGGGCGACACTGTTATGGGGCACTATGCAGGGTCGGCTCCAGGTTTTTGTGGACCCCGGGCGAAAGAGTCTCACTGGGCCCCTTTAACACATACCACGATTCATGATGCACAGATACAGCAGCGAAATATATATATATATATATATATACAGTACAGACCAAAAGTTTGGACACACCTTCTCATTTAAAGATTTTTCTGTATTTTCATGACTATGAAAATTGTACATTCACACTGAAGGCATCAAAACTATGAATTAACACATGTGCAATTATATACTTAACAAAAAAGTGTGAAACAACTGAAAATATGTCTTATATTCTAGGTTCTTCAAAGTAGCCACCTTTTGCTTTGATGACTGCTTTGCACACTCTTGGCATTCTCTTGATGAGCTTCAAGAGGTAGTCACCGGAAATCGTCTTCCAACAATCTTGAAGGAGTTCCCAGAGATGCTTAGCACTTGTTGGCCCTTTTGCCTTCACTCTGCGGTCCAGCTCACCCCAAACCATCTTGATTGGGTTCAGATCTGGTGACTGTGGAGGCCAGGTCACCTGGCGTAGCACCCCATCACTCTCCTTCTTGGTCAAATAGCCCTTACACAGCCTGGAGGTGTGTTTGGGGTCACTGTCCTGTTGAAAAATAAATGATGGTCCAACTAAACACAAACCGGATGGAATAGCATGCCGCTGCAAGATGCTGTGGTAGCCATGCTGGTTCAGTATGCCTTCAATTTTGAATAAATCCCCAACAGTGTGACCAGAAAAGCACCATCACACCTCCTCCTCCATGCTTCACGGTGGGAACCAGGCATGTAGAGTCCATCCGTTCACTTTTTCTGCGTCGCACAAAGACACGGTGGTTGGAACCAAAGATCTCAAATTTGGACTCATCAGACCAAAGCACAGATTTCCACTGGTCTAATGTCCATTCCTTGTGTTCTTTAGCCCAAACAAGTCTCTTCTGCTTGTTGCCTGTCCTTAGCAGTGGTTTCCTAGCAGCTATTTTACCATGAAGGCCTGCTGCACAAAGTCTCCTCTTAACAGTTGTTGAAGAGAGGTGTCTGCTGCTAGAACTCTGTGTGGCATTGACCTGGTCTCTAATCTGAGCTGCTGTTAACCTGCGATTTCTGAGGCTGGTGATTCGAATAAACTTATCCTCAGAAGCAGAGGTAACTCTTGGTCTTCCTTTCCTGGGGCGGTCCTCATGTGAGCCAGTTTCTTTGTAGCGCTTGATGGTTTTTGCAACTGCACTTGGGGACACTTTCAAAGTTTGCCCAATTTTTCGGACTGACTGACCTTCATTTCTTAAAGTAATGATGGCCACTCGTTTTTCTTTACTTAGCTGCTTTTTTCTTACCATAATACAAATTCTAACAGTCTATTCAGTAGGACTATCAGCTGTGTATCCACCAGACTTCTGCACAACACAACTGATGGTCCCAACCCCATTTATAAGGCAAGAAATCCCACTTATTAAACCTGACAGGGCACACCTGTGAAGTGAAAACCATTTCCGGTGACTACCTCTTGAAGCTCATCAAGAGAATGCCAAGAGTGTGCAAAGCAGTCATGAAAGCAAAAGGTGGCTACTTTGAAGAACCTAGAATATAAGACATATTTTCAGTTGTTTCACACTTTTTTGTTAAGTATATAATTCCACATGTGTTAATTCATAGTTTTGATGCCTTCAGTGTAAATGTACAATTTTCAAAGTCATGAAAATACAGAAAAATCTTTAAATGAGAAGGTGTGTCCAAACTTTTGGTCTGTACTGTATATATATAGTGCAAGGCCAAAGATTTCACTTCTGACATTACATGACCGATATCTATTGTAAATTCCACAACAGCTCAGAAACCGGTGAATCGCTCCCTACAGAATAATGGCCCCCATAAAATGCTCCATACAGGATACTGGCCCCCATATTACGCTCTGTACAGGATACTGGCCCCTTTATAATGCTCCATACAGAATACTGGCCCCCAAATAATTCTCCTTGTAGGATACTGGCCCCCATATTACTCTCTGTACAGGATACTGGCCCCCTTATAATGCTCCATACAGAATACTGGCCCCAAAATAATGCCCCATGCAGGATACTGGCCCCCATATTACGCTCTGTACAGGATACGGGCCCCCTTATAATGCTCCATACAGAATACTGGCCCCAAAATAATGCTCCATGCAGGATACTGGCCCCCATATTATGCTCTGTGCAGGATACTGGCCCCCTTACAATGCTCCATACAGAATACTGGCCCCCAAATAATGCTCTATGCAGAATACTGACCCCTATATTACGCTCTGTACAAAATACTGGCCCCCCTATAATGCTTCATACAGAATACTGGCCCCCAAATAATTCTCCATGCAGGATACTGGCCCCCATATTACGCTCTGCACAGGATACTGGCCCCCTTATAATGCTCCATACAGAATACTGGCCCCAAAATAATGCCCCATGCAGGCTGTTCCCCCCACATAATGCCCCATGCAGGATGTCACCTCTCCCCTCCCTTATAATGCCCCATGCAGGATGTCACCCCCTTATAATGCCCCATGCAGGATGTCACCCCCCTTATAATGCCCCACGCAGGATGTCACCCCCCTTATAATGCCCCATGCAGGCTGTTCCCCCCACATAATGCCCCATGCAGGATGTCACCCCCTCTTATAATGCCCCATGCAGGATGTCACCCCCCTTATAATGCCCCATGCAGGATGCCACCCCCCTTATAATACCCCGTGCAGGCCGTTCCCCCCACATAATTCCCCATGCAGGATGTCACCCTCCGCTTATAATTCCCCATGCAGGATGTCACCCTCCCCTTATAATGCCCCATGCTGGATGTCTTCCCTCATTTAATGCCCCATGCAGGATGTCGCCCCTCATATAATGCCCCATGCAGGATGTCACCCCTCATATTATGTCCCATGCAGGATGTCACCTCTCCCCCTATATAATGCCCCATGCAGGATGTAACCTCTCCACCTATATAATGCCCCATGCAGGATGTCACCTCTCCCCCCCCATATAATGCCCCATGCAGGATGTCACCTCTCCGCCCCCCCCATATAATGCCCCATGCAGGATGTCACCTCTCCCCCCCATATAATGCCCAATGCAGGATGTCACCCCCTCTTATAATGCCCCATGCAGGATGTCAACCCTCTTATAATGTCCCATGCAGGATGTCACCCGCTCATATAATGCCCCATGCAGGATGTCACCCCCCCTATAATGCCCCATGCAGGATGTCACCCCCCTCATAATGCCCCATGCAGGCTGTTCCCCCCAAAAATGCCCCATGCAGGATGTCACCCCCCCCTTATAATTCCCCAATGCAGGATGTCACCCCCCCTTATAATGCCCCATGCAGGATGTCGCTCCTCATATAATGCCCCATGCAGGATGTCACCCCTCATATAATGTCCCATGCAGGATTTCACCTCTACCCCTATATAATGCCCCATGCAGGATGTCACCTCTCCCCCCATATAATGCCCCATGCAGGATGTCACCCCCCATATAGTGCCCCATGCAGGATGTCACCTCTCCCCCCCATATAATGCCCAATGCAGGATGTCACCCCCTCTTATAATGCCCCATGCAGGATGTCACCCCCTCTTATAATGTCCCATGCAGGATGTCACCCCCCCATATAATGCCCCATGTAGGATGTCACCCCCCTTATAATGCCCCATGCAGGATGTCATCTCTCCCCCCCCTTATAATGCCCCATGCAGGATGTCACCCCCCCTTATAATGCCCCATGCAGGATATCATCTCTCCCCCCATATAATGCCCCATGCAGGATGTCACCTCCCCCCCATATAATGCCCCATGCAGGATATCATCTCTTCCCCCATATAATGCCCCAGGCAGGATGTCACCTCCCCCCCATATAATGCCCCATGCAGGATATCATCTCTCCCCCCATATAATGCCCCATGCAGGATGTCACCTCCCCCCCATATAATGCCCCATGCAGGATATCATCTCTCCCCCCATATAATGCCCCACGCCTCCATATATTAAAAAACAAAAAAACAAATACTCACCTCACTCCTCACCTGCTGCTGCTGCGCCGGACTCCTCAGTGTCGCCGGTGTCTTCCCGCTCTGCGCTGTGACGGCTCAGGAGAGAGCGCGGTGTAAAGACGTCACTGCGCCCTCTGACCTGAGACGTCACTGTGCAGTAGCCACGGAAGAGATCGGAGCCACTGCGGAGGCACGGGGAGAGGCAAGTATTGTGCCGGGGCCCTGAGCAAGTGGGGGGGAGCGGGCTCTGGCACCGCACCGCTCACAGGTCTCATAGCGCGCAGGGGTCCCCGACAGTGAGTGGGCCCCTCCGCCTGCTCAAGGCCAAGGCACTTGCCCGGGTGCGCCGGGTGCTGACACCGGCCCTGGCACTATGGCTGACACTGTTATGGGGCACTATATAACACTGTTATGGGGCACAGTGTCTGACATGGTTATAGGACACCGTCTGACAATGTTATGGGGCACTGTCTGACATTATTATGGAGCACTGTGTCTGACACTGTTATGAGGCACTGTCTGACACTGTTATGGGGCACTATGTGACACTGATAAGGGGCACTATGGCAAACACTGTTATGGGGCACTATGGCTGACACTGTTATGGGGCACTGTGTGACACTGTTATGGGGCAATGTGTGTCACTGTTATGTGGCACTGTGTGTGACACTGTTATGGGGCACTATGGCTGACACTGTTACGGGGCACTCTTTCTGACACTGCAATGGGGCACTGTGTCTGACACTGTAATGGGGCACTGTGTGACACTGCTATCGGGCACTATGCCTGACACTGTTATGGGGCACTGTGTGACACTGTTATGGTGCACTGTGTGACACTGTTATGGGGCACTGTGTCTGACACTGTTATGTAGCTCTGTGTCTGACACTGTTATGGGGCACTGTCTGACACTATTATGGGGCACTGTGTCTGACACTGTTATGGGGCACTATGGCTCACACTGTTATGGGGCTCTGTGTGACACTTATGGGGTTCTGTGTGACACTGTTATGGGGCACTGTGTCTGACACTGCTATGGGGCACTGTGTCTGACAATGTTATGGGGCACTGTGTGACATTGTTATGGGGCACTGGATAACCCTGTTATTAGACACTGGGTGACACTGTTATGGGGCACTGTGTGATACTGCTATAGGGCACTGTTTGACACTGTTATGAGGCACTGTGTCTTACACTGCTACGGGGCACTGTATCTGACACTGTTGTGGGGCATTATGGCTGACACTGTTATGGGGCACTGTGTGAGACTGTTATGGGGCACTGTGTCTGACATTGCTATGGGGCACTGTGTCTGACACTGTTATGGGGCAGTGTCTGACACTGTTATGGGGCACTGTGTGACACTGTTATGGGGCACGGTGTCTGACATGGTTATAGGGCACTGTCTGACAATGTTATGGGGCACTGTGTCTGACACTATTATAGGGCACTGTGTGACACTATTATACATCACTGTGTGACACTGTTATGGGGCACTGTCTGACACTATTATGGGGCACTGTGTCTGACACTGTTATGGGGCACTATGTGACACTGTTAAGGGGCACTATGTCTAACACTGTTATGGGGCACTATGTGACACTGTTAAGGGGCACTATGGCTAACACTGTTATGGGGCACTGTTTGACACTGTTATGGGGCTCTGTGTCTGGCACTGTTTATTGGGCACTATGGCTCACACTGTTATGGGGCACTGTGTGACACTGTTACAGGGCTCTGTGTGACACTGTTATGGGGCACTGTGTCTGATACTGTTATGGGGCACTGGATGAAACTGTTATGTGGCACTGTCTGACACGGCTATGGGGCACTGTCTGACACTATTATGGGGCACTGTGTCTGACACTGTTATGGTGCATAGTCTGACACTGTTATGGGGCACTGTCTGACACTGTTATGGGGCACTGTGTGATACTGTTATGGGGCACTGTGTGACACTGTTATGGGGCACTGTGTGTGACACTGTTATGGGGCACTGTGTCACACTGTTATCGGGCAATGTGTGAAGCTGTTATGGGGCACTGTGTGACACTGGTATGGGGCACTGGATGACACTGTTATGGAGCACTGGATGACACTGTTATGGGGCACTATGTGACACTGTTATGGGGCACTGTGTCTGACACTGTTATGGGGCACTGTGTCTGACACTGTTATGGGGCACTGTGTGGCACTATTATGAGACACTGTGTGGCACTGTTATGGGGCACTGTGTCTGACACTGTTATGGGGCACTGTGTGGCACTGTTTTGGGGCACTATGGCTCACACTGTTATGGGGCACTGTGTCTGACACGGTTATGGGGCACTGTGTCGGACACTGTTATGGGGCACTGTGTGGCACTATTATGAGACACTGTGTGGCACTGTTATGGGGCACTGTGTCTGACACTGTTATGGGGCACTGTGTCTAACACTGTTATGGGGCACTGGGTGGCACTGTTATGGGGCACTGGATGACACTGTTATGGGGCACTGGGTGACACTGTTATGGGGCACTATGTGACACTTATGTGGCACTGTGTGACACTGTATTATGGGGCACTGGGTGACACTGTTATGGGGCACTGTGTGTCACTGTTATGTGGCACTATGTGACACTGTTAAGGGGCACTGTGTGACACTGTTATGGTGCACTATGTGACACTGTTATGGGGCACTGTGTCTGGCACTGTTATGAGACACTGTTTGACACTGTTATGGGGCACAGTGTCTGACACTGTTATGGGGCACTGGGTGACACTGTTATGGGGCACTGTGTCTGACACTGTTATGGGGCACTGTGTCTGACACTGTTATGGGGCACTGTGTCTGACTCTGTTATGGGGCAATGAGTGGCACTGTTATGGTGCACTATGGCTCACACTGTTATGGGGCACTGTGTCTGACACTGTTATGGGGCACTGTGTCTGACACTGTTATGGGGCACTGTGTGGCACTGTTATGGGGCACTGGATGACACTGTTATGGAGCACTGGATGACACTGTTATGGGGCACTGTGTGGCACTGTTATGGGGCACTATGGCTCACACTGTTATGGGGCACTGTGTCTGACACGGTTATGGGGCACTGTGTGGCACTATTATGAGACACTGTGTGGCACTGTTATGGGGCACTGTGTCTGACACTGTTATGGGGCACTGTGTGGCACTGTTATGGGGCACTATGGCTCACACTGTTATGGGGCACTGTGTCTGACACGGTTATGGGGCACTGTGTCTGACACTGTTATGGGGCACTGTGTGGCACTATTATGAGACACTGTGTGGCACTGTTATGGGGCACTGTGTCTGACACTGTTATGGGGCACTGTGTCTAACACTGTTATGGGGCACTGTGTGGCACTGTTATGGGGCACTGGATGACACTGTTATGGGGCACTGGATGACACTGTTATGGGGCACTATGTGACTCTGTTATGGGGCACTGTGTCTGACACTGTTATGGGACACTGTGTGACACTGTTATGGGACACTGTGTGACACTGTTATGAGACACTGTGTGACACTGTTATGGGGCACTGGGTGGCACTGTTATGAGACACTGTGTGACACTGTTATGGGGCACTGGGTGACACTGTTATGGGGCACTATGTGACACTGTTATGTGGCACTGTGTGACACTGTATTATGGGGCACTGGGTGACACTGTTATGGGGCACTGTGTGTCACTGTTATGTGGCACTGTGTGACACTGTTAAGGGGCACTGTGTGACACTGTTATGGTGCACTATGTGACACTGTTATGGGGCACTGTGTCTGGCACTGTTATGAGACACTGTTTGACACTGTTATGGGGCACTGTGTCTGACACTGTTATAGGGCACTGGGTGACACTGTTATGGGGCACTGGATGACACTGTTATGGGGCACTGTGTCTGACACTGTTATGGGGCACTGTGTGGCACTGTTATGGGGCACTGTTTCTGACTCTGTTATGGGGCAATGTGTGGCACTGTTATGGGGCACTGTATGACACTGTTATGGGGCACTGTGTGACACGAGTATGGGACACTGTGTCTGACACTGTTATGGTGCATAGTCTGACACTGTTATGGGGCACTGTCTGACACTGTTATGGGGCACTGTGTGATACTGTTATGGGGCACTGTGTGACAGTGTTATGGGGCACTGTGTGTGACACTGTTATGGGGCACTGTGTCACAATGTTATCGGGCAATGTGTGAAGCTGTTATGGGGCACTGTGTGACACTGGTATGGGGCACTGGATGACACTGTTATGGAGCACTGGATGACACTGTTATGGAGCACTATGTGACACTGTTATGGGGCACTGTGTCTGACACTGTTATGGGGCACTGTGTCTGACACTGTTATGGGGCACTGTGTGGCACTATTATGAGACACTGTGTGGCACTGTTATGGGGCACTGTGTCTGACACTGTTATGGGGCACTGTGTGGCACTGTTATGGGGCACTATGGCTCACACTGTTATGGGGCACTGTGTCTGACACGGTTATGGGGCACTGTGTCTGACACTGTTATGGGGCACTGTGTGGCACTATTATGAGACACTGTGTGGCACTGTTATGGGGCACTGTGTCTGACACTGTTATGGGGCACTGTGTCTAACACTGTTATGGGGCACTGGGTGGCACTGTTATGGGGCACTGGATGACACTGTTATGGGGCACTATGTGACTCTGTTATGGGGCACTGTGTCTGACACTGTTATGGGGCACTGTGTGACACTGTTATGGGGCACTGTGTGACACTGTTATGAGACACTTTGTGACACTGTTATGGGGCACTGGGTGGCACTGTTATGAGACACTGTGTGACACTGTTATGGGGCACTGGGTGACACTGTTATGGGGCACTATGTGACACTGTTATGTGGCACTGTGTGACACTGTATTTTGGGGCACTGGGTGACACTGTTATGGGGCACTGTGTCTGGCACTGTTATGAGACACTGACACTGTTATGGGGCACTGGGTGACACTGTTATGGGGCACTGTGTGTCACTGTTATGTGGCACTATGTGACACTGTTAAGGGGCACTGTGTGACACTGTTATGGTGCACTATGTGACACTGTTATGGGGCACTGTGTCTGGCACTGTTATGAGACACTGACACTGTTATGGGGCACTGTGTCTGACACTGTTATGGGGCACTGGGTGACACTGTTATGGGGCACTGGATGACACTGTTATGGGGCACTGTGTCTGACACTGTTATGGGGCACTGTGTGGCACTGTTATGGGGCACTGTGTCTGACTCTGTTATGGGGCAATGTGTGGCACTGTTATGGGGCACTATGGCTCACACTGTTATGGGGCACTGTGTCTGACACTGTTATGGGGCACTGTGTCTGACACTGTTATGGGGCACTGTGTGGCACTGTTATGGGGCACTGGATGACACTGTTATGGAGCACTGGATGACACTGTTATGGGGCACTGTGTCTGACTCTGTTATGGGGCACTGTGTCTGACACTGTTATGGGGCACTGTGTGGCACTATTATGAGACACTGTGTGGCACTGTTATGGGGCACTGTGTCTGACACTGTTATGGGGCACTGTGTGGCACTGTTATGGGGCACTATGGCTCACACTGTTATGGGGCACTGTGTCTGACACGGTTATGGGGCACTGTGTCTGACACTGTTATGGGGCACTGTGTGGCACTATTATGAGACACTGTGTGGCACTGTTATGGGGCACTGTGTCTGACACTGTTATGGGGCACTGTGTCTAACACTGTTATGGGGCACTGGGTGGCACTGTTATGGGGCACTGGATGACACTGTTATGGGGCACTGGATGACACTGTTATGGGGCACTATGTGACTCTGTTATGGGGCACTGTGTCTGGCACTGTTATGGGACACTGTGTGACACTGTTATGGGGCACTGGATGACACTGTTATGGGGCACTATGTGACTCTGTTATGGGGCACTGTGTCTGACACTGTTATGGGACACTGTGTGACACTGTTATGGGACACTGTGTGACACTGTTATGAGACACTGTGTGACACTGTTATGGGGCACTGGGTGGCACTGTTATGAGACACTGTGTGACACTGTTATGGGGCACTGGGTGACACTGTTATGGGGCACTATGTGACACTGTTATGTGGCACTGTGTGACACTGTATTATGGGGCACTGGGTGACACTGTTATGGGGCACTGTGTGTCACTGTTATGTGGCACTGTGTGACACTGTTAAGGGGCACTGTGTGACACTGTTATGGTGCACTATGTGACACTGTTATGGGGCACTGTGTCTGGCACTGTTATGAGACACTGTTTGACACTGTTATGGGGCACTGTGTCTGACACTGTTATGGGGCACTGGGTGACACTGTTATGGGGCACTGGATGACAATGTTATGGGGCACTGTGTCTGACACTGTTATGGGGCACTGTGTGGCACTGTTATGGGGCACTGTGTCTGACTCTGTTATGGGGCAATGTGTGGCACTGTTATGGGGCACTATGGCTCACACTGTTATGGGGCACTGTGTCTGACACTGTTATGGGGCACTGTGTCTGACACTGTTATGGGGCACTGTGTGGCACTGTTATGGGGCACTGGATGACACTGTTATGGAGCACTGGATGACACTGTTATGGGGCACTGTGTCTGACACTGTTATGGGGCAATGTGTGGCACTATTATGGGGCACTATGGCTCACACTGTTATGGGGCACTGTGTCTGACACTGTTATGGGGCACTGTGTGGCAGTGTTATGGGGCACTGGATGAAACTGTTATGGAGCACTGGATGACACTGTTATGGGGCACTGTGTGACACTGTTATGGGGCACTGTGTCTGACACTGTTTTGGGGCACTGTGTGGCACTATTATGAGACACTGTGTGGCACTGTTATGGGGCTCTATGTCTGACACTGTTATGGAGCACTGGATGACACTGTTATGGGGCACTATGTGACTCTGTTATGGGGCACTGTGTCTGACACTGTTATGGGGCACTGTGTCTGACACTGTTATGGGACACTGTGTGACACTGTTATGAGACACTGTGTGACACTGTTATGGGGCACTGGGTGGCACTGTTATGAGACACTGTGTGACACTCTTATGGGGCACTGGGTGACTCTGTTATGGGGCACTATGTGACTCTGTTATGGGGCACTGTGTCTGACACTGTTATGGGGCACTGTGTCTGACACTGTTATGAGACACTGTGTGACACTGTTATGGGGCACTGGCTGGCACTGTTATGGGGCACTGTGTCTGGCACTGATATGGGGCACTGTGTGACACTGTTATGGGGCACTGGGTGACACTGTTATGGGGCACAGTGTAACACTGTTATGGGTCACTGGGTGGCACTGTTATGGGGCACTGTGTCTGGCACTGTTATGGGGCACTGTGTGACACTGTTATGGGGCACTGGGTGGCACTGTTATGGGGCACTGCGTGGCACTGTTATGGGGCACTGGGTGGCACTGTTATGGCACACTGGGTGGCACTGTTATGGGGCACTGTGTCTGGCACTTTTATGGGGCACTGTGTGACACTGTTATGGGGCACTGGGTGGCACTGTTATGGGGCACTGTGTGGCACTGTTATGGGGCACTGTGTCTGACACTGTTATGGGGCACTGTGTGACACTGTTATGGGGCACTGTGTGGCACTGTTATGGGGCACTGGGTGGCACTGTTACGGGGCACTGGGTGGCACTGTTATGGGGCACTGGCTAGCACTGTTATGGGGCATTGTGTCTGGCACTGTTATGGGGCACTGTGTGACACTGTTATGGTACACTGGGTGACACTGTTATGGGGCACTGGGTGGCACTGTTATGGGGCACTGTGGCACTGTTATGGGGCACTGTGTGACACTGTTATGGGGCACTGGGTGACACTGTTATGGGGCACAGTGTAACACTGTTATGGGTCACTGGGTGGCACTGTTATGGGGCACTGTGTCTGGCACTGTTATGGGGCACTGTGTGACACTGTTATGGATCCCTGGGTGACACTGTTATGGGGCACTGGTGGCATAGTTATGGGGCACTGTGTGTGACACTGTTATGGGGCACTGCGTGGCACTGTTATGGGGCACTGGGTGGCACTGTTATGGGACACTCGGTGGCACTGTTATGGGGCACTGTGTCTGGCACTTTTATGGGCCCTGTGTGACACTGTTATGGGGCACTGGGTGGCACTGTTATGCGGCACTGGGTGGCACTGTTATTGGGCACTGTGTCTGACACTGTTATGGGGAACTGGGTGACACTGTTATGGGGCACTGTGTCTGGCACTTTTATGGGGCACTGTGTGACACTGTTATGGGGCACTGTGTGGCACTGTTATGGGGCACTGGGTGGCACTGTTACGGGGCACTGTCTGACACTGTTATGGGGCACTGTGTGACACTGTTATGGGGCACTGTGTCTGGCACTTTTATGGGGCACTGTGTCTGGCACTTTTATGGGGCACTGTGTGACACTGTTATGGGGCACTGGGTGGCACTGTTATGGGGCACTGTGTGGCACTGTTATGGGGCACTGTGTCTGACACTGTTATGGGGCACTGTGTGACACTGTTATGGGGCACTGTGTGGCACTGTTATGGGGCACTGGGTGGCACTGTTACGGGGCACTGTCTGACACTGTTATGGGGCACTGGGTGACACTGTTATGGGGCACTGGGTGGCACTGTTATGGGGCACTGTGTCTGGCACTGTTATGGGGCACTGTGTGACACTGTTATGGTACACTGGGTGACACTGTTATGGGGCACTGGGTGGCACTGTTATCGGGCACTGTGGCACTGTTATGGGGCACTGTGTGACACTGTTATGGGGCACTGGGTGACACTGTTATGGGGCACAGTGTAACACTGTTATGGGTCACTGGGTGGCACTGTTATGGGGCACTGTGTCTGGCACTGTTATGGGGCACTGTGTGACACTGTTATGGGGCACTGGGTGACACTGTTATGGGGCACTGGGTGGCATGCATAGTTATGGGGCACTGTGTGTGACATTGTTATGGGGCACTGCGTGGCACTGTTATGGGGCACTGGGTGGCACTGTTATGGGACACTCGGTGGCACTGTTATGGGGCACTGTGTCTGGCACTTTTATGGGGCACTGTGTGACACTGTTATGGGGCACTGGGTGGCACTGTTATGGGGCACTGTGTCTGACACTGTTATGGGGCACTGGGTGACACTGTTATGGGGCACTGTGTGACCCTGTTATGGGGCACTGTGTGGCACTGTTATGGGGCACTGGGTGGCACTGTTATGAGGCACTGTCTGACACTGTTATGGGGCACTGGTTGACACTGTTATGGGGCACTGGGTGGCACTGTTATGGGGCACTGTGTCTGGCACTGTTATGGGGCACTGGGTGACACTGTTATGGGGCACTGTGTGACCCTGTTATGGGGCACTGTGTCTGGCACTGTTGTGGGGCACTGTGTTTGGCACTGTTATGGGGCACTGTGTCTGACACTGTTATGGGGCACTGTGTGACACTGTTATGGGGCACTGTGTGGCACTGTTATGGAGCACTGTGTCTGACACTGTTATGGGGCACTGTGTCTGACACTGTTATGGGGCACTGTGTCTGGCACTGTTATGGGGCACTGGGTGACACTGTTATGGGGCATTGTGTGACTCTGTTATGGGGCACTGTGTGGCACTGTTATGGGGCACTGTGTCTGGCACTGTTATGGGGCACTGTGTCTGACACTGTTATGGGGCACTGGGTGACACTGTTATGGGGCACTGGGTGGCACTGTTATGGGGCACTGTGTCTGACACTGTTATGGGGCGCTGGGTGACACTGTTATGGGGCACTGTGTGACACTGTTATGGGGCACTGTGTGGCACTGTTATGGGGCACTGGGTGGCACTGTTATGGTACACTGGGTGACACTGTTATGGGGCACTGGGTGGCACTGTTATGGGGCACTGTGGCACTGTTATGGGGCACTGTGTGACACTGTTATGGGGCACTGGGTGACACTGTTATGGGGCACAGTGTAACACTGTTATGGGTCACTGGGTGGCACTGTTATGGGGCACTGTGTCTGGCACTGTTATGGGGCACTGTGTGACACTGTTATGGGGCACTGGGTGACACTGTTATGGGGCACTGGGTGGTATAGTTATGGGGCACTGTGTGTGACACTGTTATGGGGCACTGCGTGGCACTGTTATGGCGCACTGCATGGCACTGTTATGGGGCACTCGGTGGCACTGTTATGGGACACTCGGTGGCACTGTTATGGGGCACTGTGTCTGGCACTTTTATGCTGCACTGTGTGACACTGTTATGGGGCACTGGGTGGCACTGTTATGGGGCACTGGGTGGCACTGTTATGGGGCACTGTGTCTGGCACTGTTATGGGGCACTGGGTGACACTGTTATGGGGCACTGTGTGACACTGTTATGGGGCACTGTGTGGCACTGTTATGGGGCACTGGGTGGCACTGTTATGAGGCACTGTCTGACACTGTTATGGGGCACTGGGTGGCACTGTTATGGGGCACTGTGTCTGGCACTGTTATGGGGCACTGGGTGACACTGTTATGGGGCACTGTGTGACTCTGTTATGGGGCACTGTGTGACACTGTTATGGGGCACTGTGTCTGGCACTGTTATGGGGCACTGTGTCTGACACTGTTATGGGGCACTGTGTGACACTGTTATGGGGCACTGTGTGACACTCTTATGGAGCACTGTGTCTGACACTTATGGGGCACTGTGTCTGACACTGTTATGGGGCACTGTGTCTGACACTGTTATGGGGCACTGTGGCTGACACTGTTATGGGGCACTGTGGCTGTCTCTGCCCTGTTATGAATAGCGGTGTAAGACCTATGAGTGGGGCAGATGATGGTGTGATCCCTATCATGGAGCAGATGATGGTGTGATCCCTATCATGGAGCAGATGATGGTGTGATCCCTATCATGGAGCAGATGATGGTGTGATCCCTATCATGGAGCAGATGATGGTGTGATCCCTATCAGTAGAGCAGATGATGGTGTGATCCCTATCATGGAGCAGATGATGGTGTGATCCCTATCAGTGGAACAGATGATGGTGTGATCCCTATCATGGAGCAGATGATGGTGTGATCCCTATCATGGAGCAGATGATGGTGTGATCCCTATCAGTGGAGCAGATGATGGTGTGATCCCTATCATGGAGCAGATGATGGTGTGATCCCTATCATGGAGCAGATGATGGTGTGATCCCTATCATGGAGCAGATGATGGTGTGATCCCTATCAGTGGAGCAGATGATGGTGTGATCCCTATCATGGAGCAGATGATGGTGTGATCCCTATCATGGAGCAGATGATGGTGTGATCCCTATCAGTGGAGCAGATGATGGTGTGATCCCTATCATGGAGCAGATGATGGTGTGATCCCTATCATGGAGCAGATGATGGTGTGATCCCTATCATGGAGCAGATGATGGTATGATTCCTATCAGTGGAGCAGATGATGGTGTGCTCCCTATCAGTGGAGCAGATGATGGTGTGATCCCTATCAGTGGAGTAGATGATGGTGTGATCCCTATCATGGAGCAGATGATGGTGTGATCCCTATCATGGAGCAGATGATGGTGTGAGCCCTATCAGTGGAGTAGATGATGGTGTGATCCCTATCATGGAGCACATGATGGTGTGATCCCTATCATGGAGCAGATGATGGTGTGATCCCTATCAGTGGAGCAGATGATGGTGTGATCCCTATCATGGAGCAGATGATGGTGTGATCCCTATCATGGAGCAGATAATGGTGTGATCCCTATCATGGAGCAGATGATGGTGTGATCCCTATCAGTGGAGCAGATGATGGTGTGATCCCTATCAATGGAGTAGATGATGGTGTGATCCCTATCATGGAGCAGATGATGGTGTGATCCCTATCATGGAGCAGATGATGGTGTGATCCCTATCATGGAGCAGATGATGGTGTGATCCCTATCATGGAGCAGATGATGGTGTGATCCCTATCATGGAGCAGATGATGGTGTGATCCCCATCATGGAGCAGATGATGGTGTGATCCCTATCAGTGGAGCAGATGATGGTGTGATCCCTATCAGTGGAGCAGATGATGGTGTGATCCCTATCAGTGGAGTAGATGATGGTGTGATCCCTATCATGGAGCAGATGATGGTGTGATCCCTATCATGGAGCAGATGATGGTGTGATCCCTATCAGTGGAGTAGATGATGGTTTGATCCCTATCATGGAGCAGATGATGGTGTGATCCCTATCATGGAGCAGATGATGGTGTGATCCCTATCATGGAGCAGATGATGGTGTGATCCCTATCATGGAGCAGATGATGGTGTGATCCCTATCAGTGGAGCAGATGATGGTGTGATCCCTATCATGGAGCAGATGATGGTGTGATCCCTATCATGGAGCAGATGATGGTGTGATCCCTATCATGGAGCAGATGATGGTGTGATCCCTATCAGTGGAGCAGATGATGGTGTGATCCCTATCAGTGGAGCAGATGATGGTGTGATCCCTATCAGTGGAGTAGATGATGGTGTGATCCCTATCATGGAGCAGATGATGGTGTGATCCCTATCATGGAGCAGATGATGGTGTGATCCCTATCAGTGGAGTAGATGATGGTGTGATCCCTATCATGGAGCACATGATGGTGTGATCCCTATCATGGAGCAGATGATGGTGTGATCCCTATCAGTGGAGCAGATGATGGTGTGATCCCTATCATGGAGCAGATGATGGTGTGATCCCTATCATGTAGCAGATGATGGTGTGATCCCTATCATGGAGCAGATGATGGTGTGATCCCTATCAGTGGAGTAGATGATGGTGTGATCCCTATCATGGAGCAGATGATGGTGTGATCCCTATCAGTGGAGCAGATGATGGTGTGATCCCTATCAGTGGAGTAGATGATGGTGTGATCCCTATCATGGAGCAGATGATGGTGTGATCCCTATCATGGAGCAGATGATGGTGTGATCCCTATCATGGAGCAGATGATGGTGTGATCCCTATCAGTGGAGCAGATGATGGTGTGATCCCTATCAGTGGAGCAGATGATGGTGTGATCCCTATCAGTGGAGCAGATGATGGTGTGATCCCTATCAGTGGAGTAGATGATGGTGTGATCCCTATCATGGAGCAGATGATGGTGTGATCCCTATCATGGAGCAGATGATGGTATGATTCCTATCAGTGGAGCAGATGATGGTGTGATCCCTATCAGTGGAGCAGATGATGGTGTGATCCCTATCAGTGGAGTAGATGATGGTGTGATCCCTATCATGGAGCAGATGATGGTGTGATCCCTATCATGGAGCAGATGATGGTGTGAGCCCTATCAGTGGAGTAGATGATGGTGTGATCCCTATCATGGAGCACATGATGGTGTGATCCCTATCATGGAGCAGATGATGGTGTGATCCCTATCAGTGGAGCAGATGATGGTGTGATCCCTATCATGGAGCAGATGATGGTGTGATCCCTATCATGGAGCAGATAATGGTGTGATCCCTATCATGGAGCAGATGATGGTGTGATCCCTATCAGTGGAGCAGATGATGGTGTGATCCCTATCAATGGAGTAGATGATGGTGTGATCCCTATCATGGAGCAGATGATGGTGTGATCCCTATCATGGAGCAGATGATGGTGTGATCCCTATCATGGAGCAGATGATGGTGTGATCCCTATCATGGAGCAGATGATGGTGTGATCCCTATCATGGAGCAGATGATGGTGTGATCCCCATCATGGAGCAGATGATGGTGTGATCCCTATCAGTGGAGCAGATGATGGTGTGATCCCTATCAGTGGAGCAGATGATGGTGTGATCCCTATCAGTGGAGTAGATGATGGTGTGATCCCTATCATGGAGCAGATGATGGTGTGATCCCTATCATGGAGCAGATGATGGTGTGATCCCTATCAGTGGAGTAGATGATGGTGTGATCCCTATCATGGAGCAGATGATGGTGTGATCCCTATCATGGAGCAGATGATGGTGTGATCCCTATCATGGAGCAGATGATGGTGTGATCCCTATCATGGAGCAGATGATGGTGTGATCCCTATCAGTGGAGCAGATGATGGTGTGATCCCTATCATGGAGCAGATGATGGTGTGATCCCTATCATGGAGCAGATGATGGTGTGATCCCTATCATGGAGCAGATGATGGTGTGATCCCTATCAGTGGAGCAGATGATGGTGTGATCCCTATCAGTGGAGCAGATGATGGTGTGATCCCTATCAGTGGAGTAGATGATGGTGTGATCCCTATCATGGAGCAGATGATGGTGTGATCCCTATCATGGAGCAGATGATGGTGTGATCCCTATCAGTGGAGTAGATGATGGTGTGATCCCTATCATGGAGCACATGATGGTGTGATCCCTATCATGGAGCAGATGATGGTGTGATCACTATCATGGAGCAGTGATGTTCCTGTGACGCTCTTGGGGTCCATACTTGTTGTATTCCTATTGACTGGTTATGGAAATGACGCACCATGACCTTGTTGTAACAGATCTGGGGATTATTTCTTTTTCGGATCTTGTACGTTTCATCCCTGCTCGCCCGGGGTTACTTCTCTTCTAGAGTCCCGGGTTTTGTGGGTGGGCAGGGTTGTTTTCTCCAATTACCTTACATCGGTTTTGTGAATATTAATATTTTTATTACTTTTCCCTCATTTTTGGCTTTTACCTCTACTCTTGGTTGGAATAATCCCACCACCCCGGCTCCTATTCTTTCCCTAAATCCAAACCTCCGGTGCCGCAGGCGATCGGCGCGTCTTCCTAGTTAACAGAGAATGAATCAATTACCAAAGACCTAATTACCGCAGGGAAATCCTGCTTTGCTCTGTGTTATTTCAAAACCTGGCCCTGTTATTGCTGCGAAGAACAACCTGCGAACTAGCGCCATTGGCTGCTGGAGTGCCAGCTCTTTGGCCCGACGTCGCCATCTTCTGGCCATCGCTGTCAGTGTTTGTGATCAGGCTGCAGTGCACACTGACTCCTAAGCAGAACCTGCGCTGCTGAATTAACTCTTATCCTTCTACCTTCCAGTTAATGCACCGCGCACATAACTGCGAGCGTGGAGCCAATGGGGGACAGCTCTGTCCTTTACTGCCAGGAGATAAGGTGACGTCACGTGGGGCCGGGGTGGTATATACCTGAGTATATAGCACAGGGCGTGTGCTGGACCTTTGCCAGACTGCAGCCTTATCTGCATTGTATCTGCAATGCATCAGTAGCTGAGGTGCAGGCCCTTGTCAGTAAGCGTGGGAGACCCTGTATCTTTATAGAGAAATAAATAGCGCTGTCACTACGTAAACTCCATTTACTTAACCCGTCCACCACAAGAGTCTGCCGTAAAGGGGACCTCGCAATCCCAGTTCTGCTTAAAGAACCACTTTGGGATGTGTTAGAAGACTGGTTCGAAATAAAACACAAGGCGGTCTTACCTGTAGGTCAGTGGGCAACTTTAGGGTTTCTTAAATGCCTAGTTAAAGGGAGATTCTGATCGAAGCAAGTTATTACCTATCCATGGGTCCCTCTAAACACCTTGTATCCCCAATTTACCCTGAGTGCTTATATCAGCAAGACCTTGGCTACTTCCAATAAAGTCTGTGGCACTGAAGAAGAAAGCCGAGCGCAGAACTATCTCATATCTTATAGACTTTGTACCGTGCTGCAGGTCGCATGTGCAACCTGACTCCTTATTCACCTTGTATCCCCAATTTGCCCTGATTGCCTGCGGCAGCAAGACCTTGGCTACTTCCAATAAAGTCTGTGGCACTGAAGAAGAAAGCCGAATGCAGCACAACCTCATATCTTATAGACTTTGTACCGTGCTGCAGGTCGCATGTGCAACCTGACTCCTTATTCACCTTTACCCTGATTGCTGATATAAGTGTAGCGCCCCGAGGGTTCGGTCGCTACAGAGGTATTGCATCTCACCCAGAGGTGTGATATCTCACTTCCAGGTAAGGATGGAGTGTGGCTCAGGACCCTAACACCCACATGCACTACACCACATTTCAGGGGGGCAGGGCGACAATGCTCCCAAGAGTGAGGACAACTGCCCCTGTCCCTGGCTGGAGTGGGGGGAGGGAACACCTAGAAAGGGGGAACCCGGTAGTGTGTGGGTGGAGAGAGTAGATTCAGGGTGCACTGTAAAGGGGAGTATATAAGATGGGCACCATCTTGGAGTCAGAGAGAGAGAGCAGAGACAGAAGAGAGAGAAGGAGGCTGGGAGCAGGAGCTCTGTACGGGCTCTGCTCCTCCGACAGGCCCATCCTCAAGGCCTGAGCCTGGAGAGAGAAAACAGAAAGGAGAGGAACAGAGGAGGCTCCAGGAGTGGAGTGAAGGGACCCCAGGGGTGCGGACCGGCCAGTAGCCACCGTACGCCCGCCGCTACCAAAGTAGGGGGGTCAGTCCAAGAAAGGGAACTGGATCCCTCATCTAGTGGAGGAGAGCAACTACCCTCAGCTAGTAACCGGAGGCCGTGGCATTTCACGTGTACGGCCCCTCACTACACCCGTTAGGAAGGCACCATATAGGGCCCAGGGAAACGGAGCATATGTTTGCCCGCCAAGGCCCGAGGCAGCTGGACAGAAACATGGTCAATTGTGGGGTGCGATGGGCCAGAGAAAGGACACATGAAGGGGGTCCTGAAAAGCATTCCAAAGGTACCTGGGAGTTGGCCGAGCCCCTCACCTGGTGAGCACAGTACGACGTGGGTAGCCATTACCTGCAGAAGTGGCTTGGAGTGTAAAACTGTGATTAAAGACCATGGACTGCATCACTGGACTCTGAGTTATTACTGTTGCTCCCGCGCACCATCACCCCCACCATCTGCACTCTCTGCCCTGAGGCTATACTCCTCCCGTGGGGAGTTATACTACCCTCTGCTGCGCACACAACATCAGCCTCAGCGGTATGCCCCTGCAGCGGCTTTTCTCAGTGACCGCAATCCACGGGTGGCGTAGTCGGACATTTCAACATTAAAAACCAAGTAAACAGATCCGCCACTGTTTTGACCACCCTGAGCCACGGGACCGGGTCGCCGCCACGGAGACTACAACCCCTGACATTACACAGAGACCCGGCTCCTGGTACTTCCCCACACACAGCCTAGGGGGCGCGTCACAAGCAAGACCTTGGCTACTTCCAATAAAGTCTGTGGTACTGAAGAAGAAAGCCGAATGCAGCACAACCTCATATTTTATAGACATTGTACCGTGCTGCAGGTCGCATGTGCAACCTGACTCCGTAATTCACCTTATATCCACAATTTACCCTGATTGCTTATATAAGCAAAACCTTAGCCACTTCCAATAAAGTCTGTGGCACTGAAGAAGAAAGCCAAGCGCAGCACAACCTCATATCTCATAGACTTTGTACCCTGCTGCAGGTCGCATGTGCAACCTGACTCCTTATTCAACTTCTCCTTAGAGCAGTCTTGTGACCTGGAGAAAACTAGGGATAATGATATAAGTACCCTGTTCTGATGATCCTTCAGGATACTCACTGATGTTACTGTTTTCACCTTTCCTGGGGATAGATTAAATTTTGCTTAGTCCCTTTATCTGTACCATGTGAAGTGCACTTTAACCGTCACCGATCCTGGAGTCTGCAACTTTATGCAAAAAGATATGTTGGACTAGTTCTTGCAGAACATATAAGCCCCGATTCCGCCTTCTTTTTGTGACTTTTTTTGTAAGTAATAATTTGCTTATTAACCATTGTTATGTTTGTAGCATTCACAATGGCTTTTTTTTTATATCAGTGTTTTTTTCAGTCCTCGTCATTTCTTAACGCGGCAATTTTTTCATTATTCAAGCGTTTTCGGCTATTTGATCATTTGCACATTTCTATTCCAGGACCAGAGTACAAAATTTTCACCGTTTCTCTTTTTTCTTTGCGCAGTTGAAGACTAACGTGTGATATTGAAAAAAAAAGCAACTTTGCATCAAATTAATCAAACGAGACAATTTTGGTGAATTTGATGCAAATTCCGCAGGTGCTAAAAGAAAGATGAGGAAAAGAAAGAGTTAAAAAAAATAAAAATGAAAAGATGGAGATTGATCCAGCTAAATGCATCCAAAAATCAATCTGACTTACACCATATTTATTAAGCATTCTAGAAGCTTTTCTATGCCATGTCCACTAAGATGGGGCATGACTTTACGATATGGAGTGGTGTCTAGCACGCTACACGGTGCAGAAAAAAATGGGCCAAAATTGTGGAGCAAATTTCTGCCACTAAGTAAACTTATAAAAGTTATGTCACAAAGTTACCCAACTAATAAACTGGTGTAAACTTAGACATGATCATCTGACGCGTTTTGAGACTGTCATGTCTACACTGTGTACGAATTAGATGATATTGATAAATCTGCCCCATTCTAGGATATTATATACAATTACATAAATCTGCTATTCTCAGTTCTCATTAGTTGCAGTGCTTTTTTTTTAATTATTTAGTTATCCCCTATCCATAAGGAATAATTTACTAATAGCTGAGGGTCCAAATGATCAAATCGAGAGCGATTCCAGGAACTGGGCTCTGCAGAGCACCGTCTTGGGGCAGAGGTGCACATACTCTTCTACACTAAATTCATTGTCTATGGGGTGGAAGGAAAAAGGTATTTTTATCACTCACATAGACAGTGAAGGCAGCGGTGATGCACATACTCCACCTCCGCTTCATTCATTGTCTACGAGGCTGACAGAGAAAGCCAAGTGCAGCGCTATCTCCCGCAGTCCCATAGACAATGAATGAAGCAGAGGTGGAGCATGAGCCCGACTCCTGGATCCCGCCCCCTCAGCGATCAGTAAGATATCCCCTTATGAAGACCTAGGGTCTCCCGTGGGCGTAATACTACTCAGACAACACAGGGTGAGGGTAAAACAGTGTGGCAATATTTTATTGAACCACTAAACAGACAATAAACATATAGAACAGTCCAAGCAAATACCCAAGATGGTACAACATTACACAGTCTCACCTTTCCGCTTGCCCGTCGAGAATAGAGCAGCTGCGACTTTGGGACTTCCAGGGCCAACTACCTCAACCAGTGGTCTTCCGCTTTTGGCGGGCCCCTACAGTGAGGAGGTAGCAGCTAGCTTAGGAAGCTGACAGTCCATCGAGGTACAAGGCCAAGAGACCCAAAGGTCCCACCCTGGCCTCTCCGAGAGTTTCCATGGGACCAGATGACCGGCTAGTCCTAATCTGGCTTCTCCAAATGTCTCCATGGGTTCCAGGCGACCTGAGCGTCCCACCTGGCAACCCCAAACAACATATCCATGGGGCCAGGTGACCTCATTGTCCCAACCTGGTTTCCCCAAATGTATCCATGAGTTCTCTAATGAGCAATGGAGCAGATTTGTATTCTTTCAGTCAGGGCCGTGTACCCTTAGGTAGAATCCAAGAGTCTGTCTGATTCTCTCTGTAAAGTTGTTGTTCTACAGAGACATATATCCCTTCAATAGTTCACAATTGTTCTTTCAAGCACACATCCACAGGTCAATTAGGGAAGGTGCAGGGATCATGTCTCATTGTTTGAGCATTTAATCAGTTTGCATAATTGGTAACCCCCCTGCTCTTGTAAATCAACAACTAGCTGGCTTAGTACAATATGCAATTAGCATAGTAACAAACATCATTGTTCCTCAACACTGAGTCGCTGACCTTCTTGACCAGCCAAAGAAACACATACATTCAAAAGTCAACACAAACACAATAGTGTATCTCTCTGGCCTAACAAATCTAGATGTCTGGCTAATTAAGATTAGAAGCTGTGTCATCACACCCCTATATTATGTATTTGGTATAACTTCAGAATTTTGGAATGACCCTTTAATTGGACACAGAGTCGCTACTTATAGGTGGATTCTGGAGGAGAGCTAATTTGCATGCTTCTTCTTTCACTCCCTACACCAGCTGGATCTCCATAAGGAGGACTGGTTCCCCCTAAGAACTGTGCCATTAGTTTAGTCTCTTACATGCAATTTTTATGGATATGACAGCTGCATAAACAGTATGTACACTCCTGAAAAAAAGTAACTTCCAGCAGATTTCTCTTTTTTAACAAAAATAACAAAAACGGAGGCGAGGAGCTCGCCATGATACCTATAATTACTTGCATAAATCAGAAGGCAATGTGAATGCAGAAAACTTTGTAATAAAACTCATCGTCGAAAAGAGCCAACTTTCTCTTCTCCTGATTGTCTATGGTGCCTCTTACCTGAGGTTAATTAGAAACTTCAGTTCTCGAGAAAATCTGTCGACAGTGATCAGGGAGGAGGGAGATGCAGCTGCAGTAATAAGCTTTCATACAGTGAGAGCAGTGGGGATGAAGAAGAGGGAAGATGTCCAAAAACAGCATCACACTTTTGACTGATCTAGACAGGCGTATGAGGGCTTTTTTTTTTTTTGCAGGACGTGTTGTATTATATAATGAAACACGAGGAAAAAAATCCAATTGGGATGAAATGATGACCCATTCTTTGGGTCTCTATACTACCCAGTATAGAGTGAAAGCTGGTGGCAACAGAGCTGCAGCAAGAACGACAGAACAGCCGCGGCCGCCGGCATTTTCTTGAAGCATCTTCTCTTGGGAAAACTCGGTGGTGTCCAAATTCCCTTATGGGCAATCCACTTTCCTTCTCCTATAAAGAGTTTTTGAACGTTCTTTTTTCCTCAAGAGGTTCTTAAAAAAAATTCCCGGTAAAATAAAATGTTCATGTCACCTCTCTGCAAAGAAAAATCAGGAGAATTTTTTTTTCCAAAACCATTTCATGTAAAGAAAAACTCCTCCGCAAAAGGAGCAGTTCCTGAAGCAACATTCCCTTGAAAAACTCATCAAAAGACTACATCTTAATGTAGTCCCTTCTGTTCCCTCATCACAGCTGCTTCGGTTTTCCCTTTCGTCACAGCAAATTTATGTAGGTCAGTGAAGTCTAGGACAAGAGTAAAGTAAGGACAGTCATGAATTTACAGGAAATGTCCCATATTGTTACCTTCATATTCCCAATAATACCATAATGATATCATATATTTACATACACTGGATATAGAAAGTTTACACACCCCTGTTAAAATGTCAGGTTTTTGTCATGTAAAAAATAATAATTTCAGAACTTTATCCACCTTTAATGTCATCTATAATCTGTACAAATACATTGTGAAAAAAACTGAAATAGTTTTTAGGGGGAAATAAAAATATCAAAATTAAAATAATGTGGTTGCATAAGTGTGAGCACCCTCATATAATTGGGGATGTGATTGTATTCAGAATTAGCCAATTACATGTAATCTCACGTTACCTAGTTGTTAGTACACAGCTGCCATCATTTACAGCGATTCTGATTAACCCCATATAAAGTGTCACTGTTCTAAGAGGATTTTCCTGACATTTTCTTAGTTACAGCAAAAGCCGTAACAGCTGACAACACAGCAAAGGGATCTCATTGTTGAAAGTGATCAGTCAAGAGAATGGTACAAAAAAAATTCCCAGGCATTAGATCTATCATGGAACACTGTGAAGACAGGTATCAAGAAGTGGCTTAAATTTGGCACAGCAGTGACGTTACCTAGAACTGCTATGATTAAGGGCAATGAATGAAAAGCACCAGTTTTTATCTGTGTATGTCAGGTTTTATGGTATAAAGAAATAAAATAGTGCTTTTATTTTACCTGTGGTAGTGCAGCTCTTTTCACTTTCATTGGCACCCACCGGTTTTCCTCCCATGGATTTCCAACTTACAAAGTGTGGTAAGCTCTGATTCCTTTTTATACCTAGAACTGAATGTCACTCAAAATTTGTTGAAAAAAACCCAGAAGAAAATTGGTCCACAAAGCTTCCAAGAGGCCTAAAGCAACATCAAAGGAGCTGCAGGAATTTCCAGTGATTTCTGGTTGTGTTCTACATATGAAAACAATCTCCCGTATTCTTTATATGTCTGACCTGTCGTTTAGTTGGTAAGACGGAAGCCTTCTCTTACAAAGATAAAGAGCCAAGCCCGGCTATGTTTTTCCAAAACCTACATCACATCTGCTAAAAGCAAAAAATGTGTTATGTTCTGATGAGACCAAGGTTGAACTTGTTGGCCATAATTTCAAAAAGTCTGTTTGGTGCAAAATCAACACTGCATCACAAAAAGAACAACATACCCACAATGAGGCATGGTGGAGGCAACATTATGCTTTGGAGCTGTTTTTTTGGAAGCTGAAAGTTTAGTAAAAGTGAAGAGAATTATGAGCAGTTCCAAATAGTCAATTTTGCATCAAAACCTTCAGGCCGTCACTAAAAAGCTGAATATGTAGATGAATTTCACCCTTCAGCATGACAACGACTCTAAGCGACCTCCATGTCAACAAAAGAATGGCTTCACCAGAAGAGGATCACACTTTTGGCCAGAGCCAAGAACTGAAATTAATTGTAAGTCTGTGGATGACCTGAAGAGGACACAGGAGATGCCCTCGTAATCTGACAGATTTGGAGCTACCGCAAGGTAGAGTAGGCAAGGATTGCCCACCCTAGGTGTGCCATGCTGATAGACTTCTACCCAAAAAAGACTGAATGCTGTCATAAATTCAAAGGAGAATTCAACAAAGTATTAGTTTAAGGGTGTGGAGATTTATGCAACCACATTATTTTAGGTCTTTATTTTTCTTTATCCATCCCAAACGATTTCGGTTTTATTTATTGTACAGATTATAGGCGACATAAAAGGTGGAAAAAGTTCTGAAATGATAGTTCTTAGTGTGATTTTTTTTTCACATGACAAAAACCTGCCATTTCACCAGGGATGTGTAGACTTTTATATCCACTGTATATATAATAAAGCTGGAGGACTTGTATGTCATACTCAAGGGTTTTCCAATATTTGTATATTGATGACCTAAGGATAGATAATCAATATTAAAATACTGGAAAACCCCTTTAAGCTGTACTTGACAAGAGATCCATGCTGCCAGAACAACGGACAGTATGTATCAGACATAAGCTGCGTTTTTGCATCCATGTATGTTTTATTCTGAAACACTTCAGGTTCCCTTTAAGTTGTGTGAGCTAAAAGGGATCCCAGGAAAGTTGGGTGCGAGTTTTGGTAAAAAAATCTTGGTTTTAGGTCTGGATTTTTTTTTTAGGGAGGATGAATAGGGTGTCAGAACCTGGGAAGTCACAAGAACCTGCTGCAGGAAGCCTGACGGGAGTTTGGTTGTATGGAGATGGCTCAAAAAAATTTGAACAATTTTTTTTTACAGAAAATTTGGAAATGACTTAATAGGAAAGAGAACTTGCATCGGCCTGGAAGACCTTGCTCTCAAGGTTACAGGACTGTTTAGTAATAATCATATTGATATTCTTGGCGTGTGGTTTTCCGAGACATAAATGGGTTTGATTAAATGGAGCCAACAGAAAAAAAAAGAACAAATCGGATCTCTAGAGGCAATTTATATCATGCTGCAAAGGCGGAGTAATAGCATCATGGTGACCGGCTGCCACCGAGCAAACACAAGTCTATAAGTTCCTGCATTTTCCTGATTAAAATGGATGTTGGGATGGATTTGTGATTCGCAGCATTTCATCATTTCTATGAGAAGCTCCGTTTCTGCTGCGAGGACAAAGCTCCAATTTGTTCTGCATTAATAAAACATGGATTCTACAGCAGATATTTCATGGGTCGTTAATGTGCTTAAAGGGCTCCGAAACTTTTAATGGATGAAGACAATAAAGAACATTCTTAAAATATAAAGCAGAATATGGCTGACACAATGCTATTGATGAGGGACTGCCATACAGGGATGGACCCCTAGGTCGTGGAATGATGACATCACAATGACTGGTTCAGTAAAGGGGTATTCCAGCCAAAACATTTACATCATATTCATGTACTGTATGATTGATGGAGGAGTCAAATATGTAGGCAATAGTATATGGCACTCGGAAAATGTGGGTAAGCTTCCAATCCGTAATAGTAAATAGATGAAAACTTGGCTGACACTCAGGTGGATATGATGAACGTAAGATATTTATTCAAGCAATACAAAAGATCCAAAATGATATTACCGTTTCGGTCCTATATCTTGACCTTCAGAAAAATGAGGCTCAGATGTTCACGCCCGACGTGCGTTTCGCTATCTCTTCATCAGGGTACAGATGTGCCCCCTGATGTAGCGACGGCAAAACGTGTGTCGGTCGCAAACATTGGAAAGCCTCATTCTGATGAAGGTCCAGAAATAGGACCGAAATGTTAATATTATTTTGGAGTCAAATATGTAGTTACTGTAGGGACAGATCCTCTGGTGCCCTTGGAGATAGGTGGCCAAGATCTGGTTAGTTCTCTCCCTTTTGGTACAGGTGCCCAGAGAGTGCCAACAAGCCACTCTGTCTAGGTCTAGAGCCATGAAGTGGTCCTTTGTCCTGGTTGAAGGGAAGTCTAGATACAACTTTGGCTAAGTATTGACTACCTTGTCTAGAGAAATAAATATGGGAGCAATTAGCCCAAAGTGACTTGGTAAGGAGAGCAAACATCAGACTGTTCTGTCCTGGGTTGTGTATTCTTGCTATCGGGATGCTTCTACTCAGTGGGTGTCACTTTTGGGGGTCCTGAATCTTGGACATCCATCTATGCGAGTTACAGAAGCTGGCACTCGTTGTTGGCCTATATGTATTGAAAATTGTGAGTCCCATCAATGTAGACTGAGCTGCTCTCAATGCACCACTATGTAATCTGCTCTACTGACACCTTGCCACCTGTCATATGTGTGTGTACATGAGGAGTAACACTGTTATGTGACTTGTATCCTGCATTTTCATCAATTTTCCCCTCTAAAGACTTCATCTCTAATTTTTAATTTTCTCTGAGCTAGTGGAAGGAGACTAGCTGCTATTATGTCTCCTATACATAGCACAGACGTGAAGGATTCCTGCTTTCTTGTCTCTTTGTAGCACGTGTTTTGAAACATCACTAACAGGGAAGTAGAGCAGTACTAAGCAGTGTATCTGTTAATCCAGCTCTGGGGTGAGAGAAAACATTTTCTAGAAAGCTTCAACATGATCTGTCTCTGTCTCTCCTCTCACTATGATTCTCCTCTGTTGGGACCTGTAATCTGATCTCTCAGTGAAGTCGCAGTCTGTCTTTGACCAAGATGGATTTGTGCTGTTTTTTTTTAAGTTAATGATGAGTTGGAAAAGGAGGGGGAAAGCATACTTGGTATTATTAATTATTATTTAAAAAAAAAATATTCCAAATGTGTACAGTAAGTGTCACGCACAGTGTAGTAAAGACAAAGTGCGACACGAAGGGATGGGGGGAAGGGAGCCCAGACACTAGGGTAAGGGGGAAGTGGAGACCTCCTAGGCTGATCTGCAATCACCCTGGCTCCCCTAGTGTCCCTATGTTGGTTCCTCACCAATCGCCACACAGAAACCTATCCCTGTATTTCCCTAGTGCTTGGCCCTGGATAGGGAGGGGGTGATCCCCACTGACAACTAAAGACAGCAAGGTGAGACAGACATGGGGAAAGTCGCTTAGCTTCAGTCGACTTCAGAGAGATGGCACACACGTCCTCTTAGCACCAGAGAGGAAGTAAGAACTGCACTTGCTCCAAGCCTTCACAAGGGGTCATGTGAATATCACCGGCACCTGCCTCTAGCAACAGCCAGTATTTAAACACCAGGCCTGGGTGTCAATTAGCCGGAGGGAGGTAGCTGCTGGCTCCTGGAGTGTGACAGCTAAGAAGGTGTCTGTAATGCCAAACGAAGAGATCTTCTGCAACCAACTGCAGGTAGACTGTCTGACACTTCTGACAGACCTATGACAGTAAGGCAGCGACTGTCATTTCCGTGCAGCAATGAAGCTGTGACGCAAGGACGTCCAACTTAAATGTCTTTATTTTCCAACTTGCAAACAAATCCAAAACTTTATCCTCCGGTTTGCAGCTGGAACATCCGTGGCTGTCCGTTGCCATGTATGACTGCACCAATGTATAATCCGTGTGTGCGGTAGTGGCTTTGCTCGTCTCTCGTCTGTGGTTAGTTCCACACAAACAGGCCTGCACAGGGCTCCTGCTCTGTTGCTTGCAAAACACAATACTGACACACACAAACCTTAATTGAAAGTTTAAATGGGAATTGTGGACATGGGACACTCCCAAGACCCAGAGTGGAGGGAGAGATCAGTCCCACTACCATCCTACAGATCTCTCCAAAAATAAAAGCCCATGTCAGGTTTTCCTAAATCTGACTTGTTCAAATAACTTAACCAAGTCCACACTCTCTTTTATTCTGCATTGTAACCACATCTGTGGCTGTAATCACTATGTGCTCCAGCGGGTTTAGTATGTTTCTATGTGCATCCTAGGGGACACATAATGACCCTCGTTTATGATTTCCCTCACTGCCTCACAGTACATAGACTTTAATGTATGATATGTTTCCATTTCTACAGAGGTATTAGGGCTGAATGCGTGTTATACCTCATTATGGTTTATCTCTGGTATTACAAATCATGGAGAGGTGTGGTGCTGTAGAATAAAGAAACCATGTTTTCCTAATCCTGTACTACTCCTTTAAAGCCTTGTTCACATTATTTTTCCATAATCATTGGAAATCCTCAGGATCAGTTTTTTTTGCATTGCATACTATACAGCCTTCTGTACCCCATTCTCATCCAAATCAGGCGCCAAAGACCAATGCGCTCGCCAGTGATAATGACTTTTCCTAAAAAGACCGTATGTATTTTTTACAGCACAAATGTTCTGAGTCTTTTCTATATATTATTTTTGTACTGAAAAATGCAGGACAGAGATAATCTTCATAGGACTCCCCTTTAAATCTGGGCACCGCAGGAAGTCTCATCTTGTCTCATCTGCTTTGTCCAATCTGCAGAGCATCACCGTATAGTAGCCTCAGCATACAGTACAGTGTTGCAGAGCATCCCCCAGTGCGGAGCCTTGCAGTCCTGGGACAGAATGCGGTGCACTGAGCCGAGCTCTTGTGCAGGGTGTGGTGCGGGGCTATTTTCGTCTATTCTCTGCAGATGACATAAATCTGACTTATAACAGCTGCTGCTGCTGGCCCGGATCGGTGTAATCCACAGCAGGACCCGGTGGTGTATGATTTCTATAGGACATAATGGAGGGTGAGAGTCTGTGGCTTGTGATGAAAATCTAAAAAAAAAATATAAAGATGTAGCAGAGCTGAATTTGTCATGTACCTTTTTGTACCATCATAATTACTCAAATTTACCTATGAAATAACACGCTGGAGCATATTAATCAATGTAATTATATCAAAGTAATTGCAAACAATCTCAGAGATGAAGAAAAATCACACTACCGTATTCCATTAGTGAATATGCCCCATTATCATGGCCATAAGCTATGGCGGGTGTGGCGGTAGAAGTCATTGGTAAGAGGGGTCCTGTTACAGATTTTGCATTAGGGCCCAGGATCTTTGAGTTTCTCGGACTGTCCATTGTGTTATCTGTAAAACATCCCATGCTGGTGACAGGTACAATGAACAGCCTGGATACATCTTACAGGCACTTTGGATAGATGACATAGATATGGGGGAAGGGTATGAGCCAGGCTTGCAATCACACATGGTGAGAATTGCGCAGACCTGTCTGTGTCGCACGTGTACGCAAGATAATGGAATCCATCTGCTGGTTAATAGTGTAAGCGGCACCTTCCTATCTCATATCACCACAAAGAAAACCACTTCTAGAAGTGAGATGGATTGTTTCCCAGCAGACATCTCACCACACAGGATAATCACTCAGAGGCCACCAGGGGGCAGACATGTGAGATACAGTCCTGGGCCTACTGACAGGGCCGTACACTTCTATGTGGTGAGGGAGTGCAAAAACCCCACACGAAATACACAGGGTTTGTCATGATTGAAATGCTCCACGTTACATTACTACTGCAGAGACACTCCCGGGTCCCAAAGAAAAATCTGCAATGGGGCCCCCACCTACCACGGGCCATTTGTAATGTCTTCTTATGTGCCAAAAAAGGATTTGGACCCCCTCAGGAGACATGGCCGAGGTGCAACTGCTACCCCCACACCACATCATATCCACTATATGGAGAAAAGTATGTGCCCCCTCCACATTACACAATAGGAGATTTTTTGACCTTCTATTCTAAATACGTAGACGTTAATAAGGAGTCAGCCCCTCTGCAGATACAACAGCTTCTTCTCTTCTGGGAAGGTTTTCTACAAAATTTTGGAGTTGTCTATGGGAATTTATGCCCCTTCATCCAGAAGAGCATTTGAGAGGTCAGATGCTGATGTTGGGGAGAGGCCGGGCTCATAATCTCCAATCTAGTTCATCCCAAGGGTGTTGGATCTGGTTGGCATCTGGACTCTGTGCGGCCGGTTATGTTCTTCCACCAAAGTCCCTGTCCATGACTTTATGGACCTTGTGAGCAGGGTACAGTCATGAGGAACAGAAAAGGACCTTAACCCAAACTGTTCCCACAAAGCAGGAAGCTACAATTGTCCAAAATGTCTTGTGCTTAAGAATTAAGACTTCCCTTCACTGAAACTAAGGGGCCAACCCTGGTAACAGCCCATGTCATTATCCTCCTCCACCATATGTACAGCTGGCACAATGCAGTCAGGCGGGTAACGTTTGTCCATCAGACACCAGATAGAGAAGTGTGATCGGTCACTGCACAGAACACGTCTCTTCCAGAGTCCAGTGGTGGAGGCTTTACACCACTCCATCCGACGCTCAGCATTGTGCTTGGTGATGTAAGGCTGCATGCAGCTGCTCGGCCATGAAGCTCACGGCAGGGGCGCAGTGTTCGTGCTGATGGCAATACCAGAGGAGGCCTGGTCTCCTTAGTCATGGGGTCAGCAGAGTGTAGGTGACTTTTCTACCCTCGGCTCCTCAACACTCGACCCCCTGATCTGTAACGTTACGGGGTCTCCACTTTGTGACTGAGTCGCTTCTCAGTAATATCACTCACAGGTGATGGAGGAAGATTTAGGAGGAAGAAATATAATGAACAGACTTGTTACACCGGCGACTGCTATTACAGGGCTGCGCTGGTATCAATGAGCTCTGCACCACCGGCCGTTCTGTCATATGTTCATAAAGACATATAGTAAAAGGAGGTGAAGCAGCTCCCCAGCCAGTAGTATAAATTTGTCCCGTTAGATACTCACTCGCACAGACACCGTCCTGAGACCAGTAATCAACATAGAAGAAAAAGTTTTCCAGCGGAGTGGTATCCAATTTCAGATGGTCTTAGTCATGGCAAATGACTAAGACCAACTGTCGAAACATGTTGGCTTAAGCACTGTGTAACTCCCTGTTTGGATTGAAGATTTTATTTTCTGCATAATAAATTTTGGAAATTGGATACCACTCCGCTGGAAAACTTTTTCTTCTATGTTCATAAAGACAGAACCTAAGATAAAAATAAAATGAGCTAATATGTTACATGCAAGTAGCCTAAGTTCAGATAGGGGCGAGACCGGTTACATGAATTCGTTGGAATCCTATGGGAACCTTTACTCAGGGAGACCATAGGCTGCAGCTTCTTTCAGGTACACGATAGATTCAGTTGCTGACCAGACACATCTGACAAGAGTCTTCATAAACGGTAGAACAGTAACATTTAACGAGGCACGGCCAGTGCAATGCAAATATCTCTTTGAGCAACAGGCTCCAGTAATAACAGTACAGTCTCCTTTGTAGCACAGCAGTACACAGTCTATTATCCGGTAGCACAGTACAGCACAGTTTTAATGCATATGTGGCACCCCAGGAGTCCGGTTGCCACAGTGGCATAGCCTCCCTCACAAGGGGTGATGCCATGCCTGGAAGCAAGCAGGGGTCCCCTAACTTTCCTGGCTCCAGACTAGCAAGGGGAGCTCCTAGCCATAGCAACTAGAATCTGAAGGCGGGGTTAGCAAGAGTTAGTGAGAGGAGTTGAAGTCAGGACAGCAAGGAGGAAAGCTCTCCCTAGAGAGGAGTACAGAAGAACAGGACCCTGGAGTCCGAGGTTGTGGGCCACTGAAGGCCCAGGAGCAGAAACCGGAGGGCAGGAGACTGCAGGTTTCCTGGCCTCATCAGACGCCCGGAGGCTCATCAGCACCACAGGGCCCAGCACCGCCACGTGGGAGCGACACTCCAGGAAGGCCCGAGCTGCCTGCCATACGCATGAGCACAAAGACGTTTTACTCAGGGACGAGGGCTGCAGCACAGAGAAAGAGATTAGCGCAGAGGGAAGGCCTCCAACTTCACCTGGCGAGGTGGATTCCCAACTTGCTTCCAGGCCGCCCGGACCTCTACTACCAGCTAGTACCCGTGCCCCGGTCTGCCTAACCACCGCAAGTAAAGATAAGAGGAAACCGCCATTAAGTTGTGGACTGGTCATTATCTGCGCCATCCCCTGCACTGCACTGCACAGCAACATCTATAACATCACCACTTCCTGCCCTGTAGCTAAGCTCTGCCTGTGGAGAGCTGAACCAACTCTGCTGCGCCATCATCAGCTCCAGAGGATCTGCATCGCAGTGGCGGCCCCAGGTAGCTGCATACCACAGGTGGCGTCACGAATATTATATATATAAAACTTTAATTCCCCTTTTCTTTATTCCCCTTTTATTGACCGCCCTGGGTCACGGACCGGGTCACTGCCACTGTGACATCCCCCAGCATTGACCGACCCGGCTACCGAGTACCCCACGGCCCAGGGGGCGCGTCACATACACAACCACATGATTTTCCTTCACA
Organism: Phyllobates terribilis; assembly: GCF_046119375.1. NCBI lineage: Eukaryota > Metazoa > Chordata > Amphibia > Anura > Dendrobatidae > Phyllobates > Phyllobates terribilis. The sequence continues at coordinate 560,402,005 of NW_027362771.1, forward strand.
AGGACTCAATAGTACACAGCATTCTTTATCTTGCATGGAGATGGAGGGGGGAAGGGTGTGATGAGAGAGATGATCTCTATGACAGGCTTCCTTCCAGTCCTTATCTTCCTGGCCGATAATACTCCACACTGTTAGCTCAGGGAGTCTAAATGGCCTTTGTTTAGCTTCCCTCCTGACCTGAATTCTGTTCCCTTGCCTTCTGTGAGATACAGATCATACTCCACCTTTCTCTTGGGCTCCAGCCAGACAGAAAACAACTTCCCCACAATCCCCCTGGGGCTCTGTTAAAACAATCCCCTTCTCCTGTGACTGTTAACCCCTCTTGTTGCTGGATGCTTCTGGAGCACAACACTTCCTGTCTTTTGTGCTTGTGTTACTTCTAATAGTTGCTGAATGCTTTTAAAGCAACAGTACTACTTCTGCATGTCACAAATACCCTGTAGTAAGTAAGTAAATAGTAATAGTACATGTAAATAACATACACCATTTTGATCAAAAAAGGGTAAAAGCCATTCCACCGAGACAAGGTGTACCCCAATCGGGACGATACCTAACTCTTGTAGTTCACCTCACTATTTGCCAGGAGTCGTCCAAATAGATAAAGACAGAACAGGATCTGGGTCCTCAGACGCACATCCAGCTGAAGAGTATTGCAGCGCACGAACTCGCCAGGTCCAATCAGAGGCCAGCAGCTGATGTCGGCGTGCATGTGACTGGGGGCGCATAAAAGTGATGTCATGCATTTCCGTCGCTTGGACAATGAAGTCAGCTGCCGACTTCAGAACAGGACGCCGCACTGTGGGGGAGCAGAGAGAGGGTGAGTAGAAACATTTATTGTTTTTTTTTCTATGCATTGAACAACAGCGGTGCCAGCAGAATAGGAAACATATACCAGGATGGAGGACATACTGTATACCAGGATGTGGAACATATACCAGGAAGAGGGACATATACCAGGATGGGGGACATATACCAGGATGGGGGACATATACCAGGATGAGGAACATATACCAGGATGAGGGACATATACCAGGATGGGGGACATATACCAGGATGAGGAACATATACCAGGATGAGGGACATATACCAGGATGGGGGACATATATCAGGATGGGGGACATATACAAGGATGGGGGACATATACAAGGATGGAGGACATATACAAGGATGAGGAACATATACCAGGATGAGGAACATATACCAGGATGAGGGACATATATCATGATGGGGGACATATACAAGGATGGGGGACATATACAAGGATGGGGGACATATACAAGGATGGGGGACATATACAAGGATGGAGGACATATATAAGGATGAGGAACATATACTAGGAAGAAGGACATATACCAGGATGGGGGACATATACCAGGATGGGGGACAGGAAGTGGGAGGAGGGGACAGGAAGTGGGAGGAGGCCTGACAGGAAGTGGTGGAGGCGGAGCCTGCCGTGTGCTGCAAGAGTTGTGCTGTGTGTGGAGAGAGCTCCTGGGAAGGGAGGAGAGCCAGGCGGAGGTGACCGAGCGGACCGGGAGGACCAGTAGGAGGCGACCGGAGGGACGAGCGCAAGAGAGCGCTGTGGCAGCGTGCAGTGCTGGCCGGCGGAGGGTGCCAGGTGGTGGTGACCAGGAGGTGATCAGGAGGACCGGTAAGAGGCGACCGGAGGGTCAAGCGTGCTGTGATAGCGAGCAGCGTCCCTAGAGGAGGTGAGTGAGGGGCAGGAGGCCGCGATAAGCGGCCCTACTGAACCCAAGTGTGTACTGTACTGTATTGTATTTGTATCTGTATTGTAATTGTATTGTATTCCCTAGTCCATATTTAATTGATTACCCCCCCGTCCATATTTAATTGATCACCCCCGTCCATATTTAAATTGATTTCCCTGAACACCCCCGTCCATATTTAACTGATCCCTCTGACCACATTAAATTGACCCCCCCGTCCTCATTTAATTGATCCCCGACCACCCCCCGTCCATATTAAAGTGATCCCCCTGACCACATTTAAATGATTGACCCCCCCAGCCCATAATTGATTGATCCCCCTTGTCCTATTTAATAGATTCCCCTTGTCCACTTTTACTCATCCCCAGTCCCTATCTATTTGCCTTATCCCCCACCATATTTAATTAACCCCTGTCCATAATTAATTGATTGATTCCCCAGACCACAATTAATTATTTCCCCAGTCCATATTTATTGATATTATTGATACTTATTGATCCCCAGTCCTTAGTTAATTGACCCACCGTCCATACCTATTTATTTGCTTTACCCCCCATCCTATTTAATTAAACCCCCTGTCCATAATTAATTGATTGATTCCCTAGTCCACAATTAATTATTTCCCCAGTCCATACTTATTGATCCCAGTCCATAGTTAATTGACACACCGTCCATACTTAATTAATCCACCTGACCCACTCAGCTGATCCCCCGTCCATACTTAATTGATACTTAATTGATCCCCCGTCCATACTTAACGGATCCCGCGCCGATATCTAATCGATACACTTGCACATCCCTAATTGATCCCCGTCCATACACCTATATATAAATAATTGTGTTTTGTACTTGTACATATATACTGACTGTATCCCCATATTTAGAATGACGTCCATGTTGGCCGGAGCCGTGCAGTGTACATCTTGCGCAATGTATGCATTCCCTGAGCTACCGCTCAGGGATCCATACTGCTGCGAGAGATGTGAGCATATCGTGCACTTGGAAGCCCAAATCCTGGATCTAAGTGCTCAGATAGCGGTACTGAGGAGCATCGACAACATGGAACGGAGTTTGCTGCTCACCGAGCAGACACTCAATGGGTCAACACTGGGGGTGGAGCTTAGTGGGGAAGCGCAGGCTGAACAGGCAGGGAGCTGGGTAACAGTTAGAAGGGATAGAGGGAAGAAGTATAGGAAGGCTGGTTCAGAACCGGCATTATTGGAGCACGACAGATCCTCTGACCGCCGGGGGAGTGTATGCTCCAGTAATGAGGGGGAGGGGGGAAGTGTAGGGCAGGCTAGACAGGTCCTGGTAGTGGGTGACTCTATTATTAGGGGGACAGACAGGGCAATCTGTCACAAAGACCGGGATCGCCGAACGGTGTGCTGCCTCCCTGGCGCTCGAGTCCGGCACATCGTGGATCGGGTTGACAGGTTACTGGGTGGGGCTGGCGAAGACCCAGCGGTCATGGTCCACATTGGCACCAATGACAAAGTGAGTGGTAGATGGAGGGTCCTTAAAAATGATTTCAGGGATCTAGGTAGGAAGCTTAGGGCAAGGACCTCCAAGGTAGTTTTCTCAGAAATACTACCAATCCCGCGAGCCACACAGGAGCGCCAATGGGAGGTTAGGGAGGTGAATAAGTGGCTAAAGAGTTGGTGCAAGGCAGAAGGGTTTGGGTTCATGGAGAACTGGGCCGACTTCGCTGTCGGCTACAGGCTCTACCGTAGGGACGGGCTGCACCTCAATGGGGAGGGTGCAGCGGTGCTGGGGAAGAAGATGGCTAATAGGTTGGAGGAGTTTTTAAACTAGAGACGGGGGGGGGGAAACCAAGGAAATAGGTGGGATGTGAGGCAAGCAAGGGGGAAGGGGAGAAGTGAATATAATGAGGGTGGAGAGGGGGGTGGGGATAGTACAGTTAGATCGTTAGAGAAGAATAGGATTCTAAATAACCCCAAAGTTTTATCTTGCATGCTGACCAACGCAAGAAGCCTGACCAATAAGGCGGATGAGCTGCGGGCGCTTATATCGGAGGAGAGGTATGACATCGTAGGTATAACAGAGACTTGGCTAGACGATAGCTACGACTGGGCGGTAAATTTAACAGATTATAGTTTATTTAGAAGGGACCGGAAACAGGGGAAGGGCGGAGGAGTCTGCTTATATGTAAAGTCACGTCTAAAGCCCAGACTAAGGGAAGATATAGGAGAGGGAGAAGAGGGGGTCGAGTCCATGTGGGTAGAGATAGAGGGGGCAAAAAATAATAATAAAATATTACTGGGGGTCTGCTATAAGCCACCCAATATAACAGAGGAGAATGAGAAACTGCTATTAGGACAAATAGACAAAGTAGCAAAACATAATGAGGTGATTGTAATGGGGGATTTCAACTATCCGGATATTGACTGGGAAACAGAAACCTGTAGATCACAGAAAGGAAAAAGGTTCTTGACAAATATCAAGGATAATTATCTCTCCCAACTAGTGCAGGAACCAACGAGAGGGAAGGCAGTGTTGGACTTAATATTGACTAATAGGCCTGATAGAATAACTGAGGTACAGATAGGGGGGCACCTAGGTAATAGCGATCATAATATTATCAATTTCAAAACAACTAAAACATTAAACTTTAGGAGGGCGAAGTTTGATCAGCTGAAAGAAAACCTTCAACTTATAGACTGGGACAAAGTTCTTAATCAAGGAAATACGAATAGTAAATGGGAAACCTTCAAAAGAATTCTGAATACTCAGTGCGAGAGGTATATACCGTATGGGAATAAAAGGGCCAGAAATAAGAGGAAACCAATATTGTTGAATAAGAACGTAAAAGGGGCGTTAAATAGCAAAAAAGAGGCATTCAAGAGATTAAAACAGGAAAACAGCAAGGAGGCACTAATGTGTTACAAGGAAAAAACGAGAACCTGCAAAAAACAAATGAAAATAGCGAAGGAGGAAACAGAGAGACGTATTGCTAGGGAAAGTAGATCAAATCCCAAACTGTTCTTTACGTATATAAATAGTAAAAGGATTAAATCGGATAATATTGGACCGATAAAAAGTGAGGAAGGCAAAATCATAGAGAAAGATGAGGATAAAGCTAATCTGTTAAATAATTTTTTTCGTCAACTTTCACAAAGGAAATAGAACTAACAGGAGAAATGAGAAGTGACAAACTTAATCCTCCACTAAGTATGACTAATCTAACCCAAGCTGAGGTACAGAAACGCCTCAGTAACATTAAAATAAACAAATCACCAGGACCTGATGGCATACACCCACGGGTACTAAGGGAACTAAGTAATGTGATAGACAGACCGTTATATCTTATATTTAAGGACTCTGTTGAGACTGGGTCTGTACCACTTGATTGGCGACAGGCGAATGTAGTGCCAATATTCAAAAAGGGAGCGAAAAGTGACGCCGGAAACTATCGGCCGGTGAGTCTGACGTCCGTTGTGGGCAAAATTTTTGAAAGCTTCATTAAAGAGGCAATTACGGAGCATCTTGATGCTAATAATCTTTTAATCCCGAACCAACATGGATTCATGAGGAATCGCTCCTGCCAAACAAACCTGATTGACTTCTACGAGGAGGTTAGCTCTCGAGTAGATCAGGGGGAACCAGTGGATGTCGTGTATCTCGACTTCTCAAAAGCGTTCGATAGCGTGCCACATAATAGGTTGGTATATAAAATGAGAATGATGGGGCTGGGGGAAAATGTCTGCAAGTGGGTAGCAAACTGGCTAAAGGATAGAAGGCAGAGGGTGGTTATAAATGGAATATACTCAGACTGGGTAAGCGTCACTAGTGGGGTACCACAGGGGTCTGTACTAGGCCCAATGTTATTTAATATCTTTATTAACGACATAGTCAACGGGATAAATAGTAAAATATCAATATTTGCAGATGACACAAAGTTATGTAAAACAATTAATACAAAAGAGGACAGTGCAGACCTACAGAGGGATTTGGATAAGCTGGGTAGGTGGAGCATTAAATGGCAAATGAGGTTCAACGAGGAGAAATGTAAGGTCATACATATGGGAAGGAAAAATGGAAGTCACCAGTACTCACTGAATGGGAAATCATTGGGGAATTCAGAGATGGAGAAGGACTTGGGCATCTTGATTGATAGCAAAGTAAATTGGAGTGCCCAAAGTCAGGCCACTGCTGTAAGGGCGAACAGGGTAATGGGATGTATCAGAAGAGGTATAGCTGCAAAGGATGAGAACATTGTTCTTCCACTGTACAAAGCTCTGGTCAGACCACACTTGGAATACTGTGCTCAGTTATGGGCCCCAATATATAGAAAGGATATAAATGAGCTTGAAAAGGTACAAAGGAGGGCAACAAAATTAATAAGAGGAATGGAGGGACTGCAATACCCAGAGAGGTTGGCAAAACTAGGACTATTCAGCCTGGAAAAGAGAAGGTTGAGGGGGGACATAATAAATGTGTACAAATATGTTAGGGGACAGTATAGAGACCTTGCCCGGGATTTGTTCAAAAGGAGGGATATTACGGTAACAAGAGGGCACTCACTAAGACTGGAAGAGAAAAGGTTTCAGCACCAGCATAGGAAGGGGTTCTTTACGGTAAGAGCAGTGAGAATATGGAATTCACTGAGTGAGGAGACGGTAATGTCAGATTCACTACACCAGTACAAGCGGGGACTGGATGCATTTCTAGATACCAGGCAGATTTCAGCGTATACTTAAAAATAAAATAAAATAGTAGGTTGATACAGGGATTTATTCTGACTGCTGGTTTCAGAGTCGGGAGGGAATTTTTCCTCAGGTGAAGATTGGCTAAATCATTTGGGGTTTTTGCCCTCCTCTGGATCAACTTTAGCAATTACAGAACTAACAGGTCGAACTTGATGGACGCAAGTCTTTATTCGGCTTTACTAACTATGTAACTATATATACAAGGATGGGGGACATATACCAGGATGAGGAACATATACCAGGATGAGGGACATATACCAGGATGGGGGACATATATCAGGATGAGGGACATATACAAGGATGAGGGACATATACAAGGATGGGGGACATATACCAGGATGAGGAACATATACCAGGATGAGGGACATATACCAGGATGGGGGACATATATCAGGATGAGGGACATATACAAGGATGGGGGACATATACAAGGATGGAGGACATATACAAGGATGAGGAACATATACCAGGATGAGGAACATATACCAGGATGAGGGACATATATCATGATGGGGGACATATACAAGGATGGGGGATATATACAAGGATGGGGGACATATATAAGGATGGAGGACATATACCAGGATGAGGGACATATACCAGGATGAGGGACATATACCAGGATAAGGAACATATACCAGGATGAGGGACATATACCAGGATGAGGAACATATACCAGGATAAGGAACATATACCAGGATGAGGGACATATACCAGGATGAGGGACATATACCAGGATGAGGAACATATACCAGGATGAGGGACATATACCAGGATGAGGGACATAAACCAGGATCAGGGACATAAACCAGGATCAGGGACATAAACCAGGATGAGGAACATATACCAGGATGAGGGACATATACTAGGATGGAGGACATATACTAGAATGGAGGACATATACCAGAATGAGGGACATATACCAGGATGAGGGACATATACCAGGATGAGGGACATATACTAGGATGGAGGACATATACTAGAATGGAGGACATATACCAGAATGAGGGACATATACCAGGATGAGGGACATATACCAGGATGGAGGACATATACCAGGATGAAGAACATATACCAGGATGAGGAACATATACCAGGATGGGGGACATATACAAGGATGGAGGACATATACCAGGATGAGGAGCATATACCAGGATGAGGAACATATACCAGGATGAGGTACATATACCAGGATGGGGCCATATATCAGGATGAGGGACATATACCAGGATGAGGGACATATACTAGGATGAGGGACATATACCAGGATGGAGGGCATATACCAGGATGAGGAACATATACCAGGATGAGGAACATATACCAGGATGAGGGACATTTACCAGGATGGGGGACATATACCAGGATGGGGGACATATACAAGGATGGGAGACACATACCAGGATGAGGAACATATACCAGGATGAGGAACATATACCAGGATGAGGGACATATACCAGGATGGGGCACACATAGCAAGATGGGGGAAATAAGGTATATACCTGCAAAAAAAGAGCATGGACCGCACCTCCAAAAAAATCATACAATGATCTAATGCCTCTCGGCAAAAATATATATAACTGCACATGAGGTTCTTAGTTTAACATTCTGATCAGACTGTATGAAGCCCATTGCCACGTCACGGCAAACCTCTTAGTGGGTTCCTGACTTTTGCTGCCTTACAGGAGTGGCGCTGTGCGCCAACCACCGCCGCAGCGACAATGCACCAGCAGGGCGAGCGGCCTGGTGCCTCACAGCACCCATGCTGCAACACTGAGTCCTTATGACACCAGATCGCACTGTCCCACAAGCAATTTAAAGGCAGTAAAAGTTAGGACCCACTAAGAGGCTTGCCGTGACGTGGCAATGGGCTTCATACAGTCTGATCAGAATGTTAAACTAAGAACCTCATGTTCAGTTATATATATTTTTGCCGAGAGGCATTAGATCATTGTATGATTTTTTGGAGGTGCAATCCATGATCTTTTTTTGTAGAAAATACAGTATATACCTGGAAGAGGCCCAGGAAGGAGGACATTACTACATAATAGAGGAGGGGGGGGGGGGGCAACTCGTATGTCCTTATAGGAATTAGAACACTACAGGTGCCCATATATCTGACCAACATTTGGGGGGTGGACTGCCCGGATCCAAATTTAGCAATAGGGCCAGATGTTATACACTGGGGGGGACGAGGGGCCAGATGTTATACATGTTATACACTGGGGAACTATGGGGCCGGATGTTATACACTGGGGGGGACGAGGGGCCAGATGTTATACATGTTATACACTGGGGAACTATGGGGCCGGATGTTATACACTGGGGGGGACGAGGGGCCAGATGTTATACATGTTATACTCTGGGGTGCTATGGGGCCGGATGTTATACACTGGGGGGGACGAGGGGCCAGATGTTATACATGTTATACACTGGGGAACTATGGGGCCGGATGTTATACACTGGGGGGGGACGAGGGGCCAGATGTTATACACTGGGGAGCTATGGGGCCGGATGTTATACACTGGGGGGACGAGGGGCCAGATGTTATACTCTGAGGAGCTATGGGGCCGGATGTTATACACTGGAGAGCTATGGAGCCAGATGTTATACACTGGGGGGACGAGGGGCCAGATTTTATACTCTGGGGAGCTTTGGGGCCGGATGTTATACACTGGAGAGCTATGGGGCCAGATGTTATACACTGGGGGGACACGGGGCCAGATGTTATACTCTGGGGAGCTATGGGGCCGGATGTTATACACCGAGAGGTGAGGGGCCAGATGTTATACTCTGGGGAGCTATGGGGCCGGATGTTATACACCGAGAGGTGAGGGGCCAGATGTTATACTCTGGGGAGCTATGGGGCCGAATGTTATACACCGAGAGGTGAGGGGCCAGATGTTATACACTGGGTGTGTTGGGGCTGAATAAAGAACCTGATTTCAATAATTTCAGGGTGCCTCCTGATACTGTTTTCCATATAGTATATATACACTGGGGGGACGAGGGGCCAGATTTTATACTCTGGGGAGCTATGGGGCCGGATGTTATACACCGAGAGATGAGGGGCCAGATGTTATACACTGGGGGACGAGGGGCCAGATTTTATACTCTGGGGAGCTATGGGGCCGGATGTTATACACTGGGGAGCTATGGGGCCAGATGTTATACACTGGGGGGACAAGGGGCCAGATGTTATACTCTGGGGAGCTATGGGGACGGATGTTATACACCGAGAGGTGAGGGGCCAGATGTCATACACTGGGGACGAGGGGCCAGATTTTATACTCTGGGGAGCTATGGGGCCGGATGTTATACACTGGAGAGCTATGGGGCCGGATGTTATACACTGGGGGGACGAGGGGCCAGATGTTATATTCTGGGGAGCTATAGGGCCGGATGTTATACACCGAGAGGTGAGGGGCCAGATGTTATACACTGGGTGTGTTGGGGCTGAATAAAGAACCTGATTCCAATAATTTCAGGGTGCCTCCTGATACTGTTTTCCATATAGTATATTTACACCGTCGAAGTCAGCGAGAGAAGACAGCCACAAAAACAACAGAACAGAAAAGCAGAACTTATAGCAGGTAAATTTATGCCTGACCATAACGGGACCCGTCACGTTTCCAACATGGTGGATGTCATTTTACCTAAAGGAGCCTCCAAACCATGTGTGAACAGAGCCCTGGATGATCTGTCCTCTCTCCCGACATGTCTGGTTTAGAAATACAGTATTTCTATCTCCTATAAAAAAGATGTCGGCATCCTGCAGTACTCCAATTGTTGTGAAACTACAACTCCCAGCATATCCAGACAAACATAGGGTGGGAGTCATAACTTTACAACAGCAGGGGTCAGCAACCTGCAGTTTAAGATGTAGGGCTGCAGGTTGCCAACTCCTACTGTAAAAATAACAATTCTGGAGCCTCTTTTCTTAGAATTCTGCATTGTGCTGCTCCTCTGTTATTCTTCCTGGAAATCATCAGGATAAATTGACAACTGATTTTTGCTTTTCCTCCTGTCAGGGGAGCGTGTCTGACGCAGTCTCATCATTGCTGACTGTGTGTTAATTGCCAAGCGTGAAGTCGAGCTTATTGAGCAAGGTGTTTGATGTGTTTTGGCTGCACTTTTTGCTGATTTTTTTTTCTTTTTATAAAAGTCTCAGGATACAAGTAATTCTCTCCCTTTGTGATTTAATCCCAAGACAAGATCTCTGTTAGCTGTCAGTGAATTGGAGAATCTCAGATGACAGCCTCTGTAACGCAACGTGAAGATTTTATTCATTTATTTTATTGCGAAAATGATTTCTTGGCACTTTAGTCTCCACCAATAATTAAAAATACATGAGTCTATTCATGTCTTAAAATAGCAGACGGTATCTACGTTCATAGAATGCAGAATAGAAAATCTCTGCAGTGGTATCACATGAGGCGGACGTGTGCCCACCAGTAATGCAGAGATCAGGGTCCGGGTATTACAGCACAATGTAATCTCCACCATATTCACAGGTGAAGGAAGCAAATGGCTTTTCACTGTGATTTTTTTATTCAATGACCCCCCCCCCATCCCTGCTTGGTCGCCTAATGGTCAACTTTGTAAGGGAAGTATCACATCCTCATTCCTATTACACACACACACAGACATTATCACTTGTCTCGCCCTGTAAATCATGCAAAACATACAGTCCTGCCTCCTTGTCACTCCATGTAAATTATATATATGGACTGTCTCCGGGTCTTATCCTGTAAATCATATGATCTCATCAATTAATGTAGGTACAAACTGATTAATTGCGATTAGATATGTAACTGCTCATGTTCTTAACCCATTAATATAAAAAAAACACTGTTTATTCTCTCTGATTGGTAGGAGGAGATGATACCACGAAGAAAAGCTTCTGTAACACCCTAAAAGTCAATGGAAGGCTGTAAAACGTGACAGCATACTTTGTTCTCCTTCCTCCCACCATCACCCGTACACAGACACAGAACCAGGAATTAAACCTTCTCATCCTGCTCCCTGTAAGAGATTGACCGAGACGATCATGTGCTTCTCCCTTGATTAGAAAACCGGTTATAACCTGTGGATACAAAAAAGAGTTTTATTATGCATAGAACCTTATAGGCACCAAGGTGCATGGTTAATGTATTGCTATAATATGTGGATGACTCAATGTGTTCTGATAAATGTATTAGATATAGGGAAAGGATGAGATTAGTACATAAGTTTAGATTTAGCAAAAATATAGGATTGGGTGTAGTGCAGTTGTGGGCACAATAACTTCAGGAAGTAAACAAGTTTAGGATAGAAACAGTTAATGTGTTCAGAAACAGCCCCAGTGGGGGAGGGACAGGACCAGTTAACAAGGGAGCACTTCCTGGTTAGTGCAGTTAGAGTGAGAGATTAGTTGGAAGAGGGGGCAGTAGGTCTGATGGCACAAGGAGCACGGGCTGTTCAGCAGCAAGAGATCGTCAGCCATAAACTCGGAGCGGACATTCCTGCACTGTCTGGGCCTACAGTCCAACTGAGGCACTGAGAAGTGTGCCTCAATATCTTCCTGGGAGAGGAAGCAGGATGGAGAATTGCATAAGGGAGTTTGGACGGGACTCATGGAAGCTTCAGAGCCGGACAGAGTATCCCAGAGATGCCAGTGAGGAAAGGGATAGCTCAGGGCGACATCAGAACGTGCTGTGCTATGGACTTTGAAAACGGAAAAGTTTCTGCCCAATACTGCGTGTTTCAATATGATGAAAATGGTCAATTAAGTAATCTTCTTTATTATAAAATGAATAGGATGTCCCCTGATGTGTGTGCGGCAGTTCCTGCAGTTGAAGAACTGGAAACAGCAGAAGCCTGCGACAAAAGTGTGAATGTTACGCACCACACGCAGAGCACAGGAGAATTGGGACACCGTTTATTTGTAGGGGGCCAGGGTGTTGGAGAAAAACAGCCCCTCACCCATGACTATCGCACTACCCCCCTTACATCCCCAACTTTGGCACAAGTTGCTCTTTTATTTGTCCACATAGACCTTTGATAGTGAAAGAATACTTACCATTTCAGGTAACTTTATCGTGTGTGGGTTCATAACATTACATTACTTGTAGTGATGGGTAGTCGGGCTCTATTTGGTGATCTGGCTCTTCTGGCTCCGCTCACCAAAAATAGCCAGCTCTTTTGGATCCTAAATCGACCCCTATTAATTATATGTTCACAATAGGTGACCACATATTTAAGATGACGTTAATCCTGCCGAAACCACGCCCATCCATGGTCAAAACTCCGCCTACTTATAGTTAGCCAGTTAAATTGAGGAATAGGCAGAGTTTGGTTCTGGTGGGTGGGGTTACGTCCACCGAACACCGGAATTTTACGCCCAGTGAGAGCCATTCAGAGAATTTTGTGTCTCTCACTGGGGTGCTGTCTCCAATCGTTCACAGAAGGGAGCTGGCTCTTTGTCTCGGTTTGTTTGCAAACCGAGCCATTTTTATCCCCTGTTCATGATGTCTCTCTAATTTTCAATTGTCTCTGAGCTAGTGAATGGAGACGAGCTGATATCATATCTCCCATACACAGTACACACAGACATGAGGGATTGAAGCTCCCCTGGATCTACGTAGAATATGTTCAGAAACAGCAACATCAGTAATTAGAGACCAGTATTGAGTGGGGTAGCTGTGAATCCAGTACCAGTGTGAGATAAGCATCCAATAGAAAGCTGCTGCATGACCTGCCTGTGTGTCTCTTAGCTGTATTTCAAGAGACGATAATCAATAATTCTGGGGCTTAAAAATGATTCCAATATCAATGTTTTATTTACTATTTTTTCTACAGAAGACAAACTTGCAGCAACATCATAAAGGTCACTTTAGAGCAGTACTGAGCAGTGTAGCTGTGAATCCAGCACTGGGGTGAGATAAGCATTTGAAAATTGCAGCATGACCTGTCTGTGTGTCCCTTAACTGTATTTCAGGAGATAATGACCATTAATTCTGGGGATTAAAAATGATACCAAAATCAGTTTTATTTACTTTTTTTTTCTTCATATGTTGTGTCTTGTAACATCAGGTATGTTTGTAAATGTAAATGTTATTCAATTTAAAAGTATCTGCCCCCTCAGTGAGATTGATCTGTAGACACAGAATGCTCCTTGCATAATTTACAAAACTCTCACTATTTGTAACTGGTTGTACTTTATGGGGGACATTTAGCATAATCCTTTCCGTCCATTCTCCGGGTACAGGATGCTTTGCTGTGTCCTTAAACTGGATATTACAATAAATTACTGATTTAATAACTTGGCAGCGGGTGGAAGGTGTTCTCTCCAATACTGTAATACATTTCAATGTGATTTTCAGAACTCGATGCTGAGGACACGTAAATTATAAAGCCGTGGGCATCAGATGGAGGCACTGGTAATGCAAACATGGTATAGTACCACTACCTAAAGCTCCTGGAACCAAAGCAAAATGTCTCAATGGGCTCCTGAAGCTGAGATTGTCGTGAATGTCAAACTATGTCATACAAGCACTGAGCACCCAGGGCATTAATGATTAATATCCTATTGTTCTGAGTAATGAACAGAACTAGCAGAGATGAATTCATCAGTTAGTGACCCTTGGATTTAAAGGGCTTGTTCCATAAACTGAATATCACCGATCCACAGTGTATGATCTTTGATGTTCCGGCTGCTAAGACTACCACCAATCACTGTTGGGAGAATGGTGCCCTCAAAGGGGTTGTCCATTACTCGAACAACCCCTTCTCAATTACTATATTCCCCCATGTAAAAATAAAATACCTCTCGCCTTCGGTGCCGGCACCATTCTAGCGATGCCAGCATCAGGGCTCCCAAGATTCATGTGACATTGTTATGTCATGTGAGGCCTGCAGTCAATCGGTGGCCACTTCACTCTCACTTCCTTCAGCCGAAACAGACATCCAGAAGAAGGGAGCATTTCTGCTGGATATCAGCTACGTCTGAAGGAAGAGAGAGTGAAGCTGCCCATTAGCGGCAGATGATTGGTTGCAGGGCTCACGTGACAATGTCACGCAAGCCTCGGTTATGGCACCAGAGGTGAGTACAGGATGCTTATATTTCAAATGGGGGAATATAATAATTGAGAAAAACTTTAAGCTCTGCCAAGGAACGTCACTGACCCTCTTTTGTAATGTCCTTGGATCACCCAAGAATGCCCATTTTGGATGAGGTTTACATAAATCCCACCACCATTTGGCCTAAGATGTCCCAAATTTGCCAGGATTGTGTCTAAAGATTTGGGAGAGTCCTGGCAAATTCGGAACAGTTGGCAAGTATTATGGAGCGCCACTGAACACTTTCCCACTGTTCCATTCACTGTCTATAGGAGGGGTGGGTGCACATGTTCATTACTGCTCCATTGACAAAGGGGACTTTTAGGACCTCCATTTTCCAGATAATGGGGGTCTCATCAGTTAGATCCACAATGATCATACATTTATCATCTGTCTTAAATATAAATGACAAATAGAGATGAGCAAATCTCTCAAAATTCGTCTTAGGCAGTTTTCCTCAAATCAGCCAGCAGATTTGATTCGGTCTGAATAAAAGCCTGTCTACATCAAACCTGCCCTCAAAGAATGTTTATTATATATTATGAAGTCTCTGCAAACCCCAAAGCATAATACCCAAAGGATGAGAAAGGGGTTACAACATAAACTGTTATACTAACCTATCGTAGGCTGCCTCTCATCTGTCCTACCACCAGAGTTCCCTGCCTTGTCCTATTCACTGTGGATTAGTCTTGTGTTTGGTCTTCTAGTGCCGACTAGGCCTAAGATTAGTCTTTCCCCTCCACCTGCCTTCGATCCCTGAATAACAAGTGTTTGCTTTTTTGGTGACCTGCCTTCTCTGGCTGAAATCTCGCCTCAGTGCCGTCAATGCCGAAGGTGGTGCATGAAAAGTCACTATTAAATTACGTCCTTGAGCCGGCACCTCAATCTGCGCATGTGCAGCCCATGACCGTGATTGTGCTTACATGAGATTTCAGCCAGAGGAGGCACGTCACTAAAAAAGCAATGACCTGTCATTGATAGACCTTAGGCAAGTGGAGGGGCTGGTGCATCACATTCCGGGAGGAGAAGACCCAGCGAAAAGTCCAGCCCCGGTGCACCAAAATCGAATTAGCATAAAACTTCACCTGGTGATTACGGAAGAATTACTACACAGATTTCTTCCACAAAGGTCTCATTTGGATCAGTATTACAGAGCAGTTATTAACACTTTAGATTCCAAATTCGTGCTGACAGGTCCTCTGTCCTCTTTAAGAGTAATGGCTTTGGGGAATGCTGAGGGGAGATAAGCGGCTACTACACTAGACTGGAGCTTCTTGTTTAGAGCAACACAATAGGATTTCTTAGCACAATGGTGTTTTATTACTGTGGGCCATGATGTTGCATTATCTGATATCTTGAAATTTTCCAAAGGTTTCGTCTGTTCTTACCTCTGGGCGTTCGTTCCGGAAGAGTCAGCTCATTACATAACAGTTTACTGCTGATTAAGATTCCTAGAGAGGAAGAAAACTGCGGAGACTGGCAATACCAGAACCTCACATAGCTAAAAGGGTTGTCGTGGACAGGGGAGAGGGGGTCCGTTATCAGGTTTTGCAGCTCAGCTCCTATTTACTTCAATAGGAGCTGGGTTGCAGTACTCGAGAACGGCCACTGCACCGTGTACGGCGCTGTGCTGTATATATCCGGCCGCAGAGAACGCAAACAGCTGATTGGTGGGGTTGCCAGGTGTCAGACCCCCTCCTACCTTAACCCCTTGCGCTAGGAGCCAATTTTTGTTTTTACGTTTGCAACCCACTCCCCTTCCTCCAAGAGCCATAACTTTTTTATTTTTCCTGTCCACATACCCATATGATGGCTTGTTTTATTGTGGGTCAAGCTGAAGTTTCTGCATTTTTAATGCAAATTTATGCAAATTAAAAGCTGTGTTTTACAGTACCACCAAAAGCTATGAGATTTCAGAAATCTTATGCACACACATTGTTTTTTTTTTTCCTGACAGGATTGGAAAACTGCTTCAATTTTAAAAACTGCAGCATGTCACCTCATTCAGCGTTTTTTCACCCATAGAAAGAAATAAGTAAGTGCAAAAACGCAGCCAAAAACGCAGGTATCAGGTTTTGCTGTGTTTTTAATGAAAAAACAAAGCAGGTACAGCAGTATGTGAAACCCATTTATTTTTTTTATTTTCCCAAGTTTAAACCATAATGTCTTGGTGTTTTCACTTAAGATGGCAGTTAGGATTAGTACAGTTTAATTAAATTGGTGATATGTATAAAGTAAACATTGTCCGACCAAGGTGTGAAATTGAACAATACCTTACCAACTCAAGGGCCCACCCAAGTGTAAAAGTAAACAGTGTCCTACAAACTCAATGCTCTGGCAATGTCTTAGGTAAACTATTCCCGACCGGTTCATCTCACCCCCGTTACATTTGTAATTGTGTATTTTTTCATGAACTCATATGAACTTTTTTGCTCAGAATAGTCTCTTTTTTTCAGACAGAAAAATCTTTTTCCACTAAAAAGTTTGATCAAATTGCCATTTTTTCCAAAATGGTGTTATGATTTCACACATGTCTTGCATTGGTGACCTGTGCTCATGCTTCTGTGGTGGAGGCAAAGTTGAACTTTGGGATCCTGAAAAATGCAGCAAAAATGCAGCAAAACCTGCTTTTTGTAAGCAGCCTCTTTATTGTCAAGAGAGCAGATTTTGCTTGCAGAAAAAAATTGCAGCAAAAATGCAACATGTGAACATAGCCTAAGGCGTTTTATGGCCTGGGTGATAAATATTCTCTTCTGCGAGTCACATCCTATCTCATAATGTTAGCAAGTGTAAGGTATTGATCCTTGCCCTGTGTGGCTGGGGGGACATGCGTCTAAGCTGAGGGAGGAGGATGACTTAGCCAATTGTCTTGCCCCATTTATAAATGGAGAGATAACAAAATAATCAGTGCTGAAAGAAGCCGATAAATTCAAGAAAATTCTAGTAAGATTTCTTAAAGGAAACATCTACTTTGTACAATCCCTTTTCTTAAAAAAAAAGGTGGTTGATGATCAGGTACTTAGATGATTCCCACAGGGGAAATGAAGAACTACTAGGATTCCATTAAAATGAATGTCATGGAGAGAAAGGTCAGGTCCTCCAGAATGGGACATGCTCATTGTAGCTGCTCTCTCCTCTGGCTACCCTGAATAGGGTGACCTCTGTTTATTAAAGGGTTTTTTCCTAAAATCACAACGTAACCCCCTACCCATATGATAAGGGATATCCTTTATAGGATCAGCTCTTTGTTCTTGATATGTATTTGCCCCTCTTCCCATATGATTGCTAATCCAGATCATTAAAGGGGTTCTCCACTTTCAGGAAAGTGGACCCCAAAAGCTCTAAAATACTTAAAATAACAGAGTAGGTAGTCCCTGGCTCTGACGCCGGCTCCCCATTGCTGCTCAGGTCTTGGTGTTTTGTCTGCAGCGGTCCTGCCGGATATAATGCCGGAAGTGAGAGAGAATCTTCTCTCATTGCATTTCCCTTATTGGTGCTGCATTTGTTTTTGATCCCAATCATTACTGATATACAGTGCCTACAAGTAGTATTCAACCCCCTGCAGATTTAGCTGGTTGACACATGCGGAATTAACTTGGCATTGTGACATTTGTACTGTAGATCAGCCTGGAAGTGGGAAATGCACTGCAGCAAATTTTTTTTTTTTTTTTTTTTTAAAAAAAACGTTAAAAGTTAATTCAGAGTGTCATTTATTATTCAACCCCTCAAACCACAAGAATTCTGTTTGGTCCCCCTAAAGTATTAAGAAGTAGTTCAGGCACCAAGAATAATGAGCTTCACATGTGTGGATTAAAGATCTCTTTTGCCAGCCTTTTATGACTATTTAAGACCCTCCCCAAACTTGTGAACAGCACTCAGACATGGTCAACATGGGAAAGACAAAGGAGCATTCCAAGGCCATTAGAGACAAGATCGTGGAGGGTCACAAGGCTGGCAAGGGGTACAAAACCCTTTCCAAGGAGTTGGGCCTACCTGTCTCCACTGTTGGGAGCATCATCCGTAAGTGGAAGGCTTATGGAACTACTGTTAGCCTTCCACGGCCAGGACAGCCTTTGAAAGTGTCCTCCCGTGCCGAGGCCAGGCTTGTCCGAAGAGTCAAGGCTAACCCAAGGACAACAAGGAAGGAGCTCCGGGAAGATCTCATGGCAGTGGGGACCTTGGTTTCAGTCAATACCATAAGTAACGTACTCCACCGCAATGGTCTCCGTTCCAGACGAGCCCGTAAGGTACCTTTACTTTCAAAGCGTCATGTCAAGGCTCGTCTACAGTTTGCTCATGATCACTTGGAGGACTCTGAGACAGACTGGTTCAAGGTTCTATGGTCTGATGAGACCAAGATCGAGATCTTTGGTGCCAACCACACACGTGACGTTTGGAGACTGGATGGCACTGCATACGACCCCAAGAATACCAACCCTACAGTCAAGCATGGTGGTGGCAGCATCATGCTGTGGGGCTGTTTCTCTGCCAAGGGGCCTGGCCATCTGGTCCGCATCCATGGGAAGATGGATAGCATGGCCTACCTGGAGATTTTGGCCAAGAACCTCTGCTCCTCCATCAAGGATCTTAAGATGGGTCGTAATTTCATCTTCCAACAAGACAACGACCCAAAGCACACAGCCAAGAAAACCAAGGCCTGGTTCAAGAGGGAAAAAGTCAAGGTGTTGGAGTGGCCTAGTCAGTCTCCTGACCTTAACCCAATTGAAAACTTGTGGAAGGAGCTCAAGAATAAAGTCCACATGAGACACCCAAAGAACCTAGCTAACTTGGAGAAGATCTGCATGGAGGAGTGGGCCAAGATAACTCCACAGACCTGTGCCGGCCTGATCAGGTCTTATAAAAGACGATTATTAGCTGTAATTGCAAACAAGGGTTATTCCACAAAATATTAAACATAGGGGTTGTATAATAATTGACCCACACTTTTATGTTTAAAATTTAATAAAATTCAACTGAGCAACATAACTTTTTGGTTTGTAAGATTTATGCTTCTGTTCATAAAACCTACTCTCGTTTGCAGTTTGAAGGCTCTAACTTATTTGCATCTTATCAAACCAGCTAAATCTGCAGGGGGTTGAATACTACTTGTAGGCACTGTATATAGGGTTAAAAAAAAGTCAAAATTAGGGCTTTTATTTTATGCCGGCTGTTTACATGGGAGGAGTGCAGCTGGTGATCGCGACCACAGGTACAGCATTTACATGTATCTTTATGCTTTAACATACTAGTAAGGATAAATATGTCCCTGTAAAGGGGTTTCCAAGACTTATATATTTATGGCCGATGCTTAGGATATGAGATCATTGGGGCTGACTCCCGCAACCCCACCGATCACCAGTGTGCAACTGCCAAGGCAGGTGGATGCACACAGGATTGGAGCTGGAGCAGCTGTGATCCCATTTACTTTAATGGGAGCTGTGCTGCAGTACCTGAGAATGGCCACTAGACGATGTGTGGAGCTGTGCTGTTCTGGCTCCATGCTGTGCACATCCACTTGAGAGCTGCAAACAGCTGATCGGTGGGGTGCCAGTTGTCAATCCCACACCAGTCTCCCATTGAAGTGAATGTGATCTCAGCTGCAATGCCCGAGAATGGCCACTACCCTGTGTATAGGGCATCAATATCAAAGTCCTGGACAACCAACCAATTTTAAGGCATTTGCATCATATCAATAGGATAAGCCACCAATTCTCAATTTTTGGGGTCTGACTGATGGGACCCCTGATAATTGCCAGAAGAAAGCACTAAGTCACTGCATCTGTTGCCAGCAGCACTTGGTTTTCTCTGAGGGGCCACCTAGATGGATATTATGGTCAATGGCAGACAAAGCGAAACAGCTTTGATATTTCTAACGCTTATCACGTGTCACAGACGTTAGATCCACGCCAAAGAAATCGAGAAGACCCGAGAGAGAGAGCGAACTAGAGAAATCGAGACAATCTAAGAAAGAGCCGACCAGAGAAATCGACATGATCCGAGAGAGAGACGACCAGAAAAATCGAGATGACCCAAGAGAGAGCCGACCAGAGAAATCAAGACGATCCAAGAGAGACGACCGGAGAAATCGACATGATCCGGGAGAGAGCCGACCAGAGAAATCTAGACGATCCAAGAGAGAGCCGACCAGAGAAATCTAGACGATCCAAGAGAGCCGACCAGAGAAATCGACATGATCCGTGAGAGAGCCGACCAGAGAAATCTAGACGATCCAAGAGAGAGCTGACCAGAGAAATCTAGACGATCCAAGAGAGCCGACCAGAGAAATCTAGACGATCCAAGAGAGAGCCGACCAGAGAAATCTAGACGATCCAAGAGAGCCGACCAGAGAAATCGACATGATCCGGGAGAGAGCCGACCAGAGAAATCTAGACGATCCAAGAGAGAGCTGACCAGAGAAATCTAGACGATCCAAGAGAGAGACGATCAGAAAAATCAACACGATTCGAGAGAGAGACGACCAGAGAAATCGAGATAATCCGAAAGAGAGAGCTGACCACAGGAATCAAGACAACCTGAGAGAGAAAGCCGACCGGAGAAATTGAGACGATCCAAGACAGAGAGCTGACTAGGGAAACTGAGGCAACAGTGGTGTTAATTACAGCACAGAGGGGACCGGGAGGGCCGCGCTTCAGGAAATGGAGGCACCGGAGTAAAGTCATCACTGAGGAGACTTGTGGTCTAACGGAATAGTACCTGTAATGCTGGTGGGTGTGTACCCACTGCACCTCGGGCCAGGCTTAACATGGAGGGTCGTGACTAAGTGTCTACTGTGTCTTCACTAAGGTCTCTGATGGTGAAGATAGGCTTGGCTGCCGGTAGGCACCAGGTACCACTCCAGGGCAGTCCCCAGGACTGCAGCAGCTGACTGGAGGGTCAGAGATGTGGGTACAAGGTACAGGTGGGTGAGACAGAAGTTAGATGGTCCGAGGTCGGGGCAGGCAGAACAAGTTCACTTTTCAAAGCCAGAGTCAGGAATGGAGATGTCAAACAAAGCAGGTAAACAGGCAGGGTTGATAACGGGAGATGAAATACAAAGATACCCATGAACCAGGTACTAGCAGGCTACGAACCAACATTCAGGCAAGTGGTGGGGGAGCTGCCTAATATACACCCCGCTGGCAAGGGATAAGTCAAGGAACCTAATCACTTCAAGACACAGTAGGGTTAAATTCCTTCAAAAACGGGCCACGCCATTGAAGCTAAATGGAAACAGCATGCAGCACTGCTCAGGAGTGCTACAAGAGGCAAGCTCAGCAAGGCGGCCTGATACAGGGAGAAGCCGCATGGCGACTCCGGTGAATAGGGTGGCGCTGAGGAGACATGCAAGTTACCACCATGATAACACCCCGGACTCCCGTTAGGGCCTGTACTATGGGTGTTACTACCGACGTACTGGCTAAGTGACAACGGTAAAGAGTACGGGACTGACTGTGGCGCACTATAGGCCAGGGTAGCAACACAGAGACGCCATTATCGAATCATTATTGATTATTGCCTTGCATGATAGTTTTATTGTTAGAATTGTTATAGCGACTCCCACCCTCAAAAAGGGGTATACATTGCCATGGTAAAATACTTCACAGCATCTTAATATTTTTTTATCAAACCTTCTTAATTCTGTATCTTAACCTCCTAAATCGTTGTGTTAAATGAATAAATAATCTCTGGTTAAGTTACCACTGTGTTCTCACCTTCAGCGCTGTTGCATCCAATCACCTGTTTACATTGGCAATACTCCACCAATGTCATACACAGGACAACCCCTTTAACCACCCTATACATTATCTTTAAATGGGGAGTGTCCACTGTTGGAGAAATATATATATATTTATATTTTTCTTAAATGCATGTATTTGGGGCCAAAAAATATTTTTGCAATTGGATTCCATTAATAATTTTGCGCCGTTTGCCTTCTGGAGCGTCCATGTTGTTTTGTTTATTTCTGGCTGCAGGATGAGTTAACTGAGAATCCATCAGTGAGCTCGTTCTGATAATCTTATGGGAGAGATTAAAGTCCCTTTATCTGTTTCTTAGCGGATTTATGTCCCCAAAATTGAATGCTGCGGGGGAAAAAAAAAGACAATAGAAGTCCAACAGTGCAAAATTTTTAATGAAACCCGATTGAAAAAATTAATTTTAGCCCAAAATACTTGCAGTGAGGGGGAAAAAAAGTAGACGATCCCTTTAAATGTTGAGAATTATTCAGATAAACCCATTTTTTTTAAGAATAATGTCAGCTATTCCAGGTTTCCAGCATTGTAAATTGTGCCAGGATGAACATGGGCATTATACGGCGAGCTACCGGCTGCCATGTAGACACCAAATTACAGAACAGATGTGTAATAATGGAACATTCTGTATGCAGCAGAGTTACCATGGGGTCATTTACTTTTCAGTAAGTCACCGCTGTGCAGTGGTCTACACCCTTTTCTCCGGCCCGGTGACGCATGCCCCTGCTCGGCTGGTACATGATGTCAGGACAGTGTAGGATGGTGCGAGTCGCCCCTTCTTCTGCATTGCAGTCCTGCAACGTGATGGGAACGCCCTGGATTTAACTCCTGGCTCCCTGGAATCAGCAGGCAGGAATATG
This sequence comes from Phyllobates terribilis, assembly GCF_046119375.1. Classification (NCBI taxonomy): domain Eukaryota; kingdom Metazoa; phylum Chordata; class Amphibia; order Anura; family Dendrobatidae; genus Phyllobates; species Phyllobates terribilis. The sequence continues at coordinate 560,425,167 of NW_027362771.1, forward strand.
ATCTGTGGGATATAGAGAACACTGCGTATTAGGAGGTCACGGCACGTACAGAGAATTGTGTGAAATCATAGCCAGCCAGAAAGAGCAAACCGAGGAGGAAGATGTGAAGGTCAGAAAGTGCTGACGTCAGCAGAATCCTTCCACCTGGAGGCAGCAAAAAAAAAAAAGCAAAAAAAGGAATAAAGAAAATGAATGAACATATATAAGCAGATAGAAAAATAAATATAGATTAAATGATCCTACCGTTTTGTGTGCACAGCTCCTATGCAGACCTTTGTTTGCCCAGGATTATACACTAGTAATAATTAATAAACTCTCTATAGTGTTACCCTTCAGGGGCAGAGGACAGGGCACAATGTGACTATCAGCATCTGTAATCTGTAACCATGAAGGCAAATAAGTCTGCATAGGTGCTGTATACTTAAAACGGTAGACTATTTTTGAATGAGGATCGATTGCAAGCTCTTCATTTTGAAGTGGATTAGGGTCATGGGCTTTCTGCCCTCAAAATTTGCCTTAGTTGCCAACTTTAAGAGAATCGCACGGAATACCAAAATGATAATATTTTTCATTCAGGAGCATGGATTTGGGTGTGCAGAGCTTGCACCAAGTCCACTGGTGCAAGTCCGTCCTCTATCACAAAAAGTGATACTAGTGCTATAATTGCCATATTAATTTTTGGGGTCTTATTAGGGTTTCTGCCCCTAGAAGCAGCTCTCATGTGAGCCCCTTACATGGGGACAATTTAATGAGCTGTAAAAGGTGCCAGAAACTGTGTGCTTGCATCTTTAGCATAGTAATAGTATGGATACACTGACCCTCATTGGACAGAGTGGTCAACCAAATCAGGGATGGCAAAAGTAATGGAGATGGACACAAGCAATGGTTCAAGTGAACTTTACTCACTAGGAGGCAACAAGCTTGATGGTTACAATGTCTCTTTTAGAGATAAGAGGTTTGAGAGCAGAGGTGGAAAAGTTGGTTTACAGCAATGAACTAAGATTGGCAACACTTGTGACATCCTGCTTGCAAACACTTCAGCAGCACTTCCTTTACACAGACACTTTCACAGTGCAGCACACATCTTCAGTGCTGGTCATGGTCTCTTCTATCAGTCCCCTCTCTTGGCAGTCATACCCCACATTAACTCTTGCCTGGCATCTTGCACACTTATAGCCCACTTGCTCAGTTATCACATTTCCTCACACACAGGTACTTGTATATGGTTGTCTCTGATGTGATAATTCTCTTCACACTCAGGCTTAAGACACTTCTTGTGTGGCAAACCTCACAGTCAGGATTACGCCTCAATGCTACCCTCTGCTAGATATAATCTTTGCTAACATCACCATGTCAATGGGTACACTCGTCACTCACAGCAATAAGTATCATTGCTTTGCTCTGTGATGGCAATGCTGTCTCTCTCTCTGTAATGGTGGTAGTCTCATTCAGGAGGGCTTATCTCTTCTTCCTGGGGAAGATTATAGGAACTACAGTATCAAATGGAGCTTGTTATATACTCCTCTGTAGCTCTAACTTGTTTCCTAGGGTGGCACATCAATTGGCAAGTATTACCCCTTTACCTGCTAGCTTACTGTCTGGCCTTTTTGCTTCTACCTACTTCCGTCAGCAATCCCCCTCTTTGCTCAATTAACACACTCTTCTGATATCCAGGGGATGGGCAGACAGGCTTCATGCTACTAATGTCTCAGCATATTACACAGCAGCTCAGTGTAATAACTGTTTATGCTCTACCTTCATCACTTCAGATATCACGCATGCAGCACTCTCTTCGCTTGATCTGTCCTACAGGTGTCATAGTATACATATAACCACAATGCATAGTAAAAAACAGTGCATTATAACAAAACAGATTCACGTCACCCAAAGTATGTAAGAAAAAAAGCCATACCAGTTGGCGAATTGACAAGGGCTACAAAAAACTGCTCAGATACCACAAAGTGGAAACAAGAACACGAGATGGTTACAAATAGCTTAATATAATGAGGTTACCCAGGTAGCAAAGTGAAAATAACTTTATAAAAAATAAATAAAAAAAAACCAGAAATGATTTAATGCAAATAAAATCACATCCAGAGGATGTACAGAGAATATTAAATCTTCATTAGTTTTTTCCACAACTAAAGATTCATCATTTGCGTTTTTGTAAGTAACTTTCCTTTTTTGTCCTGTGGTATTAGTTGCCGTTTTTGGTGCCAAATTCATCAAAATGGCGCATGCGATTCATGAATTTCGCGCAAAGCCAAAAAATGGACTTTCTTACTGTCTTGAACTGTTTTTTCTAACTCTTGGTGCCAAAACTCACATATTGGCACAAAAAAGTTGCAAAAAATTTAAGCCAAAATATTTGCGTACTAACAAATACACCAGGGAGGCACTGCAATAGAGATGGGCCAAATTTTATGGCCTTTTAAAAAATTGCAATTGATGAATCAGGCTAAAACATAGGAAAGTGCTAGACTCCGATCACAAAGTGGAGACCAGTCAAAGCAATAAAATATCAGGCAAGCGCATAGAAAATAGACTTAAAAAAAGTGCAAATAGTTAGATGAGGATAAAAAATGCCTTCTGTTATTTAGAAAGGCATACTGGATTTTTACATGAAATACTAGTGTCAGATGGCCTAAATGTTAAATATGCTAATATCTATCATTGTGAACCTATCCCCATTTGTTTGTTGCAGAATCATTTATGTATTTCTTCATTATATTTTTCTCATTTTTACGTTCTATATGGTAAAAAAAAAGGACAATGTATTTCTCCTATTTTTTCCTCCCCCTTGAATGATTTATATTTCTAAGTAATTTCCAGATACATAAGTACCCCAGGGGCGTATGCTCGGGGAGGTCAGTCATGGCATTTGCCTCAGGCGCAGTTGGTAGTGGGGCGTCTTCGGGCCGCCTGATGCTGTAGTCCGAGGTGTCTTCCGGGCGGCTGCCTTTTGCCGTCCCCCTTGGCTGTTCTCTGAGCCAGCTGTAAAGCTGGCAGTGGCTCAGAGAAGGAGTAAAACGGCGTCTACCGGGATTCAATTGTACTCGCGTCTCAGGTACAAGTGCAATTGAAGCCCTCACTGCCTGCACTTCAATGTCAGGACAACGTCAGGTTATCTGATCATGCTGTTGATGTCAGTCCTGCGCCACACAGGGGTGGAAGATGTCTATAAGGTAAGTATGAGAAGAACTGACAGTATGAGCAGGGATGTGTGAGGAGACAGTATGAGCAATGGGGAATGTGTGAGGGCGTGAGGAGACAGTATGGGTAGGGAGGGGAATGTGTGAGGAGACAGTACGGTGGGATAATGTGTGAGGAGACAGTATGGGTAGGGGGGAATTTGTGAGGAGACATTATGGGGGGATGGGAATGTATGAGGAGACAGTATGGGAAGGGAGGGAATGTGTGAGGAGACAGTATGAGCAGGGGGAATACATGAGGAGACAGTATGGGTAGGGAGGAGAATGTGTGAGGAGACAGTATGGGCGGGGGGAATATGTGAGGAGACATTATGGGGAAGATGGGAATGTTTGAGGAGACAGTATGGTTAGGGAGGACAATGTGTGAGGAGACAGTATGGGCGGGGGGAATATGTGAGGAGACATTATGGGGAAGATGGGAATGTTTGAGGAGACAGTATGGTTAGGGAGGACAATGTGTGAGGAGACAGTATGGGCGGGGGGAATATGTGAGGAGACATTATGGGAAAGATGGGAATGTTTGAGGAGATAGTATGGTCGGGGAGGAATGTATGAGACGACAGTATGAGGAGGAGGGGAATGTGTGAGGGGTCAGTGGGGGAAGACAATTTGTGAGGAGACAGTATAGGCAGGGGGAGGAAATGTATACATGATGACTACTTAAGCCGTGTTTGATAGGGGGTGCCAAACTGAATTTTTTTTCCTGGGAGCAGGAAAACCTAGATTCACCTCTGAAATCAAAATCATGATCAAAATTATGTTAACTAAGTACCCTAGATTATTTCGTGCTATTTATTTATTTATTGCAGGGTATATGCCAGTGCATTTCTATGCCCCTGTATGCTAGGGGTAAAATAAAAGTCAGATTGTTTTCTTCCTATAAAACTACTCAAAAATTATGAAAAACAATTAAAATAATGAAATTTTGAATGCATTTCTTTAAAAAAAAAAAATTAATAAAGATTTCAAATTTGCAAATAATGGACAAAGTTGGTGTCCCTGTAATTGTAACAACCCATACAACACAATTGATATAAAGAGAAGGCAGAAGTATGCCCTACAAAGGGATCACCTAAACTTAGTCACTGTTCATTTATTTTTGGTATTTTTTTTTGGTATGCTTTAGGTTGATCCCGGTTTATTAGATTGTGCCCTTTTTAATTTTCACCTCAAACCCATACAACACAGTGATCGTTAAATGGCGAAAAAGTGGACTGATTGTTTTTTTTGCTCCATTAAACTAATAAAAATGTAACAAAAATGTTATGCTGAAGCCGTGTTCACATGTAACGTAAATGCTGCATTTTTTCTGCTGCTTTTTATCTGCGTGTTTTCTGTAGGTGTACGCACCAAACTGCTCAATAACAATCTTCTCTGATAATTGCATTTTTGTTGCATTTTTTTTATGCCTTTTCTCCCTTTATTTGCAAAATGGATGTGATCTCATGAAAACTGCGCCCCCTGTACATTGCAGTCTAGATCAGTGTCATGCATTCTGATTTGCGGCCAGCAGGGGGCACAGCAGCACACAGATAAGCGTCTTCTGACAGCTTTACATATTGATTTCATTCTGCCGCTGCTTTTATGAAATGTCTGGTTCTTATATCTTTATTAGAGTCACCTCTGTACAAATAAAATACATTAGCCCTGATTATGAAAATCATTTTTTCCTACTACAGCAATAACGCTTAAAGAAACAGTAGATGTAAGAGCTGTAATTCAAGACTGGCTCACACATTTTACCAGTATAACAAATGCATACTTCTTAGTCATCCTGGATCTAGTGGGACAGTCCTGAATTTTTGCAGTAGTCAAGCTGTCTTGGGAAGTCAGGGGTATTTCCCAACATCATCTGCATCTGTGCCACAGATATAGTTTAAAGTGATATTCTCATGTAATGAAATTGGTATAGTTAGGCAGCATGAAAACAAGAACATTTCCAATTGACTTACTTTTTCCACCAGCTGTTATTATCCTGCTAAGAGATCTTTTATCTTGCATTGTGAACAGCTAGTTTCTAAGAAGCTCAGCCACCAGACCCTTCCCAGACCCTGGCCGAGTGTGCACTGTCGCACTCCAGTAGAGGAGTTAACTACTCTCTCCAGCCCCTTCTCCAACCAATTGATTTCTATAAAACAGGTTCTCACTTCTCTCTCCCTCCCTTTAAGCTCTTGACTCTTATCAGTCCAACATAATCACAATCCCAGTCCCCCAGCATCAGCAGCTTCCAGAGCAGTTCTCCTAATCACAACTCTCACTTTCCTGAGCTGTGTGCTTGTTCAAAAGCTCTGTTATCTCTCTATGGAAAAACAGTGATAACTATGTAGACTCAGAACAAACACTGACAGATCATTCAAAGTGCCTGGGAAAAAACTGCCACTTGCAAAGGATTGCCCACTCCCAAACAACAAAGAAGTAAGGAGACTGCACTGATGTGAGTTGCTCAAGAGACAACTCGAGAATATCCTTTTAATATAAAGGAGGACCAGGGAACCATCAAATCCTTGCTCCACTGTTTAGTTTGGGTAGAGAATGAAGAACCTGCAGAGACCTTCAGGTCACGTGACTGGCATCGGAGACCAGCTTAGCAGAGAAGCATGCCACACAGGTAATTGGGATGCTTGTGTGGGGGCAACATACTGTGTGGGGGAGACACTATGGGCATCATACTGCAGGGAGGACTATGGGTGCATTATACCATGTGTTGGGTGATGTGGGGTCACTATGGAGGCATCACACTGTTTGTGTGGGTCATCATACCATGTGTAGCTGGATATGGGGGCATCATATTTTGCTTATAAGAATGTACTTTGAGAGCAGCATACTGAATGTGGGAAAGAGGGGGCATCATACTGTGTGTGAGCACTATAGAAGCATTACACTGTGTCAGACACTGAGGACATCATTCTGTTTGTGGGGCACTCAATACTGTGTGTGGGTGACTCCTTGGGCATCATACTGTGTGGGTCGGCACTTTAATGGAGTTTTACTGTGTGGAAAATACTGGGGACATCATACTGTGTGGGGGACGATGACTGTGAGGGCATCATACTGTGATGGGGGTTGTGGCTGCCATCATACTGTGTGGGGGGGGGGGACTGTGAGGACATCATACTGTGTGAGTGTCGGCACTTTAATAGAGTTTTACTGTGTGGAGAATACTAGGGACATCATACTGTGTGTGTGTGTGTGTGGGGGGGGGTGACTGTGAGGGCATCATACTGTGATGTGGGATATGGCAGCCATCATACTGTGTGGTGGGGAACTGTGAGGGCATCATACTGTGTGTGTGTCGGCACTTTAATAGAGTTTTACTGTGTGAAGAATACTGGGGACATCATACTGTGTGGGGGACGATGACTGTGAGGGCATCATACTGTGATGTGGGATATGGCAGCCATCATACTGTGTGGTGGGGGACTGTGAGGGCATCATACTGTGTGTGTGTCGGCACTTTAATAGAGTTTTACTGTGTGGAGAATACTGGGGACATCATACTGTGTGTGTGTGGGGGGGTGACTGTGAGGGCATCATACTGTGTGTGTGTGTGGGGGGGGTGACTGTGAGGGCATCATACTGTGTGTGTGTGTGTGGGGGGGTGACTGTGAGGGCATCATACTGTGATGTGGGATATGGCAGCCATCATACTGTGTGGTGGGGGACTGTGAGGGCATCATACTGTGTGGGTCGGCACTTTAATAGAGTTTTACTGTGTGAAGAATACTGGGGACATCATACTGTGTGGGGGGGTGACTGTGAGGGCATCATACTGTGATGTGGGATATGGCAGCCATCATACTGTGTGGTGGGGGACTGTGAGGGCATCATACTGTGTGGGTCGGCACTTTAATAGAGTTTTACTGTGTGGAGAATACTGGGGACATCATACTGTGTGTGTGTGTGTGGGGGGGGGGGTGACTGTGAGGGCATCATACTGTGATGTGGGATATGGCAGCCATCATACTGTGTGGTGAGGGACTGTGAGGGCATCATACTGTGTGTGGGTCGGCACTTTAATAGAGCTTTACTGTGTGGAGAATACTGGGGACATCATACTGTGTGTGTGTGTGGGGGTGACTGTGAGGGCATCATACTGTGTGTGTGTGTGGGGGGGTGACTGTGAGGGCATCATACTGCAATGTGGGATATGGCAGCCATCATACTGTGTGGTGGGGGACTGTGAGGGCATCATACTGTGTGGGTCGGCACTTTAATAGAGTTTTACTGTGTGGAGAATACTGGGGACATCATACTGTGTGTGTGTGTGTGGGGGGGGGGGTGACTGTGAGGGCATCATACTGTGATGTGGGATATGGCAGCCATCATACTGTGTGGTGAGGGACTGTGAGGGCATCATACTGTGTGTGTGTCGGCACTTTAATAGAGTTTTATTATGTGGAGAATACTGGGGACATCATACTGTGTGGGGGGGTAACTGTGAGGGCATCATACTGTGATGGGGAAGTGGCTGCCATCATACTGTGTGGTGGGGGACTGTGAGGGCATCATACTGTGTGTGTGTCGGCACTTTAATAGAGTTTTACTATGTGGAGAATACTGGGGACATCATACTGTGTGTGTGTGGGGGGGGTAACTGTGAGGGCATCATACTGTGATGGGGAAGTGGCTGCCATCATACTGTGTGGGGGGGTAACTGTGAGGGCATCATACTGTGATGGGGAAGTGGCTGCCATCATACTGTGTGGTGGGGGACTGTGAGGGCATCATACTGTGTGTGTGTCGGCACTTTAATAGAGTTTTACTATGTGGAGAATACTGAGGACATCATACTGTGTCTGGGGGGGGGTAACTGTGAGGGCATCATACTGTGATGGGGAAGTGGCTGCCATCATACTGTGTGGGGGGGTAACTGTGAGGGCATCATACTGTGATGGGGAAGTGGCTGCCATCATACTGTGTGGTGGGGGACTGTGAGGGCATCATACTGTGTGTGTGTCGGCACTTTAATAGAGTTTTACTATGTGGAGAATACTGGGGACATCATACTGTGTCTGGGGGGGGGGTAACTGTGAGGGCATCATACTGTGATGGGGAAGTGGCTGCCATCATACTGTGTGGTGGGGGACTGTGAGGACATCATACTGTGTGTGTGTCGGCACTTTAATAGAGTTTTACTATGTGGAGAATACTGGGGACATCATACTGTGTCTGGGGGGGGTAACTGTGAGGGCATCATACTGTGATGGGGAAGTGGCTGCCATCATACTGTGTGGTGGGGGACTGTGAGGACATCATACTGTGTGTGTGTCGGCACTTTAATAGAGTTTTACTATGTGGAGAATACTGGGGACATCATACTGTGTGGGGGGGTAACTGTGAGGGCATCATACTGTGATGGGGAAGTGGCTGCCATCATACTGTGTGGGGGGGTAACTGTGAGGGCATCATACTGTGATGGGGAAGTGGCTGCCATCATACTGTGTGGTGGGGGACTGTGAGGGCATCATACTGTGTGTGTGTCGGCACTTTAATAGAGTTTTACTATGTGGAGAATACTGGGGACATCATACTGTGTGGGGGGGTAACTGTGAGGGCATCATACTGTGATGGGGAAGTGGCTGCCATCATACTGTGTGGTGGGGGACTGTGAGGGCATCATACTGTGTGTGGGTCGGCACTTTAATAGAGTTTTACTGTGTGGAGAATACTGGGGACATCATACTGTGTGTGTGTGGGGGGCGACTCTGAGGGCATCATACTGTGATAGGGAATGTGGCTGCCATCATGCTGTCTGGTGGGGGACTGTGAGGGCATCATACTGTGTGGTGGACACTGGGGGCATCATACTGTGTATGTGGAGCTATGAGGGCATCACACTATGTGTAGGGGACCTGTAGAGTCATCAGGAGGTGTGGGGGCATGATACTGAGTGTCGGAGAGTGTACTGTGAGGACACCGTACTGTGTGGGTGGGATACTGGGGGCATCATATTGTACGGTAGACTGAGGGCTTCCTAAGGTGTGTGGGAACACTGTGAAGTCCATCATACTATGTGTGTGGAGCTGTGGGTAAATCTACTATGTGTGGGGTAAATGTGGTGTGGGTTCATCATACTGTTTGTGTTACTATATTGTGTATTGGTGAACTGTGTGGGAACACTGATAGGCTTCACTAGCAACAATATTTCTTTGTGGGCGAATATAAGGACTGGGCGAGGTCATGGTACCAGCTTAGCATAAAATAATTGCCATGTTGTGAGTAGCATTTATGTGGTACTCTTTCTTATTCTTCAAAGTTGGAAAGACACTTACGGATCCCCATACCAGACCCACAAAACAAATACAGGTACATATCTCAGACCCTTTAACTACATATTTAGAAAATAAAGCCGCCCCCTCCAGACCATCTAAATGATTTTGCCCTCTTTGGAGCCCCTAAACTAATTCAGATCACATTTCTGTCCCCATACAGGGATTGTCTGGCCAGTAAAAGTTTTTGTTACAATGTTTTACTAGCCAGACAATCCCTCTAAATAAATGCAGACCCCTTGCAGACATCAGACCCTCTAAATAAATATAGACTCCAGACCATCCCCCAAAAATACAGCCCGGTCCCAAAGAAAAAAATGACAAACCCAAAGCCCATTCCCTTGTAAATAAAGACCAGACCCAATTAAGAAATGCAGATCCCCAGACCAGAACTCCTCTAAATATGAACTGTAGGTCCAAACCTTCTAAATACAAGTCTTACCCCAGTGTATACGAGCTCTGCTCCTGGATTAGGAGACCGGCTGATAGTCTGCAGAGATGGCTGGTAACCTATGCAAAGAACAGTACTGAAAATCCCTCCGTTCTTGAAAATGAAGGGTTAAACAGCAGCGAACAGAGCCAGTGACTCACCCCCTGGGCCGTGGGGTACTCGAGGCCGGCCTTCTATACGATGCTGGGGGTAGTAGTGGCAACCCGGTCCCGTGGCTCAGGGTGGTCAGACCAATATTGTGTGGCAGTCTATTTATCAGTGTTTTGAATGTCCGACTACGCCACCCGTGGATTGCGGTCAGGGATAACCGTCGCTGCTAGGCAGACCTCTGAGGCTGGTGTTGTGGGTGCAGCAGAGTGAAGTATTACTCCGCACGGGAGGAGTACAGCCTCAGGGCAGTGTGCAGTGATGGTGGTGGTTGTGGTGCGGGGCGTCCCCGTACCGTTAGTGCTGACACGACGAGGAAGCACAAAGACAAGGTGTTGCAGTTCAGGTTCTTTTACTCACAGTTGTTATCCAAGTCACTTTTACGCGAGTAGGACTGCTCAAGCCGTGCTGCGTCCACCAGGTGCGGGGCTCGGTCAACCCCCAGGCAATTCAGGAGCATGGCACAGAACTCCCTTCTATCCTTCCTCTGGCCGTGCCCCACCAGTGACCAAACTTCTGTCCAGCTGCCTCGGGCCTTCTCTGGGAGAACTTGGCGCCAGCTGCCCTGGCCCTATGTGGTGCCTTCCTAGTAGGTTTAGCGAGGGGTCGCACCAATAGATGATCACGACCTCCGGTTCTTGGCTGAGGATTATTTGCCTCCACCAACTTGGGATCCGGTACCCTTTTCTT